>NC_083823.1:338353-1040853 GCF_015708825.2 Lethenteron reissneri | reverse complement strand
GCAATGGAAAGCACCCATCTGTGTACATCGTGTGAGTTACTTTTTTGTTCAATGGACCTTCCACAAGGAAGAAAAGTTACATTTGAAAAGAAACATAACTAAATAAAACTTATACGGAAATGCATGTTTAGACATTTACAAAAGCTGACCGCGTCTAAAAATAGCGACGTCGTTACTGTAAAACTACGGCCGACCCTCCAGCGAGCCGTTGGGTTGTACGGTACCACGTGCTGCTGCTGCGGCAAACAATATCCGACGTTTCGTTTCCGTGTGCCCGAACCAAAGAAAGCTCCCGGCGTATTCCTGGAGAGGCTCCGAGCACGGGCAGCTGAAACGTCGGACGTCGTGCCAAACGACGGGGGGAGGGGGGGGACAGATCGGGGCGCTCCACAGGACAACCGTGAACCAAATTACGGAGCGGCGCAGTGACGTCGAATGCTCATCGGTCACAAAATGTCAAAAAGGGGTTTCATTGCTCGGATGAACGCTGCGGTGGCAGGACTCGTTTATGTTGTTTGATCTGAGCCGGTGGTGGATATTCCACATTCCCATGACGGGGGCTAGATTACGGCTTTTCACGAAACGTCAGAGGGGCGATGGACCGACTTGACCCCGACCTGACCCCGACGGGGATTGGAGCTCGCGAGCCGTCCGACTTGGGAGTTGTGCTTCGTGCCACAACGCCGCCAGACGCGGCAGCTACTTCCGAATCACTGCGGACACTCCACTGCGAACCGTCAACTTGAACACGGACAAATAATAATGCACCGGCACAACACGCAAACAGCAGCAACGACGACAAATAACAACCGCCATCCACCACGACTACAAAGTAGCCATGAGGCCACAGAACTTGAGTACGCAGGCCAACTCGAGTGTGCTACCCCTCCGCCACCCTACCCAGCCCCCCCCCCCCCACTCCGTGTCGATGTCTCTCGACACAGCTCGAGTCAGCTACAGATCCAGGCGGTTTCTCCCGCGGACGATCTCGCTACTCGCCTCACCTGAGGCTAGGTGAGGTTTCCGGCCGGGCAGAAATCTTAAACTCGTGTGGACACGGGCCTCAACGTTCTACGCGGCCGGGTCATCTAATCGAACGTAGTCGTGTCCATCGGGCACCTTCAAGTCAAGGCGCTTGACATCGCTTGCAACACGGTGACAGGGTAAAATGATTGACGATTGAGGAATGGGCGACCGCGATGGAAGGGGCACTTGGGGCTCAGGAGAGGGGGGAGAGGAACGGGAAGGAGTGGAATGGGCAAGGCGGAGGGAAGAGATCGGGCGGTAGGGAAGTGGTGAGGCTTTAAGAGGTGAAGCTTTAAGAGGTGAGGCTTGAAGAGGTTGAGGCGTTAAGAGATGAAGGGGAGGAGGTGCAGGAGGGTGACTGCTGCGTGATGTACAAGGGAAGATGATTCCAGCGGAGGGGTGGGAATACTGTCGCCACTGTGTTTGTGACACCAACAGGACATCGAGGCAGACTTGGCAGGGACGTCACCGCAGCATTTGTCCCACAGGCTCGGCGCACTTAGAGTGGCGGTAAATATCACAAGAGGAGGACTGTAATGGGTTAACCCAGCGATTTCCAAACGTCAGTCTTTGTCACTCATCATTATCCACTTTTACAGGTTCAACTATTTGAATGGAAGTACAAGTCGCTTGAGTGGGGGCCCTTCTGCCAGCTGCGGTGTGACCACACACATGCACGGTTGCTCCTCGAGCACTCACTCATTGAACGTATTGGCCTGTGCACACCGGTGCAGCATAACACACCGGGGTCCTCAGAACGACAGTTCTCAAATCTAAATTGTAACTGACATTCGTCTTCCGACTGCTTCGACATCACGAGAACTGATTTTGACGCACCACCACTACCACAGCGCAAGATTTTCTGACCGGGGTTGAAAATCGCTGGACAATAAATAATGCTTGCGAAAAATCTGCTTTTTGTTTTGTTTTATACCGCGCATCACCGGTGTACCGCCAATACGTTCATATAGAGGATCGCAGAGCTTGGGCAGTTGTTGGCACCGACTTATTGCATGGCTGCCTTCCTGCTCGTCTGCGGCTCCTCCCACTCGAGTCATTCTCTCTCGACGACGGTGAGCGGATCCTGAACAGACGGTTGGCCGGAATGGCACATGGAGAGGGTGGGTAGCCAGCACCACGCCCGGCCGCCTTTGTCTCCTTAGTGGGGATGTTTACACGTCACCAGGTACTTATTTGAGGCTGAGTCGACCAAGGGATAAGTCCAAGACCGGTTAAAATAATCGTCACTGTTGTTGGCCGTGACCGGGAATTGAACTTGGGTCGCCGCATTCGTAGCGCAGCGTAGCGCTAACCACTGCATCACCGCTCCCCCACACAGTCTACACAGGAGCTGTAACTAGAATCAGCACTCTGGACGTCACGTGGGACGTAATGAAGCATTATTGGCTATTCGTAGATGTGTGATGAGAGAAGACTGGTAAACGTGGAAACGCATATCATGGTGGGTCGCAGGGACTGTAGTTGGGTTAAGACAACACGGTGACTGTCACATGGCCTACCCACACTCCCTGCAGTGCCAACAAACACACAGATAAAGATCCCCCGCAGAGGCTTTTACAAGCTGTTGGGCAAATGTTGTTAGGGAGCACGTGCTAAGGCTGGCACAACGCCCGAAAGGGTAGCACCACGCCCGGCCACCTTAGTCTGCCTAGTGCTGACATTTACAGACTGCAGCAAGAATACATTTTAGGCTGAGTCGACCTAGGGCAGATCGCCGAGGATATCACTGATTTCACAGAACCGTTCGTGGGCCAGAAAATCGAACACAGATTGCCGGGTTCGTAGCGCAGCGTGCTGGACGCTACGCCACCGTGCGCACAAAGACAAAGATCTCCGTCGTAGCCTCAACAGACCGTTGGGGCAAGCGTCGTTAGCCAGCGCCTACGCACACACGCACACGCACGCATTGAGCGGGGGGGTGGTGGGGGGGGGTCCTCAGTGGGCCCCGAGGGGCGGTTTGACGACCATGACGGCGATGGGCGCGTCGGGGCCACCCCTGCGGTGGAACGCCCGCAGCGCCAGCTCCCGCGCCCCCATGCCCGGGTCGAGCAGCCGCTCGCTCACGAGGGCGCACGCCTCGTCCGGGGAGACGCCGCTCCACAGCTCGTTGGAGCCGAGCAGCAGGAAGCCGCCGGGTTCCCCGAGGAGGCCCGGGGACCCGGCGGCGCGAGCTCCTCCGTCTCCGCCGGCATCCGCGCCGCCGGCGGAGACGCCGGTCGCGGACTCGACGGGGTCGGGGTTCGTCTCTCGGGTGACGACGTCGGGCTCGGCGATGACGACCCGCGAGGCCTTGAGGCCCGGGTCGCCCAGCGAGCGCGAGGCCGTGAGGACACCCTGCACGCGCCACGCTCGGTCGCTGAAGCTGATGTACCCGCCTGTCACGCGCACGCCACGGGGAAGAGACGACACGCGTTCATTACGGGACACTTCTCGTTTCCTGGGGTCTGTCCTAAAGATGCTTCGTTCGGTTTGCATGCGAAACGCTGCGTTTGTGATCGCTGATGATGGATGGTGACAAATACAAGCATGTGCTGCTGCTGCCAATTCTCAGGGATTGCAGACATTCCCGATTCATAATAGCAAATTAAATCAATCTATTTATACTTTACAGATTTCTCAGAAATATCCAAACTTGGCACAGAGGATTGTTATGAAGTGTGCCTTGACTTAGAAAGCAGCTGTCCACATTACTGCTGCAGATGGAAGAAAAAAAGATGAATTATTTTTCCACTTGGCAAATGTTTACCCACGTGGAGTAATAATGAACAGCTAATTACAGGTCAGTCCACCGATGCTAAAAATAAATAAAAAGTACCCCCACCAGAATCTAGCCTCATGATGTGGCAATAGGCCGGTCATCGCTGCACATTGCTACAAAGTTCAATGTCCCCACACTCTTTTCCCGGTTCTGAGCCGGCAATGGAAATGCCACATTCCTACGGCACGGCACAGGAACACCAAATGACCACTATCCACAAAAGTGGTCCGCGTGTGACGCGCAAGGCCCACACTGTCACTCCACTGCTGGATGAGAGTGCCCCTGCTTGGTGCGGGCCGTGGGGCTTGTTTTGACCATACTTCACCACGCTGGTCGCGGTGGCTTGGCCAATACTCGGGCAGCACAGGCACAAAGGAGTTTGCTGCCCGGTAGCGACCTTGTGGTCACGTGTCCACATTCTCTGCAGGCTCGAACCTCGCCTGAGTCTGCGGGATCTGACGAGATGGAGGCGGATTCCGGGAGACTGTCGTGGGCTCGTCGTGGGAGCCGGCCCTTGTAAGCGTGCGGTCGCATCGCCCGGAAATATAGCGCCTCGGGGTGCGCGGTGCCGAGATGTTAACGACCTCGCCTGGTACGCGGGAGGTCGTGGGTTCGATCTCGAACCCTGACGCCTGCTGCTGTTTATTTGGAGTTTGCGTGTCTCTCTCTCCTCGTGGTCACGTGCTTTTTCCCTCCACGTGCGTTTAGATTATTTGTCCGCAGCTATAAATTTCCACACTTCGTTGATCTGTCGTTTGTGGCCAGGTCGCTTTTGAAAAACTAGCTCAGTGGGCCTCACCTGGCGAAATGAAAATAGTTCAGTTCAAAGTTTCGTTTTTAATGAAGTTCCACGGACGCCGTTGTTGGCCATCTGTTAACTTGTGGTCGAAAAGACACAAAGTCGGCCATTGCTAGCTGGTGCCATCGCGAGAGAGAATGTGCACGCGGCGTAACAGGCACACAAGCAGGTACACAAGCAGGTACACAAGCAGGTACACAACCAGGTACACAACCAGGCACACAAACAGATACACAACCATATACATAAACAGGTACACAAGCAGATACACAAGCAGATACACAACCAGGTACACAAGCAGGTACACAAGCAGATACACAACCAGGTACACAAGCAGGTACACAACCAGGTACACAAGCAGATACACAACCAGGTACACAAGCAGGTACACAACCAGGTACACAAGCAGGTACACACGCAGATACACAAACAGGTACGCAAGCAGGTACACAACCAGGTACACAAGCAGGTACACAAACAGATACACAACCATATACATAAACAGGTACACAAGCAGGCACACAAGCAGATACATAACCAGGCACACAAGCAGATACACAAGCAGGTACACAAGCAGGTACACAAGTAGGCACACAAGCAGTTCCTTAAAGTAAATAAATAATTATAAGCACATCTAGAAAGCATGTTAATTATGTTCTTAGAATTAATTACATAAACCCTTGTTTAAGATACTCATTAAGGTAACGTGACATCTGTTGGGATTAAGTGGTTTAATTCAAGCGGAGTAACACGCGGACGGTCATCGCCCTCCGTGCTGAGAGTCGCGGGGCGAAGCCCTCCACAAAATGTGTCCCTCTCAACTGCAATTAGCGCACCGCAGAGGCCGATAACGGAACGGGAGACGCTGGGGCAGCAGGAGGCCGATGTCGGAACGGGAGATGCTGGGGCAGCAGGAGGCCGATGATGGAACGGGAGATGCTGGGGCAGCAGGAGGCCGATGACGTGTGTTGTGTGTGCGTGTTGTGGTGTGTTGTGAGTGAGTGAGACCAGATTTGTATAACTGAATGGACACCAGGCACGAGTTCGAGGTGCGTGTGACCTTGCTCGAGCATCTCATGATGCGGAGAGCGTGGTACGGTCGTGAGAATCGAGCGGTACGGTCGTGAGAATCGAGCGGTACGGTCGTGAGAATCGAGCGGTACGGTCGTGAGAATCGAGCGGTACGGTCGTGAGAATCGAGCGGCACTGCGGGTGAGAGCACAGTGCAACGCTCCGTCGCAATAGAGCGCAGGGAGGTGAGCAGCCCCACACTCGTCTGAACAGGGAGATGAAGTACTCCGAATTTTACTTTGATTATGATTGGGAGAGGCGGTGACGCGTGGCGAAGTGACTTGGATTCTCCGCCACGGCTAACATCAGCGGCAGGTGCTGTGTGGACCAGCTCTGAGCCCTCCCCTTCAGCAACCCGCACTGACCAGCGTGGTGAAGTATGGTCAAACAACCCCTACGACCGACAGAGTGAGGCCCACATCCAGGAGTGGATTGGCAAAGGGCTGAAATCGTTATAACGATAATTATGTTGGTAATTATGACTAAGAGTGGAGCCTAATTAAGAAGAACAAGAAAAATACCAATGGGAATCCTCGGCACAGAAACTAAATATAAATCTGTGCAGTGTCCCAATTGTGCGGGGAAACGGTGAGCATCAGCGGAGAGAGAGAGAGAGAGCGGCGGAGAGGGAGAGAGAAGGAAGAAAACTCTCTTGACAAGAAAATCGCCATTCAAAGGTTGGCTGTAAATTGCTTTCAGCTCTGAGATTCAAGTGGTGTTTGTTGTTGACCTTGATAATGGAATGATTGGATTGATGCCCCCTCTGTTATATTGCTGCAGGTGCCAAAGCCATCTCCCGTGCAGGCTGTCCGCACGCACGCACGGCGCAGGCGGTGACTCTGCAACAACGCGTGTGCGTTGCGTTCGTCGCTGAACCGACTGTTGTTCAGGCACGTTTCTATTCGTCTCTGGACTGACTGTCCACACACCTTTCTGTTCGCGAGCATCGACCGAGGCCTATCCCACCGCATTCTAAACTAAAACTATTTTTTATTTGAACCAAAAAAGGCCCCATGGAGCTGTGTAGCTCTTTTTCAAAAGCGAGCTGTCGATCACAAATGACAGCTCAACAAAGTGGGATTATCATCACGTGCACATTGATAGCAGGAGCCAAATACTCCGAGCGCATGGTGTGGAGACAATTCCACGCAACCACGGGGAGAACATGCAAACTCCAAATATACAGCAGGCGTCAAGGTCATGATTGAACCCACGACCTCCTGTACAAGAGGCGAGGTAGTTCACATCTCACCACCGTGGTGCCCTCGCGGTGGTGAGAGTGACTCTCCACTACACCAGGTACTCATTTTAGGCTGAGCCAACCTAGAGGTGTTTTCCCAGGCACAGCTCCTGTTGCCCCTACATCAAGAGGGTGCCCCAACCTCTGGAGGCGGCTGGGCAGTTCACAGTGGCCACGTCAGAGCAATCAGCCAACATCACCCAGATCATTGGGTCCCAATCTGCGGTTTCGACTGCGGCGTCAGCGGATCACGGCACCACGCCAAAGATGTCCAGCCGCCCCGAGTTTGATACCTGGCGTGATGCACATTACCCCAGTCGCCACTGGTGCCTGAACCTCTCCCGGGTGCCCCACGAGGTTGTTTGCGTCCGCACCACGTGCGTGCCTGGAGTGATGGACGTCAGTGGTGGGAAGACAAAGGTGGTCTGGCGTGCCACGCCGCGCCATGTGTGTGCGCGCTGCGCACGCGTTAATGCGCTAACTTTAGCCAGCAGTCTGTGGGGCAACACGTGGGATCATCGCCCATTGGGCATGCATATACTGTACGTGCTTGCCTTTGCACGTGTGGTTTTCTTTGCATGAATGTGTGCGTACGTGTGTGGGTGTGTGGCGGTGAGCGTGTGTCTGTGTGCACCTGGTCTGGCACAATGCTGTGGTGATGTCACCGCCACTTTGTGGTGAATGGTGGTTGCTGCTGTTGCTGCTGTGTCTGCGTGCACCTGGTCTGGCACAAGCGCTGTGGTGATGTCAATGGTGGCTGTTGTTGTTGCTGTGGCTTTGTGTGCGTGTGCACACAGAGCCACAGCAACAACAACGGCCACAAAGCAGAAAGCCCATTCTAAGCATCTGCAGCATCCCGAGAATGAAGAGGATTACCGCGGCTTTCACTCACAGGCAAGGTTTCATTTATCTATTCATATTTTCCGGGTCGCCGGTTGACCAGGGGGTAGAGGATGACTAATAACTGGTTGACCTGGGGTAGCAGAGAGCGGCAAGTCAGAGAGCGAGGAAGACGTTGTAGATCCAGATGACAATTTCAGAGGTGGAGCTGAGGAGAGAAACCCATACTACCCCAACCAAAAATACCTCAACGACTTGATCAGAAATCTTGGTCTCACCAAGTCCAATGCCGAGCTTTTGACGTCTAGGCTAAAGCAGTGGAAATTGTTTGATAAAAGTGTGCAAGTCGCAGATCAGAGGAAGCATCACCAACTTTTTTGCAGCTTCTTTACCCGTCAAGATGGGCCCTGCTTCTGCCACAATGTGACCAGTCTGTTCGAGGCAATCGGAATCGCCTGTAACCAGAATGAGTGGCGCCTCTTCATTGACAGCTCATCCAGGAGCCTCAAAGCCGTGCTGCTCCATAATGGTAACAAGTACCCGTCTCTTCCCCTGGCTCACTCGGTGCACCTCAAAGAGGATTACAACAGCATCAAGACCTTGCTGAACGCCTTGAAGTATGATGAGTGCGGCTGGGAGATTATCGGAGACTTCAAAATGGTGGCATTCCTGAAGGGTCTCCTAGACGATTTTACAAAGTTTCCCTGCTGTCTTTGCCTTTGTGACAGCAGGGACACCAAGGCGCACTACCACAGGCAGGACTGGCTACAGCGGACCGAGTTCTCTGTGGGGAGGAACAACGTTAAGTGGGAGCCACTGGTGGACCCCCAGAAGGTGCTGATGCCACCACTGCACATAAAATTGGGCCTTATGAAACAATTTGTCAGAGCTGTAGATAAGGAGTCAGCAGCCTTCAAGTACCTTCAAGACTTCTTCCCGAAGCTATCTGAGGCAAAGGTCAAAGCCGGTGTCTTCGTCGAACAACAGATAAAGAAGATCCTGGAGTGCAATGAATTCCCCAAGAAGCTCACTGGTAAGGAGAAAGCGGCTTGGGACAGCTTTGTTGCAGTGGTTCGTGGCTTCCTCGGCAATCACAAGGCCGACAACTATGTGGAGCTGGTTGAGACTGGTGAAGAACTAAGGCACAATGGGCTGTTAGATGTCCCGCAAAGCCGAAAGACTCGCTATCCTTGATGTTCATCTTGATAAATTCAAAGAGAACATGGGAGCGTACTCGGAGGAGCAAGGCGAGCACTTCCACCAGGATTTACTGGACTTTGAACGCCGCTAACAAGGACAGTATAACGAGAACATGATGGGAGACTACATTTGGGGGCTGATTCGTGGAAGTGATTTACAGTATAATCGTAAATCTCGAAAAACTGCTCACTTCTAAATTTTTTGTAGTTATTTTTGTATTACTTTAGTATAAATGCATGTTAATTTTGATTAATATGTTTTTTTTCTGACTTTATGTGAACGAAAAGACACAAATTTGCCCGTTTTCTCATTGAAAATAGGTAAATTTCAAAATATCACTGTCCGGTCACAAAAGAAAAGTTTGTAGGGAATAATAACCATTTTCTATACTTTTTAGGCATAAGCAATTACAAAATAACACTTACTACCCAGGAACAAAAATTGTGTTACATCGTGTAATGGGCCTTGTGCAAGTCTGAATGTGAATATGTATTTGTGTGTATCTAGATTGACTCAGCCTCAAATGAGTATCTGCTGCAATATGTAAACATCGCCACTAGGGAGACAAAGGCGGCCGGGTGTAGTGCCGGCCACCCATCCCCTCGTGTGCCGTGCCGGCCTTCATAGGTACTCGCTAACAGCACTTGCCCCAACAGTCTGTTATGGCTACACGGGGGATCTTTGTTTTTGTGGGTGTGTGTGCGTGTGGTAACATATGGTAAGCAGAGCTTTAGTGATGTCTGCAAAGGCTCTATGAAATGTAGATAATGAGATAGTTGTCTACATAGTGTATCTACGTAGCTATCTAATACAAGAAGAGGAATTTAGGTCGATGACCGCCAGGCCTTGTCCGTCGGTAAAATAAAGAATCTTCGCTGTGACAGCTGCGTGTTCGTCGCTGTCTCTGTTCAAAATTACACCGCCGTGTCTCCTGGGAGAGTCGCGTAAAAATAGTGCGCCGGCGGGCAGAAGGGAGCGTGATGTGGCGGTGCGAGCATTGCCCGCCTATGAAGGCCGCCAAGGTGCCGGCCTTCATAGGTGGCTCGCTAACAGCATCTGCCCCAACGGTCTGTCCGGGCTGTACGGGAGGATGATTTGTCTTTATCGTTGTGTATCTCTGTGTGTACGTGGATAACTGAGTACAGAACGAATCACTGTAATGAGAGGAGGAGTCGCTGTTATGGCAAGGAAAGAGCAGAATAACTATCACGGGGCAATGTTCTTGACCTATTCTGATTTCCCGTTGGCCGTCCAGAGCCACCCGTGGATTTTGCACATTTCTGTGATGGAGTTCAGCCTCTTCACAGCACAACTCTCTAAAGCAGCAGCGGTCCCCAACCTTTTTGGCACCAGGGACCGGTTTCGTGGAAGACAATTTTTTCACGGACCGGGGGGGGGGGGGGGGGCTTCATCATTGGGTCTTTCCCCCTTTTCAAAGAAGCTCTCCAGCGACGTTTGTTTTTTACTCATTGTGGCTACTAGGGGTTAGAGCTTGTGGGCTACCAACACTGTGACTGAGACGAGTGCGTAGTGCGGGAGAGAGGCGCGGATGGAAGTGGTCAATAATAAAACAATAAGGGCGGGGGGCCATGCGCGGACTCACCGCTCACCACTATGCGGTGTGTAGAGTGTGTACACACACGGACTCACCGCTCTCACCTCTTGCTGCTGTGTGGCCCGGTTCCTAACAGGCCGCGGACCGGTACCGGTCCGTGACCCCGGGGTTGGGGACCCCCCTACTCTAAAACATTTATTATTTACCCACGAAAAAATATGACCGTACTATTATATTTTTTACGACATATTCAGGAACGGTTTTTTTTGTGAGCCTCAAGACTCATTCTCAAGAGGGCCTTTGCTTTGACATGTTTGTCTCACTCAGTGTATATGAGCGCGTAAAATACCGAATGTTTAATACTAAATTGTCGTTATTGCAGCAAAAAAGGTGACCAATCTGAAAAGGTGTGCTTCTCAGATTGTTGTCACTCAGCGGAAACTCTTGCAGAGCGAGAAAATTTCGTAAATAATGTGCATAAGTACGCCGATTTATCAGTACGGCAGCGCTCGGGAAAAAGTGCAGAATGAAAATAACGTACATCTGCGATGCAGGGAAAACAATATTGCAATCCCGAGGCAGGCTGTGAATATTATTGAATACATTTACCCAGGCTGCTCAGTAAAAATAGAACTTGTCGCCTGGGAGTTTTTCCAGTAAAATTATATCCCGTGGAACGGCCACCGTAAAATCGCTCACATGACCTTTTCTGAGCCATTGTTACTGTTTCTGTGTTTTTGTGTTTACACTGCGAGCCTGGATTGTGTTGTTGTTGTTTCTGTGTTTGTGTTTACACTGTTCGCCTGTCCTTTGCTGTTGTTTCTGTTTGTGTTTACACTGCTCGCCTGGACTGTGTTGTTGTTGTGTCTGTGTTTGTGTTTACACTGTTCGCCTGGACTGTGTTGTTGTTGTGTCTGTGTTTGTGTTTACACTGTTCGCCTGGACTGTGTTGTTGTTGTGTCTGTGTTTGTGTTTACACTGTTCGCCTGGACTGTGTTGTTGTTGTATCTGTGTTTGTGTTTACACTGCGAACCTGGACTATGTTGTTGTTGTTTCTGTGTTTGTATTTACACTGCGAGCCTGTCTTTTGGTCAGTGAGGGGAGGAACGGATTTGTCAACTCAATCAGCCTGAGTGCATGACCCGCACGCAAGCGGCGAGGCGTTTTAAATTACACTCCTCAGAATCTAATCAGGTCACTTTGAAAGTTATCTTGAAATGTAATCATCTGGTACATGCAAAGTGAAGGCAATCTGATTCTACACGGGAAGTCCAGTCAAGGTGAAAGTGACTCCGCTACCTAAAGGAATGGCGCTGTTGTGTGCGTGTTGGTACTCCACTCCGCGCACGATCTGCTCCGGCAGCCGAGGCTTTCTCCCCAAGGCTCCCACCGTCAACCTCGATCCGAGGGACGTCGCTCATTCTCAACGACTGCCCCCGTGGTCTAAAACTCCCTTCCACCATGACTTGAAAAGAACCTACCCACGTGAGTTTACCGAAAGACCCAAAGAACATCCCTTCCACCAGTCATCTGTGCTGTCGACTGCCTGCACCTAGCCAATTGCAGACTCAAGACGTCTTCTCACTAAAGAGTTACCGGGTCACTGGTAGACCCGGAGGTGGCACCTTAGTCATAGCCACAGCCACGACGAGGTATACTGGATGTGGTGTGCAAGGTGCAGAAATATACACGGGGAATGTGGCGTCAGTGCAGGACCGCCACTGCCTAAAACTGTTATGGGGCTTCACATACTTGATTTTTTTCCTCTCCTTATGACTGACTGCCTCTCCTCATCATCTAAATGTGCTCAGTTTCTTTACGACGTCTTGAGATGCGGTCCCAGGTCTCCCGTGAGAGTCAACTTGTCTCTACGAGCGTCTGCGTGTGCCGTTGGGTTGCCCCACGTGCCGGTGACAAGGGATGGGCCGAGGGGCCACTGTGGTGAGATGTTGACTACCTCGCCTGGTATGCAGGAGGTCGTGGGTTCGATCCCGACCCTGACGCCTGCTGCTCTATATTTGGAGTTTGCGTGTTTCTCTCCCCGTGGTTTTTTTCTCTGGGTCGTCTGGTGTTATCCTTCACATTTAGAAACGTGTTAAGAGTATTTGGTTGCCATAAATGTCACTCAGTTACTCTCTCATTTGTGACGGCCAGGTCACTTCCCGAAAGAGAGCTACAGAGCTCAATGGGCCTTACCTGGTACAATAAAAAATAGTTTAGTTTAGAAGCAGCAGGCCTGTGCCTGTAGGCCGCAGTGCTCAGCAACCCCCCACCCCAATCCACTCCCCTGCCCCCCATTCCCCTGCCCCCCACTCCCCTGCCCCCCCACCCACACCCCTGCCCCCCCCCAACCACTCTCATGCCCCCCCACCCACTCCCCTGCCCCCCTCACCCACTCCCCTGCCCCACCCCCACCCACTCCCCTGCCCCCCCCACCCACTCCCCTGCCCCACCCCCCACCAACTCCCCTGCCACCCCCCCAACCACTCTCATGCCCCCCCACCCACTCCCCTGCCCCCCTCACCCACTCCCCTGCCCCACCCCCACCCACTCCCCTGCCCCCCTCACCCACTCCCCCCCACCCACTCCCCTGCCCCCCCCCACCCACTCCCCTGCCCCCCCACCCACTCCCCTGCCCCCCCCCCCCCCACCGCCCCACGTGGGAACCTACCTGCGCGCTTGATGCGCCTGCGCTCGGCCTGCAGGTAGGGCTTGTGCGGGCGGGTCAGGGGTCGCGCGGGCCCGTCGCGGTCGCACAGCACGGCCTGGGAGTCGCCCACGCTCAGCACGGTGAGGCCGCGCTCGCCCACCACGGCGAGCAGCAGCGACGTCCCTGCAGGCAGCACAGGACACAGACAAAGATCCCCCGGGTAGCCTTAAAAGACTGTCGAGGGCAAGTGCTGTTAGCGAGTTGCGGCGCCTACGAAGGCCGGCACTGTGGCACGCGAAGGGTGGGTGGCCAGCGCCACGCCCGGCCGCCTTTGTCTCCCCGGTGGCGATGTTTACGCACCACGCGAGGTACTCATTTGAGGCCGAGTCCACCTAGGGGAGGCTCAGGACCGGTTCAGAGAATTGTCACTGGTGTCGGGGTTCGTAGCGGAGCGCGCTCAACGCTACACCGCCGACTCACGCAGCCACACAGAGGCAGCGCAACACAATGCGTCACCTGACGAATTGAAGGCAAGCCGCTGCCGTGCTATCATGGCCAAGCAAATCAGAAACGATGGTTCCACATCGCAGTCCACGGGAGTCTGCGCTCCATAAACGCAGCAGGAGGAGGAGAAGCAGACAAACTCTCCCTCCTGAAACCCTCTCGTCGTGGCGAGCGGCAGACCTCGACATTGACGTACAGCTCCTGAACGTATTTTGCCATCGCATGCAAGAATAGAAAGCGGCCCAAACTGATGAAAGTGTTTCCTAAAAACTTGGAGACACAAGCCAGTGAAAAATAATGTCCTGGAGTAATTGCAAAATGTGAAAACACATTTTTCCCCTGACAGCTGTTAACCATCGGCTTCCAGACCGCTCAAATCTTTCACGGACAAACACGCGATGCCAATGCGTTACGTAACCCACGCGTGCGCGTGGTTTTTCTTCAATGTCCAATGACGATGACTCATCTCCCCTCTCTCCAAAGGGCCGCTTCGGAATTCACCCCGTGCTCCTTGACACCCGCGTAACCCCCATTACGTTCTGAACGCGGTGCATTAGTGGTAATAAAATCATCCTCCCCACTACGACACGTAATGAGTTTCTATACATTATTGATTATTATTTTCCACCGGAACGGGGGGGAGGGGGCACTGTCGTGTAGGGGAGAAACAGTTCTTGCCGATAACATCTGACAATACACAAGTATTTGTTTAAACATGTATGACTATGCTGAGACCGGGAAAATGCTGCTGAATGACATCCGCAAGGACGATTGGTCGATGGGGTCACAAAAACGAATGCGGAGGCAGATGGAGCTCTGTTTATTTGATTATCCTTGTGCTTCTGTGTTCATAGTGTTTTAAGTATCCATAACTTAGCTGTATGGGGGATGTATGGAGTCAGAGTGGTTTATACGCATGGGCCTTGCACAATGGGGCAACGCAGAACGTAGCGATGAGTTGGAGTGTGGTAAATCTGTTGCAATGTGCGCTCTGAACGGCCGCTAAAGACATAATACAAACAAAATGAGTGGATTTTTGGCTGAGCTGACGTAAGGGGAGGTCCGTGCAGAGGTCAGATAAAGGATGAGCAAGTGGGTGGTCATTTGGAAGGCAGTAATAGTAGCTCCGTGTCGGACCACAAACACACCACGTCCAACGCAGCACACACACGTCTGCAGGAACAAGCACACACATGGACACAGATCCCCCGTATCTCCTTACCAGACTGTTGGAACAAGCGCTGTTAACGAGCACCTATTAAGGCCGGAACGGCACGCGAGGGGGTGGGTGGCCAGCACCACGCCCGACCGCCTTTGTCTCCTCAGTGGCGATGTTTACTACACGTCGCACCAGATACCCATTTGAGGCTGAGTCGACCTAGGTGAGGCCCATAACCGGTTCGTTTCCCAGTCACGGTGGCCGTTAGCTGGAATTAAACCAGTGTCGCCGGGTTTGTAGCGCAGTGCGCTTACCACTACACTACCGCTCCCCACATACACACACGTGCAGACACACGTGGATATGAATACACACAAAAATACACACGGACACACACACACGGAAACAACAAACGCCATTTGCACGGAGATAGAGACACTAACACACACATACAGACACTAAGATACACACACACACGTAGATACAGACACACGTAGACACAGACGAACACACGCAGAGGCACGCACAGAGGCTTAATTTAAATTCACGTGGGCACACACGCACGTGATCACAGTGCTGCATTGCAGTCACAAGTAAATAAATATATAACTCGCACAGGCAATAAACGTGGACATACATCACACACGAGCAATTATTAGAATGTACATTGGGCAAAATTGTTGCCAATTTTACAATAAAGTGATTCGTTGATGAAGCAGAAACAATTAGCGGTGGGGTTTCCCCTCTCTCTTTGTTTTGTAGCCCTGAAGGAAATTGTAAAACAAAATAGGATTACATTTCAGCCGCATGGCTTCTTGCAGCTCGGCACAGGTTAAGTTTGTGTCATTTGCTAGGTTCGGAGCAAAATATGCGTTGGATTTTCCTTAATGACCGACAACTGGCACGGTTGGCCACGTACGGTGCGAAAGAAGTTCAACACACACACACAAATACATATACAACGATTGTACGGGCACGGTGAAGTAGATTGATTACAACAAGATTTACATTTGAGCGAAGTGGCTTTACACGGCGAAAAAAATATTTGACAATCATTCGGCAGAAGGTGAGTTTACACGAAACGTTAGGCAATTGAAAAATTATCTGAGTTTTTTTAAAGTTGTAATTCCCCCCCGCCCTCCATCTCGCTGCCGCTGTCGCAAGGTCACGTGGTCTCTCACGTGGTGTTCGGGAACGGGCTCAACAGAAGTGGGTACCACAGAGCTACCATCGATAATTACCCTCCACCAACACCGACGACGGAGCCAATCAAAATCCGATTGTCACGCGCGTGGCCAAATGTGCCAATTGATTTTGGCTGTTCAGCCCAACCCGGAGGAGTGTTAAAACGCGCAATTTTGACACCTTATACAATTTGCTTGAATTTCGACATTACACTCGCTGGGTTTTTTTGCTGAAAGACAAATCGAAGCGGCACGTTTACCCACACACGTGACGAAGTTGATTTGATTTGCTCTGTTGTCGGGCAGTAGGAGAATCTCGCAAAATGAAATGTACACTACACCTCATCTACTTATGAAGCATACTACTCTCTTGTTCGTTGCGATTTCGCCTTACGCACACAATTCTCAGAGCACCCTCTGAGATGATTTCCAGCGACCTCTGATCCGCACACAGTAGAGGGCAGCACTTCCAACGCACCCTGTGCATGGATGTTAAGTTCATCACAGTAGTAGTAGTATCACCATTACGTTTGTTTACCCAGGAGAGTGCACAGTGATTGGGATACGTTTCCCAATTCAGCACGTAATCTTTTTTTTCATTGCCAAATTTGGACCATGACACCAGCACACAATGGCCTCATCTTCAAATGACATCACGGGATCTTTAAAGTCCACCGCGAAGCAGATGCCACGTATTTGACGGTTAATACACCACGGCAGTATTAACCAGGGAGGCCGGCTGTAATCAAACCGTATGAACTCATGCCCACTTGGCCACGCCACCGACTGTCAAACCGATGCAGCATTTTAATTCGCACAGCTGGAATTAAGCCAAAAAGAAGTGAACAACCGAATTTTAAATGATGGGGGGGGGGGGGGGGGGTTAGTGGTGTGTGCAGTCGTTGGTGACCAGGCTGAGACCATCAAATCGCAACACCTGACGGGCCTGTTTAATCACAGGGTTGAAACCAGGCTGACCTCTGACCTCTGACCCACTGGGCCCAACCTACTATTTGTTTATTTTCTTAACCAACAATGAATAATGCGAACACAAGAGTAACATGGATATCTTTACATCTTTTCGTTTAATGGGACGGTAAATTATTTACGACGGTTTTCCATTTGAAGGCGAGTCTCAGCTTCACGTAGAAAACAGCGTCCTTTATTTATTGCTGCGTTTTTTGTTTGTTGCACGAGGATAAAAGCCAGGGAGGAAGCCTGGAACATAAAGGGAAACATCAAAATGTTTTGCTTGAAAGATTCTGCAAGCAGTGCTGTGCCAAAACAAGCACAGTCGAGATTGCTTTGAATTTTTCGAAATGGTCATTTTATTATTTTCCCAGTTTATTAATTATTTTTTTTCTACATTCGAGACACCCCCCCCCCAAAGCAAACTGCCCTCTGTGTCGCGCCTTTCGACGGTTTCTTGAATCTATCTGTGCGGATCTTTGAGTATCAGCCCCTCCTCGTATGCGCAGTGGGACTTCTAAGCTTCCCCGGTTTCCACACGCAAGAAGCCAATGTCTTACGTTTAGAATTGGCCAAACTATAATTTTTGTCATGAATATTGCTTCATAGTGCATACAGCGCCTGAAGGTATTATCGCTGCCATGTGTTCAGTCTCTATTACGCTGCGGTATTTGTGAAGCAATTATGAGACAATGGCCTCCTCATGCTGTGTCGGTCATGGGGATTGTTGACCATACTTCACCACGCTGGTCATCGCGGGTTGATGCAGGCTGTCTATTGCATTGCCCACCCACTGGAAATGTGGCAAAGCTCACCCTGCGCTCAACCTCAAGCTGCATCGCGCCAGTAGTCAGTGTGATACCTACTTGCTGCCCTGCCGCCTGCTGCAGGCACCACCAACCCGGCAGGCGGGCGCCTCACACCGCCTCCCTCTCCATGTGATGATCCCACAACCTCACTTCCCACCTACACGGTCGCAGGATGCATTCACGGCCACCAAGTCCCCACACGCACAGCTCCAGTGTGGTGATGCTGCGAGTCGTCACTTGCAGCCCTTTGTCAAGGCACTACTGGACGAAGGCCACAATACACCAGCACTACACAAAGATCCCCCATAGAGCCTGCACAGGCTGTTGGGGCAAGTGCTGCTAGCGAGGCCAGCACGGCACACGAGCGGGTGGGCGGCCAAGACCACGCCCGGCCGCCTTTGTCTCCCCAGTGCTGTTGCTTTACACACGGCTTGGTAGACCTCGGCAAGCCCCGAAACCGGTTCAGATAACCGCCACTGTTGTTTGTCCGAAGCGGGGAGCGAACTGGGCTCGTCGGGTTCGCGACCAGGACACTCCGTCTCCCCACTCCTACCTCACACGCACACACGTAGGCAATCTATTCATAACCAGTGAAGTCGAAGGTTGTTTTGCAAACGAGATTTGTGTTCAAACGTGAAAGCACCGTGCTAATGATCTCAGCGAGGAAACATAAACGTCAGAATCACGTGATTCTGAGCAGCCGCTGTCGTGAGAGTCGTTGTTCATGGTGAAACGCCGACTCATCTGAAGTGTTTATCGGGAGGCCACCATTGATTATGGTGATGACGATTCAATCGGTCTAGTGAGATGGATGACGCGAGCTCGGTAATGGTGATGATGATGACGACGTTGATCGAAATGCAGCAGAGTTAACCCTTGAGATTACATGGTCGGGAAAAGTTACAAGCGATACACATTTTGTATGATTCATTAACGATGATGACGACGACGACGACAATGACGACGATGATGATGTCACATCACGAGCTAAACATCGCGCGATGGTTGTGATGTGGAAATTAACACGGGAAACACGATGGTGAAAGACATTTTTTTTAAGCCACACAGCCCTTTCCTTGTGCCTAAAACATAATCGGGTCGTTTGTATTCAGGGCACGTGCCCCAATAAGCAAAGGCATGCCGATGAGATAGTGAATCGAGTAATAGACATACCAGCAAACACATAGTGGCAGACGCGTGGGACTTAATTGAAGGTGATAGTAAAACAGTTAACGTATTTTCTTCGCTCAAATAATAATAATAGTGATGATGATGATGATGCTATACGGTACCAGCATTTGTGAATGCACTACGGGATGAAGATCTCCCCGCACGGCGTGTGACCATACTTCACCACGCGGGTCGGCGTGCACAGCAGCGATGGGAGGCCCAGGACTGGCTCAGCTATCACTCGCCACCGACAAAACAGCAGTGCCGTGGCCAGGAGTTCAACTCGGGTCACTGGGTTCGTAGTGCCGTGTGCCAGCTACTGCCTCACCACGCTGCCCCAGGAATGAGAACCGCGACTCTCTTGCAGGAGGTTCCTGCACTCGGATGTTTGGCCAATTCGATGAATGAGTGTCTGGCTGGTTGGAGGAAATTGCAGGATCTGAAGAAAATCCACGTTCAGCAGGAGTTAACACTCGAAGCGCCACACAGATAGATTCAAGAAACGATTCCAGTACTGCAACCTAGCGGGCCAATCATACAATAGCTGGTGTTCCAAGCTGCCTCCCGTGTAGGTACCAACCAGACTCAGGCCTGCTTAGCTTATGAGATCTGACACATTCAGGGCGATTTGGTCTCAGGCTAGAATACGAACCAACGGGGCAGCGATAAACTCTGTGGGCAGCCCTGAGCCAGCAGTGGAAATTCCACACTTCCATGGCAGCGACCAGTCTTTCCACAGATGTGTTTTCTTCCTTTCTAGTGGTCTAACCGCAGTGCCTCTCGGTCGAATGTATTGAACACGTGTGCGGACAGATAGCGTCACAGCGATCGATTGTGTTTCAATAGCTCTCTGTCAATACGCGCCGACCTCTGACCCCATTAAGGCACGGTTTTATTTATTTAAAAAACGAGGAGAGGGTCGTTAATGATTTATGACATCGATCTTGAGTTTTAAAAAAATCGCCACGATCTTAGACTGTTCTGTGGCACGACAAATCGTTTGGTGATGCAGCGTTGGCAGTGGCTTCACACGCACCAATGTTCTATGAAACAGGGCCGTCGCCCGAAACGTCGCCTCTTATATATTTTATATACAGACTGTCCCATAAGTCTGGAATCATAGGGAAACATAACTCATACGTGTGTTTTTGTGTCTGCAGTCCCCAGATGTCTCTGAGGAAGGAAGAACGAGCCCAGAGAATTCTCCTCGTAGGAAGTCGGAGTGAGAGGGAGGATCGCTGTTGTGTTTAACAGAGCGCATCCAGACCGCGAGCCAACAACACGAAGCTGTGTTTGCAAACCTGTTGCAAAGTTTAGGGAAACGGGATCCATGCGAGACAAACCACGCAGTGTCCCTTCGAGGAGTTGTGTATCAGGAACAACGGTGGACACGCTGAGCACGTGTTGTGAATAAAAGCGTTCTTATTGCCCTGTTGTATGATTTTGATTCCAGACTTACGGGACAGCCTGTACATCGGTTCCCTTTAAGGGCGGTGTCAGCGACGAACGTGTCGAGGTCTTTGTAGAACAGCACAGCGATGTTGGTGAGAGAGAGAGACGACTCATTTGGGGCAGCGGCTCCAGGCTACGAAGAGGGCGCGAGTGGCCAAGTGCCCTCTGCACAACAACAACACAGACCCCCACCGCCCACATAGCCCCCCCCCCCGGCAGACTGTGACGGTGGCTGTTAGCAAGCGCCTATTAAGGTCGTCACGGCGCAAGTGGTGACGGGAAGTCGGCCCCACGCCCATCCGCCTTCGGCTCCCCACAGTGCCGATGTTTACACACCGCTCCAGGTACTTGGTGAAGGCGGAGTCGACCTAGGGGAGGCCCGTGACCGGCTCAGCCGCTCGTCACCGATGTCGGCCCGTTGGTAGGAATCGAACTCGGGTCAACGGGTTCGTTAGTGCATTGCGCTAATCGCCGCGACACCGCTCCCCCCAACACACACACACACACAGGAAGGTGTACACACACATACACACGCGCGCTGGCGAGACTCTGCGAGCCCGACATTGTGAATGTAACACAAAGGGACAATCTGGGGAGCGCTCCCCCACCACCACTCCCCACATCCTTCCCCCTGCACCCCTCCCCGCTGTCCCCGTGTAAATGTGAGGGATTTGTCGGGAGGCTGCCGAGGTCAACTCGCACACAAGAGCCGAGGGGAGGGGAGCGGGGTGGGCTGGCACAGACTGTGCATGACAATTAGCCCGCGCATTCAATTAGACAATTTGTCAACTCGCTCTTACCGCGCCGCTCGCTCGCTGCGCACGACGGATTCACGGCAGCGCGAGTGGAGGTTCACTTTCACATCAACCACCGCCGCCTTTTGTGAATGGACATTTGAGCAAAAGTGCTTCGATTTTACCTGCGACCTGGTTTTGTTTTATACTTTCGTGAAGTCGAGTGGCGTCTGTGACAACGAGCTTCAGAGCTCATCGGATTCCTCCACTCTGAATAAATGCACGGTGCCTCAAAAACATGTTAACACTTATATGGGACTATCGTTTTTAAATGGGAAAAGAACGGATAATACACTGTAACATGATAACTAATGTATGTTAATAGCTTCAAAAAGTCAAAGAGTGTCCACTCGTTCGCCATGAATGTCAACGCGTGCCTGGAATCTTCTCCAGGTGGTCTCAAGAGCTCGGAGGCACATTTCTTGTGGTGTCGTTGCAAATTCTCAGAAGCGTTCACATTTCTTTGAGCACCCTGTATTCTTACTCTGAAGTGGCACTGCGGTCAGACGGTCCCGCCCGCGATATTGAAGGTCGCCAGTTTTGGCTTCAATCGGATGTTGACTCGGCCCATCACCTCTCTGGGCTGATAAAGTACGTACCAATTTGTGTGAAGTCACCAGGGCTCAATATGGGGCTGCCATCTCTGAGGCACAAAACAGCGCGACACATCGTGGGAGAAGAATATATCTCACGAAGCCGGACAATGGGAGACACGTGCGTCGAATGCATCGTCAGAGTGGTGAATAATTATTAATATCATTAAGCAACTGACAAATAAAATAGTATTATTACATTTTGACTTAAAGCTTTCGTGACTGCAGGAATGAATATTCTTTGGGTCTTTCGGTAAAGCCACGTAGATAGAAAAATAAAAAAAACATATCACGACGTTTCAATCGCTGCCTCAGCAGCTCTCCCACTATACTTTTTTCACCTGATGACGATTGCTTGTGTTGCGGTCGAAACGTCGTGATATTTGTTTTACTTTTGATTCATTTTCTATCTACGTGGCTTTACCGAAATACCCAAAGAATATAAATAGAATTATTAAAGTCCTCGGAGCGCTGGCTGATTACCCAAGAAAGTAGCTACCTCATAAATAGGATGATCCTGGGAAAGCCATCACAGGTGGCAACCCTCCCAACATAGGAATGTAGAATTTCCACCAAGGGCTCAGGGCCATCAGCTACCCATGCCGCTGCCGCTGCCGCCGCTCCTCGTGAGCGGGAAGCAGCGACGCGGCCAGGTTGTTGGCATCGTGTTGACGCGGGATTCGCTATCGAGCGCACAGCGCGGCGTTCTTGCGATGCGGCGTTGATCTCGGATGTATTCCCTGGAGCTCCGGGCACGGCTCGCGGCGAGCGTTTTCATTGCCTCGGATAAAAGACTCGTCCTGTCCACGCGCATCGATCCGTCTCGACCTCATTGCCAGAAGACCGCACTCAGCACTGTGCCATTTGGTGTAAACACATGGAAAACATACGGTGACGCATGCACACAAACGCACATGTGCACACAGATCCCCTATACGGACTGTTGGGGCAAGTGCTGTTGGCGAGTAGCACCTTCGAAGGGGTGGGTGGCCACCACCACACCTAAGTCGCCTTTGTCTCCCCACCGCACCAGGTACTAATTTGAGGCCGAGTCGACCTAGGAGAGGGCCACTACCGGTTCAGATAATCGTCACCGGTGTTGGCCGTGAGCGGGAATCGAACCTGCGTCACCCGGGTCACCAGGTTCGTAGCGCAGCACGCTAGCCGCTACACTACTATTATAGACACACACACACAGTAGTACACACACACAGTACACACACACATTAGTACACACACATTAGTACACACACATTAGTACACACACAGTAGTACACACACTCACACACAAGTACGATTACATAACCAAATTCGAAGTGGCTTCCCTCTTAAAAGAAACCTGGGGTGGCACTCAACTCCATTATCGCACCCATGAACCGGTGTTGGTGGGAACTCCACGTTCCTACGGCAGGGACAAGTACACCCTCGACATGAGCTCTGTCCAATTGGCACAAGGCAGTGCTGGTTGTTTCAACCCCTGCTGGGACGGGCGCACGAGTCCGGCTCCCGACTGCCATTTGAACTCACGACCTCCCGACGCGCGCGAGCCCCGTTTATGAACTGGGACGGCTTCGAGTTACACGCGAGGGCGTACGGGGGGGGACACCCACAAAGACAAAGATCCCCCGTATAGCCTTAACAGTCTGTTGTGGCAAGTGCTGTGAGCGAGCACCTGCGAAGGTCTGAACGGCACGCGAGGGGGTGGGTTGCCAGCACCACGCCCGGCCGCCTTTGTCTCCCCAGTGGCGATGTTTACTAGACACCGCACCAGGTACTCAATTTGAGGCTGAGTCGGCCTAGGGGGGGCCCAGGACCGGTTCAAATAATCGTCACCAACTTGCTGTGCTTTAGCCACCCGGCG
This sequence comes from Lethenteron reissneri, assembly GCF_015708825.2. NCBI lineage: Eukaryota > Metazoa > Chordata > Hyperoartia > Petromyzontiformes > Petromyzontidae > Lethenteron > Lethenteron reissneri. The sequence goes on along the minus strand of NC_083823.1, from coordinate 1,017,198 downwards.
CTCCGCTCGTTGTTGTGAGCGTCGCTCCTCCGCCCTCCGTTGTTGCTGGAGGGCGACTGCCTCCAACTGCCCAGTAGCCTCGCAGTGCACCTAGCCTGGCACTGTCCTGTAGCGTCCTTCACGAGCCTCCTCCACAGAGGCCGATCTTGACACTGCTGGTACCAGTCATCGGCAAGTCCACTCAGCTCCACGTCCTCCTGTACCACATCACTCCATCTCTTCTCTAGCCAGTACCGCGCCCGTTTAGCCCCCTCGATCCGGCCGAACAAAAGCTGTTAAGGCATGCGGTGGCTGGGCATGTGGGCTACATGACCCAGCCAATGCGTACACACACACCTACCCACACGTACACACACACCTACCCACACGTACACGCACACCTACACACACGTACACACACACACCTACACACACACCTACACACACACACCTATACACACACGTACACACACACCGCAGCAGCAGCAGGCACAGAGTGAGGTGATGTTCACGGTGACGCGGCGCGCGCAGTTGGAAGCCAACGTGGAACGCCGCCGGCCCCAACCGCAGACGGTGGCCAAAGAATTCCAAACAAATCAAAGCCCTGGGCGTGCCGGTCGCTCTACGCCAGGGCTCAGCAACCAATATCACAATAGAGCAACAAGACGAGGGCTTGTGGTTTTTAGGTTTTTGTAACAACTGCAAAAAAAACTCCCTCCTCGATATATAAAAAAAAATCCCCCGCAATGCAGTTTGGTGGTGACTCGGAGACGGTGGTGCCGCGTCCTTAGTCAACACCACGTGGCCAAGCAGCCCCCCCGGAGAGAGGCGCACGCGTGCCGCCAGGGCCCTGGGCGAGGCCCTGGGCGAGGCCGCCAGCGTCTCTCTGCGTCTCGCGGCCACGCGGAGACGGCGGCCACGCGGACGGGGAGGGGGGGTCGTTGTGTGCCGCCCTTCTCTGTTCCCAGCGCCACCACACGGAGAGCCCTGCTCCTGCTGCTCCTACTGCTCCTGCTCCTACTGCTGCTCCTACTGCTGCTGTTCATGCTGCTCCTGCTGCTCCTCCTACTGCTGCTCCTCCTGCTGCTCCTGCTGCTGCTGTTGATGCTGATCCTCCTGCTGCTCCTGCTGCTGCTGCTCCTCCTCCCTCGGCGAGAGTTGCGCAACTTGCGCAGCTCCGCACTGAGCCAAATTCTGGCAACGTCCACGCCCCAACCTCTCCCCTAAACACCCCCCACCCCCGCAACCATCCCCTAAACATCCCCCCCCCATAAACACCCCCACTAAACCCCCCCCCCGCCCCCCACATGGTGGCTGAAGGCCAACACGGCACCGAGGCCGAGTTCGAGTCCGAGCCGCGCGTGAGTCGGCCCGGTGCCGGACAGTGTCAGCCCCCCCCCGCCCTCCTCCTCGCCCACCGCCTGCAGGAACGTGCGGTCACAATGGATGTGTGTTGGACTTCTTTCGCACCGTACGTAGCCAACCGTGCTAAACGCAGTCGAGGGGGAATTGGAGGTCAAGCCGGGCTTGAGAAACATCATCAGCCAGGGCCAATCCACTGCTGCATGAAGGAATCCATAGAGCCGACGCCATCTCTCACAACGACCGCGCGTTGCAATAATCCACATGGCACGCGGCTTCATCGCCCCGTGTCCAGGACGGACGCGTTCAGGCACGTTCCGTTTCTTGGCTGCCAATCTGGCATTGTTCTGGACCATATGACTTAGCAGTCTGAATGCTGTGTATTATATGATACGTGTGTGTGTGTATATATCAATCAGATAATGTACCCATTTTTCAGATGATTGGCATTCGGCAAACCGCTTTTCTTCTCATTGGGCTCTCAACTGAATTTAAATAAGAGACATTACTCTCAAGATGTCATTACGATAGTCCTGCAACAATAGCCTGTGCATTGATACGGCGCTTGCCGGAATACATCGGCACCTCGAACTCTGCAGCAGCAGCAGCGTGCGACTGCGATCATCCGGAACGGACCGCACGACGCACAATGACGGAGGCGTCAGCGGAGCGACAACCACTCAGCCACTGCTCCTGGCGCGGTGATCTGGGCTTGAACACCTGCATCTGAAATTGTCGTTGTCGCACTGCAGCTACATCAGCAGTCAGTAGACAAGAAGACGACGACGTGGTGGTGGGGGAAGTGGGGTGGCGCCAGGGGGGACCTCCCGCCCACTAGCAGTAGCACCGGACCTGCCGGCGGGCATCCCTCTGCCCGCAGGGCGCAGCGAGTGCTCTCTCTCTCTGTGTGTGTGCGATGCCAACGGAGTCATGTTTACTGTCCTCGCTTCAGGACGCTGTGCGCTGCCCCGCGGGTTTTTTTAGAGGGAATTCCACTGAGGAGCGTCTGGCTTGTAGGAGAACAACTCCCACGCACACGAGGGGAGCCGAATGGATGGAATCAACGATCCGCTTCTGTGGCGCAACCTCTTGGTTTACCTCTCAGCTCAAGTCTGCAAGGCCCAGTATTAACCAGGCAGCGTCCCATCCGAGTCCTAGCCAGGCTCAACATCCGCTTCGCTTGCGGAGATCCGACCAGAACGGGCTCTTTCAGGGTGCTTCTGTCAAAAGGGCGACCGTTCTTAACGGCGAACGCGAAACGACATTTCTATCTCCTCGCCATGTTTTGTACCGCACGGCGGCAACGATTTCCTGGACCAAAGCGAACGGCAGTGAATGAAGCGATGAATCGTATTTAAATAAATAATTGCCCCCCCCCCCACAATGGAAGCCCCGCGCATATTTGTCTTGCGTCTGTCTTTGTTGGGGGCTTAAACGCATGTAGGAACACGCGACCCAGAAGCGCCGGGAACATTCCTTCCACCGCAGCTCCGCAGAACGCGTCTCATCAGGCCGTCTGATCTGCGGCGCAGCGCACGCACGCACCGCCGATTTGGCACCGCCGATTTGGCACCGCCTCGTGCCAGCGTCGGACCCGCGTACGCCGCCGGGGCCCGATGACGGTCATGGGGTCCAGGCGTCCCTCGGCCCAGCGGCCGGTGACGTCCCACCGAGGCGCTGTCCACCTCGTTCCCGGGGGAGCGAAGCGCGGGTCCCGTTGCTGTTGTGGAGATGAGGACGAGACTTGGGAATGATTCGGTGGCGGCATTGCGGGTCAAGGAACACTCAAGTAGAACAGAACTGTAAGACGTAATCCTCACTGTACACAAACAGACACGGCTGAAGAGCGAGAGAGCGAGAGAGAGAGAGCTGCTACTGTATTTTTATACTCGGCACAGCAGGAACCAGTGAAAACACTTGGCCGTTATAAATAGAGCCCTCTGCGTTTCACTGCACACAACGCTGCCACCAGAGAACCCAGCACTCCCGCCACGACATACCTCACGTGTGAGCAGAACGGGTAATCTGGGTACAAGCTAGGTTACGGGTAATCTGGGTACAAGCTAGGCACTGAACACTCAGTCATCCAAGGGGATTACTCGTATCTAACTTGGGTGATCCGATTAAAGTAGTTTGTAACTTGCAACGCGCTACTCGCCAACTCCGGATATAGGATCACATCGTGAAATCCAAAGCAGAGAGACGTTGTTGCTGGTGGACGCTCTGGGAAGAGAGGCGCTGTTTAAACCGCACAGCTCACCCGCCCCGTCGTGCCCGCGAGCGCTCTTCCCTCCACAACAGCACCGGGCTCTGTAAGAGCGGCACTTTGATTGAACAGGCCGCAAACCTTGCTGATGGCACTCAGAGAAGTCAAAACCGGTCCGAGGATCTCCCCTTTTTAAACCAATCCTGCTGGGTCAGTGCTCCCGTAGGCCCCATACATTAATGAGGACTAAAACTAAAAATGAAATTTGTTCATGAAACAGATCCAGCTCGTTTTGCTGATTTATTATTAAGAGCCAGCTCTTAGCATGCTGCGTCTCGGTGCAGAAAATGCAAGGCGCTACACGACCCACGTTCCGCACGAGAATTCCGGACGTTTCTGTGGCTAACGGCAGACTGCGCCCCTCAGATGAATAATAAAAATTGAGAAAGAGTCTTGAATGTGTCACTCATAACCGGGCGGAGGCGGTGGCGGCGGAGGCGGTGGCGGCGGTGGCGGTGGCGGTGGCGGTGGCGGTGGCGGCGGTGGCGGTGGTGGCGGTGGCGGTGGCGGTGGCGGTGGCGGCGGAGGCGGTGGCGGCGGAGGCGGTGGCGGCGGTGGTGGTGGTGGCGGTGGCGGTGGCGGCGGAGGCGGTGGCGGCGGCGGCGGTGGTGGCGTGGGCGGTGGCGGTGGCGGTGGCGGTGGCGGCGGTGTGGGCGGTGGTGGAGGCGGTGGCGGCGGTGGCGGTGGTGGCGGTGGCGGTGGTGGCGGTGGTGGCGGTGGCGGTGGCGGCGGTGGCGGTGGTGGCGGTGGCGGTGGTGGCGGTGGCGGTGGCGGCGGAGGCGGAGGCGGTGGCGGCGGTGGCGGTGGTGGCGGTGGCGGTGGCGGCGGAGGCGGTGGCGGCGGTGGCGGTGGTGGCGGTGGCGGCGGTGGCGGGGTGGCGGCGTGGTGGTGGTGGTGGCGGTCGGCGGTGCGGTGGTGGTGGTGGCGGGTGGTGGCGGTGGCGGTGGTGGTGGTGGTGGTGGTGGCGGTGGCGGTGGTGGCGGGGGCGGTGGCGGTGGCGGTGGTGGTGGTGGCGGTGGCGGTGGCGGTGGTGGTGGCGGTGGCGGTGGCGGTGGCGGGCGGCGGCGGTGGCGGTTGTTTTTGTTTTGGTGGTGGCGGTGGCGGTGGCGGTGGTGGTGGTGGTGGCGGTGGCGGCGGTGGCGGCGGTGGCGGTGGCGGCGGTGTGGGCGGTGGTGGAGGTGGTGGCGGTGGTGGTGGTGGCTGTGGACGTGTCCTGGACTCTTCGAGCGCTTTGGAGGCAGCGAGGGTTGGTGATTCACACGCAGATGGCGTGAAACTCCGTTCCACGGGGTGTCGAGGAGGTGCCGTCCCCTGACTCGCCAGGAGAATGCAGTACAGCAAGTGGGACAATGTCATCTGTCCCTTCTATGTGGGGTCAAGTGTCCCCCTCGCAGGCGTGAGTTTTCTCTGGGTGCTCCGGTTGTCTCCGACGCAAATAACCATTCATTCGTTGGCTGAGAACATTTTTATATACAGAGGACTGCAGAGCTTGGGAAATTTTTGGCACCTCTCACCGCCTGGCTACAACCCGGATTGTCTGTGGTTCCTCGGTAGATTGTGAGATGCAATCTGCATGACCGACAATGCCGAGAAAGAACTAAACGTTCTCATTACATTGCAGGCTTCTTGGAGATGGCGGTGGCTTGGGTACGACTTCACTCAGCTGTGGATTGACCACGGATGATGATGATGATGAACGAGTCTAGGGCGACGCTAATCTCCAGTTTACAACCCTGAGGCAGGAATGTCACATTCCTACGGCAAGGGTGAGTGTATCCATAGAGTAACTGCTCGGGTTGCCGCCCCTAATATTTCAAACAAAAAACGGGGCATGATAATTTTGTTATGCAACTGATGAAATCTGGGCCTTTTCATGCCTGGGGAAGATTCACAGATTTCCCAGGACAGCAGCTGCCTCAACAATAGGACGATGCCGGAAAAAACCCAAGACCGGTGGCAACCCGTGATAGCCACCGCTTACTCCCGCACAAAGCGGTATCGATTTTGTGGACCCCCTTGATGGATGATGGGCTGAGTCGACCCCTGGCTGTGATTTGAACTCGCAACTCACCAGCAGCCGGCCACACGCCCCAATCACTTGCACCACTGAGCCATGAATCCCTCACCAGCGCCATCAACAGCCATGCTCACTCCGCTGCTGGGGAAGCGAACCATCCAACCGGCGGTGACCGGGTTCTACAAGCTCCGACTCTCGTTACGAATCCCGCTCTCCGTATTCCGCCGTAAGTAAAATACAACTCCACTGCTGGATGGAGGCCTCCCGAGTCGCCACCGTCTGCCACAACCGCTCGACGTAACATCCCCGTGCACGAGCCCATTTCTTGCGATTGAGGCCGCCGTAAAATCCCTACTTGTGCCCAAGACGTCCCGTTTGTTATTTTGGTTGATGAAAATATATATGTATTTTCGATTGGAATTAAATCTGCAAGCTCAAAGGAGGTATTTTTCTCGAAGCTACCAGCACCCTATTTTCATAAGCGCCGCTCCTGGAATTACATTGCAAACACGCTGGGTTCTGGAGGTAAGAAAGGAAAACAAAAACCCACTTGGGCTTCCCTCAGTGATGCATGAGGAGCGAGGTAAAACACTTTCTCTGGTTATTAACCGATAACGGAGGCTCGGGGGGGGGGGGGTAGAGAGGCGGGGGGGGAGAGCGCGTTGCACCACGGCCCCCACGCTAAATGTTTTTTTGTTTCGTGAACTCCACGAAGGCCGCGCGCTCTCCCGAGATCTCCCCGCCGATGGAGGGAACGAGCGCTAGCGAGCTCCTCGCCCCGTGAAATGAAGGACGCCCTGTGGCACTTTTGCGATTTGCGCGTTCGCCAGCTCGCGCGCGATCTCCACGTGGATTATTCACCTGGGAGTTCGAATCACCGCTCCATCTACGCGGTGTCCATCCCGTGCCGAGGGTTTCCACATTTGGCTTCCGCCGGGTCCTCAGCCTCGCATTGTGCCCCGCCCACAAGCGTCCACAATTGTTACGTTGTTAATAGCTGATGGGTCTGCAACTCCCGTTCGTTTTCCAACCAATAGGTCCCCCTCTTGCCGTCTCTCGTTGTAATCCATCCAGGAATTCATCTCTCAACGCTTCTCTGCACACTTTGCTCCGTTTTCTCTGCCGATGCTCACCTTTCCGATACAAATGTCACAGCAGGGCTTAAACGCCGACTGCACCCGCACACGCTTCCAGCTATGCACATTAATTAATCATAACTCTACCGTTTTGATCTGTGCCCCCACCGATAAGCTGACACCTGTTGCAGGGACTTTGAGAAAACATTCCGGAGTTGTGAATTGTTTAGTGTCTTGGGTCAAAGTGCACGGCTAGGATAGCTGCGGCCTGGAAAGGTCATTCAGGGTCATCGCCGCTGTGGGCCACACGGCAACGGCACGAAACAGCTGGAGGACAGAGCGGACGGAGCGGATGCTGCAGTCGTCGGGAGGGATCATCACCATCACAGTCCAACGGCTACGTGGAGACGACTATCCAGGAATCTTTGGGAAGAATCCGATGGAAGGGATCGCGGTTTGGAGGACAAACGGTGAGATCCAGCAGATTGGCAGGCGACAGGGCGGCACTGCCTACCGCAGGGGGGGGGGGGGGGCGGCACCTTATTGGTTACGAAGCCAAAAGTGAAGTGGCAGCAGATTTGAGAATTAAAATAAAACTCGGGGAGTGACTCCAAGTAATGCGGGTCTCGAGGAGAGAACGCTGAGAGAGTCCTCGCCTGCGGTCGTGGGCGAGGAGATACAATCGGTGAAAGAGTTGAGCTGTTTGGGTAGCCAAGTCACATTCGACGGGCGGCATTCTCGAACAATCTCAACGAGGATTGGAATGGCCCGAGAGGAATGCCTTCAGAAGGAAAAAAAGCGGCTTTTTTTTTACTAAATGCTTTGATGCCAAAATTCTAAGGCAACACTTAATGGAAATACTTCCTTCACTAATCGGTTTTGTATCAATCCCTGAAATGAAATAAAATTTAATACCGCGGACTAAATTACTTTTCTCTTAGATTATTTTTTGCTCAAAGCTACATTGTTTTTTAATTAGGTAAAATAAACCCGGGGACTGTTTTGACCTCGCTGAGCCTCATCAGCAACTCCCGACCAAAGCGGGGGTACCCACAGCAAACAGCCGCGACGACGTTCATTCTAATACATGTTGCCTGCCCTGCCCTGCCCTGCGTGCGTCCGTCCTGCGCACGAACGGACCACTTACACCGCCGGATTATATCGCCGACGTTGCGATAACCGTCTCCTGTCCACTGCCACCACCGGAGCTCTCTCCCTCCCACAGGCGGCGTGGCCACCGTCTGCGTCAGCGCCGCCGGGCGATGCGACGAGGCTCGCGGCGCCCCAGCCACCACCCCGCCGGGCACCCCCGGCGCACGACGAGAGGGCAATCCGCGATGTCTTTACCCCCCACCCCAAAACCACCCCTCCTTCGCACCGCCGCTCGGTGGACACCCGCGGCAACGCTCGTCCACCCCGCCACTCTGCCCTCTCGCCCGTGACAGTTGCAACATGCCAACTGGACGCCGTTGCTCTCCGATGACTTTTTGCTCCGTGCCACTCGGCGACGAACGGTTTGGCAGCAACAAAAACAACTCGCCGGAGAAGAAGAATTCTGGCCCCTGCTCAAGTGAGCACTCGGGCAGCCGCTCTAATAAAGCCTCTCGCACCTCCGATCCGCGCGGTTGGCTACGTGCGGTGCGGAACAAGTTCAAGGTACACACGCACTGACGCGTACGTACACAACGCGAGCCGCGCTAGCCCGGCTCGCGTGTGCCGTGACGCTGACGTCGCGCGCGACTTGTGTACCGACCACGTGACGTCATTAGTCCCGCCCCTGGCCATGCTTGACCCCGAGCCAGATTCCGATGTTGCCTCTGTGAGGCCGACATAGCGCGGCTCGGCTTCGTCTCTCTCGGGGTCGGTAAAAACGCCAGTGGCTCGGATGTGCAAGTGGAAAAGGGGGTACGATTGTGCCCATTGGGTGGCCCTGAGATCGTGGTGGAAATTCCACATTACAATAGCAAAAGTCAAGTGTATCCATGGCACGTGCCCCGCTCGTTAATAATTACTTTACTGGACCCGGAGGGATGAAGGTCAGGCTTGTCACCTGCGGTACAAAATATACCGCGGAGAACTGCACGTGAGTGCGTCGTGTTGAGTGGCCCATCGCCATCATTACGCGACTGACAAAAACCAGGACTGTTAAATGTCCCCGGGACAGCTGGCAGCCTCAAACAAGGGGGGCGATCCTGGGAAGATTGAGGACAGAGGCGGCAAGCACCCAGTCGATGGGGCTCGTTCGCATCCCAGCTGGGTTGCGAACTCTAGGTCTCTCCCGCGCGACACCTCGCCGGCTGGCGGATCTCGATCGACAAACCGAACGTTCGTGAGGGCTTCCGCGGATTTTCGCTTGACCTTTGAAGTTACAGCCGCGCTGATGATAAACTCCCTCTGCAGCACGAAAGAGCACGGCATTGTTCGAGCGGCCGCGCGTTGCGGGAGAGTGGCGGCACACCCACAGAATTGGCATAAACAAAACAAAAATGAATGCTGTATACTGTACAGTACCAATGTGGTCATCGGTCATTCAGCTGTAGACAAAGACGATGAGGAACTGCCAAGTAGATGACGCAACAGGGGAATACATCAACTCAGCCATGGAGAATAGATATTGATGGTGGTAATGGATGATTATTATAGATTAAATATGACGAGAGGGAAAGTGGGAACAAGTGGGTTAGATAACAAACACGGCAGCCTGTAGCTATCGCTCTCGCTGTTGAGGGAGTAAGTGGCACGTGCGCAGGACACGCGGCTCAAACAGCGGCAAAGGGGCAGCTGGGGCGGCGAGCACTTTCAATCCACCGAGGGTTTGATCGATGGTGCGTGATGGATTTATCACGACGACGTGGCGAGGCCATCATCTAGCAGCGAACAGACCATGGCCCATCACGATGACGACGATGACGCTGAGCGAGAAATGTGACTTCCGTTTAAAACAAAGCATCCAACCGGAATGTTGAATGTCTCGCGCCGCAGCGGAATCGAACGGGGGCCCCGTCTCGCGGAGCGGCGCGTCCTACCGGACTCGTCCTGGCTCGCCGCCTGGTGCGCCAGCAGCTCCGTCTCCGTGGCGAGGACCTCCTCCAGCGCCAGCTCGCGCACGCGGGACGCCGCGAGCTCCCGCGCGGGGCGCCCCACCGCCCGGGCCTTCGCGCCACGGCGGCGGCGGCGGTCGCCGTCGCCGCCCGGGGCCCTCGCCGACGTCCCGCCGGCCGCGAGGGCCGCCGCGGGCGAGGTCCCTCCTCCGTTGGACGGCGCCGCCGCCGCTGGGGCCGCCGGGGCCGACGAGAGCGACGAGAGCGACGACGACGTCGAAGACGGAGGGGGGGGCGGGGCCCTCGGAGGAGCCCGGGGGGCGGCCGGCGGCGCGGTGCCGACCCTCTCCTCCAGCAGCCGTCGGCGGAGGCCTTGGGTCAGCCGCTTGAGAGAGAAGTCTGCGGCGAACTGAACATGAAGAGTCATCGTTATCACTCGCGGCCAAGGTGACAATTCTCTTGATCTACCCACGAGCGCCTTGCCGAGGCTCAAGACTCTTTGTAAACGCGGCCGGTCCTCGGCTATTTCGGGATGTTTTTGGGCCAATTACGCCGATGAGTGGTAGTTTCCCCTAAAATATTCTCGCCAGGCTTGCCCCTGCTTGGCTTCCCACCTGTGATGAGGCCGGGCACGTACAGGGACATTTGGCGACGAAAACGCAAACGGTAGAGACTCGAGGTAGCGTGTTCACCGCTCGTTGCAGAGGTTCACAGTTCGAATCCAGCGGTCGCCCTGGTTAATACTGGGCGTGTATTAGCCATAACAACGCCCACGCACCATCCGATTCACAGCGGGCGTAAAAGATCCCCCCGACGACATTCGCAAGAGTAGGCAAACCGTGTGCAGGCGTCAGGGTCCGAATTTGCCAAATTCAAAAGTTACACCGCACATCACTCAATTGGGATCGAACACACACACAGCGCCGATCGTCGCCCCCGACTGGCAGACGAACGCCTCAGGCCACTCGTGCGAATGAGACTCTGTGCTGATCTCTTGGAGTGCTCACCTGCTTAAACAACATCAACTTGAACTCATACAACAGATCTCAACATCAAAGTGTTTCTTGTGGTCAATTCCTCTGATGCTGATTCATTCCTTCTGCCAGTCCTGAGCTGTGGCACAGTTGAAAACCAGCCTCAAAGATCCATTCTTACAGTCTCATCATCATCATCACCAGTACCGTCTTGCTTGAAGTCTTCCCCTTTAGGTCTTCCCCTCGGTTGCCAACCGACACAGAGATTGCTACCCCAATGTCTGCGTGGGTAGCCTGCCCCTTCTCCATCCAGAACATGTGTCCCGCTCATTGCAACCTCCTCCTCTTGGTTTGGCACACAGCAGCCTGGTGCACAAATGTCTGTGGGTCTCTGTGTGAGTCTATAGGTCCCTATGTGACACTGTAGGTCTCTAGGTATCTAAGAGCGGATGGTGGGGGACTGTCAGGGCAGGTCTATGGGTCTCTGTGTGAGTCTATAGGTCTCTATGTGACTCTGTGGGTCTCTAGGTATCTAAGAGTGGATGGTGGGGGACTGTCAGGGCAGATCTATGGGTCTCTGTGTGTGTCTATAGGGCCCTATGTGACTCTGTGGGTCTCTAGGTATCTAAGAGTGGATGGTGGGGGACTGTCAGGGCAGATATATGGGTCTCTGTGTGAGTCTATAGGTCTCTATGTGACTCTGTGGGTCTCTAGGTATCTAAGAGTGGATGGTGGGGGACTGTCAGGGCAGGTCTATGGGTCTCTGCGAGTCTATAGGTCTCTATGTGACTCTGTAGGTCTCTAGGTATCTAAGAGTGGATGGTGGGGGACTGTCAGGGCAGGTCTATGGGTTTCTGCGTGAGTCTATAGGTCCCTATGTGACTCTGTAGGTCTCTAGGTATCTAAGAGTGGATGGTGGGGGACTGTCAGGGCAGGTCTATGGGTATCTGCGTGAGTCTATAGGTCCCTATGTGACTCTGTAGGTCTCTAGGTATCTAAGAGTGGATGGTGGGGGACTGTCAGGGCAGGTCTATGGGTATCTGCGTGAGTCTATAGGTCCCTATGTGACTCTGTGGGTCTCTAGGTATCTAGGAGTGGATGGTGGGGGGCTGTCAGGGCAGGTCTATGGGTCTCTGCGTGAGTCTATAGGTCCCTATGTGACTCTGTGGGTCTCTAGGTATCTAAGAGTGGATGGTGGGGGACTGTCAGGGCAGGTCTATGGGTATCTGCGTGAGTCTATAGGTTCCTATGTGACTCTGTAGGTCTCTAGGTATCTAAGAGTGGATGGCGGGGGACTGTCAGGGCAGGTCTATGGGTCTCCGTGTGAGTCTAAAGGTTCCGAGACGTTCTACCATTGCTATGGCCGGAGGCAGTCTAGGACCGTATGAGCACAGTGGTGACCTCGCGCAATGTGGCACCTGATTTATTGCTGAGTCGGCCCTTGACCGGGATTTAAACTTTTAACTTTCCGATAGTCGGTCAGGTGCGCGCTAACCACGGTGCCAACCAGCTGGAGCACGCGAGGGAAGCCTGCAACAATATTTACGGTGGCTGCCAAACAAAACTCAACGGAATTGTACACGCCGTTTCCATCCTGAATAAACACCTCATTCAAAACCCAAACATTGCACCTCCTGGCTTGGACATTGGTCCGTGACCACTCGTGTACTGTATGCTGGACTTCTTTCGCACCGCACGTAGACGACCGTGCTAATCGGAGGTGCGAAGACACCGGTGGTGTTACCATCAAACGCATCAGAACATCGACGGTCCGGTGCGCACATCTCCTTCAAAATCGGAAAACGAAAGAGGCAAGCCACAGCAGTGCGACTGTGCCCACCACGCCCCCCGCACAAACTCCGGACCAGACAGAATCGTGAGCCGCTGCAGGAGAGGGAACAGCAGAACTACACGAACTCTCCTTTCCCTCCTGAAGCCCTCTCGTCGTGACGAGCAGCAGACCTCGACAGTGGTGGCATCCACCTCCTGGGCAATGTTGCTGCCACACGCAAGAATAGAATATTGAGATTCTCGGGAGAGATCATGTCACGGACGTGTACAGTGTTAAACTGAACACGCGTGTACACACTCGCCCAAGGTATTGGATGGAAGAGATGACGTTGATCGACTGTACTGTGCGTAGGTAAAAGTAAAGATAAAGGCGCAGGTATGAAATGGCTTTCTCTTGCCCCTGCTGGAGGAAAGGCCTTCCCTAGAGGGAGCTTCAAGCAGCCACTCTAGATGGCAATTTGGCCTACTCTTCCACGCGGGCCAGATGTGTTGGAAGAGGTGGGGACACCCACAAAATTCTCCACCACATGCGACCTCCCCATCGACTGTGGTAAACCAAATTCAACAGCTGCTTGATGGACAGACACGGAGGGAAGAGAGACGCGGGAGAGAGAGACACGGAGGGGTTGACGTGAATTGCACGATTATTTCAATTTCCAGACCGGGAGATAAAACGGGCCATGTCTGGATTACAGGTCCTGAGTGCTAACAACACCACTGTAGCATCACATTTTATATAGCAATAAGTATTTACATCGTTAACCAGGAAACCTTCACTGGTTCTCAATATATTTTTATATATACAAGGTTTTTTTTAAATCTGGGTTCCTTCCTGAAAGATAATCCAATATCATATGGTCAAGTATTGAAAAACAGAGCACTCTTGAAAATTTGTTTTTCGAGTCAGTGAGCCTTTGTAAATTATTATAGCTCGAAATTCATTCATTCATTGTGCCTGGGCAAGCTTCTGCTGGTATGGAAGTGATAAACAATTGGCAAGCGTTGTCCCACTGGAGCCAGAGTGTCCATCACAAGGTCATTCTAGGACAAATGAAACTGTTACAAACTTTGTAGTTGCCCTATAATATTGCTCGGTCGTTTGCATGTTAGTAAATTTTGGTGAGTACATTTCGCTTCGTACAAAATGCGAGTACACGTTAGTCAATCGACTTCAAATGTCACGACAGTGCGCTTTGTGTCCACGAGCATCACAAATTAAAATTAAAAAGAGCACACACGAACTTGCGAAGCTGCCGCATGTCAACACAGCAGGATGGCCGTACGACGTCTCCTCACCTCTCCTCCGTGGGTGTCAAAGATGCAAAATATTCCAGGGTGAGTGCGGTTGTCCCAATCTTCAAGCGCGCGCATTTTAGGGTCTGAAGGTCCTCGATCACCACCACCAGCAGCAGCAGCCCTTCGACCAAGTCCCCTTAGAGCAAATGCGGAGGCCGCTTTGCTGTTCCATTTCGCCACCTCCACAAACTCAGGCCCTCCGCCAGGCATCATCCCTGGGCGGCCAGCCTGAGCCATGTAGCCTCCCGGCCCTTCCATGTCATCGGCAGCGTCTGAGATGTCACCACCACCACCGTCAGCAGCAGCAGCACCGCCAGCACCGGCCCTGGCACCAGGCAGTTCTCCCCCACCCAAGAATCGAGCAGCGCCACGCCCAGCCGTGCCGCTCCCGGCAGAGACCAGGGTTCGAACCCGGGTCCCCGGAGATCCGAGGTAGGACCAGAAGGCCAGGCAGAGGCAGGCGAGAAGCAGAGACGCGGGCCGCAGGAGGATAAAGCGGACGGCGCGGCCGCAGAGAGAGCACAGCCCCATGGTGGCGAGGGCGATCGTCTGGATGTGAGAGGGCTGTCGTCTGGCTGAATGAGCCACTGAGCCGATCTACTGCCTACACCTCAACACAATCATCACGACGCTAAGCCAAGCGATGGCAGTGGGGTCCCAATGACAATGAACTATTATAAGTTAATCGCGTGCTCTATGCAGACGACATATATACATAATACAATGCTAAATCGTGTCCAATTCGCTGCTCAAATTCTCGAACAAATTCAAATGAGACCGTCTTGTGTATTGACAATTCGTATAGTAACACTGCACTGCGATTCGCTACACGGGTTTACATGCAATTATCAATGCGCACAGTAATACAACTAATGTACAAGAACGTCGCCTGCTGCTGTTCGATAATTTGACGGGGTGACACTTGTACCGAGATGATAACACACCGTGTAATCTGGGTGTGTGGATGGGCCCCTACCTACAACGCCTTCAAATGGCTCGGCAAGCCCACACCATCACACATGCAATCCGCCTCGCGCGATTTGCAAGCTACACATACCATTATACTTTATCGGTGTCGGTTTTAAATATAGTGCTCTCTCTATATATACACCGGCACACGTAATATAATGTTCAATGATGTAGCTACTCACCCCTTGATAGCGCAGCAGTAAAGATCAAATTGTCAGCAGAGAGCGCCCGCTGACGACCGCGCACAATGCAGACCGCGAGCTATCAATTCGTGAATTATTCAAGCAGATACCCGCACGTACGAGAGTAAACATACCACGCTCGCACACACAACCCACCCACCGCCGTACGCCCGACGTTCAGACCAAGGTCGCAATCAGCGCCACTCGGTCCGGACATCCGAGCGCGCCTGGCCGCTCCAGCAACGCAAGAGACCGCTGTGCGTGTGTCACGCGCGAGCAGCCAGGCTCGCGCTACGTGTGTTGTTGGTCGTATTGACCGTGTGGCAATCCCGCAAAGTGCTGTGCGCCGCGCCGCGCTGCGTGCTGCGTGCACACGACCCGTGCGTGCGCCTTGCCGGCAGGCTGCGCTGGGCGCCGCTGTGGGGGGGGGGGGCGGGCAGCAGAAGCAGCACTGCGGCAGCACGGAAACCACACACAGTGCGGAGGGGAGGAGCAGAGGCGGTGTGTGTGTGTGCGCTGTGTGTGTGTGCGCTGTGTGTGTGTGCGCTGTGTGTTTATGTGCGCTGTGTGTGTGCGCCCTGTGCTCTCTGTGTGTGTATGCGCGCTCTGTGTGATTGTGTTGGTGCGCTCTGTGTGTGTATGCGCGCTCTGTGTGTGTGTATGCGCGCTGCGTGTGCTCTGTGTGTGTGTTGTATGCGCTCTGTGTGTTTGTGCTGTGTGATTGTGTGTGTGTGCTCTGTGTGCATATGAGCACTGTGCGTGTGTGTGCGCTGATGAAAGAGGGATGCGTGTCCCGTGTGTGTGTGCTCTGTGTGTGTGTGTCCGGTGTGTGTGTGTCCTTTGTGTGTGTGCTCTGTGTGTGTGTCCGGTGTGTGTGTGTGTGCTGTGGGGAGCGGTGGTGCAGTGGTTAGCGCGCTGCGCTACGAACCCGGACACCAGGATTAGAGTCCCGTTCACGATCAACAGCAGTGAACGAGCACTCGGACCGCTCCCTGGGCCTCCCCGAGGACGAAGGCAGCCGGGCGCGGCGCTGGCCACCCACCCGCTCGCGGCGCCTCCATAATGTCGTCTCTGACAGCACTTGGCCCAACAGTGCGTTCAAGGCTATACGGGGGATCTTTGTCTGTGTGCCGCTATCGAGCGTCCCTGCTGTAGGGAATCTCTCTTAAGGATGCCTCCCTTAAAGGGACGCTTGCTCTACCAAGCAGAGTTACCAGTCCAGGTCTGTACATCGTTATAATGTTGGTACTGTACCGCATCCCACAACACCAGCTGACGGTCGCCTCTCTCTCTTAAAGGTGTCCAATGCTTGCGTGGTGGGGTTTGATGGATCTCGACAGCATTGGTCTCTGTCTCAAGGATGCACCGTGCATTATGCGTCTTTTTCTTAAGGGTGCCGCTCTCTTAAAGGTGCATTGTGTATCACACGAGTATATGTGCGTCTGTCTTTCGGCGACATCTTCCTGCATGCGCACACCACGCGGTCTAATAACATTGACGTTTGCCTTGAGGGCTAAGCATGCTTGAGCCTGCAGCGTTAGACTGCACTCCGATGCTCCCACGACTAATGCTGCCCATCTTTCACTGACCGGCGTGGTGAAGTATGGTCAAACAGCCCCCGTAGCCGACACGGCGTAGCAGTGAATTGACCAAGAACTGGACATGATCCTTATCGAGTGTCTGGACTTCTCTCGACACGGTGCACAGCCCACGGCGCCTCCGTCTGCAAGGCGCGCCGGTGCATCCTCCTCCTCCTCCTCTCGCCGTGAGCGTCTCAAGGCGGCCTCCCTGTAAGGCGCCCTGCAGGATGACGACTACTGCGAGTGGACAGGATCTCCCTTTCAAGTAGAATTCCCTGTCACCGGGGAAGTCTAGTATCCGCGGGTTCTGTGGTATCCACACAAACTCCTGTTAACCCGCGGGGCTATTTCGATTAAACGCAGTTTGCCCCCTAAATGAAAACGTGGGTAATTATCGGATCAGGCGATGTTCGTCTCTTGCATGACTGCAGATATGAGGGGTTCTAGAGCATTCGCGTCTGGCGAGAGGGAACACCCCTTGCTGCTCTATGAAGCGTGCCGCTTTAGAGGCGACGAGTGGTCTTTATGCGGCGAGTTTAGGTGTATCAGTATTAAAGGTGACTGAAAATCTTGCAGTTCCTGAAGCCGCACGTCTTTCTCACGTTATAATCAGCCGTGCTGCTGACGTCTTAAGGCTACCCCGTGTCTGTGATGTTATCAGTGACCTCATTCTTAATGGTCTCTTTAAAACAAACACAACAATCCCTATCCGCTGTTCGCCTTCACTGAGCGTCTTAAAGGCGCACGTCTCCCACTGCTCGGTGTGCCTTTGAAATGGGAATCACTTGTCGGGCTGTCTCCCATAATAGGGAACTGCACCTGCCGCTACATGGCGTGTCACTCTTAAGGGTATTCTATGGTTCTTTCGGTAAAGGCACGTAGATAGAAAAAAAAATAATAATAACAAATAAAAATAAAGTGATTAAATATATCACGATCGAAACGTCGTGATATGTATTATATATTTTTCTATCTACGTGACTTTACCGAAAAAAACCATAGAATATGAGTTCCTGCAGTCACGAAAGTTTCAAGTCAAAATTTACTCCGAAGGAGTTGAAGTTTTCGTGACTGTTGTTTTTTGTGACTTTACCGAAAAAACTAAAGAGTATTACTCTGAAGGGCTGCGCCATTTCTTACAATAATGGTTCTTCTCTGTTTCAAGAGCGCCCTCTGCCGGGCAATATTAGCAGTGTCGTCTCCCAGCGGAGCAATGTCTTATTCTTAGGTTTTTTCGGTAAAGTCACGTAGGTAAAACAACAATGTCTCCCAGCAGTGTCTCCCAGCAGTGTCTCCCATCAGGGCAGTGTCTCCCAGCAGTGTATCTCAGCAGTGTCTCCCATCAGGGCAGTGTCTCCCAGCAGTGTCTCCCAGCAGTGTCTCCCATCAGGGCAGTGTCTCCCAGCAGTGTCTCCCAGCAGTGTCTCCCATCAGGGCAGTGTCTCCCAGCAGGGCAGTGACTCCCAGCAGTGTCTCCCAGCAGTGTCTCCCATCAGGGAAGTGTCTCCCAGCAGTGTCTCCCAGCAGTGTCTCCCAGCAGTGTCTCCCATCAGTGTCTCCCAGCAGTGTCTCCCAGCAGGGCAGTGTCTCCCAGCAGTGTCTCCCAGCAGTGTCTTCCATCAGTGTCTCCCATCAGTGTCTCCCAGCAGGGCAGTGTCTCCCAGCAGGGCAGTGTCTCCCAGCAGTGTCTCCCAGCAGTGTCTCCCAGCAGTGTTTCCCAGCAGGGCAGTGTCTCCCAGCAGTGTCTCCCAGCAGTGTCTCCCATCAGGGCAGTGTCTCCCAGCAGTGTCTCCCAGCAGTGTCTCCCAGCAGTGTCTCCCAGCAATGTCTCCCAGCAGTGTCTCCCAGCAGTGTCTCCCAGCAGTGTCTCCCATTAGTGTCTCCCAGCAGGGCAGTGTCTCCCAGCAGTGTCTCCCAGCAGTGTCTCCCGGCAGTGTCTCCCAGCAGGGCAGTGTCTCCCAGCAGTGTCTCCCAGCAGTGTCTCCCATCAGGGCAGTGTCTCCCAGCAGAGGAGTGTCTCCCAGCAGTGTCTCCCAGCAGTGTCTCCCAGCAGTGTCTCCCAGCAGTGTCTACCAGCAGTGTTTCCCAGCAGGGCAGTGTCTCCCAGCAGTGTCTCCCAGAAAAGGAGTGTCTCCCAGCAGTGTCTCCCAGCAGTGTCTCCCAGCAGTGTCTCCCAGCAGTGTCTCCCAGCAGTGTCTCCCAGCAGGGCAGTGTCTCCCAGCAGTGTCTCCCAGCAGTGTCTCCCATCAGGGCAGTGTCTCCCAGCAGAGGAGTGTCTCCCAGCAGTGTCTCCCAGCAGTGTCTCCCAGCAGTGTCTCCCAGCAGTGTCTCCCATCAGGGCAGTGTCTCCCAGCAGAGGAGTGTCTCCCAGCAGTGTCTCCCAGCAGTGTCTCCCAGCAGTGTCTCCCAGCAGAGGAGTGTCTGGTCTTGATTAGAAGGGAGCGGTGTCTCCCAACGGAGTTTTCCAGCTCTAACGGGGGTCCCCTGTTTTAAAGATGTTTCTTAAATGGACCCTGTGCTTCTACTATAGGCATCTCTCTTAAGGATGGATGTCTCGTTTGTTGGTTTTCAGAGGAAACTTCGCTTGTATCTTTGAGCTTCGGTTTGTTCATCACATCAGGGAGAAAGTAATGCAGTTTTTGTAAAAATAAAATGCTTTTTTGTGCCTGTAAATCGAGACAGTTTTGGGACAAACTGGTTTATTGCTTTGTTACTCTGCGCCTTTTTGATTTTCTTTCCCCCGAATGTCTTGCCAATGGTGCCATATGCGTCACGTTACGAGTCGAGGAATCCATTCGGATCACTCGAAGAGCAGATGTATCAATAACCTCGTGTTCAAGAACGTCCCGCGGAAGTGGATACCACAGAACTCTATCGGTACTTCTGAAATCCCTGGAAGCCACCCCTTGTCCGCACTGGGGGGCGGTGGGAGCAGCACTCAGCTGCCGACTGACAATCAACCGCAAGGTTTGTGTTCGTGCACCATCTACTTTCATCTTGTGTAGTTGATAGCAATGGGACTGAGACCACCTGCGCTCGGGAACCCGGTTTATTCGCGGGCAGCTCCACAGCTTCAATGGCAGGAGCTGAGTTGGTGGCAGCGCAGCGCGACCTGCCCACTCCTAGGACGATTGCGATAGTCGTGGATCTCACGGCAACCACAATATATACATCGTGCAACGATTGTACACGTCGCAGTGTCGTGGCATCACGACAACTCGAGTAGGCCGTGAGCAAAGGTGATGTCCCGAAATCTCACCGATGCCCTCACGCGCATCGAGGCTCTCGCCACCCCCTGGAGGCGGCGCGTGTCCGCGCCCTCGTCGTGAGGTGAAGGACGCGGCGTCAAAGCTTCGTGCAGCGATGCATGGACACGTGCCGGGCGCACGTGCTGCGGCGTGGATACCGTGCAGGATGAACGTGTTGAATGCGCTCGGGGGGGTGGGGGGGGGCGTCAGAGCCGCGATGTGGCGACAAAACCTCCGAGCGCGCAGCATTTAGACATTTACACTATTAGACATTTAGACATTTACACACTTAGACATTTACACATTTAGACATTTACACACTTAGACATTTAGACACTTAGACATTTACACATGTACACATTTAGACATTTACACATTTAGACATTTAGATACTTACACATTTAAACATTTATACACTTAGACATTTACACATTTAGACATTTAGACATTTACACATGTACACATTTAGACATTTACACATTTAGACATTTAGACATTTAGATACTTACACATTTAGACATTTATACACTTAGACATTTAGACATTTAGACATTTACACATGTACACATTTAGACATTTACACATTAGACATTTAGACATTTAGATACTTACACATTTAGACATTTAGACATTTACACATTTAGACATTTACACATTTACACGTGTACACATTTAGACATTTACACACTTAGACATTTAGACATTTACACATTTAGACATTTAGACATTTAGATACTTACACATTTAGACATTTAGACATTTACACATGTACACATTTAGACATTTACACATTTAGACATTTACACATTTACACGTGTACACATTTAGACATTTACACACTTAGACATTTAGACATTTAGACATTTACACATTTAGACATTTAGACATTTACACGTTTACACATTTAGACATTTACACATTTACACACTTAGATATTTACACATTTACACACTTAGACATTTACACATTTAGGCATTTAAACATTTACACATTTAGACATTTACACATTTACACATTTAAACACTTAGCCATTTATACACTTAGACATTTAGACATACACACATTTAGACATTTAAACATTTAGACATTTAGACATTTAAACACTGAGACATTTAGACATATACACATTTAGAGATTTAAACACTGAGACATTTAGACATTTAAACACTGAGACATTTAGACATTTAGACACTTACACATTTAGACACACATGCTTTACTCGCACGGCGTTGGACGCCTTCCTGTCTCTCTGTGGATTGTAGCATCAGTAGCCTTGGGGGTGGTCAGGAGGGCAGGGAACAGCGGCTCATAGATAACCACTCGCTTCGTGCCAAGGGCTGTGAAGAGGGCGCTTGTAGTACCACGTGTAGCCACCAGAGTGAGACACTGACCACGGGTGACCAGAGTCATCGTCGCGCAGGCGTTCGACACATTCACATGTTGCCCTTCTGCACTCTATCGCATCGAACACCAAGTCACACGTTGCAGACATTCATCATTGCGGACGTCTGAGACGATATCACGGTGCGAACACCACTTCGCCACCGTTCTCCACACAGTGCACAACCATCTGTATTCATCCGTAATAGAGGTTTTTTGGGTTAGCTCGCGTAGATATATCAATGTTGTGTAGTTAAACCCGCCACCACCCGACACAGCCAACTAGCAAGGGTTGTCACGTAAACAGAACGTGGCCAATTCGTGAATAGTACAGCACTAGTGTATAGTGTAGTGTATAGTGTAGTGTATAGTGTAGTGTATAGTACAGCACACCGGTTGTGTGTTGGAGAGGAAATCGACAACATTTGCAATCCGAGTACGACGTTTCGCCAGTAATTACCACAAGCTTCATCAGGCGACATCCAGACTTGTGGAGAAGTCCACCTGTATTCACGTGTGGGACTCCGTCAAGGTTGACGCGCACGAGACCTCCGATTAAATTGCAAGCCGGAGGTGACTAATCTGACCCCTATTTTTCGAAGACATTCCTCTGCTATGCATGCGCAGTGGCTCCATCTCCGCGTGTCGCTGTTTGCGAGAGGCGTGAAGGAGCCGTCCCAGGACATCTGCGTTCCCATCGTCACTTTCCCCACTCGAGTCGATTTGTTCAGAAACCTTCACACCGACCCCCCCCCCCCCCCCCCAACGAAACTAAGAACGCGTCGCTTTAAAAGACGTGCGTCAGGATATTTTGCAGCTACACTTCTGTAAATTCCCGCTGGTTTGGCATTTCCCTTCACCAGCAACAACAACAATTAAAAATCCCTTCGCGTACGCAATCCAACGCAAGCAAAATCCCCGCCACATTCGAACAAAAATTTGGTTTAATGGAATTTTTTTGGAGGCGTCAAAAGAACCCACCTTGAAACGTTTTCAACATTTCTCACAGAATGTCAGTGGACAATATGCGGCGGTTATATTTAATTTGACACCACCTACCACGATGGTTTTTTATTATAATTTAATAATTTCACCTCCCAACAATCCCTCAAGATGGAACATCTCGTTTGTAAGGGTGCCCAGGCCGTTGATTAACACGTGATTAGCAAAAGACAAAGATCCCCATAGAGCCTTTAATACACTCTTATTAGCGAGCACCTATGAAGACCGGCACAGCACACAATGCGGTGGGTGCCCAGCCCGGCCGCCTTTGTCTCCCCAGTGCTGATATTTTACACACCGCACCGGTTACTCACAGAAGGCTGAGTCGACCTTGGGGAGTCCCAGGACCGGTTTAGACATTCGTTACAAATGAACCGTGAGCGGGCATTGAAGTCGGGTAGCTGGCTTCGTAGCGCAGGGCGCTCACCGCTACGCTACCGATCCCCACAACAAGAAACGCGTGATGGCTCGCACACCGTTTACATTATATCTTTGCACGGGATGTAATTACGCAGTGATGGACTTCACCTCGTTATCCAACTGCTGCACACTCAACGTGAGCCTGCTGACAGGTTGCTGACCACTGTAGCGTTACAGTCTGTCACGCTCATAACCCAAACGCTGTCAATCTCAGCAGAGGTGATTCATTGTATGATTACGACGATGGCACAAGCCCACGGTGAAAATTAAATTTCAGTAACTCGGGAAGGCATTTCAGTAAGCGACAATTTATTGGGCGACACTTTTTTGTTGAAAAAATTACATCAAATTATTGTAATGAATTTCAATCAGTGTTATTTTGTACAACTTTTCTCACGAAATTAAATATGTAACAAATAAATGAACAACGATTCTCGTGGATCTTGGATCTTAAAACCATCGTAGCATCGCCACATAGAATGGATACGACTGCCATAGGCACGCACAGTTTCCCCTCCAAAGGCTTTTCGCAGAGACATCTGCAGTAACTGTTGTCATTATACCACCACGTAATATTTCAGTTCATTATTGCCGTTGGTTATCGAAGTGTAGAGGTGCAGCCCTGCAATTTCCTGCTCATGCCACTGCTGGCAGAAGAGGGAGTCCGACCACCACGCCCCAGAACGCAGTGGTGGGAGGGAACATTGTAACCCCATCGCGTTATGGAAGGAATCAATGATTCATCTGATTATAATTTGACTCACAGATAGACCCCTAGACTAACAGAGAGACCCACAGACACGCATAGAGACCCACAGACACGCATAGAGACCCACAGACTCACATAGAGACCCACAGACACGCATAGAGACCCACAGACACGCATAGAGACCCCACAGACACGCATAGAGACCCACATACACGCATAGAGACCCACAGACACGAATAGAGACCCCACAGACACGCATAGAGACCCACAGACACGCATAGAGACCCACAGACACGCATAGAGACCCACAGACACGCATAGAGACCCACAGACACGCACAGAGACCCACAGACACGCACAGAGACCCACAGACACGCATAGAGACCCACAAACACGCATAGAGACCCACAAACACGCATAGAGACCCACAGACACGCATAGAGACCCACAGACACGTATAGAGACCCACAGACACGCATAGAGACCCACAGACACGCATAAAGACTCACAGACACGTATAGAGACCCACAGACACGCATAGAGACCCACAGACACGCACAGAGACCCACAGACACGCACAGAGACCCACAGACACGCATAGAGACCCACAAACACGCATAGAGACCCACAAACACGCATAGAGACCCACAGACACGCATAGAGACCCACAGACACGTATAGAGACCCACAGACACGCATAGAGACCCACAGACACGCATAAAGACTCACAGACACGTATAGAGACCCACAGACACGCATAGAGACCCACAGACACGCATAGAGACCCCACTTGACGAAGCAACGCTCCTCCTTCCGCTACTCCTCGGGTCTTATGGGGGCAGAGGGGAAATCATTTATGAGCCCCCCCCCGCCCCCCCCAGTAATTTGTTCTCATTTTCAGCCCTGAGGTGAGCTCTGAACAAATGGTCGTTGTGAATGGAGATGGCGTGGCGGTCTATAACGCGCTCCCCTCGCTCAGCGACATAGCGGCCACATCGCGGGTGGGGCCGTGCGCTGGTTACAAAGTGAGATGTTGTGTCTAATAAACACACAACGCCATCGTTGTGTCTAATAAACACACAACGCCATTGTTGTGTCTAATACACACACAACGCCATCGTTGTGTCTAATAAACACACAACGCCATTGTTGTGTCTAATACACACACAGCGCCATCGTTGTGTCTAATACACACACAACGCCATCGTTGTGTCTAATACACACACACCGCCATCGTTGTGTCTAATACACACACAACGCCATCGTTGTGTCTAAAACACACACAACGCCATCGTTGTGTCTAATACACACACACCGCCATCGTTGTGTCTAATACACACACAACGCCATCGTTGTGTCTAAAACACACACAACGCCATCGTTGTGTCTAATACACACACAACGCCATCGTTGTGTCTAATACACACACAACGCCATCGTTGTGTCTAATACACACACAACGCCATCGCTAGAAGCCTTCTTGCAAGCGCTGCTCACAAGCTAATAAATAAAAAACATCTGACGTGAGATTTAATCGGTTTCCAAACAATTACTTGGCATTTCGGAAGTACAGTAATGTACTAAAGGACGTACTGTGTTTCATATTATCAGTGTAAACAATCTGATTCCTTGGTTACCCTACGATTACTCCTCGAACCAACATTAATTCGGTCGTTTTAACCTCCGACATGGCGGTGCAAGTGGTTCAAGCGCTGCACAATGCACCCAGCGGCCGCAGTTCGAGTCCGAGCAACGGCGAACATCAGTGGCGAGTCACGTCTGACTCAGTGCCGCATCCCACCTCACGGCGACCCCGCACATACGAGTGCGGTGATGTATGGTCAAGCAACTCCCATGATTGACAGGCTTATGGGCAAGGCCTTCATCAAGCAGTAGATTGATTGACAAGATGCTGTAAAGTGACACAAATCTAACGACCATTTGAAGCAGCACCACAACTCAACGCGTACATCAATAGCACCGCCCTTACAAGTGCATCGTGCTACAACGGAGCAAGCGTGAGTTAGTCTTCGCTTCATACAGTTGTATGATTTATCATCATTATTACTCCGCCCGGATTTTTTTCAAGCCCATTTTATTTAGCGCAGAACATTCGTGAAATATTAATATTCAATTAAGCACAGTATATTTAAGATGTGATTAAAAAACTATTTTATTTAACCTTTGGAAAACATTACATCCTATTTACGACAGCCCGATTTGCGACGCGCATTAACGCCGATATCAGGGCATCGCGACTCGATATACGTCGTCTATGCAAGGCCGCCGTGACGCCATTCACGAGATCTGTGCAAGGCCACCGCGGCTCGATTCACGACGTTTGTTGAAGACCGACCACGGCTCGATTTACGACGCAGAATTTTCATTTGCGACCAAATTCCCAACGCGACTGAACACATTTGAACAGTCGACGTTTCTACCGTGCAACGTCGTCGTAGAAAGTCCCTGAGTTTCACTTAAGCAGAGGAAGAACGAAGAAAAGGTAAGAAGATAATTTTCAACATTTATATTTATATAAAAAAAAACACTTTGCGTCAATTTTGGTCAAATTGTCATCTCCAGTACTGTGCACGTAACACGCTTGGTCTATCAATGTAATAGTACACGGGGGCTGTTTTCCGCATGTTCTAGCATTAAGAATGTTTTAACGTTGTTTTTGAGAGAGAGAAAATGTATTACTCAATGTTACTGTCTATTAATTTGATTCTTGGATTTGACGAATTCTGACCAATGAAGCCTCCTCACCTCACGTTCGACTTCGCTGGTTACAGTTGTAGCCCGCAGGCCCACAAAGCCCTCAGCAGCAACTAGGAGATGAACCCTTCCCGTTGATTTATAATAGGCGACGTTTCAGGCAACGGCCCTTCTGCACACAGCACGCGAAGGGTCGTTGTCCGCCACGTCACCGATCGTTGAAGCGGTGCTGGTGACGGCTTGTTGTTGTTGTGATTGTTGTTGTTGTTGTGATTGTTGTTGTTGTGATTGTGTACAGCACTGCGAGCCCCAGCAGCATCCAAAACTCATCATCATCTAATCATGGTTACTGTTGAAGTAACAGCCCCTGTGCGTCCCCATGGTCCGTGTGCTTCCCTTACTTGAACCCACGTTGCTGAAACAATGTCCCCATTTTAAGAATACATTTTTAAAGTTATATTTTATTTTCAAAATGTAAGTGCTGTAATGATAACAAACATTCTCTTATGAGGATACACGGAGCAGGCATATAAACAGTGACTATTCAGGCTGTACAACATATGATGTTAACGCGTCTTCGCTTTTGACATCTCGTTTGCCTTTCACAGTTTAATTTGTAGTCTGCGTGCATGCACCAGTTCGCTTTGTGCACTTCTTGGTATCTCTTGACGTAAATTCCAGGAAAAAAGTGGAGGAACCTGGCTACAGGAATAGAACGCAAAAATGGGGATAAGTTATTTTTCAAGTGAAAACAGGAAAGTCATTGTTGCACATTGCTTCATTTTACTACGCTCTATAACCTGCTGCATGGTATGCAAATGAATTCCGAGCATGCCTGGCTGGCCTGATAGCCAGGGGAGGTGCATTTGTAATCTGTGATCGCCATGACGCCAGCTATTGTGGCACATTTCCGACACGTGGTCAGCAAAAATTGTAAAAAAATAAAACGTCAGGAGCCCTTCCGAGTCTTCGCTGCGGAACTTTTTGTGTTTTTTTTTAAACTGGTGGAGGGGTGGCACAGTGGCACGGTGGTTAACACTCGCACCTCACGGCAAGATGCCCCTCGGTTCGATTCCCGACTCGGGCGCCGTCCTGCGTGGAGTTTGTCTGCTCACCACCTGTTCGTTTGTCGTGGTTCACAGTGTCCACACCACCCATCGCAGTGCTTCACGTGACCCGTGTGGGGGTCACGACAAGGCGACGTCCGCGTCACTACTGCCACAACTTGGCAAGACCCTCCCGAAAAGAAGATCCTTTCGACTCGATGAGGCTGTTCCTGGGTAAAACAGGCGTCGTCTAAATATTGACAGGACACTGAACCCAGTCAGCTTGGACTAACCCCTCCATGGCCACCGTGTGCGTGTCGCTGTCGGTGACCATGTGCGGGGCCTGTCGTTGTGTTTCGCTGCCCGCCTTGCAAGGCCTTTCTTCGATGCACGCCACGTACGCTGTACCGCGCGTTGAACTTTGTTCGCACCGTACGTAGCCAACCGTGCTAGGCGCGGGGGACGGACAGCTGAACGCACACACACGAGCTTCTGCGGTGCGGCGCATACCCCGTCGCCAAACTACGAAGACAACATCAAATACACGCAGGGCTCACGGCTAACATCAGTGGCAAGTGGCGTCTGAACCGTCTCCTTGCCCCGCCCACATTCACCAACCCGCACTGAACCAGCGTGGAGAAGTATGGTCTCAAAGTCCCCACGACCGGCGCAGCATGGGGAGGCCTTCATCCAGCGGTGGATTAACGAATGCTGTGCACGTCTGTCAGTTACTTAAGAAACATGACTACGGTACGAGTTTTCAAGGCGGTATTGTGCGATAGTCATTGCTGCCAACAACTCAATGTCACGTGCCTCGACACACCTGTGCGTGGGAAGCAAATGAAATCTCACTTGACGTTTCGTATATACACTTCGAATAATATTTGTATGTTGCGCTCATTGGTCTATTGAGGGTGGGGGGCTCGTGGCTGCGGCAGTTGGGGCGAGTCGAGCTCCTCCACCAGGCTGTAGGGGTCCTGCGCCTCGAGGCGGGGCGCACAGGCGGCTGCCTGCACCACCAGCGGCACACGGGGGGAGAGTCGCGTCAGCGCGGACATCGCTTCCTTCACGACTGGGACATCAGAGGCGCGGGCCACGGTGGTGCCATTGTGGCCACGCAACCCAAACTTGGACCATAGAGTCAACCATAAAGTCAGCCATATAGTCAACCGTGAAGTCCACCATATAGTCAACCATATAGTCAACCGTAAAGTCAACCTTATAGTCAACCATATAGTCAACCATATAGTCCACCATATAGTCAATCATATAGTCAACCATGAAGTCAACTATATAGTCCACCATATAGTCCACCATATAGTCAACCGTAAAGTCAACCTTATAGTCAACCATATAGTCAACCATATAGTCAACCATATAGTCAACCGTGAAGTCCACCATATAGTCAACCATATAGTCAACCGTAAAGTCAACCTTATAGTCAACCATATAGTCAACCATATAGTCCACCATATAGTCAACCATATAGTCAACCATGAAGTCAACCATATAGTCCACCATATAGTCCACCATATAGTCAACCGTAAAGTCAACCTTATAGTCAACCATATAGTCAACCATATAGTCAACCATATAGTCAACCTTATAGTCAACCATATAGTCAACCATATAGTCCACCATATAGTCAACCCCACTGCAGTCTGCGCTCCTTCAACGGAGGAGGAGGAGGAGGAGCAGGCAAGCGACACGAACTCGCTCCTGAAGCCGTCTCGTCGTGGGCGGCAGCGGCAAACCTCGACATTGGCATTCAGCTGCGGAACGAAGTGCCCTTAAGCAAAAATCAAAATGATTGGCCAATAACAGCTTAATGTATATAGGACCGCAGAAGTTGGGCAATTGTTGGTACTGTCTCCACGGCGTGGCTGCCTTCCCGCTCGTCTGTGATGCCTCCGAGTCGTCCTTTCTGTGCGAGCGAGCGAGTGAGCAGGCGATCTCGGTGCAGCGGTGGCGACGCGTTGCAAGTTTATATTATGATTATAAACGTCACGTGAAGGAAATTGCATCGCGCACCTTAACGGGATCAATGTTTCTCTTGAGAAAAGCATCCAATGGCCCAGCAGGATCGGGAATATCCGGCCAAACTCGAACCTTCATGCTGCAAGACAGAGACACGCGTACACATTCAGTACAACGGCCAGTCGTGACTGACTGCCAGGCCAATTGATAGCAGATGTATTCATCTGTCGTCAATTACAAACACACACACACATACACGTGTGTGTGTGGACAATTGGGCATGTGACGACGCATCAATTCACATTGGACGATCCCCATCGTTGTGCCGGCGTCACGGTCCAATCTTCCCTCATGTAAAATAACAAAAAATCCACACCACAAATTACGAGATGGGAAACTTATCACCCCCCCCCCCACCACTGTCAAAACTTGACAGGACCTTCCTGAAAGATAACCTTGAGACTCAGGCTTTCCTTAGTGAACAAGTGTAATCATCATCACCATAACAATATAATAATCACCATAACTAAATAATAATAATAAAACACCACTGCTACAGAGTTCAATCTGGAGGCCCGATGGGATAGGCAAAAAGTGGGCGGTGGGAGGTGACGTCACAGGGAGGTGACGTCACAGGGAGGAGACGTCACAGGGAAGTGACGTCACAGGGAGGTGACGTCACAGGGTTGTACCGAGACTCGCGCTGCGTCGCTTGTGGCGTCCGCTTCCTTCGCGCTTGGCGCGATGTAAATTTACTTTAACACAAACACAAGAAATGGCTTTTATAATAAAAGGAAGTTCATTTCCTGCCACAGAGCTACAAGTTTGTTTCCTTTTACAGATATGCGGCTTTTTATAAAATGCGGTTAAATGTGAACTATCGAATTTTTAAAATCTAGATTATTCTGTCGTAATTTCCCCTCCCACTGCTCTCTCCCGTCTGCGCTGCTGCTGCTGCTGCTGGTGCTGCTGGTCACGTGAGGAGTGTCCATTCGGCTCTCTGTCGCGGTGCCACCGCTCGTGCTGCTCGAGGATGGGCCGCAGGGACGGGCATGGCAGAACTACTTCTGAGACCCTTTCAAGTGAGCGCTGCCCGACAGAGTAAGAAGCAGAATTCCCCCACTCGCCATGCCACCAACAAGCATGTCGGTCGCATGAGGCAAACTCATTGATCTTTAAATTCTCAGATCTAAAATGATGCCAAACTAAGTGCATTGCCATTTTTACCGTGATTATTTTTGTCCGTGCTGAGAACATCAACTCACCGCACACAAGTAGCCAGTTTACTCAGAGGCGGGTGCCCGGATTCAACCCCAGGTCTTCAGAGATCTTAGATCACACCTCTGAAGGTCAATCTTACAATGCAACATTTTCACACCGTGATACATGCATCGTTCTTTACTCAAACATAAGCAAAGATGAGCCAAGGGTAAAGAAGATGGTGACGCTGAAGGGAATGGTGGTGGCCTGTGACCCATCGCTTTTAAAGTGGGATTAATGGATCATACAGGATCACTGTGTGCTGTGGGACACCTACATCCACGACATTGCAAGGTGGATCAGAGACAGCAGTACAGCAAGTGGGTTCCTGACCGATCTGTGCCGACCTTCTGAGATTCATCCCCATGTGTGCGTGGTGGATTTTCTCCAGCTACTTCCAGTTTCCTCCCACAATTGAAAAACAAACTCGAGACCAAAACAATTGGACAAACATCCCAATGCAGAACCCGCATGGGAAACCGTCTGGAGACTCGGCGAGGCTTTGCTAGATAAAGGGCATTATTCTTATTATAAATTGATCATCCTCGTGAGGATTGAAGGATCTCTGTGTGCACTGGCGCTTCCTGGAATGCCTCAGCAACTGACAGCGCCTTCTTGCATCCCATCTCATCCATTCCATCGCCGTGCGGCAGTCTATCCACGGGGGCCCCCAGTGGCAGCTGTAATCATGCTGATGGCGGAGAAGACGTCGGTGACGGTGACAACGATGCCGGTGGTTTTGTTACCGGGGCCAACGCCACACGAGGAAGGAGATGGCGGTGATGACGGCAAGAACTGCGCCGAACGCGATGACGAGCGGAGCCACGGGCGGCACGGACACGGGTGGGGGTCCTGGGTACGGGGACTTCTCCTTGGCTACACACAACAAAGACAAAGACACAGGTCACCCCTACAGCCTCAACACACCGTTGGGACAAGTGTGGCCAGTGAGCACAAATGACGGACCAACACGTGACACGAGGGGATCGCGTGGCCAGCACCACTCGCCTATGGAGATAAAGACAAAGAACCCGCCCCCCCCGCATATCCTTCAACAGACTATTGGGGCAATTGCTGTTAGCGAGCACCTATTAAGACCAGAACGGCAACACCACGTCAGGCCACCTTTGTACAGGTGTGTGAGTGTACAGGTGTGTGAGTGTACAGGTGTGTGAGTGTACAGGTGTGTGGACACACACACACAGACAGGTGTGTGAGTGTACAGGTGTGTGGACACACGTAGTAACAATCTTCAAGAAGGGGTCTTGCTGTGGAGACGACAGGGGGATCTCCCTCTGGTCCATAGCAGGAACGATGCTGGCCCGCATCCGGCTCAATTGTCTGAGCCCTGTCGCTGAGCAGGTCCCACCATCCCGGGGCACCCAAATGTGGCCTTGGCTGCCCGACAGATTCAAGAAAAGTGTCGAGAGCGGCTTCAAGAACTGTTCTTGACATTCATCGACCTACTAACCAAGGCATTTGACTCCCTCAACCGGGGAGCCCTTTGGAGTGTCCTCCAACGTCTTGGATGTCCGTAGAAGTGTGTCGCCATCCTGCGGCTCCTGCACGGCGACGCGACCGCCACCGTGCTGAGTGGGGGATCTGAAACCGATGCCTTTCAGGTCCGAATGGGTGTCAGAAAGGGTTGCATGATCGCCCCCCGTCTCCCCCACCACTTATTCACCATCTATAGGGTCGTGGTCACCCTCCTCGTCCACGGTCGCCTTCCATCTGGCATCAGCATCCAGTTCTGCCTGGACGGGAAGCTCCTCGACCTCGGACGTTTTCGGGCAAAGAAGAAGAAGAAGAAGCTGACCGCAAAGGGCATCCACGACCTGCAGATTGCGCGGTGGTCGCTCTGCGCAGGACGTCCAGGTGACCCTCGGCGTGTTGCACTCTGCGCACTAGAGACTTGGCTTCGCCTTGAACACCAACAAACCAAGGTCCTCCACCAGCCGAACGTCCCCCGACTATCTACGTCGATGGAGAGGCCCTTGATCACGTGGAGAATTTCACTTGATCACGTGGTGTATTTCACTTGATCACGTGGAGTATTTCACTTGAACACGTGGAGTGTTTCTCTTTCCTCGGGAGTCATCTCTCCAACACCGAGTCCAGAGCGCCAGCGCCGTCTTCGACAGCAAAGATCTCCTGCTTGACGACAAAGCTCCCACTTTACCGGGCAGTTGCCACTGCGATGCTCCTCTTCTTGTGCAGCGAAACGTGGACTGCCGACTGGCGCCACGTCACTGCGCTCGAGCGCTTCCATCGGCGCCGCCTCCGTCAAATCCCGGGGACCGAGTGGGAAGGCCGCTGCACCGCTGCGAGTGCCCTCCTGCAGGCTGACACCCTACCAGCACCGGAGCGATACTTTGATAAAAACAACTCCGACGGACCGGCCACTGCATCCGCATGCCTGAGAATCGCCTTCGCCGCCAGATCATTTTCTCCGAGCTGCCCAGTGGAGGGACGAAGGAAGCGGTTCTAGAATACCCTCGAGTCCTCCCTGATGCGCGCAAAATCAGCCTCCAACACCGGGACGAGGAGCAGCAGCAGCAGCAGGCTGCCGACCGCCTGGCGGTGGCGTCGCCGCATCCCGCGGGCCACGGCCCACTTGGAGACGCGGCGTCTCGATGCCAAAGCGGATCACCGCCACCAATCAGAGAGGGAAAGGAAAGCAACCCGGCACTGCGGATTCCACTTCCATCTGGGGCCGCGTGGCACCCCAGTGCCCAAGATCTGCGGATCCACAGTTGGACTCCTCAGCCACCTCGAGAGCCATCGCTAAATCTGGTGGACGTCATCCTCGGACCCCGAAGGACTGCCGACGACGACGACGGACACGCAGGTAAACAGGTGTGCGACTCTGCAGGTGTACGGACACGCAGGTAAACAGGTGTGCAACTCTACAGGTGTACGGACACGCAGGTAAACAGGTGTGCAACTCTGCAGGTGTACGGACACGCAGGTAAACAGGTGTGCGACTCTGCAGGTGTACGGACACGCAGGTAAACAGGTGTGCGACTCTGCAGGTGTACGGACACGCAGGTAAACAGGTGTGCGACTCTGCAGGTGTACGGACACGCAGGTAAACAGGTGTGCGACTCTGCAGGTGTACGGACACGCAGGTAAACAGGTGTGCGACTCTGCAGGTGTACGGACACGCAGGTAAACAGGTGTGCGACTCTGCAGGTGTACGGACACGCAGGTAAACAGGTGTGCGACTCTGCAGGTGTACGGACACGCAGGTAAACAGGTGTGCGACTCTGCAGGTGTACGGACACGCAGGTAAACAGGTGTGCGACTCTGCAGGTGTACGGACACGCAGGTAAACAGGTGTGCGACTCTGCAGGTGTACGGACACGCAGGTAAACAGGTGTGCGACTCTGCAGGTGTACGGACACGCAGGTAAACAGGTGTGCGACTCTGCAGGTGTACGGACACGCAGGTAAACAGGTGTGCGACTCTGCAGGTGTACGGACACGCAGGTAAACAGGTGTGCGACTCTGCAGGTGTACGGACACGCAGGTAAACAGGTGTGCGACTCTGCAGGTGTACGGACACGCAGGTAAACAGGTGTGCGACTCTGCAGGTGTACGGACACGAGGTGCCCGTGTGTACGAGTGCCTCACGCGAGTAATCCAAGTGCGACCAGGGACTGCTCAAGTTCTTGGAGTAGATGGGGATGGCTCGGACGGACACGCGGTAGGGAAGCCCTGGGTCCACGACCAAGTCCAGCGCGGTCCTCTTCTCTATGAAGGTGTCAGCCAGCACCTGGGGCTGTGAGCGGCACACGTGAATAGCAGCAGCGGCGTTAGTTTCAGCGACGGTGGGGCAGTGACGAACACGCAGGGATAGCGCCGCACCCGTTTGATCGGTCCTACGCCGGCTGAGAAACATGTCCCCTGGTTTGTTCTGTGGACAATGTGGCGACCGTAACCGATGGATGACAAACATTGTTACTGTTTCTCTTGTTTGCAAATAAAAATGTCACAGTCTCAAGGCTCTTTCAAGAAGGGTCCTGCCAAGTGTTTGCAGTGTGGGGGTGGCAATGTTGCTGCTACGTGTAATGCAAATTGGGTTATGCGCAGTGATTACTTTTTCAGCACTGGAATGTTCTGGCTCATTCCAGTTACATTTAATGTTTTGCTTGCTATGAGAGCAAACTGGAGAACCGCGGAGAAACCCCATGCAGATCAGGGGGAGGACATTTCCAACCCACTCACATTCTCACATCCTCACAGGCTCACCTGGGAGAACATATACACTCCACTCACTCACTCACATGCTCACAGGCTCGCGGGGGAACACCGAGAAAACATTGTCACTCCGCACTCGCTCACTCATTCACACGATAGAACAGGGACACACACCACCTGCACTCACTCACTCACTTGCTCACTCACTCACTGCACAGCGGGGCAGAGAACATGCACAGGAAGGGCGCCCAAGTCGGGCATGTAACCCAGCCCCTGCTGTGCCGCGATCGTCTGGACTCGTGACGGCAACTCGCACCTCTCGTCCCGCGCGGGGGGTGACGAGGCGCGCGTGGTACTTGACGAAGCTGAGCAGCCGCGTGCTGCTGGGAGGGTCCCAGACGAACACGAGGCTCGACGGGCTGAGCACGGAGGCGCGGAGACCCCGCGGAGCACTCGGCGAGACTACGGGGGAGGGGGCGGGGGGAGGGGGCGGGGGGGAGGGGACGGGGGGAGGGGGCGGGGGGAGGGGACGGGGGGAGGGGACGGGGGGAGGGGACGGGGGGGAGGGGGCGGGGGGAGGGGACGGGGGGGAGGGGGCGGGGGGAGGGGACGGGGGGGAGGGGACGGGGGGAGGGGGCGGGGGGGAGGGGACGGGGGGGGGCACAGACGGTCGCTCGGGGTCACGTGGCTCAGTTGGGGGTCGCTCGCAGCACGGGGTCATCCAGCAGTGGACTGATCATGGCTGACTGGTGATGATGGTGATGATGAAGCGTGGTGTGGCGATCGTACTTTTCTCCAAGGGGGTGATGATGAGCAGGCTGGGCCGAGCCGCCTCCCCGCCGGGCAGGGTGCCGTTGACGAGGATCGCGAAGCTGTTGGCGTCTCGGTCCCACTCCACGATGCTGCTGCTGACGCAACGCGGCGTGCCCGGGGGCATCCCCCCCTCGTCGTCCCCACACCTCGTCCAGAGGAGGGGCTCGTCCAAGTAGCTGCAATGACATCGCAATCGTTACGTCTTGGGAGCTATTGCGTCATCGTCATCGTTGCGTCTTCACCACCATCCAAGGGCACGGAGACCCCACGGCACGAGCTGCAGCCGTGCAGATCGCTAACGCCACTCCCGGCGGAATGACCTCCACCAGAGGGCACTCGCCCGACTCCTCCACGCCGGCCCGGGCGTCTTGGAGGAGGTGGGCGACACCCCCAACGCTCGCAGCCCCTCGGTCGGCCGCGCTGCGCCCATTCGCGCTGCTGGGTGGGCAGAGGCAGCGGAGGGGGGGACGTCTCTGGCCACCGGCGCCGGGAGCTGGGATCGACCCGCGCCCTCTGGATTGCGAGTCCGGCGCGCTCGGCATTCAGTGGCGGAGGCAAGAGGGTGGATGGTGGCAGCATTAACTGCCCCCATCACCACCACCAGCACCACTCTTCCCCTCGAAGGCCCAGACATGTGTGTCTCTATTCAGATTTACCGCGGGGGAAATACGTTGATTCTGTTTTTCAAGGAACGTCGGGGGCTATTGATGAAAATCTAGCATTTTGTGACTGCCTCTCCCACCCCACCTCCCACTTGGGAAGTTCCTAAATCCGCTTCTGGTAACCATGAGGCCACGAGCCGTCGTCAGCGTGCGGGAAACTCACACGGCGTAGTAGAGGGAGTAGCTGGTGCCCGGGGGAGCTTTCTCCCCGGTTCTCCAGCGGCACTCCAACGCCTCCATGTCTCGGTAGACACACGAGACGTCACGAGCCGCCGTGCCGGGCTCGCCTGCACGCACACACACACGCAGATCCCCCGTGTCGCCTCGAACAGACTGTTGCGGAAGGTTTAACACGTAGTCGGCTTTAGCGACCAATATTCATAAGACAAGTTTTTTTTTGGGTTATATCGCGTAAATATAAATGTGTCGTGAACCCACCAACAACTTATTTTTGTGTTTAGTTTCTTGTCCTCCCCCCGCACCCCCGATTAGCACGGTCGGCTACGTCCAGTGCGAAAGATGTCCAACATACACACTTAGGCACATCGTCAATTTACAACAACAACACACACACACATCGAGCGGCTATCCTGTACCACGTGGCACAGGTCACGGCAACAGACCCACGGCACGAGACGCAGGAAGCCTTCGCCGAGCTGCAGATTTGGCGGGGGATTGGAGTACTACACGGGCTTGCATCATGACCTCGTTAAGCGTCCATTTGATTCGCGCTCACTTCCCCAGGAACGCATCTTGAGCGCTAAGCGAGATCTGTCTGTTTGAGGTCTAAGTGTGTTAACACCGGCGGACCGCACCTTCGCGGACACGCCGGTGTGACTTCAAGCCGAGCCAATTCCCGAGTGAGATTTGCGTTTGCGCCGGTGGGTCCTACCGACTGGAGGCTTGGTGATGGGTTCTGTCCACGCGCTAGCGTTGCCCGCGGTGTCCAGCGAGGGGCAAGGGCACGCGCCGCCGTCGGCGTCGTCGGCGTCGTAGGCCACGGAACGCACGGACACGGTCACCTCCCGATCCGGCCAGCCCAACACTTTGCTCCCCTTCTGCTTCTGCTGGCAGACGCAAGATCCCTGCGAAGCGTCGCGCGCGCACAGACGACGGTCAGACGCGCAAGATCCTCGTCGGCATCTATCCGCTGCTGGCTTGAGGCGCCCACAAGCGGTCGGTGTATCTCACGCTCTCGCAAACACAGGAACAGTCCATCTCGCTCCTGCACACGAGTTGAATTCATAATTATAATACAATACAAATATATATCGGCGACAATCGTGCAAATTGTAACGCACGCAGTTTTTTTAACAGAGGCGCAGGAAACCACAGAAAAGCGGGGAAGGCAGCCAGAATCGGCACCAACAATTGCCCAAGCTCTGTGGCCCTATATTGAGATGTTTCGCCAGCTCCATGACTGAACGTTGACACGCGTAGTTTGTTTAGAGGTATCACTTGATCTCAGAAATAGTTCTGTGATATCAGCTTCGTTCGAACTCTCTTTAGAAAAAAAGAGACGACGTACGAATGTGCTTCCACTTGGAAGATCGGCACAAGAAGAAGCCGGCAAAGAGCGCTGTAAGTCACACCAGGAGCAAGTCGAACACTTGGATGCAACTGGGAAGAGAATCTAATGCAAAGTTTTTCAGTAAGTCTCATGCACAGCGCTAAATTGAAGAAAGGCCCCGATCGCTGATATCGTTGACAAAGTAACACGGCCCGTAGAGAGAGGGAGAGAGGGAGAGATTGGGCCCGTGGGAACGACAGGGCCCCCAACCCA
This sequence comes from Lethenteron reissneri, assembly GCF_015708825.2. Taxonomy (NCBI): domain Eukaryota; kingdom Metazoa; phylum Chordata; class Hyperoartia; order Petromyzontiformes; family Petromyzontidae; genus Lethenteron; species Lethenteron reissneri. The sequence continues at coordinate 979,451 of NC_083823.1, read as the reverse complement.
TGCTGTCGATTTCCCCGGTTCTCAGGCCGACCAACCTCACACTGAGGCCTCGCGTCCGTCTCGGCAGGCAAGCACAGGCGGAGCTGGTAGAGCAGACTGCGGGCGGGGTTCTCCTGCAGAGGCGAGGGGTTCCATCGCACGGGCAGCCGGATGCCCTCCACGTAGGCCTTGAGACGAACCTGGGACGGTGGCTTCAAGTCTGAGCGATAACAACGAGAGGATCAGCCAGCCACTAGAACTAGTCATCTCAGTCACTCTCACCCAGCCAGTCACTAGAACTTGTCATCTCAATGATGCTAACCCTCACCAGACCAGCTACCTTCCCACGTTGTACTGCCTCTCCTACGTGTTTGTTTCCCCCCTTGCTCTCTGTAACCGCACACTGCGTTCTCAAATTGGACGTCAAGATAGTGACGTCTCTAAAACAATGAGTAAGTTTCGATTTAAAGCTTTCGTGACTGCAGGGATTCATCTTCTTGGTTCTTTCGGTAAAGTCACGTAGAAGGGAAGTAATAAAATAATAAAAATAAAACATAATAAAACAATTCTCACGACGTTTCGGCCACAACGCAAGCAGCCGTCCTCAGGTGAAAACCAGGTCCGTCGAGGCGACAGAGTCTGAATGGACGGACCTGGTTTTCACCTGAGGACGGCTGCTTGCGTTGTGGCCGAAACGTCGTGAGAATTGTTTTATTATGTTTTATTTTTATTATTTTATTACTTCCCTTCTACGTGACTTTACCGAAAGAACCAAGAAGACAATGAGTAAGATTAGCGCTGACAGCGCTGATCGTCGTGGTGGCGGCGGCGGCGGTGGCGATGAAACGAGGGCGACGTGATGCGGCTGGCGCCGCTAATGTGGTCGCTGCTAGACGGAGGTCGACAACGATAGATGATGGTGGGGGATGTAAGACGATGACCACAGTGATGGTCACGATGATGATGGTGGGGGATGTAAGACGATGGCGACAGTGATGGTCACGATGATGATGGTGGGGGATGTAAGACGATGACCACAGTGATGGTAACGATGATGATGGTGGAGGATGTAAGACGATGGCGACAGTGATGGTCACGATGATGATGGTGGAGGATTTAAGACGATGGCCACAGTGATGGTGACGATGATGATGGTGGAGGATTTAAGACGATGGCCACGGTGATGGTGACGATGATGATTGTGTAGCCAGACGTGTGGGAGCAATGATGAGGTTGATGAGTATGGGACAAGTAGCTAAGGCAGGATGCGATCAGCAACCTGCGGCTCCCAAGCCACAAGCAGATCATTAAAACCCTGTCTCGTGACGTCACGTATTAATGACCTACCGTTTCGAATTCAAACGCATTGCGGCTTATCAATGTTTTTTGTACAGAATTTGAAGAACAAAAGCTCTTCTTGTTGTTCTCGTTTTCTGACCCGCGAGCTCAGAGGACGCGCGTGGTGTTGACGACGACGATGCGATGGTGACGATGGTGGACGATGACAGTGAAGCTCCTCTTACCGGGCTCGGCTCGGCAAGGCCTCACGGCGCCCATGAGCAGGAGGGCCACGCACAGGCGGCAGGAAGGCGGCTTCATCCCGGCAGCGCTGAGATGACACAGACGTCCACGGGACGACGCCGGTCACGAATGAAGTCCATGTCCAGGCGAACACGCGCTCCCCAGTACGGTTGGCTTTTTAGTTTTTTTTTTTTTACCAAATTTTCTTTATATGAACATTGTTTGTATTCTGCGTCTGGCTCGCACGTGGTGCTAACTTCGTGGGTGGGCTGCACCCCACAGCGTGACTCATTCCACAGTGACATTTCTACCTGCGTTGCCACACATGCATTCCGCTCTTAGTCACACGCGCACACGCACAACTACCTGCCTCCCACTCGCACGAATTACACTCTCCCCTATTATCCACACTTTCCCCTATTATCCACAACACTCTCCCCTATTACCCACAACACTTTCCCCTATTACTCACAACATTCTCACCCATTATCCACATTCTCTTCCCCTATTACCCACAATTATCTCCCCTAGTATCCACAATTCTCTCCCCTATTATCCACCCCTCCACCGCACCCAACTCCACCTTGCTCGTCGGTGACACGAGTTGGCAAAGTGGCAGAAGGGATTGTTTTTTTTTATTCTCTCACATCCTCTTACACAGCAGATATCATCATCAGTCGGCATCATCAGCCATGAATAATTGACTGCTGGAAGGCTTTCCCGTGCCATTGCCATCTGTCAAGGTCCCGCGGTCGATAAAGACTGCCCGTCAAACACCTGCGCGCCGAAGCTGATCTCATCGTCGTCCTTAGAGCTGTATTTTATTCACGATACAATCACTCGGTGTTCTCTTTCCGCCGATGGCTCTAGAGACTTCAGGATGTCTGTCACTTTCTTTGCCATTATTTATCCACCCAGGCCACATAGAATAACTGTGGACGTCACCAAAGCAGCCGGAGCCCCTGGAGAAACAGATTCAGTGCAGCTATTCACTGTTGGCGCATAAATAAAATAACCGAATCACAGATCCATAGCTGTCAACCCCTTATCAGTGCCCTGCCTCATTACAGACCAAGTCAGACCTTATTGGTCACCCCGTGCCCCTTATCAACGTTCATCCTACAAAGTTCCATCACAAGCGAGAAACACAAACAGACAGAAGCGTGGTTTTTTTGTTGCCCGAATTGAAACGGCTGTGCTCCTTATGGACCTGCAAACTCAATTTCCCTGCACACGCATATGGCTCAACCGTATGGGTTGACAGGCATTCATATCCGTGTAAAAGGAATAGATCACAGATATCTCGGCAAAAATATATAGAATCAGTGCACTAAATGAAAATTTCTGTCCAAAATGTCAACCTGAAATATTTCCCGTGGCCACGAGGAAGATTGTGCGAGCCGGACAGGAGGGGGGGGCCACGAGAGGGGGGCTACGAGGGGAGGGCACGAGGGGGGGGGGCCACGAGGGGGGGGCCACGAGGGGGGGGGGCACGAGGGGGGTGCCGGGCTATTTGCATCTCACGCGGCTCGCTCCTCCAGGGGTCACGTCCGCGCTATTTTGAATATTTCTCGGTTCCACGAAACCGCGGGCCACGTGCCCGTGATATCACCCCCTCCCCCCACCAGAGCACAGATCATCGGAATGCAATCACAGACTGTGACGAATGAACAAAAGTGGTGGTGCAGTAATTATTTGGCGACCCGAGCTCGAATCCCGGCCACGGCGAGCGATTCCTAAATCGGCGCTGAGTTCCAAGCACGTGTCAGGACTTGGGGTATGAATCCCCTTGTACGAATACTCGTCTCTTTCTCGTGTAACATTTAAAACAATGACAGATAATTTACAATCCTTTTACAATCGACTCGTGGGTGTAGGCCTCTCCATGCCACGTTGATCACAAAGGTTGTTTGACCATACTTCACCACAATGGCCATTGTGTATTGGTGCATGTGTGTGTGTGTGTGCAACTTTGATTGCTACACTCTGCAAAGGGTGGGGTTTTCTCCGGGCACTTCGGTTTCCTCGCGCTTGCAACATCCCCAATGCATGAACCCTTCTGGATCTGTGTCTTTTAGACTCTGCGAGTCTCTTTCCGGGTAAATACATTTCCCGCATTATCGCATTTGTCAATACACTCTGACCCACGTGGAGTCGAGAAACTCGTTCAGCTTGAAGTGTTGAATTCCCACGACGTATCCACTACTGGCGCGCTGTTCGCCTGCCTGTGTGAGCACGGCGAGCTTAGTGCTGACATCGCAGTGGACATTGCCAGCGCAGCTCCATGCGCCTGCATCTCACCACGCCGCACAGACACGACGGCCACATTCATGTCATCGCGACAAAGAGGCAGTCGTCCTCAGCCATGGGCAGAGGAGAAGGGCCAGGCCCTTCAGCCTCGACAGCACGGGTGGCTGTGGGAGCAGCGGAGGAGAATGAGCGACCTCCCACGGGACGCGGTTCACTTGGGGCTTCAGCACAAAGGCTCGCTGGAGGGTGAGTACGGTGAGTTGAGATGCAGGTACACGGGCAAGTCCATGGAGAAGGAATGTATAGTTTGTTGAACTTCTTTCGCACCGTACGTAGTCAACCGTGGCAATTGGAGGTGCGGGGAAAGGACAACAAACTAAACACAAAAGACAATATTGAAGATGGCGAGTGCGATCTTGAAATGGATAAGGGATTGGATTGGGGAGGCAGTGGGGAGATTGAAAAATGTGTGTGTGTGTGATGGTCTCATGAGCGCAGGTTGAAATTCATTCAATGAATGGTTTGGGCTTTGCCACGGTAATGATCTTGTCAACTGTAGATGTCGTGACGACCCTCCACCACCCGACATCGCCAAACATATTAAATGGTCGCTTGGTGTGCAAGCATCGCAGTGCGCCAGTTGTTATTGTTTGAACTCGGCGGTAATGTTGAGGACAAATGTCACAACCAGAATTAGCAGCAAATTAAAATTACGAAACTGTGCCAAGGATCTTCAGGTCCTGCTCCCGGAAGTCAGAATGAGCAGGTTTCACCACACAAAGCGCGCAGGTCATCACGTGGCCTAAGAATAAACTCAATTCTGAATCATAACATAGGCTGTGAAGACCCACGTGTTAAGAAGTTTTAATTGTTTAAATTGCACGATCTTGCAGATGCCATTTGAATGCATCACATTATGATGTTGTTATTGCTCCGCTTGCTTACCCGCGGGAAGCCTCAACCGAGTCTCAAGACTGCTTTCCAGGAGGGTCCTGCCAAGCTCTTCGCAGTAGGGGAGGGGTGATGCTGCTGCTGCTGTGTAATCCTAATTGAGTCATTTGCAGGTAGTTCGTCAACGTTAAGATCTTTCACCAGTACCAGTTACATTGTACGTGTGGTTTTTTGTTACACCTAGAGAAGGAAACTTGAAAACCCTGAGAAATCAGCCCACGCAAAACAGGGGGAGAGCATACACACCCCCATCTAGAACGGTGCCTGAGTTGTGAATCGGACTCAGGTCTCCTTGGTGCGCGGCGCGAGTGCTACCACCACCAGCACGCTGCCACCCCGTGCCGCTTGCAACAAAGCGGGCATCGAAAGCCTCCCGTCGGGTCGCTGCGCCCCGTTCCGCAGTTCTCGATCCAGTGAAAGCGACTCGCATCCAATCTGAACTCGTCACAGGTCACCGGGCAGCGAGGCGTGGCACGCGGAGCTACTACCCTTCAAACTATGAAGGAGCAGCAGCAGCACCGGCACATCCGTGGCGGCGACCTGCAGCACTTTCAGCTGCCCGGTTGTGTTTGTTGCTTCCAGCATGAGGCGACAGCGTCCGCGGCGCGGCAGATCTTGGACCTGTCCGGCCAGAGAGCGCGTGGGTTGATGATATCCCAAGGCTGGCTGGATGCAGCACGCGCGCCCACGCAGCCCACAGCCACAAGTTGAGCGACAGCGACGCAGAACAAGCAGAGTCACGCGAGCTTCACTGGGAAGTGATTCCTGCACGCGCTTAGATCATCATCATCATCATTGACGTTCGTCAGGCGCATTTCACCCGCAGGGGTCTCCCTGCCCCTGCGGAGTCTCCCTGCCCCTGCGGGTCTCCCTGCCCCTGCGGGTCTCCCTGCCCCTGCGGGTCTCCCTGCCCCTGCGGGTCTCCCTGCCCCTGCGGGTCTCCCTGCCCCTGCGGAGTCTCCCTGCCCCTGCGGGTCTCCCTGCCCCTGCGGGTCTCCCTGCAACGCCGCGAGACTCGAGGTCGCACGCGACGGGCGCGGCCTCGACTCAACCCCCGGGTATTGAGAGTCCAACAGAGACGTGAAGGAGAGGGGGGGGGGGGCTTGCTTAGTCCACAGAGGTCAAGTTGATGGATACATCGTTAGCAGGCTAACATCTTCATGGCATCATTGGCCACGATCTATCCGCCGCTGGATGAAGGCCTCTCCCCAAGCTGCCGCCATCCCCACGGTGGCCCAACTCCCCGGCGACTTTCGCCGCCTTTGGCTCCCACTCCGGCGTCAGCCTCGGCCATCGCTCCCTTCCCACGGCGGCACAACGCCGCTCCAGGCCACGCTCACTTCTCTTCCCAGGCCACGCTGACAACTCCGGGCCTCAACAGGCCAACAGCCCCAACCCTCGCATCCAGCCACGGGCGCCAGCACTGCGGGAGGGACCGAGACTCGCGCGTCGGCCTTCACGGCCAGAAGTGGCTCGCCAAGACGGCGCCACCATCAGCAGCGGCGCCGTACCCAACCACAAAGGACAATGGCAACAACAATAACAACAACAATAACAACAATAACAACAACAACAATAACAACAACAATAGCGCCGTCTCACGGGTCCCCCTCCCTCTTGCTCGGAGTCATTACAAAGTGTGGCCACCAACTCGCTCGCTTTGCTCGCCGCGGTTGCCAGGACCACCGTGCTGCCGTTACCAGCACGTGGCAGACGCCAGAGACCGATAATGCCATGGCAAGGTCAGTTGTGGAGACCCCCCCCCCTCTCCCCATCGCCTTTGTCTCCCCGCCACTGATGTTACAGCCCCCCCCTCCCCATCGCCTTTGTCTCCCCGCCACTGATGTCACAGCCGCACAACAGCACCAGGTACTCATTTGAGACCGAATCGACAAAAAGGGGAAAATAAATAAATAATGATATTAATGAGACAACGCAATGTTATCTACCCAACACAAACTACGGTACTAATGAAACCCCCCCGACTCGGACACACCGGACACTGCTGATGAGACCACGCCTGCCGAAGCGATGCTTGCGCTGAAGTTGTGGAGAGTCGTGCCGTGGTGGTTGCTGTTGTTGTGTGGTGGTTGTTGTTGTTGTTGTGTGGTTGTTGTTGTCCCCCCCCCTCCCCGCGCCTGCGATCAGCGCTGTCGGCTGTTGGCTAGGTACGGCGCGAAAGAAGTTCCACAAATACACGCACATTGCGGCTTGACGGCAAGTGCCGCCAGGTTGTCTTCCCAGATGCGCCGCTTGCCAGAGGCGCTCTCGTGTCGGGATGCCGGGAATTGCCGCGGCTGGGTGTGTTTTAGCTTGTGGGAGGAAATCGAAGAACCCCAAAGTAAAAACCCACACACGTGCAAGTGGGTATTACAAAGAATAATGATGATAATGATGATAACAACACTCAACAGGTGGATTCAACCATAATAGAGGGTTGTTTGGGGGTGAGATCGCGTAAATATATAAACGTGTCGTTAAACCCGCCACCACCCGACACAGCCAACTAGTAAGGGTTGTCACGTAAATAGAACGTGCCAATTCGTCACTCGTACAGCACTAGTGTGTAGTGTATAGTGTAGTGTATAGTGTAGTGTACTAGTACAGCACACCGGTTGTGTGTTGGAGAGCCAAGCCACAACATTTACAATCTGAGCACGACGTTTCGCCAGTAATTACAAATCGCTTCATCAGGCGACAGCCAGATTTGTGGAGAAATCCTCCCGTTTCGTTCCTTATAGATATATTTTTTTATTTGTTTTAAATGCGTGCTCAAATATAACGGTGTACGTGGGCTGCGATGCGGGCACGTCATAGTTTATCGGAGCTGTGACTCAATGTTAACGTACACTATTTGACAGTCCATTCGGGCTATCGGCGCGGAGAATCGAGCCGTTGAGCGTGTTCCTGTGCGGATAGAAACCGCAAACCCCACGAGGTTGCACTGTACATGTCAGCATGGTACAGCGAAACACTTCGTGTTAGTGCAGATAACGCGCTTAGCGATATTTAGGCTATTGGCGAGCACCTATTATGGCTCAAAGGGTTTACACCAATGCCCTGGTTTCTCATTTCGATAACCTAAGAGAAAACTTCATAACATCCGGCCAAACGTTCGAGACTCAAACATTGCGCACCGCCTGGCTTTGACATCGCACCTCAAAGACACCGGTGGGGACATCAGCGGGGAGACGGCGCTGCACCGCATCTCCTTCGCGAATGGACAATTCAAGATCCAAGTCACAGGAGCGCGACCGTGGCCATGCGACCCGCAACTATGCAGCGTGCAGTCAACCCGTAGGGACACGGAGACGCATCGAGAGCCACGGAGAGACATCGAGAAACATTCGACGAGCCACACCGGTGCAACTATGGACCACATAGTAACTCGATGAAGACACACAAACACAGAGAGACTCACAGAGAGACAACTCACGAAGTGGCCCACAGAGATGCGTTAAAGCGAGCCACTATGCGATCGCTACCGTGCCACCAGAGCTACGGACCATTCAGTCTGCTCTCATTCAGCCGATGAGGAGGAGCGACACGACGCGAACTCTCTTTCTCCCCTGAGGCCCTCTCCTAGTGGCCAGCAGCAGACATCGAGCCCCTGAACGCTCGCGGTGACCGAGGCGGCGAGGTCCACAACGCCGCCAACCAGTGGACGTCCTCCTGGAACGCGTTCCGAGGGGAGATGGAGCGATGGCATCGGCTGGCACGCAGGCAGATATCTCGCGGTGAATGGCTACATCGCAGAGGCTTGGGGGAAGACCTTCTGCAGTGGATGGCGAGGCGCAGTTCGTCATGGGTCAGGAATTGAACTCGGTTCTCGGGGGGCAATAACGCCTTGCGGCGATCAGTCGCTTCCAGCACGACTACCCACAAGACTGCGCACGTATCACACAGGGGCAGGTTACAGCGTGTCTTCGTATTAGCGGTAACCGTATTGGAAGAAAATAACGGTTACCGGTTTGATGCACATACAGAAATATCTCGCGAAAAACACAACATGTGAATCTGAGCAACTGGCGGAGCTGCGACAGTGGTGTCATGGTCGGCACGGTGGACCTGCAACCAAGAGGGCGCAGGTTCGATTCCACCTCCAGGCGAGGCACTTTAAACAACGCGGTGCGTTAAAAACTCGCACTCTGACTTTGTGCAAAACATAAACCTCCAGCAGCTCCTGAAGAGCAGCATTGTCCATTACACACCAACTCAGACCGTATTTGTCACCCAGCGCCCCTATGCATTTCGACGTTCATCCTGTATAGTCCCATCACACGGGAGACACGCAAATAGACACAAAAATACGTGGCCGTATTGCAACGGCTGCACGCCGTATGGACTTGAACACTCAAATTTCATCTTCTTGGTTCTTTCGGTAAAGTTACGTAGATGGGAAATAATAAAATAATAAAAATAAAACATAATAAAATACAATCCTCACGACGTTTCGGCCACAACGCAAGCAGTCGTCCTCAGGTGAAGAACAGGGCTGTCGGAAAGACAGCGTCCGTCAAATTTCACTCTACAACAACACCGAGTGGACCGTGTGGGTTGTGCGCAGAGACACGACTGAGATCTCCACTTTACGGGCTTGGACCATGAACACGGCCCTCGTACAATTATAACAAAACACGGGCACGTGCGTGCATGCGAAGACGCGTTCATGGAACGCAGAGACAACGCACGCACTTGAGATCCACCTACCTCGCGAGACGCGCTTGCGGACAGAGCGCACGTCGTCCACGCACAGGCGGCGTGTGGGATTCCAACTCAGGTGTTCGGCAGACTCGTCCCGATCAGCACGGAGGGATTTGAGGCGATGGCGGTCGGGTTACTGACAAGCGCCAGTCCACGCGTTTCCTACATTACTCTCATGCCGCTGAGCAGCAGTGAATCATAATCATCATCTCTCGTGCAATCTTGATGGGCATAGCCATCGCTACAGGTGCTGCTGTTCGCCGATAACGCCGCCTGCTCTATATATATACGGGGGAGGAAAACCCAACAATATATAATTATATGTGCAATTATTTAATTATATATGTGTTTGTCGGTTTGATGAGAATACTGTGAACCCCCCCCCCTGACGTGCAACGTGTTAACAACTACGGCCGTTCTCCGGACAATAAGACGCTGCGGACAGACAATTGAATCATCATCATCTCTTGACAATAAGACACTCCAGACAATTGAATCATCATCATCATCTCTTGACAATAAGACGCTGCGGACAGACAATTGAATCATTATCATCATCATCATCTCTTGACAATAGGACACTCCAGACAATTGAATCATCATCATCATCATCTCTTGACAATAGGACACTCCAGACAATTGAATCATCATCATCATCATCATCTCTTGACAATAGGACGCTCCAGACAGACAATTGAATCATCATCATCGTCATCTCTTGACAATAAGGCGCCACGAACTTCGTTCAAATTTGCTCACACGACAAAGATGCCCCGGGATAGCCGGACAACGGTTTTGGAGCAAGTGCTGTGAGCGAGCGAACACGTGCACACACGTGCAAGGCAAAGATCCCCCGTATAGCCTTAACAGACTGTAGGGGCAAGTGCTGTTAGCGAGCACCTATGAAGGCGGAACGGTACACGAGGGGGTGGGTGGTCAGCACCACCCCGATCGCCTTTGTCTCCCCAGCGGCGATGTTTACACACCGCACCAGGTACTAGTTGCAGGCTGAGTCGACCTAGGGGAGGCCCAGGACCGGTTCAGATAATCGCCACTGGTGTTAGCCGTGAGTGGGCATCGAACCCGGGTCGCCGGGTTCGTAGCGCAGGGTGCTAACCGCTACACTACCACTCCACACACACATACACACACGTACACACACGTGCACACACACACGCACACATACGTGCACACACACACGCACACACACGCACAGACACATGCACACACACGTGCACACATACGCGCGCACACTCGCGCACACACACCTACGCGCACACACACACGCACACACACCTACGCGCACACACACGCGCGCACAGGTACACACACGCGTACACAGGCACACACACGTGCACACACGTACACACACACGTACACACATACACGTACACACACACGCACACACACACGCACACACGCGCACACACGCACGCGCTCGCGCACTTACCGGCATCGTGATGAATGTGCGGGGACGTAACGGCCCCCTGCCGCCTCGGGGACTTCTTCTCAGAACAATTTCCCCGCACGACGTTTCCGCAGAGAGAAAGTGCAGCGTGTGCGATAGTGTGTGCGTGTGAGGGCGTGTGAAGGGGCACGTGTGAGGTGTGTGTGTGAGGTGTGTGTGTGAGATAGTGTGTGCGTGTGAGGGCGCGTGAAGGGGCACGTGTGAGGTGTGTGTGTGAGGTGTGTGTGAGGTGTGTGTGTGCGATAGTGTGTGCGTGTGAGGGCGTGTGAAGGGGCACGTGTGAGGTGTGTGTGTGAAGGTGCGTGTGAGGTGTGTGTGTGCGATAGTGTGTGCGTGTGAGGGCGTGTGAAGGGGCACGTGTGAGGTGTGTGTGTGAAGGTGTGTGTGAGGTGTGTGTGTGCGATAGTGTGTGCGTGTGAGGGCGTGTGAAGGGGCACGTGTGAGGTGTGTGTGTGAAGGTGCGTGTGAGGTGTGTGTGTGCGATAGTGTGTGCGTGTGAGGGCGCGTGTGAGGTGTGTGTGTGAGGGTGCGTGTGAGGTGTGTGTGTGCGATAGTGTGTGCGTGTGAAGGTGCGTGTGAGGTGTGTGTGTGAGGGTGCGTGTGAGGTGTGTGTGTGCGATAGTGTGTGCGTGTGAGGGCGCGTGTGAGGTGTGTGTGTGTGTGTGCGATAGTGTGTGCGTGTGAGGGTGCGTGTGAGGTGTGTGTGTGAGGGTGCGTGTGAGGTGTGTGTGTGAGGGTGCGTGTGAGGTGTGTGTGTGCGATAGTGTGTGCGTGTGAAGGTGCGTGTGAGGTGTGTGTGTGAGGGTGTGTGTAGAGGTGTGTGTGTGAGGGTGCGTGTAGAGGTGTGTGTGTGAGGGTGTGTGTGAGGTGTGTATGTGCGATATTGTGTGCGTGTGAGGTGTGTGTGTGTGTGTGAGAGAGAGAGGGTGTGCGTGTGTTTGCGATAGTGTGTACGTGTGAAGGCGCGTGTGAGGTGTGTGTGTGTGAGATGTGTGTGAGGTTGCACGTGTGTGTGAGAGAGGGTGTGTGAGAGAGGGTGTGCGTGGGAGGGGTGTGTGGGTGTGCTTACGATTGTGTGTGGGGGTGAGTGTCAAAGTGTGTGAGGGTGAGCGTGGACAGGAAAGAGTTTGAGTGTTAGGGGCACATTTGCCGGCTAGCTAGGATTTTAAACGGAAAAAAATAAACTTACAGTAGATAATAGATTATATAGAGTACAGTAGATAGTCGATTGCATACAATATAGTGTGTCATATATGATGTACAATACAATAGAATCGATTCCATACCGTACAGTTTTGATTATATATATACTACAGTATGTCATCGATTATATACAGTACAGTAGATAATAGATTATATACAGTACATTGGAGACTCGATTATATACAATGCAGTGGAGAATCGATTACATACAGTACATTAGATAATCGATTATATGCTGTACAGTAGATAATCGATTATCCGGCGGCTTCGGATGGGAAGGGTGCGCCGGATTTTCACAAACGCCGGATAATCGCCACATCGTCACCATTTAAAACAACATACTCGACATTGTATACATTTTAAAAATATATGTTACTTCGTGAAATTGGTGTAAATGAACATACAAATAAGACTAAATAAATAACCTGTGGTTACAAGTTACCGTATTTGCTCTACCGTCCGTACCACTCCCAATCTCGAAGACATCACGGGATGGTGTAGGAACCTTGGCACGAACTGCTCGGCTCCTTGTGCCAACACGACCACGAGTGTGTCACGATGGCCGGACTGGTGACATCCTTTGGAGCGGTTTTGCTGGATCGACCCGAGACCGTCAGGTCATTTTGGAAGCAGCCCGGATGGAGAATTTCATCTATGATCGGCTGTATGTAGATCCTTTAAAATATATGAAATAGAGGCGGACATATGAAGGAGACATTTGGCTGCTATTCTCCTTTCGTCGACCAATGTTTGTACTCTGTGTGCTAACCCAGGAAAGCCTCACCGACTCTCCCAAGTTAGTGACCTTGATAATTTAGTGGCCTTGATCATTTAGTGACCTTGATCATTTAGTGGCCTTGATAATTTAGTGGCCTTGCCAATCTGGCGCAGCACCATGGATCCCCCGTGCAAAATAGGCGGGGAACTCGCGAAACACGGAACCATCATCCCATGTAGCAAATCAAATAAACTTCACGAAATAAACTTCACGAAATAAACTTCACGAAATAAACTTCACGAAATAAACTTCACGAAATGTAATCAAGCTGACAAGAGCTCCACCCTGTCATCGTACACCCACCAGCCCGTCCCCATGTGGGGAATTATTGAAATTGACTCCACGGAATATGTGGAAATACAATCGATTTGAAATTACAAAATAAAAGTCAATTATTTATAGCGGGCAGTTGGTAGACTTTTACATTGTTTATTGTGGCTTTTTTGTATTTCAGGGAAATAGATAACGTTTTACACGCGCCCACCCCGTTCGCGCCAGCGGGCCTTGAAGCAAGGCGTTAACCAACCCGCACTGACCGGCGTGGTGAAGTATGGTCAAACATTCCTCATCACACCAGCGTGAGGAGGCCTTCCGCCATGCAAACATTGATGGACACATAACTAAAAAGGAATTCCAATTGAACGCATAACAGTGATATTGCCGTGATGTGCCACGTGCACTATTCATACCTGTAATAATGATGATTATAATAATCACAACATGTGTGTGTGTGTAAATGGAGAGTACATCTATTGATATTAACAAACCTGTCAACACACTTATCAGTGCCTACTTTATTACAGACCAACTCAGACCTTATTGGTCACCCCGTGCCCTTATAAATCCAGCGTTCATCCTGCAGTCCCATCACAAGGGAGACACACAAACAGACAAGAATACGGGTAAACCGTACGGGTTGACAGGTATGACTATTAATTATAATAATGCCAATAAAAATGTGTTTTACCATGGGAAACCTTACTGAGTGTCAACACTCTCTTTCAGGAGGGTGCTACTACATTTCGAAGCAAGTTTCATCGCTGGGAGTTTGGCTTCTTGCGCGAGGAAACCAGAGAGCCCGGAGAAAGCCCTCCACGCAACGCAGGGGGTGACACTCAAATCTCCGCACAGATAGATTCAAGAAATCCATCGATGTACTTACATCTCCTGGCCGCACACATCGCAGCCAGCAACGACCCTAAAGCAGCTGCTGTTCCCAAGTTTTATAAATAAAGCAAAAGTTTTATAAATAAATAAAATCAATATGTAAAGGAAATAAAAATATAAATGTTCGAGGTAAATTAATGTGGGGGGGGTCACAAAACATTTGGACCAGCCGGGAGTTTCTCGTGGCTTGGCTGTGCTGGAGGGCTTGGGTTCGACCACCTGCTGCGGGCTGGTGGATACAGATTGTGTGGCGGCGGCGGCGGTGGCGTCACGCTGCTGAACAGGTCCCCACCTCGCCACTGATTCTCGTAAGCCGTGCGCCCTCAGCGGAGCCGCCACGCGGTGCCGCGACTTCGCCCTCGCTGTGGATCACTGCTGTACGAGGCCCTCCCCGCGCCAATGCGGCCGAGCGGATTGTTTGACGGACGATGATGCGTGCAGGACCTCACCGCGCTGGTCAGTGTGGGGTGGTCAAGGCGGAGAGAAAAGAGGGTGGCAGCAGCATCGGAGTGCTGTTGTACAATCATCCCCGGCGATGACCTCCACACAGCCCCCCACAGCCCCCACAGCAACCCGCTATGCAGGATGATCGCGCGCTCATGTAGACTCCAAAGTCAATCTCGCTTTAGTGTCCCAGGATCTGGAGCCATCGGGCGGATTCTGGGTGATTCACATGAATTCCATACGCCCTGTCTTTCTAGTGTTACTTTAGTAGTATCATCATCATCATCATCAAGAGTTATTCACTTCTCAAAAGTGATTGCCGAACGTAGAGACTGCCTCCCCCCCCCCACCACCGCCATGGGAATGTGGAATTTCCGCCCGTGACGCAGGGCCACCAATAAAGATCAGCAACTGTCTCATTACATATTTGATATTTGAGCAGTGAGAGATTTGTTCTCTTGGGCAGTATAATCAACTTTATCCTGGGCGCTCAACGCGGCGATACAACGGGACATTGAGTTCACGTATCATTCACGCTACGAGAGACACGTCCTGTAGTCAATTCGTTGAGCTCACATTGGTAACGCTGGCACAATGTAACAATTATTTATTGTTTCATTTGCTGACTCTCAATTTCCATCGGGGGGGGTGGAGCCGTGGCCCAGTGGTTGCCACCCGCGTTCGATTCCCGGCCACGGTCCGTTGGTGGATTGAGGAATATGCGGGATTAATGTCCTCCGAGTGAACACGTTTACACTCAGTTTTACGCGTTATGGGGGAAGTACACATTCTCTTGGCGTGCAAATTTATAAAAATAAATGTCGGGTTTTTTGTTTCTGTTGATTACGTCGCTCCTAAAGTCCCCAACGGCGACGCATCGCTCGACATGAACCCACATTTTGTGTGGTGGTTTTTTTGGCTTGTGATTTACATGCTTCTTCTTGCTGACGCACGGCGATGATTGCAGCGCGCGTGGGAACCCCGCTGGGGTTCAACGGTGGCTTCTCATCAGCATGCCACGTACCTGTCCATTGTGTGATTTTGAAGCGGAGCTCCACGACATTGCACCTCGCTTTTGTAAATCGTAGACCGGATGAGCAGCACCGTCACTTCGCAAATATTTTCTTACTGTCGCTTCGTGAGAAGGATCGTATTGCGGCAAGCCTCATTGAAGACCTACATGCAGCACGTAGTTTAATAGTTCGTAAGGTCATGGCCAAAAGAGAACACATTGGGTCACTCCCGGAGTGTGATCGGAGACCGACTGAATGTGCTCTGGGCTGCTGCTCTCCTCGTAGCAGCGAAGCCACCAACCCCACAGTCCCCACTGCAGACCCAACCCGGACGCATCGCTCCGTCAGCGCGGGCTCGAGCATCGACTGTGTGCAGTTTGCCGGAATGAAGCTCAACACAGCAACGCGGGCACCAGACCTCGGTACAAATCAATGCCGCTGCCAGCGGAACACAGACGCCACATCCACGTCCGTTCCGGGTCAAACCCAGACGGCAGTGGTGCTCGTATTGATGGTGGTTATGGTAGCGGCAGCTTCAATGACGATGTTGGTTACAATGGTGATGATAGTGTTGATGATGATGATGATTTTGTTAATGACATCGATGAAGACATTGATAGACTAATTCGCCCCATCCCATGGTAAGAATTGATCACCACGCTCGGCACATTCAACGGAGCACAGACCGTTTTTATTGCACGCCACTGGCAGCCACAGGTGAGACAGAATTGCGACACAGGAGGCCACGCACACATCGACACGGAACCGACTGGGCAGCTGGGGCAGAGATACAGCACAGCAAGTAGGTTACCGACATTTATTTATATTTCAGGAGGTGCGGAGTCTCAAATGCAGGCGTTAGCTCTTGACACTCTCCAGTTTAATATTCGTAATGACGACGTTGATAATATTACAGAGAGCATAGTCATAAATTAGTCTCATCAGCAAGCCGCTGCCTCTTAACCCGATGCCATTGGGTGCCCTGATTTTATGGGCAGAAGACTGCAAGCGTTTAGGACTTACGAGGGCTAAAGGAAGAGTCCGTGGTCCTATACGGAGAGCAGTGAGTGACCTGCACGAAGCTGCGTTATTCCTCTACGGGGGTCCCTTCATGTGCAGTGCACTTGGTTCATCGATCGACCACTACTATATCATCGCTCGATTGATAAGTACTGTACCATTATCGATCGATCAGTGTTGTACCATCAGCGCAGTCCCAGGGCTTTAACCCCCACACTGCCACTCGCTGGCGCGCTCTGCTCGAGTCGCTTCACCACCACGAGCTCCTGGCCCCGTGACGACCCTCCGGCTGGGGGGAGAAGCGCAGACGCCACGGGGTCTGATCTGGGCGCCGCACCGACGCACCTGTGAGGTGTCTCCAGATTTCCCTTGAATTTGATTCGCCGCTCAGCGAGACTTCTCAACGACGTTTCCCCACCTGTTCCTCAATCTAGTGAATGACCACAAAAAATATTTTTATTGCACTACGGTGCTAATCTGTTGCCGTGCAATTGTGTGACCCCTTCCTCTTACGTATTCCTGCGGTGTGCGTTCACCCCCACAATTCCACGCGCGCCTGCTTCACACAGGGGACGTTAAACATCCCGTGACGTAATTCGCAAATTCGAAATTTCCACCGCTCGAGTGGGATCGCGTGCGCGGACACAGCGGCGATCGTGAGCCCCGACTGGCAAGAAGAACACCCCGAGTCGCCCTTGCGAACGCGACTCCCTCCTGGCCCCCTGACTTCTCAGCTCCTGGTCGCACAGCATCAACTCGAACTTGCTTCTAAGCGCACCGCTCGCCGTTTGCGAATAGTTCCAACGTTTCCAGGCAGGCCCCACGGTAAATGTCCCTTCGCCCCTCGTACCGAGGTTGAAAACGGCCTCCTGGTGCACAGCTCTGCGATCCGCATCGAGTCGATGACCTCGAGTCTCGGCCACCGAGTTCAACGGCGAGCCACGTCCGTTTGATTCACGGCTGCCAAAGAAGACGGAGTGGTGAATCCGCAGACCGATGCCGTCGCTGTTGCTGTCTTTCTCTCCCAGAATTGACACACATCTCTAACTACAATACACCTAATGAGGGTGGATATACTGGTCCCCGTCACAAGAATGTGGCATTTACAATGCTGGCTCGGGACTACCGGGAGAAATGAATACCGCCCAATGTTGAGGATCAAGCTGCTCCGAATTCCCTTTGAATGATGAGAGCAATTTTACTTTGACAAGACATGCATTCATCTATACTCACAGACTGTTGTATATCATGGTAGTATATCACACACACGGAGAGAATAAATAAGAAAATATGCAATGCAAGGCTTCAAAATAAGCCCAAAGTTGGGTCACGTCACCTTTTGTTGAGCAAATCGTTTACCAACCATTTCGACCACGTGTCTGTGTGTCGTGGTTCACACGGCGCCATGAAGCCGGGGTGGGGGGCTCCATTCCTGGTGATGACGCACAGTACCAGTCGGAATGCGGACCAAGGCTTGCGCATCCACTAGGTTAACTCAGCCTTAAACGAGTGCCCGGTTCGCTGGTAACGTGGCAAGTGAACGGCGGCCACTGGGAGTAGGGGCACGTAAGGAATGCGTCACTCCGTTGATTAATCTCGACGAATTGAGCTTTGCGATGACACGTGTACCGATGACACGTGCACCGCACCGGCAAGGGAACGCTTTGCAATAACCCGGCACGGAGTCGCATTGGATTGTACGCATGGAAGTCATCGTACGTGCGTACGTGTGTATCAGATCAGTAGCCGAATAAAAGGATGGGGACTGAATCACCGTTGGTGAGGCCCGACCTCGTGCTCGCGTGGATGACCACGAAGGCTTGCCAGGTGTTGTGGGCGAGGTGTTGTGGGCGAGGTGTTGTGGGCGAGGGGCTGTGTGCGGGCCAGGTGCTGGTTTGTCTCCAGTTGCTCCGCTCTCCTCCCCAAAGCGAGGAAGCCAAGCATGCTCATCATTCATGGCGTTGGCCAAACATCCCACAGTAAGACCCTCCTGGATAAAGAGTCTTGAGACTCAATTGAGGCTTTTCTGGATAATTGGCATTATTATTACTGTGGTAATACTGCACTGCGCCTCGACCGCTGATACCCAGGTCTGATTCCTTTTTCTGACCATCAACAACTGCAAATGTAGCCTGTGCCCCCCCCCACGCCTAGGTTGACTCAGACATAAATTAAAACTAGTGGCTACAATATCTAACCCCAATCGTTGTGTAGTTTTAACAATGTAATGCGTGTCTTGTATGAATGGCAACTTGAACGCTTGAGAACTCGCTGGGAATAATGATAATCACGATGATGGTGGTGGTGGTTGCGTCGTTTTGATCTCAACTCTACCCTCCCCCACGTATCCCGCGTCACAATCGGGTAGCCAGGCGCCTCCTGCTCAAAATGTACAAATCCATTCACTGCGTGGGAGGTCAACTCTCCTCTACCGCCGGCCCTGGGGTGGTGTGACGCGCGCCCTCCCGGGCGCCGCCTCACTGCCGGAGACGCGTCTCCAGGCCCCTCGCCCGTCCCCTCTCGCCGTGGCTCACCGACTGCCGCTTGCAATCCGCGAGATGCGGGCGCGCGTTCAGAATCTTCGTGAGTGATGCGGATCGTGCCGTGTGACGGCGACGACGGCGGTGACGTTTCGCTTCAGTGTCGCTTCGAGCGCCGGGAGTGCTACCCACAATGGCGATACGCCGCCTCTCCGGGTCGCGGTTACATTGGAGTAGGCGGCGCGTGAGCAGTAGCCACAGCGACGAGAGGTATACTGGATGCGGTGTGCCGGGTGCAGAAATATTTTGCGGGTTGTCGACCCGGTTCGACCCGGCTGACAATTCGGCCACCCATAATAGAGGTTTGTTTGGGTTAGATTGCGTGAATATATAAATGTTGTGTCGTTAAACCCGCCACCACCCGACACAGCCAACCAATAAGGGTTGTCACGTGAAGAGTACGTGCCAGTTCGTCACTAGTACAGCACTAACCGGTGTGTTGGAGAGCCAAGCCACAACATTTACAATCCGAGTACGACGTTTCGGCAGTAATTACAACCAGCTTCATCAGGCGACAGCCATCCCTACGCTGGAGGTGTCGACGGTGCCGCGTGGCGCTACGAACCCTGTACACCCGGCCGGGCATGCACGCCGAACGGCTAAACAGCGACGCGACCGTCTGGCATCGGCGATAGCACCAATCACGCGCCACTATGGAGCAGACAGCAATTCGGAATGTGCCAGCAGCAGAAATCCAAATCCCCACTTCTAATAAGAAGCAATCGGCCTGCATCGACAAGCGATAGCGGTAACGTGTTTGCGGAATGACAAACGACACTTCAATCGATTACCAATTCCCCTTTTAACGAGCGTAATAACACGAGTAATGACGACTACAGGTAAGGCGGCGATGATGGCGATGATGATGATGACGACGATGGCGATGATGATGATGACGATGATGATGACGACGACGATGACGATGGCGATGATGACGACGATGATTCACGCACACAAACACACTCGACGCACCGGCGATGATGGCGATGATGATGACGACGACGATGACGATGGCGATGACGACGACGATGATTCGCGCACGCAAACACACTCGACGCACCGGCGATGCCCGCGCCAACGTTGCACGAGGGGCACGTGGCCGCATTTGCCCAATCAACGACACGTGACGTCACAGTGGCGACACGTGTTCACGGCCCCGATCGAGGAATGGGCGAGCAAGCGAGCGAAGCTCGAGGCGACTCTTTAAGGCCAGAGAACTCATATCAACAACAATTTGTCTTTGTTGTTGTTGTTGTCTAAAGCTAAAGTTAAGCCCAGACCTTGTCCAATACACAATCAAACTTCGTGTGCCATCTACCTATATAAGTGCTGTGTGTAAGTGCTATCGATAAACGGTTCCATTTGGCAAATGGGCACCGGATTTTTACAGGCGGTTGCGTTTCAACAACGCGCGCCTCGATCGCTGTGCGATGGCCACGACTGAACAAACCACTTTATATCGCCCGACGTTTAAACAACGTTCGTGGCATTTGTACGAGTGGTCTGCGCACACGCAGAAGAGTCCCAGTGAATGTGGAGGCGGCCCACAGGCACTCTCACTGCGCCCACATTTCCCGTGAAGGCCGATCTGGTTCGTTGACCTTTGAGAAAATTTAGGGCAAAAGAGGCTCAGCACCAGCAGGCCTGCAATTGCCTGCTCACGGAAGGTATGTTTGCCTACTCTGTCACGCTGACCAGACGTCTTGGACGGGGTGGGACTACCAACACCTTACCCCACCACACGTAGCCTGCCGATCAGCTGTGGTGAACTCATCGTGCTGCCGGGTGGATTGCCGCTCCCGGAGGTCGAATCGAACCAGCGACGTCTGGATTGCAAGGCCAGAACATCACTCACCGTGACCCCACTGCGGCAGCGTTCCTCGGCAATTAGCCGCGTCTAAATTGACGGACTCGTCAATTTAGACGCCCAGATCATTACGGACGGAGGCATCATCGTCATGTGTGGAGAGCCACCCACCTCCGTGGCGGCATCGAGATGCCTACGCGAGGCAGTGCAGCAAGTAAGTTCACACTTCGTACAAATGAGCATTCCCCTGTCACTTATTTGAAGAAGAAAATAAAATAAAACTCCCGCGGCACGCACGGGTTCTGGAACGCCCGCCAACTGAAACGCTCAAGAGCGTTTCAGTTGGCGGGACCGTCGTCACTTCCGGGCCGCCAGAACGAGGCCCAGCCAGGAGCGTGCCCTGTGACGTCATCGCCTAGGCCGGAGGGCTTATTCTATCTTGATTTCAAGCTTATTCTACGTTTAGTGCTGGTCTTTTGTGTTTTTATTGCCACGTTTCGGGGAAACCCTACGATAAAGTTGCCCAGAAGGTAAATCCCTCGTAGCAACGCGACTCTACGCTTCTATTGGATCTTCTTTATGGGAGTTATCGACCCCCCCCCCCCCCCCCCCCACTACAGATGAACAGACGGAGCTGTGCATTAAGGTTTTCAACCATTCGTTGGAAAGCGTTAATATAAGAAGAGCTTGGTTATACATCCCAAGCAGGACCCTCATGAACACAAGTCTTGAGACTCAGAGAAGGAAACATTCATGGGCAAAGCAAGCAATCATTACCGTATTACGATTCTATCAAATGACAACTGTGTACGCACGTTACTGCGTCCCTGCAGCGCTACCCTGCCTTCTTGGGCTCTGCCTGGTTAATGTCTCCCTTCTCATCCCCTACACCTAAGAAATCCGCTCCGTTCAACTTCGTCAAAACCACTGCAGCCTCATCGCAAACGCCGGTGACTCCAGGCCCTGCCGTGACCCCGATGAACCCACCGGCCTTGCCCTCCAGAATTCCCCCTGCCCCGGCACCGATCATGCTCCCCATCAAGCAACCACCTCCACCGCCAGCCAAGCCCCCTGGTCCACTCACCGCCGTACCGGTGGTGACGGGACATTGCACAGACCCCGACATGCCCCCCACTCCGCTCCCAGACATGCCCCCCACTCCGCTCCCAGACATGCCTCCCACTCCGCTCCCAGACATGCCCCCCACTCCGCTCCCAGACATGCCCCCCACTCCGCTCCCAGACATGCCCCCCACTCTGCTCCCAGACATGCCCCCCACTCCGCTCCCAGACATGCCCCCCACTCCGCCTGATGCGGCACCGCCGGTTAGGGGACTTTGCCCGGGCCCTCCAACTGCCACGCCCCCTACTCCACTCACACCTCGACCGCCCGCCGCACTGCCTTGCCCAGACCCCGCTCCAGCCGCGTTGGCCGCTCCACCCACCGCCGCCCCCCCTGGCAAATCACCGGGTCCAGACCCTGGCCCCGCCACGCCGGTCGTCGCCCCGGTGTCCGTCTCCCGCGTGGGCGCCTCCCCATCATTCTGCTTCTGCCGCCGCTCGCTCGTCCCGGCCCCCCGCGCCCCCCTCTCCGCCGCTTCCTCCTCGGCCGCCCTCTCCCCAAAGGTGACGCTCTTGGCGGCGACGGCCCCTCCTCGTGCCACCGGCCGCCCGCACGGAATCTCGATCGCTCGGCGCGGGGCCGCCGCCGCCGCCTCGCCCGGACCCGGCCCACTCCCCGATCCGGAGCCCAACCCGGACTCGAACCCGGGGCCCGCCGCGCGGGGCGGGCGGCGGACGGGTCGGGGGCTCTCGCTGCCAGCCCTCGTCGTGGCCGTCCCCCCGGTCGCCGGCCCCGCGGCGTCGTTCTCCTGGGATCCACTCTGCTCAGGGTGGGGAAGGGGGGGGGGGAGTGCAGAGGGAGGAAAACGTGGTGCTCACCATCGCCAGTCAACTCGCGAGCCACGCGACCGACCTCTCCAAGCTGGACGCGGGGAGAGAGCGCAGCCCCCCCCCCCCCCCCCCCCCGCTCACGCACCATCCGAGCCGGGCGACGTTGCCCGAGGTCGGTTCGATCGATGCCAAAGCTGCCTCGCGCGGCCTCGACCCTCAAGCGACACCCAACCTCGACCGTCCGCTCGGCCAACGCCGGTACCGCCCGTCATGCCAGGGCGGCGATCGTCTTGCGGCGAGGTGCGGCAGCGTCAACGCCTTGACCTCGCGACCACAAAGGCGAAGCTTCTCCACAATTAAATGAGCGTGGTGGCTCTGAGGCAGCTATCGACGTTTCAAATTGCTATGACAGCCAGCACTATGGCTTAACCGCTGTGTCTCTGACACGGCCAAAATGAGCTCCTGAAAGAAAGCGACTCCCGCGTGGCATCTCATCAGCCCTGGCACGGCGCCTCCCACACGGCCATTGTGAGCAACCCACGTGTTGAGGAGATCTCAATCAACGCCACCGTTATGTCTACCGATTATCTCTCCTATTGCCTGCAGTTAACTCACGGAGCTTCCTTTCTACATTCGTTTCTCCACGTGAATATAAACATCTTTTATTACTTGATTTAAAGCTTTCGTGACTGCAGGAATTCATACTCTTTGGGTCTTCCCAAAGAGTACAAGCAATCGTGTTGCGATCGAAACGTCGTGATCTATTCTTTTTCTATCTCCGTGACTTTACCAAAAGACCCAAAGAGTATCCTTTATTACATTCCATCGGTCACCCAGCCTCACGTTTGCCGTTGTAACTTCCAGACCCGCCCGTACCGGCCATCAGTGAGCTTCATAGCTCATCAGATTCCTCCGGCCTAAGCAATAATTCCGATTGTGACGTGACCGCCCGTAGCCGTCACGACGCTCACCTTCCGGCCGCGCCTCGACGATCCCCTCCGTCCGCGCCCCCCTCCGGGTGCTCCCGCGCCGTCGCCCCCCCCCTTCTCCACCGCGGCGGCGGCGGCGGCGGCGGCGGGGAGCGGCCCCGGCGAGCGGCTGTGCCTGGCGGGCGGGGGCCCCGCGCGGGAGGAGAGGTCACGACGCGGGGCCGTCACCGCGGTCGCCGCCGCCGCCGTGGGGGTTCGCGGGCGACGTGACTCCGGGGAGGAGGAGGACGCTGGGGCCACGCGCTTCCTGCGAGGCGACGTCTCCTGCCGCCGGGCGTCCGGCCTGTGCGCAACCACGCGGGTTAGCGGAATCCCCTCTCGGCCCTTCCAACAGCCGGCCTTCTTTCACGCACGTATATAAGTACGTATGTTGGACTTCTTTCGCACCCTACGTAGTCAACCGTGATAATCAGAGGTGCGGGGGAAGACCGACAAACTAAACGCGAAAAGCAGCTCTAAATTTTTTTTAAAATCTAGATCATTTAAAGGTGCATTACTCCGGTGGTGACCTAGTATCGGAAGGAAGAGCGTTCCAGACGGGCGCATAATCGTATCTGAAAGTGCGCGATGCGGTGACCGTCTTTGTTTAATTGCCGGCCAAAAGCCGCTGCTGTGGAGATGACCGGAGTTCGCGTGATGATGGTTTATACTCCTCGACGAGATCAGCGAGGTATTGTGGTTCATTTGTGGCTAGCACTTTGTGTGCAATGAGCGCGACCTTATCACGTGTTCGTTTCAGATCAGCGCAGGCAACCCCCCGGGTGGGAGCTGTTCCCTGTGCGGCACAAAGGTGGCCGCAGGGCGCTTTGAGCGCCTCGGCAACTCAAAGCGTGTCACGTCACGGACAATGCTCCGCGTGGCCGGGTGGGGAGGGGAAGTGCTGCCCCCTGTTTGCGAGGATCAGAGGTTCGCTTGATGGGATCTCAGTGGTAGTTCTGCGGTAGCCGCTTACGTGGGTCAGTCTCTTGACACGGAGGGTTGCAAGTCCTCTGCGGGAGTTCTTCGTGGACTCTTCTTCTCATCACGAAATGATACCAATTGCCCAATCGGGATGAACTTGGGAGGAAAAAATTAATAGAGACGTAACGTAAAAAAACGAGCTGACAAGCCAATCCATTACGTGAGCCTCCGTTCCTTCGCTTCTCGCTTGCTGGGGCATTCGACCAGCTCAGCCAGGGGTCGGCAACC
Organism: Lethenteron reissneri; assembly: GCF_015708825.2. Lineage (NCBI taxonomy): Eukaryota > Metazoa > Chordata > Hyperoartia > Petromyzontiformes > Petromyzontidae > Lethenteron > Lethenteron reissneri. The sequence continues at coordinate 954,537 of NC_083823.1, read as the reverse complement.
GAACTATCAAGAAGATTCACATTTTTTTAGCTTTCGAATTCAGTAACAAATTCTATATTTAAAGAGCCGCAATGCAATGCATGTGAACAGGAGGCGGTGGTGGGACCTTGATCAATAACTGTCACGGAGCGAGGTCCTTAAAGAGCCGCACGCGGCTCAGGAGCCGCCCGGTTGCCGAGCGCCAGAGCCAAGCGAGCACCACGCACTCGAACGCAGGGCCTCTCCCCAGGCCTCGTGAGCCTCACAGCACACTGCACGCACCTGCTGATTGGTAATCACGGACTGTTCAGCACTGTAACAGAGGGACGTTTGCTCTGGCCCGCTTCAGGTCGTTTGACGATAACCGGTCAAAAAAAAACCGGTAACCGTTTTCAGAAGCAGTTACCAGGTCTGGGAAAAAAAAGTCCGGAACAGGAACGGGGGGGGGGGGGGGGAATCAATCGATTCGAGTGGAATTTGTGTCACGAATTCGCGGCGAAATCGTCCACGTGGCGTGGCTCATCACCACGCGTTCTCAGTTCGAGTGTAAAGGCGCGGCCTGCAACGGCGCGCTCGCGTCACTGCCGGGCAGCAGGGCTCCTCTAAAGGGAGCTCTGGAGGGGTAATTGGTCTACTCTTCCACGCCGGATTGCAAGGTTTTTCAGTTCAAAAGGTGAATCTGTTATGTGTATTGCTCGAGACACACTTCGATTTGTGCAGGGCACTGGTGAACCGGTTTTGACCTTTTTGCAATGCAGTTGCTGGGAATGCAAAAAACCCGGGTTTAACAGCCCTGATCCGGAGTAGAGCAGCAGCACGGCTCGAACGCATCTGCGCTAATTGCCGTAGCGTGCAGCATGAACACAAATCATGAACACCGTCGTAATTAAAATATACACACAGTATGTAATTGGCAATTCCACCCAAGAAGCACACCGGATCTAAGCGGTGCGACTGGTAACCCCATGCGGTAAGTAACACGGCGATCGGTTTAGGGGTTGTCCGGCTTTCATGACAACATCTGAAACGCCCTTGAAGGGACAGACGGACGGGAAAAGATTGATGGATGGATCGTAGAGACGGAAGGGATGGATGGGACATGCGGTCGGATCTACTATTCGGACAAAAAGGACAGATTATGTCTTGGGTGCATAGAAAGATGGGATAGACAGATTAATTAATGGATGGGTTCAATGGATGGATCATAAATAAGCGCATGGATCAGAGAGACAGAGGGATGGATGGGCCAGAGACAGAGGGACGAGGAGGAGAGGCTGAGTGACCGAGGCGTTCGTTGTCGGTCACAGCAAAGCGCAGCCTCGCGGCGGCGCCCGTGCAATGAACGGGGCCAAATCAAAGATTTGCACCGACGACGACACAGGAGGTGCCGCTCTGTGAGCATCGGGGCAACTGCCGCCGTCTCCGTCACCCGACGCGTTCACGCGACGTTCACGCGGCCACTCCGACACCCGCCGAGACACCCACGCGGCCGGCCGCACTTCACGGGCACAGAGCGCCGCCTGCTGGTCTAAGCTCTGCACGTTTCACGGAGATTTTTTTAATGTTAATTAGGCATTAAGCTATCGGTATTTGGTGCGTATATTGTCCGGTGAAAATAATGGTACGGAACTGAACATGTGAATATACACGTTTGCGAATGTGTCCCATTGTGAATGGATACATTTGTGAATAGATGAATTTGTGAACGGTTGAATGTGTGTGTTAGACACATTGTTATTCGTGGTCAGACACATGATGACATTATTTATATCTGGTGATGCCGCTGCGACGTTGGCACGTCCACAACGCGGCCTTACGTGAAAAACATAAAATTTAAACTTTCAGTCATATATATTGTACAGTGACGTTTTAGGGGTATGCTTTGAAGAAGGCCCATTGCCCGAAACGTTATCGATTACTGTATAAAAAATATATATTCTAATGTTACAGTGTTGTTGAAGAGCGTGCTGGTTTTTGGACGATATTAAAATGATCGTGCGATGTTTTTATCAGCCAACACAGCAGCATTTTGTCTAAGCTGCAAAACTCTGGAGAGGTCTCCACTTCTCTACGCATCAGTGGGCATGTTTACACACCGCGCCAGGTACTCATTTGGGGCTGAGTCGACCTTGGGAAGGTTCAGGACTGGTTCAGATACGCGTTACTGGTGTTGGCCGTGAGTGAAAATCGAGAGACACACACAGAGACAAAGATCCCCCGTTTAGCCTGCACAGACTGTTGGGGCAAGTGCTGTCAGCGATCACCTACGAAGGCCGGCACGGCACACGACGAGGGGGTGGGTGGCCAGCCCCACGCCTGGCCGCCAGAGAGACGCGGAGAGAGACAGAGAGACGCACCTGGTGGTTGCCTGCACGGGCATGATGCAGACCTCGCGGGCCATGGCCAGCAGGGCTGTCGACTCCGCGCCGTGCTTCTTAACAAGGGGCTCCCCCTCCCCGTCGCCAGCCGGCCCCATCATCCCTCCACCGTCTCGCCCCGTGGCGTCTTCACCCAGCAGCCTCGTGTACACAGAGTCCTGCTGCTGCTGCTGCTGCTGGTGCTGCTGCTGACCGTGGTGCTGTTGGTGGGGTAGCAGCTGCTGCTGCTGCTGCTGAAGTTGGTCGTGGTGGTGATGACCCCACTGCGGCTTCTCGCGTCTGTGTAGAGGCCACACCCTGAAGTCCGCCTTGTACTGAGTGTCGTTCGAGAAGGGGTCTTCCGGCGGCAGGTACTCCCGGCGCGGCTTGCAGCTCGGCTCGCGCGGCACCCTCCACGCCTTGTAGTCGCTGCGGGTCACCGAGCGAGACGCCCCGCGGCTCGACGGCTTCTCAGGCGCCTCGCGGGCAGCAGCAGCAGCAGCACCATCCCCACCACCGCCACCAGCGCTCACCCCCAGCCCTTGCTGCTGATGATGATGCTGATGAGGATGTGGATGCCCGGGTCCCGGATGGCCACCGCCAGAATTGGCGGCGGCGGCGGCAGCTTCGTTTGCTGGTGGCAGTAAAGATTCCTCGGCGAATGTGGCGTGAGTGAGAGGGATGGAGATGTCGTCCACGTCCAACTGGTTCCAGCAGCGAGCCAGACAGCAAGCCCGGTTGACGCACGGCCACGCCATTGTGGGGACGGTGTGTGTGGTGTGTAGGTGTGTGTGGTGTAGGTGTGTGGTGTAGGTGTTTGTGGTGTGTGTGGTGTAGGTGTGTGTGGTGTGTGTGTGGTGTGTAGGTGTGGTGTGTAGGTGTGGTGTGTAGGTGTGGTGTGTGTGTGGTGTAGGTGTGTGTGTGGTGTGTGTGTGGTGTGTAGGTGTGTGTGTGGTGTAGGTGTGTGTGTGGTGTGTGTGTGGTGTGTAGGTGTGTGTGTGGTGTGTAGGTGTGGTGTGTAGGTGTGGTGTGTAGGGTGTGTAGGTGTGGTGTAGGTGTGGTGTGTGTGTGGTGTAGGTGTGTGTGTGGTGTAGGTGTGTGTGTGGTGTAGGTGTGTGTGTGGTGTAGGTGTGTGTGTGGTGTGTGTGGTGTGTGTGGTGTAGGTGTGTGTGTTGTGTGGGGTGTGTGTGTGCGGTGTGTGTGTGAGGGGGGGGGTGTGTGATGGGGTGTGTGTGTGTGGTATGTGTGTGTGTGGGGTAGAGAATGCAATATCCTCTGTTCTTCACGGTGGATTAATTATCTGCTAGACACACGGAGAGACATCCACTTATATATACTTATACTGAATAATATAATTGTAGTGTATCTGTGCATGAATGTCTGTCTCCCTACCCGCTGTAGATCCCCTGTGAACGCGTTGCAGGTCCGTGCAAGCCTGGCGACGGTGTGGAAGAGGCTTCAGCCAGCAGTGGATAGACAATGGCCGCTGCTGGTGCTGCGAATGCCTATAATGTGGTTGATGATCCTACAACTGCCATTAAGTCTGCCACTTATGATGATGATGATACGGCTGCTGCTTCGAGTGCTGATGCTGCTGCTACTGCCGCCGAATACATTGCGTCTGCTGGTGATTGATGCGGCTGCTGCCGAGAGCGATAACGACGTCGATCTGCGACGTCGCCTTCTCGAGCAGAGAGCGGTGGATGTTGCGGTGCGCAAACCGAGCTGCCGGCAAAAAGACGCATCGGCCGAGAGAGGCAGGCACAATGGGTCGCTGTGCGTACAGAGGCGAGATATTTACCCGTGAGAGGCGAGCTAAAGGTTGACTACGCCCAGCGTCGATGCGTGATGTTGCAGAAACGATGTTGTCGCGCCAGTGATGTCCGCTGATGATCCACACGCGTGCAGCGTGCCGACGCCTGCACCGTCTTTTGTCTTTGCGTCCTGGTGGGTCGAGGTGCTCGCTGACAGCACTTGCCCCCGACAGCCCGATGTAGGAGGCTATGCGGGGGATCTTTGCCTGTGTCCCGGTGTCTCCGTCCCCCTCTCTCTCTCTCTGTCCTTGCACGCAAATCGGAAGAACATTCGCAATTGGCGGAGCTTTGCGCTGCTGCTGCTGCCTGTCCAGCACTGCAATGCGAACGTCACGAGTAGGCGTTCGGGCTCATGTTCCAAGCCAGCATTCTGTTGCCACAGTATATGGATACTGTATTAAGGTGGGAGCGGTGGTGCAGTGGTTAGCGCGCTGCGCTACGAACCCGGCGACGCGAATTCGATTCCCGTTCACGGCCAATACCTGTGACGATTAATGAACCGGTCCTGGGCTTCCCTGCAGTCGACTCCGCCATAACATGAGTATCTGGTGCGGTGTGTGAGCATCACCACTCGGGAGACAAAGGCGGCCGGGCGTGGTGCTGTCCACCCACCCCCCTCGTGTGTCGTTCTGGCCTACATGGGTGCTCGCTAACAGCACTTGCCCCAAGTCTGTTAAGGCTAGACGGGAGATCTTTGTCTTTGTACAAACCACGAGTCCTGAAGCAATGGAGACCTTCCGGCCGATCCTTCTCTTTGTAAGAGAAACCAGCTGAGAGGTGAGTTTAGCACGTCGTAGGCTTTCGTGACCAATATTATTTATAAAAGGTTGTTGGGTTAGATCGCGTAAACATAAATGTGTCGTAATCCTCCACCACCCGACAGCCAATTAGTAAGGGATTTGCCACCGGTGTGTTGGAGAGTAAATCCACAACTTTAACAATTTTAGTTCTGGCAAATCGCCCGATGATGCTGGATGCAATTACCAGCGAAACGTCGTACTACTCAAATTGTAAATGTTGTGGATTTACTCTCCAACACACTGGTGGCCTGAAGTAAGTACCGTGACAAATCCCTTACTAATTGGCGGTGTGGGGTGGGAGGGTTACGACACATTTATACATACCACGCTCGAACCCAAAAACCGTTATTATGAATCTAAAGGCCGTCAGTTTTGGGGCCAGCATAGAACAAAAATTAGATTGTTGTTGTTATTGTCGGTGGGTGGGGGTGATTTTGATAATTATACGCCGAGACTCGACTAGAAGTGTAAACATTCAGCTTCCTAGCACTGCCAGATCATCATCCTTATCAAAGTGGCCCGTTAAACGCCCTTCGACATGACAATTTATTTGGCTGTGTCGGGTGCTTGAGGGCCTTACGGCAGAGATTTGGCCAGATCACTTCGTGGCCGAACCACCAAAAAAGTATGGATCACATTAGCTGGCAAAACCTCCTGCAGCCGTCTGGAACGCTCTTCCTTCTATTAGGAAGCCACTGTAACGATGCCTTTTAAATCTTGACTGGAAACGCATTTCTTTAAAAGTGCTGTGTTTAGCCTGTTGCCCCCCCCCCCCCCACCTCTGATTAACAAGGTTGGCTACGTACGGTGCGAAAGAAGCTCAACATAAACATATCTCGAGTTATCGTCGGCTGATTGTACAAGTCAAATCGGAGCGATCGACAGCTTCACCCACTCTTCGGAATCTCCATGAACGCGGACCCGAGCCCTTGAGTTTCCCGGCCACATAGACCTGGTGGTAGTCAGCTGTCACTCTTGCACAGGACTCCTGCTGGGCATGAGCTGCTGGGCATGAGGTCCCGCCGGGTTCAACAAACCCAACTCGAAATTGGTCGACTCGTGGCACCAGCAGAAGACAATTCCGTGTCGCAGGCTCTACAACTTTTTCAACGCTGCCGCACCATATTGAGAGCTTCTCCACATGCCTTGCGTTTTTGAAAATGTATTAAATACTATTAATGACGGCCCTTTTTGTCATTCCACTGCTAGACGAAGGCTTCCTTTTAGCAGTCAGTCGTGGGAGTTGTTCGACTTAACGTCACACTGGTCAGTGCAGGCTGGTAAAGGAGGGCCCCCCCCATCACCGGCTCAAATATAACGAGCCACGGATGTTCTACTCGGCCGAGAAATGAACTCGGGTCTATCAGGTTCAGAGCAGTGCTACATCGGCCTTGCCAGGCATTGACATAGCTGCTGCATTGATATTGCTGCTGCATTGACATAGCTGCTGCATTGATATTGCTGCTGCATTGATATTGCTGCTGCATTGACATTGCTGCTGCATTGATATTGCTGCTGCATTGATATTGCTGCTGAATTGATATTGCTGCTGCATTGACATTGCTGCTACATTGACATAGCTGCTGAATTGACATCTCTGCTGCATTGATATCGCTGCTGCATTGATATCGCTGCTGCATTGATATCGCTGCTGTAGATATCGCTGCCGATACACTTGGGCTACGCTCATCTCCAAACCTTTATAAACAATTTTCCTTGACAGGCTAACCCCTTTTCCTGATGACGACCGCTTGTGTTGAGATCGAAACGTCGTGACATTTGTATTCACTTTATTTTTTTTATTTTGCCTATCTACTTGACTTTACCTAAAGAACCAGAGTAAGACCCTTATTTTAAACCGGTCTTGAGACTCGGCAAGACATTCACGTGTATATTGACATGTGCATGATAGTATTTATTGTAATATGTGAAGTATTTATTTATATACCACACGACCTCAAAAATTACTTATGGCTGTTTTTATTAACAGACAATTACTGTATGTTACATGAACATTAACAAAAAAAAAGCTACACATTCCTTCCAAAATATTATCATGGTTGATTTTTCAAAGCAATGTAACAGTATATTCTGCTCTATAATCGGCCATATTAAAAACAAAAAAATAAACTCATTACGGTCAAAAAGGCACAAAATAAATCAAATTGCCTGCTCCAATACTAACACATGAGCCACCTTAAGGGCATTATACCATTAACTACTCCACCATACGCTTAGCCAAAATGTCCACTTTAAAAATTTCCTGTTAAATAATAACAATAAAGTGTAAATTCGCATAATTCGGCGCAAGTAAAATCTTGCAAAGTTTTTAAAAAATCTTGTATCGCGAGCGATACAAGGACGAGAAGTCCCTTAAAGTGGCTCAAAGAAGGGCGGGTTTGCGGGGAGGAAACAGAAATACAACAAAACTGAAAGATGTTGACATAAAACGTGTTAAGTTGTCGTTTTGTTTTTTATATAAACGTGTTATCAGCTCGTTCAAGAGCGAAAGCTTGCCCTCTGGTGTGGGATCGTCAGCGAGGGTGCGGCAGCCGGCGTGTTGCGTGATGCCTAAGTCACCGACGACGGCCATTCACAGCAGCGAAAGAAAGCGCGAAGACAAACTTGCCCCGTGACCCGCAGCGCTCACGAGGTGCTGAGAGGTAACCCCACCTAAAATTCCGATGCGCTAAACAAAAACCCCAAAATGCTCCAATCGACAAAAATTACTGTTCTTTTTTCCGTTTTTTAAATTTCTCGATAGACAAAAGTAGAGAAAACATGTTCACGATTCTAAGCTAAACAACCAATGCCAAGTCCTCTTTGCTTCCAAAACTGCATAGTAACGGTTGGTTCTAACTTCAATTGTAATCATGATCACACGTTATTGGTTTCTTTGATAATTTCATTTTAAAATATTCGTCAAAATGTGCATGTTGATGTTCAGATGTACGTGTTTTTTATTGTCCGTGCACCATGATACACACAAGCAGAAAACTATTTTTCGTAAGTGAAAATGTTTACTTGTTGGGCAAAAACTGCTGCACGCGCCCATGCGCATGAGGGAGGTCAGTCTACAACCCAAGTAAATCTGTAAAAAATTTAAATGCATCAACGAAAACAAACAAGCAAGAAGAAATGTTTGCACACTGTAATATATATATTTTTCGCGTTCCTATAAATGTTTGGGCATGCCGCCATTTCATCTGCCCGGTTCTACATCAACACGACAGCCTGATAAGACTGGAAAACAAAAATAAAGAATTTTAAATTAATTTAGTCAATTTACAACCGAAACGACAGCAAGTCTTATTTACTTTCGTTCTTTTTTTAATATTTTACGTTTTGTACAAATGCGGCATTTGCCAATGTTCCTTTGTGAGCACAATGTTCATTTACACTGGAGAGGAATCCCAGGGCAGAGCCCAAAGAGAACGTGCAATGGAACAGCAGTCAGCCTTTAACAAACCCATCCCCCCCCCTCTCCGTAAAAACAATTAAGCGGAAACAAATTAGAACTGCTGCAGAAATGTAAATGCTAGGTTTGTTGCAGTTTAAATTTTTAACAAAAAAATTGTAAGCAGAATTTAAAGCCTACAATTACTCCATAACACAAATGTGTAACATGGTGATGCCAGAACAGCAATGCCCATATCCCTGGTTACAAATTACAAGTTGGCAATTATGAAGCAAATACCACGCGTCTGACTTAAGTGCCGAGCAGTGATTAAACGGATGCGTAAAAAAAACCCCAACTGATTACAATTTTGCACAAGAACCCGCAGAGAAAGATGACATTGAAAATATTAACGTCAAACAGTGACCGATGGTTGTAGCAAAATTTAGAAATGGAGAGCAAATCAAGAAAAGGATGCGATTTTATATAATTTTGTAGGTTTTCGTGTCTGTTTATTTAATATATACTACAATAACATCCGTGAAACAAAATTTGCAAAGCAATGTTAAAACGATATCAGCTCTGCTCAACAAGGGGGTTTTGCTAACGTCATTCAATAGACTGTTCTCCCAAAGAATCGTAGGGTAGCTTTAATTTAGAAAAAAGTAACAGCCCATCTTTCTCCCCCCTATCACACAGTTTATGCCCTAAGTACAGCAATTACCTATTTGCAAAATGAAAGTTCATTAAAAAAACAAGTGTATAATTTAACGCTCTAATTTTATTCACTTTCGAGCCCACCCTTATCCTTACGAAGCAAAATCCACCCCAAGGTGGTGGGCAAAGTGAAACCTTTTTACAATGTGGCTCAGAGGGCTGCGGCGACTGCTACGACATCTAAATGCTCACCCACGCGCGTTTACCAATGACACCGGCACGGCAAATGCTGAATGAAGCGCACGCTAGCAACCCCATCGCTACGGAATTTAACCCCAACTTGTTTTGACGCCCCTCCACAGCACTGATCTGTAAATATCATTGTTGCTGCTGTTGTTTCATAAGTTTCCAAACAAATTCACAAATGCGTAGAGTTGTTTTTTTGCTTTTTCATTAGTAAATCCACCACCCTAAAAATTGACTGAACAGTTTTGTTTGTGTTACGGTATTTTGTCTCTTTTACGGCCATCATCGTTTCGCGTCGCCTTCAAACCCGACGGCGGCGTGGGGCGGACCGAGCCGCCGGGTGGGTGGTACGCGCAGCTGGGGCTAGTTGGGGAACGGCGGCGGACAGAGTGGGCGTGGCGGAATAAAGGAGCGTGAAAGGAGGCGTGGGCAGGGAGAAGAAAAATAAAAGAATAAAACTAAGAAGCCGCCCCTGCAGGACACCACGGTGTGACCCCCTTGGCCAAACCATCAACCCACAGCGCCCCGCCCCCCGACAACACCGCAACGGCCGCCACGCGCAGCCCCGTGAAACGGCAGCTTAAAACTTGAACCCCTCGGTGGGGATGTTGGAAGAGGGGTCGAAGGAGAAGGTTCCAGCTTGGTTGGTCTCCGGCAGGAGGCCTGGCTCCTCGTCAATCTGGGATGGAGAAACGAGAGAGAGGAGGCGGACCCCCCATCGTTTAGCCTTAAACAACGCCACCTGGGCGAGTTTCTGTCAGCGAGCGCCGAGTGAGGGCTTGGGCTTACGTCATCAGCTGAAAAGTATTGGTCGATGATCTCGTAGGCCAGCTTGTAGATGTCCTCATTCTCGTGCTGCTGAAGAGCTTCAATCTTCTCCAGGCCTGTGCGGGGGGACAAGTGGAATGTTACTTAAAGAAGACGTTGCTTCCCAACAGAAAGAGCTCTTATCTTTTGGATATGTATTAGAAAATGCGGATCGCTGACTTCTTATAGGAAGTCCGAAGTTGAATTTATAAAAAAAGCATGAAACGCAATGGACAAAAGAAGTCCCATTGGCAAATAAACGTCATTTTGTTTTTAAACGATTAAATAAATCCACTTGTTATTTAATGTTAGGATTGATTGGCTCATTTATCATGTTGAACACCCAACACGGACAGAGCTTTGGTATGCATCTGTGAGCAAAAGTCTCTTGGGGTGGGGTGTTATTTTAAAGGAACACGGTGTCCAATTGTGGCCCTGAGCCAGGCGGTTATTCAACATTCCCATGGCAGGGTGGCATTCTCCCGACATCACACACACACCGTCACACACAGTCACAAACACACACACACATCGTCACACACAGTCACAAACACACACACACACCGTCACACACAGTCACAAACACACACACACACCGTCACACACAGTCACAAACACACACACACACCGTCACACACAGTCACAAAACACACACACACACACCGTCACACACAGTCACAAACACACACACACACTGTCACACAGTCACAAACACACACACACCGTCACAAACACACACACTGTCACACACAGTCACACACACACACACCACCATCAACACACACTATACACGCACACCATCACACCTTTCCAGAGTGGGACTCGTTTTATATACACAACCAGGACTTTTGGCTTGTGACTTTGTGGCAGATAATTGAAACTCAACCACTTTCACTGTAACAATAAGGTTTTTCCCCTTTTTTTTCTGGCAATAAAACTAAAACATTTTTACTCGAAATCATGTCAGCATTAACCACAATACTTGTGGTCAGATTGCAAACAAAAAACACTCTGATAATATATGCATTGTCTTTGAAAGTGATTGGTTTACACCAGAGACGGCTTTCTTTTGAGCCTCGTCTCAATTGGTGCGAGACCAGAGGACGCCAAAAGGTCATCACTGCCCACACCGTCAATGCCGCAAGCCTAGCCATAGCTTCCTTCTATCAGATTCTACAACGAGCAGCAGCAAAATCAGATTAATAACAAAGGTTATGGGGTTAGATCGCGTTATTTATAAATGTGTGGCAACCCTCCACCACCCAACACAGCCAATCAGTACAAAAAGTGTCACGTTGACAAAAGACAAATGGTTCACTACTTTAGCCCACGGTGTGTTGAAGAGTGAATCCACAGATTACTACAATTATGAGAACAATTTTTATTTTATTTTACTAGGTCAGGCCCACTGACCTATCTAGCTCTTTTTCAGAAGAAACCTGGCCACAAATGATAGCTCAACGAAGTGGCTTATCAACTGGAAAATTATAGCAGCCAAATACTGAAAAAGCATGTTTCTAAATGTGGAGGGAAAAACCGGAAGACCCAGAGAGAAAATGTCCATGGGACCACGGGGAGAACATGCAAACTCCAAATATACAAGTGTCAGGATCAGGATCTCCTGTATACCAGGCAGTTAACATCGCTTATTTAGCATCAACAAGGGTGTGCATAAACCATGGCATCTCCTGGCCACAGGGTAAAAAGCCAAGAGTTGGTGCCAGCCCACCTCCGCACTCCTCGATCACGCTGGCAATCGTCTCCACCTCCTCGCCCGCCATCTTCAGGATGTTGTTGAGGCCATCGAGCACCACCTGCACCACCTGCGGGTCCTTGACGGCGAGCAGTGCGCAGAACGGCGGGATCACGTTCTCCCGCACCAGGTACTCCACCTGCCACGCGCACACACGCGCACACGCGCAGCCCGCGGGTGGAAAAGTGTAGCCGGGTGGCGACGGCGTAGGGATGGGGTCGGGGGGCAAGGGCGGTTGAGCACCGACGGCGTGGACCCAATCACAGAATGCTCTCGAAAAACACAAAGCAGGGACACTTTTTGGGACAAATTTCCTTCACAGATGCGCACTGTCGTGTCAGTATTTTGGCACGATTGCAAAATAATGAAAAAAATTACATGCAGCCAATCGGTAATCCCTCACTCCTACTCGTAACCCCAATCCACCCACACATGGTTGTTACGCGCATTAACATTTACATTCTCGTGAGCCCAAGAAAATCTTTTGACGGCAGCAATATTTTTTTTACGGAAGCCACGAGCTCTAAGGTAACACGACCACTACTCGAGAAAAAGGTACAAAAAAAACCCTAAATGATCCGGAAGCTATTGCAAGGGGGCCAGGAGATGGCAGTACAACTATGAATTATTGAGCTTGTACGGAGCTTTGACATGTCTCCCTTGATGAGCATGAGTTGTGTGTACTCAGATTCCTCTCACATGCCAGACACTCACAGATTGAATTAGCCAAACTTCCCAATACAAGGCCTTTCTGAAGAATCGACAAGGACATTTGAACGAAATAACAGAATTAGAAATTTTTCAAAATTTTTACTACACCGGCGAGTAACGTCATGAGGTTAATTATAACCAGATGTCGTTTTAAGGATGTTAATCCTGCCAGCGATACAGATGGCACGAGCGTAAAGCAACAATGATGGCCACAGGAGTCTTGGAACGAGCCAGCTTCTGCTGCCCAATGTGTGTCCATTCGTTTTACCTTCCCTGCAGACGGCAGGACATTCTGCAAGGAATACGCTTTTGGTTGCAAATATCACAGCCACTGACGATGACCAATAATAACGACAAAGTCGCTTACACAGGAAAGCCTCAACCGAGTCCCAAAACCCATTTTAACAAGGTACTGCATGTAGAAGTTTATAGACAATTCCATGTTAAGGAGCGCTTTACACGTGGGGGTAAGAATAGCACAGGAGAAACCCCGTACAAAGAACCAGGCGAGTTCACAAACCTACCTGCTTGTCTTCCATGTACTGGCCAGTGCACACATCTGGGAGGTTTGGAAGTCTCACAAATCTACGTGACCCATCAAAAGCCTTGCCGCCAAGATGCTTAAACAGAGGCATGCGTAAACCTCGCCACCTCTTGGTGGCATTGGTGGTCGAGGCTACAGTGTACCATGCACCTGCAACCCAGTCGGGAGGCCGAACCGATGGTGATTTTATGCAAGGCGACAAGGCGCTTCCAACTAGTGGGCAGCAAAGCAAGTAGGTTGGGGACCTCTATGCAGATTGCCAAGTGCTATTCATTCACATTCATGGGCTCTCTCAGGGCACTTTGGTTATTCAACATGTAAAACAATACTCAGAAAAGCAACCGATCAAAACATTGCAAAAGCAGGGCGCTCCTAACAATGACCCTCGAGACGCATGCACACATGGAGGCGGCCATCGTGTTGCCAAACATCCTTAAACTTACGGCATTTTATGGAAAGAGCAATAAGAAAACAAAGATTATTTAGTTTTATTAGGGAGCAAGGAGTGCAGGGGGGGCTAAGGAATGCTCGTTGAGGAAAGTGCACTGACACAATTGTCAAATTTCAGACAAGATCTAGCAGACATTGCATTAAAGCAAATTTTTGTCACAGAAAATTAAGGAACTCAATATCAAGAGCCTCAAACTCAGCGCCAGATCAGCGTGGGGGGAAGGAGAAGGAGGTGTGTGTGATACCTGGTCCTTTCTGCCACTGATGGTCAGGTTGCTGATGGCCCACGCTGCCTCTTTCTGCGTGCCAAAATCTCCCTGCCATGCAAATAAGACAGACATCACGATGTCAATGACAGCCCTTCTTTCCACCGTCCGAAAAATAATGGTAATCGCATGTACGTGTATCTGCAAGCATGCTTCATGTGTGTGCATGTGAAACGTGGATCCTCTTTACAGAAACACCGGCTTGAAATATTTGGGATGGTCTGCAAACAAACCATCCTGGGCTTGCCCACATTGCAACATGCGAGGCGTTGTGTTTATGTGCCTGTTTTTTTAATGTACATACATGTTATCTGGAAATATCCACTTGTCATTACGTGCGTTTATATGTGGGTATAGGTCTGTGTGTGCCCATGCTGGATGCTAGGCACCTTGGCCAGGTGGTGGATGATCATGGGAATGAGGCCGGCATCGATCACAGCCTGCACCTGCTGCTGGTTCCCAGCCGTGATGTTTGACAGGAACCACACGGCCTCCTGCAACAGGCCACAGCACGAGCAGCACGAGCATACAATCGACATCGTCAGCATAGATCAATCGACAAGCCACATCAATTAACTGCCCAAGGCATACGTCATCACAATCACATTCAGTTCAATGCAAACCTTCTGTTGGAAACCTACATCATGTCTGTATTATATATCTACAGCGCTTGTCAATCCACTGGTCGAGGGGTTTATTTGACCACCCAGCTTGTGAGTGTGTTTTGAGGTGGGAGCTTAAGTAAAGCACAGCGATGGATTTCGCTGCACTGCCCTCCATCATCATCTATGACACCAGTTTGATGCGTGGCCATCACCCATCCAAGCACTATCCAGGCTCAACTTTGCTTCGTTTCCGAGACCTGACGAAACCAGATGAATTCCTGATGTTGTAACAGACTGAGGCTCAAAAGAAAGCCGTCTCTGGTGTGGGCCAATCAGTTTCAAAGGCAATGCATATATTATCAGAGTATGTTTTTTGTTTGCATTCTGACCACAAGATGTGGTTAATGCATACATGATTCCTTGTAAGGTTTAAGTTTGGTGTTTTAACATCTTAACACCTGTTTTGTTGCCAGAAAAAAGGGGAAAATCCTATTATCGCACTGATCGCCTCTTTAGTAAGAACTTGTAGCAAGAACTGGAGTAATATGTTTATTTATGGGAACACTTAGTTTCACTTCTAGGCTCAACTGAAAGGAATCCTCGACAGTATGTGTCCGGACACCCTGGGGGGACACCGCTGCTTTGGCACGCCAACTCATCTGCAACGAGAGTCGTTTTCTGGGCCGAGTCTCCCTTTCAGTGGGTGGCAATCGACAGCGGACGATCTCGATTGCCAAGAAAGGCGGCACCTCCGCAGCGGCAATCCACGCGGTGCGTAAGCGCACCTTGTTGATCTTCTCCTTGGCGTGCGTGAGCAGCGCGGGGAAGTGGGAGAGAGCGTCGCAGTTGAGCACCACCTGCGTCTGCTCGTCCGTGCCCGTCACGATGTTGCCCACGGCACGCAGGGCCGCGGTCTAAACCGGCACCACCACACCGGAGTGCACATGCACGCACACACACACAAAATACTCGATTCAAGAAACGTATCGACTCTCATCTATTATGTGCTCAATATATATGCATGTAGAACTTCTTTCGCACCGTGTGGCCAACCGTGCTCATCGAAAGTACTGTTTATTGCGGGTGACTTGGCATGTTGGGCTTTTGAGCATGTGACTCAGGAACCATGATACAAAAAATATGCAGGCAGATGCCTTATTCTTGACGAGCAGATTGATGAAATATATAAATGTGTGGAGACATTTTTCAATCCACTGCTGGGTCAAAGGTTTCCCATGCCCTGAAACAGTAAACATTTTATTAAATGTATTTAATAAGAACACCTGCATTGCCTTTACAATGGAAATCTAACAAGTGTGATTCATTAGTTTTTCATTGTGACTTGCTACATTAAAGCCACAGTAACAAGCCACACACAATTGCCATTGTGGCTAGATGTTAACTACCTCGCCTGGTATACAGGAGGTCGTGGGTTCAATCCCGACCCTGACGCCTGTTAATTTGGAGTTTGCATGTTCTCCCTGTGCTCGCGTGGATTTTTCTCGAGGTTCTCCAGTTTTTCCCACATTTATGAACGAGCATTTAAAGTATTTCTCTGCTATAAATTTCAACATAATCCACTTCGTTGAGCTATCATTTGTGGCCAAGTTGCTTGTGAAAAAGAGCTATATAGTTCAGTGTGCCTTACCTAGTAAAACAAAAATAGTTTAATAATTTGAGTTTTTAAACAGACGTAAAATACTGATCGCACAATAACTTCTATTTTACCTATTATTTTACATCTAAGTTCACTGCAGCGACAACTCGAAGCCATTTCAATATAGCGCAAACCAAACATCACACAGGCATTTCCACCACTGTATACACGTAAACTACCAACACTTCTGTAATATTAAACATCACGCACCTAACATACAGAGTATAGTACACTCACACGAGCAAAAAGTGCACTCAAAACCACAAACAAAACTTACAAGAACACAAGTATCACGCATATGTAACCCAAACAAAACACGCAACAAACCACACGACACTCGCACACATCACAAGGACTGACACTGCAAATTATACAGACCTGAACTTTGACCTCCTGGTGGCTGAGCAGCGGCACCAGGTAAGGAACGACCCCGGAATCGATGACCATCTGAATCTGCTCATTACCGCCGTCCGTTAAGTAGGAAAGGGCCCACACAGTGTCCACCAGGATCTATCCACCAGCGCGCACACACACACCGGGGGGGGCTTTGTTAACGCCACACTCCTGAGAAGATGCGTTTAATATTCAGCAGTGGTGATAGCTCCCATCTCACGATGAAAACGCGCTCGCTATTTCACATCACTGTATGGGATTAAATTGGCCCCTCATCCCCGACTTGGGTCTAGAAAATAAGCACCACTTTGCGGAAAAGTAATTTCTGAAGCACAGTGTCCAGTGCCATATGAACAAGGAATTTCCTCCACCGACTAGCAACACAAACACACTAAGCCTGATTATACCATGGTGGTGGAGGTTCGTTTCATCCCATTTTTGACAAAAGCAGCCAATTTCTCCATCAGCAATAAAGGGGCAACTTGACAGTGATGTTTTGGTTGTTCCATCATAATGTGAATGTGGTTTTTGACTTTTATATCCCAATTTTTTAAATTACGTCAAGACGCAGCCAAGACGCTTCTGTTTCTGCTGCTCTTTAGAATGAAGTAACCATACCGCAATAACCTCTAAACGAGCGCACAGATTCTGGCACTATATACCATTTTAATGGCTGCACTATGCTTTCATTTTCCCCTCACTACAATACACGAAACTTGCAAAGTTGGAGTCAAATAAACACTTGCACATGATATTTAGGCGGCATATTTTTTTTTCTCCTAAACTTTGGTTCTGCCGCAATTATTCTTTGTTTTGATCGGCTGGCAGTATATTGAGAATGTATTTGTTTCTGTGAAAATTACTAATGTCGTCATCTTTGGACGGAAATTGTGGTGTGGAGGTTCTCGGCAGCAAATGCATCCCAACAAAAACTCACGTTAATGTCTGTGTGATGGATAAGAACGCAGAGCGCTGGAAGAATCTGAAAAAGAAAACGAAAAATTAATGTCACGATAAAACTCACCAAGTTGTCATTAGCACTGACAAAAAGGGGCAAAGAGTAACCACTTGTAGTTGAGATCACACTTTAGACATATTCCTTACAAACTTTGAAGTTGACAGGTTAAGGTAAAAAGTAATAACAAACGAAATTTGGTCAAAGCACACTCTCCGCTTCCATATTAGTGTGCTTGCTAACAGGTTCTTACGATACATTATTCACGCGACATTTATAAATATCCTGGAAGTGTGGTATTTTAAACTTATTGTGGACTGAGCCACCCTAACATTAAAGTGGAGCCTTAGCCACTTGGCAAAGTTTGGTCAAAGCACACACAATATGCCACTTGGCAAGACTAATTGCAACATGGACCGAGACATTTCTCAAGGTCACATACTTCAGGAGACTGCAGTGATTTTTTTTTACATTTAAACATTTTTATCAAAGGTCCCTACGGGATAAGAAAGTGTGCTTTTCTATGAATTGCTAATCACAAAAGGCAGCTTCGACTAAATATTCATTGGAGACTTAGATAACTAAATTGACTTTCCACAGCCACTTTTGGTGGCATGATTAAAACATGTTTTCATAGTGAAATTGAGTGAGATACCCATGCAACTTTCATTCTTGTTGGATTGTGCATAATAATCAGTAAAAGATGCATCAAATTATTCAAAATTGGTACAGGGTTTGTCTGCTTACATGAAGGTTAATATGTTTGTTAAGATGGCGATTACCAAATATCCTAACGTTGACAAGTTAGGTGAGGCATATGATGGATCTCACTGACCTTGGTCTGAGAGTTAAATAAACCTCTATCCAAAAATAATAGCATTTCTAATATTTACAGCTTAATATGAGTTGCATGAATTACTGATGCAAATTATAATGATGTTCTAGAAGGGCTAAGCTTGGCACAAATATAAGTGCGTCAATGCTTACAACGATATCCAACAGCCAAGTCCAAATGACATCAGATTTTAAAAGGAGATAAAACTCAATCGTCGATTTTGGACCCCTCCATAATTTGGGAGCAACATTTTTGTTTAAGAACATAGCAAAATTAAAGTGTCTCAAGAGGTGTTAAAGGGTATCAAACACCAACATGACATCCTAGGTATTCTGTAAAACATGTGATATTAAGACATGATAGAAACCTGGCAAAGATACTATTAGTTGCAAAATCCACACCGCGCTTTTCTCGGCTGTCCTATGAGTTTGAAGCGTCGTTAATGAGAACATATTTAAAGGCATGGTCAAGAGAACGAGTGATAGACACAACTTTATACGTGACTTTACCGAAAGAACCAAAGAATGCAGCATAACTATCCAATTGTTTCCTATAAGGCTGCTTAAGTAGCACTGTTTACATATACAGAAAGCACAATCGTTTCAGTAACACAGACTTTCAATTATTATTTTCTCAGTATGAATACTTTAAACTCGCGTTGGACAGCCTGGGGGACAAGTATCTACAAGCTAAGAGTTATGTATTTCTTGAGTTGCGTCTTTCTCTAAGTGGCCAACAAACACTCCATGATAGTTAAGTGGTCGACAACATAATCCACCTTTTAGGCGGTCAACTTGGCATCTAAGGTGGGCACGCACCTCCTGAATGGTTTCCATTGGTGGGGGCGGGTCCTTGTTGCGGCAGAGATTGACGATGACCCAGGTGACATTGCGCAGGAAGGTGATGGGGATGGCAGGGTTGATGAAGGCCAGAAGCGGCTTCACCACGCCCAGACTTATTACATAGTCCCTGCACTGCGGCCCGTCTCCTGCAGCAGCGACAAAGAATCTCATTCAGCGCCAACATATTGATCACACGGTGGATATTGTACCCATTTATTGCTTCCGTGGGAGTCTGGCAATGTTGAGGTTAGCCAGGTCTGTTAAGATAACAATATCTTGGTTATGTATATTTGCCCAGCTTTGCAATTCAAAGGTATGGAACACGCTTCTAATGTTGATCTGAACATGTTTTTCAAGTCCTTTAGGGTTTCTCCAAATATTGCTTGCAGCAGTCTTTTTTATTATAAGCAGAGGGGGCAAGGGTTTAATTGCAATGTTACCAGATAGCAAAAGGTAAAAAACGATTAAACAGTGGGACAACTGGTATTTTGCGTGTTGTTTTTTTAATTATATGTTGTTCTGGAATATGTATGAATATTAAATAATTGCAACCGACCTTCGATACAGAGCAAAATTATTATTTAATAAAGCAAAGAGAATATTGCTCCAATGGTCCTCGGTTGGAGTAATAATTAGGTGGTGTGTACAACAGACTCGTAGTTGAATCAAATGTTTGTGATAATACCACGTCTGGCTTTGCAGTCCAAGAGGGAACCATAGCAGAATAGGCTTCACTTAGTCCACAGCAGTGCAGCCTTATATTACTTATCGGTCATCAAAGTTTAAAAAGTTACACTTAAATGACATCCTCAGCCAACTGCAGATGAATGAGAAGTTTCTCCTTCTCCTCTGCTGCCGGAACGGTCTCCCTCTTTAGTCATCCACACAGCTGGCAAATGCATGCTCAAGACTGCACTCGTCCGTGCCTCCAGTTGGTGGCGGCTCCTTTTATAACGTCCCCTCAGCTACGATCACTGGCTAATGTGCATATCCCTAACTGCGCTGACCATTTGAGATGTGCGCACATACAGAAGCTCTAGAAACCACTACTATATTGGTTTGCTTTTAATAATTTTTCTATTCAAGGACAGACAAAATGCCACCACTTTCTAAACCCCAGCACCGAGTACCAGAGTGAAGGACGCACTCAGCAGATGCGCACACGTATCCGGCAGAAGTCATTCAAATTAGCAAAGGCACGCGCAACCTCTGTCAACAAGCAACATCAAACAGATATGTGGAGTTGTGGCGAATACACCAAGGAAAGCTTCAGTGGGAGCTCCGAGGAGATTCTTTTTGAAGGCCTACACACGAATGTCTGAAATGTTACACTGCTGTTTATTTCTGGGTGAGGTGGAGGGGGAGGGGTGGCTACTGAGAACAGAAAAAGAGACGGCGATGTTAAGAATAGCACAGGCAAACTCCTAAGCGTTTGCGAGGGGTTATTAATAATGCGACGGATTTAGTTGCCGCGTGATTCTACACTCGCAGTTAGGATATGCAGGGGGCAACATTTATGCCAAAACACTGCTTCGGGAATGCCTTGATTTTCATATCGACTTACAGAGAAACTACATTCAATATTACGTAACGTTCACGAACACCAACCCTAAAAACGTCGTGCCAGGTGTGTGTGGCCCACGCTCGGCGGTGGATCGGTCTTCATCGCGTGGGCTAAACCTCTCAACCTGCCGGGCTCCGTGACGTGGCAAGTGCATTGCAAGCACAAGTGGGTTGCTGACAACATAATTGAATTTAAAACCATTTGCCAATGCACTGCTGGATGAAGACCTTTGCACAGAATGTCAGTTAAGGGAGTTGTTTCATCACACTTCACCACGCTGGTTAGTGAAGACTAGTAAAGGTGGGTGGGGTGGGGGGGAAGGACCCAGGACAGCTTCAGATACCACGTGCCAGTGATGTTAGACATGGCCAGGAACTGAACTCGGGTCGCCATGCTCCTAGCTCAGCAAGTTAACCACTGCATTACCACTCAACCCCGCTGACTATATAGATCTTGAATGTTATCTTCACACGCGCTCATGGGTTTTCTCCAGGTACACTTGTGTCCCGTGAATTGCAAAACTCAACAGTTGGACCCGACTTTTGTAAACGATTATCATGGAATACAATTGTTTGTTCAATTCAAGCAAAGCGTTAAAATAAATTACCCTAGCAGCTTTAGGAATGAGTTAATCATTTAAAAAAATAACAGAAAAATATCTGCGATGTCGCAACGAAAGTGAACCTTGACCGATTCATCCCATTTAACAGACATTTGTGTTACGGCGACACAAGCGGACAAAAGCTGACTTACCGATGATGTTTCCGAGGGCCCACACTGCCTGCTCGCAAACGTTCTGATGGGGCGAATGCAGCAGCTTCAGGAAGAGGGGAACAGCATCTGTAGGGAAACAAGCAGGTTTTACCAAGAGGCAGTGTTTACTGATGACAATGGCAAGGTATTTTTGACAGCTTATATCTGTACCCCTTGGCCAACACAGTGACTGACGGTTTGTTGTCAATTATGAGCGTTTGGCTGGCAATCGCTATGGCAGAGTGCTTAACTCATAATTGGCTTGCATCTCTCTAGATTCGATAAAACTATAACTACTTCGTGCAAAGTAAAGATGAGTTGTCCTATGGAGGGAATAGATACACTACCAAAGGAAAGTGAAATAATCACGAACATTTCAGATTCACCAATCAACACAAGCACCACCCAATCAATGCTGGTTTGAGCAGATACGCTTTAACTTGGCTTCGAGCAAGTCGACCAATTTGTCAAAGTATGAAAAACAGTCAACACAGCCCAGATGCCATGAGTGTCACTCACTGGACTTGACAACGGCTTGCGTTTGCGCCGACGTTCCTGACGCGATGTTGGTCAACGCCCAGGCCGCCTCGAACTGCAGTGACGGACTACAGTCAAACCAACACACATACACACAAGTAAACATGACACATTCACAAAGGATGCCGCTCTTATGCAGCACTCCGTGTTTGCATGCCGCTTATTCTCCATCCACTGTGAACCAACATTTGACATCCCCTGGTATTTTAACAATTTATTTTTTATATAAAGCTGGATAGTGGATATACCTGAACAGTGCAAAGCGTGGAGAGGTGCATGCTTGGATTTACACCGTGAGAACTCGAAGGAGAACAAACAGCTTCAGGAGCATAGGCAAGTTAAAGACATTAGCTGTGAAGACAACGCGCTTGGACAGGACGTGTCGCTGGTCAGGACGATGGCTGGTGACAGAGGAGGCCAACGGAGGGGGAACATTCCCTAGAGGATGTCCATCAGAGTCGAGTGAGGAAATTGGCTCATGTGCAAGACTAGATGGATAGTTGCATCGAGAGTGAGAGGTTTTCATAGAGCAGTAAATGGATCATGGCTGCTGCTGATGAAACAAGAGGTGCAATATTTACATGTACTATTACATGTCATTACTTCTATTTCAGACTTTTTTATCCAAAACTATTATTGGCTCGTTTTATATTCAATGCAATGCTGCTGTGCTCTAACAGCAGCCACGGATAAATTAAAGATGATAAAATTAGTTTAGTGCAAATGTTGCAAGTAAAGCTCACTGAAAAAACTACTTTTCATCCAAGACAGTTGTAATGATGGCAGTAAAAAAAAATTCATAAAGTATGTTATAATTCATAACTTTTATGATATAAAACCAATTGCATGAATCTGGTTTTAAATCAACAGTTTGGCACCAAATCGGTCTCTTTCCATCTATCAAACAAGGGCATACTGCCATCAATAACAAGCCCTACCATGTTAAAATGTACAGTACATGATCATAATTAATTCACTGTTTAATGAAGGCCTCTCCAATCTGTCACAATATCTCAATCCTTCATAACAGGTTTTTTTGGTTAAATCGCGTAAATATAAATGTGTCCTTAAACCCACCACCACCCGACACACGCAGTTAGTAAGGTTTGTCACGTAAACAGAACGTGCCAATCCGTTACTAGTACAGCACTCCGGTGTGTTGGAGAGCAAATCCACAACATTTACAATCCGAATGACATTTCACCAGTAATTACAACTAGCTTCATCAGGTGACAGCCAGATTTGTGGTCACGAAAGCCTACGTCAAACTGATCTCAATCCTCGTTATGCAACAATCCATCCAGCGACAGCACGAGCTGATTTAATCGTTCCATCTGCAAGATAGACTCGCGCTTGGGTGTGTTCCTTCCTTTGGCTGCCACTCCGTTAAATCTCAAACACCGGCCATCAAACCTTCTAGCAATCTGTCCTGCCCAAGCACCCTGACTTTTCTTGACAGGCAATGAGGTCTCTAACTTTCCGTATGTGATTTAGTGCACGTTTTCCTCTAGCGTTCTCAAACATGCTTCTTTTAGCTTTTGTTACAATTTTTTTTACAGATTCTGATTTGACTATGCAGGAAACCATCCTTACTGAGCGATGTAGTAAATTCAGTGGGAGCCAACTAAGGTGTGTGCATGTGCCACTGGTGACCAGATACTCACTTATCCTCTCGCTCAAGACACTGCACGAGAATGGGAAGGATCCCAGAATTGATGAGGTCGTCAATAGGGGGGTTCCGATCGCTGGAGAGCAGCTTCCTGCAAGAATTAAATACCATCACGAATATCGTACATAACAGCTTGTTAATACAGGCATGTACGCGAGCCTAGCCCTCGGTGCGTATCCCATACTGTGTGCAAGCATTTGGTAGACAATGTCAGCTTGGGTGTACTTCATTACAGCCAGCTTTGTGCCGTGCCAACCGTACCAAGTGTTCACTCACAGCCAGGGGAGTGAAAATGTATCTATTAATATCAATTCTTAAGCACATTATATATGCGAATAAAATCCATGCATATGTAAAAATATGTATTTTTAAATGTATGTTGCACATAATATTATCATGTGACCCCTACAACCATGAGAGCACCTGCAACATTCACCACAAAATTACATGGACAAAATAGTTATTAGATATCATTCTTAGCCTGAATTTTGAGGGGGGGGGGCAATTGTTACACCCATACTAAGTGCTGGCTGCAAGACTGAACAGTGATCCGTGTGTGTGCATGTGCACGCTTTTACGCCTATGAAACGGAGCAAACACATTGGCAAACTTCATTAATGGAACCAATATGATCATCAGAAGATAACATGGCAAAACCAGTTGAACTACACTTGAACTTCAGGCAAGTCAAATGTTTGTATGAGAATCCATGGAGGTAACCAACTTTCCAAAGCTTACAACCATGCTCTTTACATTCATTATACAATTTTAATTAAAATACAATTTCATACATTTTTGGCATTCAGTGGTTTAACAAATATTTAACAATTTTGTTCATATTTCAGCTGACTTACCCATTATAGGACAGGCATCTAACGAGTGAAATGTAAAACAGAAATTACATCATCGTTTCTTTTCTTTGGAAACTAAATCCCCATCGTTCATTCCAAGGTCACTTTTTTATGAAAGGTACTATCGTAAGTACATTTTAAAGGATTAAATAATATTGGCATGACTTCTATTTGTCAGTCTGTAACAGTGGCTGTAACGTTATTGTGTTTATTGTATAAAGTTAACTCTAACACATCGAACAAAAATGATTTCATATCCATAAAAACTAAAATTCTGACTACACAGGAAACAGCTGATAAAATATACACTTATAAATAAACATAATGCTTGAGATAGACCTCACATGTTAAATTTCAGTTTTTCCCCACAGAAGACAACCCCGGTTTTGGCAATACTATTTAATCTCCCATGCTGCTTCAACAGCCATTTATTTCCTACGACCCAAGCAGCTGCAGGAAAACACCCAGCGAAACAACGGATTTATTTCACCAAACAATGTTGGGAGAGGCTCTATTTGGCAGAGGTGTTTCATTGTGTGTGCAAGTTTGTCAATCTCACCGTGCAGCCTGAACAGCGCTGAGCTGCACATTTGGGTTGTCGCTGGCTGCATTCTGCACACCAAGGCAACAAGATCAACAGTTAGAATCACGACCATCTAAGAAACAAGCCGCAAAACGCAAGTGCTGAAGCCTGGGGTTGCGTTCAAAGGTCCGTGTCAGCAATCAGGCGCAAGGAATTTTCACCGTTTTGCTGTATCCACCACACTCTTTGTGAATTACATTTAGAACAGATCATAGGTCAATCGTTTGCATTACTAATTACAACTAACATCATGCTAGTTGTAATTACTAGCATCATGATGCGAGTTGTAATAATTGGAAAAACATCGTACTCGAATTGTAAATGTTGTGGGTTTACTCTCCAACACACCGGTGTGCTGTACCCGTAACAAATTGGCATGTTTTGTTTATGTGACAAATCTTACTAATTGGCTGTGTCGGGTGGTGGCAGGTTTAAATTACACATTTACATTTACGCAATCTAACCCTAAAAACATCTATTATGGATAGCATTGGTCGTGAAAGCCCTACGTGTTAAAAACACTAAACCCCAAATAAGCCCAAGTTAAAGTCACAATTAAGCTCTCTTGCATTATGTTAAGCAGCAATGCAGACCAATCCGATTAAAGCTTTCTTAAGGGAGAGCCAAGTGTTGGGCAAAAATATTTAAAAAAATTGAGCCCTATAAACCACATTAATGTAAAATGCAATTTCTCATGTTGTGAAAATATATATTCAATATGAATTGTGCAGCTATTTGGAAGGGTTGATGGTTTAGACCATGATCATGAGAAACTCCCTTTACCACCCCCCCCCCCCCCCATTATACAGGGATAGGTGCGCATATGATGACCATGACAGAAAGGAGGTTGCTAAACCTATTAATGCAAGCTGAGAAGCGTTCACGAGTATGCATGAGTTTTTCAACCACACTCTGGGTCCTTCCCAACCACGCTCAGAAAATAATAAAAAACAGACATACTAATCATGCAAAGTAAGGCCTTTCTGAAAAGAAGCGTCTAATAGCAGCTTTCCTGGGTATGTGCATTCATAACTTTATTATTACTGCTCCAAAACTGCCACGTAGCTAATCATTGTCTACACACTGCTGGCTTTACGATTCATCAGCTCTTGGCCAAAAGTCAAACAGATTTTTGGTGCAACAATCAGAAGGAACTTTGTTCACTCACCTGCACGATGGCTTCCAACGATGCATTTTGCTGCAGGGAACAGATACGAACGAGGGCGACAACACATGGTTAGACAAGGATACGCAATGCACATGTTAAGCACACAAATATATACACCACAGAACTTGGATTTATAAAGTTACTAAACGCAACTGCATCTCACAACGATGTAAAAAGCAATGGGCATATTTTATAGTGAGAGGTGGTCAGTCATAGGCAAAGTAAAAAACTTAAATCTTGTCTGGATGTGAACAGGGAGTCAAGAGCACCAATGGTAGGGGGGGGGAGTTTCAGACGATAGGGCCAACAGAGAATAAGTGACCTCCCGCTGAACAGCTGACTCGGGGCTTCAACAGAAAGCCTTGGCTGCCTGAGTCGGGAGTGAGTGGGGGGCGGGAGTAGAGTGAGATCAGAGGGGGCAGGTAGACAGGCGTGAGTCCAGTGGACTCATAATTTTAACTCTGATCGACACATTGGCTAAGTCATAATCTAAAATCCTCCATTTAGGAGTGTGGACTGTGGGGGGAAGTGATGCAAGCATGCACACCTAATTAAGGCTGGCATGACCACACAAGGGCGAGTGACAACCCATGCCCAGTTGCTATCTTTGTCTCACCAGTGGTTATGTTCACACGTGACACCAGGTACGACTCGGCAAAGGCTGAGTCAACTTTTCAGGAGTCCGAAAATAAAGTCAGCTACCCATGTGCATGGAAATGGAACCCAGGCTGCTGGGATGATAATGCACTCCCCACCATCACAACAAGTAATATGTAACGTTTCACGGCCCTTGTATAAATATGATTACAATTTCGGGTGGCAATTCGTTTCATTTCTCATACTTCTAGGGATAATTGTTATCTCCATTAGCCTACATCTAACATTATTAACCTATTGGACACAAAAATTCAAGAAAATATTTTAACCAACAAAACAATGTATAATGAAACAAAACCCCCACCATATCGGCGTTAGATGTGCGTGGCCGTCTGGCACACTTCACACGTGACCCACGCAGCCCTACCAGCCGGAAGTCGCCATCAAAGTCGAGCTCATCAAGGATCTCCTCGTGCGGGACGTTTCTTCTCTTCAGGAGGTGCTCGTCCCGTTTGTTCTGTGGGGCAGGAGGTGGGAGTTGGAGAGGCAGCAGCACGGGGTAGTAGGCCACCATTGAGATTTGCCGCAATCCAATGTCTTATCCGAATGATTTCCCGTGTGCTCTTCGATTAACAAGCACGGATTTCTAACGTAATTATAGTATAACAATTAGAGACAGCTCGCTGACAAAGTTGTTCTCTTGATAGGCACACATTGAATAAAATCTGCTGACTTGGCTCACCATTCCTCAGGATGAGCACCAGTGTGAAACTGCACCGTGCCATAGGAGTGTGGAATTTCCATCACTCGTGTAGGAATTAAAATCGAGAAACTACCGCACAAACACATGCTTATAGATAGAGGGCTTGATACATGTGGTGATAAAAAAAACATTGGTCTCCACCAATTTTAAAGAGATAACAGCCAATAAAGAATTCCACCAAATATCAGTGAGCACCACCTTGTGTCCACAACACACATGAGAATAGAAATGGTATTGTTTTGCACGTGAGATTCCGGTTTATGGGTAATTAAAACTTCTTTTTTAAGAACAAAGTAAGCTCATTGATATACAATCTTAGCGAGTTGACATACTAATCCAAGACATAATTCCAACACTAATCTTGGACCTGCAGCGAACTAAAGGGCACTCACAAGAATCTCTGCTTGATGTTCATTCGAATTAAACTAATCTCACATGCTGCTGCTGCAGCTTAAAACGATTACAAGTTTGAAAAAATAAAAACACCTGTGGCTTGACACCACTAAATTTCTACATGCATTACAGTATATGTAATCACTTTTGACATTATCCTCATCGGTGTGATGGTGCAGCGAGAACATCACTCCGCTTTGTAAACGGCGACGAGGCACGAGTGGGAACATGCTGGTGACAGCCATGAGTGGATGATGGCGACGGTGACACCACCCTAGGGGTGCCTCACCGAGCCATGGGCAGGTTGACACGTGTAGCCGGTGGAAGAAGAACGTAACCGTGTTTATAAAAAAAATGAGCCGTGTTCACAATTAACACTACTCTGATATAACAGATCAGGAAATCACCTTCCCCCCCCCAACCCCCCCCCCCCCCCCGAGGAGAGATGAAGCAGAATTGACCAACTTAAGACTGGGTTCACGTAGCATTTCAGAGTCATTATTGTAATACCAAGAGTTCAATGGATTAAACATTTCACTCAATCCCAAATTATGACGTCAAGGCCTCTCCTCCTCCCCCAAACAAGAATCCTATGACCTGAGGATTACACGAATAACAACCCAAGAACTGTCTTTTTACTTGCGTCCTTGAAGTCAGGTGTGGAGCCACACCCATGGAAATGCCCTAAATTGTACTATTATTTTCTTGTTGCCTTCCACGAGTGATATTTTAATGGCAACTGATCAAAACTTAAGTCCCTGGCTCTGCCCCAAGCATAATTCTGATTGGCTGCCACTGAGCCGATTCATAATGTTTACTATTGCAAACTGTAAGCCTGTTAATCACACACCGACATCACTTACACAATGCTTAAGGAGTTGTATTTAGTTACATGCTGTTGGTAACCACGTGTGGCCCCACCTTAAAATCTGAGATTGTACTTTACACTGGTTCACTACATTATAAAAAATATATTTATATATGAAGAGTTTGAAATTGACATTGAACAATTTCCTGGTGCAATTATTACACGGGTAAACGGTGTTATAGTCCAACAGACTGCACATTGTGACTAACACATTAACGCATATTTCTAAAACCTTAAAAAAATGTGCAGGGTGGCAAGCATGTGAAACTCATTCCATTATTTTGACTTCCCATCACGTGCCTCAGTGCGAGTGTGACACAATTACATTACAAACAAATGTGCTGTTGTCACTGATGGGGATATTGAAGCTCATCATTTTACCATCCGTATCCTTGAGAACTGAAAAACCTGGCCCTCTATTGCCAGTGACAGTTAAAGCCCTCGCACAGAAAGGTGAATGGGGCCGCACGGTGTTAATCTTCCCTAACGAACCACACAGTAAGACTAATAAAATATACATTATGGCACTAAAGCTCTTAGATTTGGCATCTGACCTAATGCAGAAAAGCGGGATTCCCAGTGGTCATGCAAGCACAGTTCTAAAATATTAATTATAACCAAACTCAAGACACGGACACTTCCGGAGCAAACATTGTCATTAATAAGCATCAGCAATACACAGTTCTCAGAACTCAAGTAGTTATGGTTCACTGACATTTCGAATAGTCTACAAATTGGCCGATTTTAGGATAAACGACAATGCTTTTAAGCAAAACAAATTTCTCAGTCATAAAAGTACATAAAGATACTTGCATTTCTATTGACAACCTTCTCGAAACAAAGGGGTAGTAGTAGTGTGTCAACAGATACTACGCACAGTGAATTTGAGAATGCTCATTTGCGAATTAAAGATGACAATCAGCCCTTATGAATGATTAAGGCCCAACAACCTCACAATTTCTACGCAGTGGGCGTGACAACGAAGATTTATGCGTCAACCGCAGATGAAAATCGCGTTACCTTTCGCAGCTCGATGGTGACCTCGTTTCTCTGCCTCCGCATCGTCTGCAAAAGAAAAACACGCAACAAGATGATCGGTGGAGCCACGAACGAAAACGCATCTGTACAAAGCGGGGATGACCGACGCGGCTTTACCATGTAAATGTTTGTGTTGTTTGTGCTCTGCTTGTTATCCCAAGCACATGTTTATTGAGTGGTTATCACAGAAACGCTTTGATCAGCGAATACTGAAAGGCATTATGCTCTGCACAGCCCTCCACACGAATCAAGTGAAACTGACCAGCGTACGAAATTCTGAAATGCCACTCAGCACATTACGATGATGTGAATCATGGCCCACTCACACCCATGATTCTAACATGGTATTTCCATACAGTATTTCTGTAATCGAGTTCACAGCTCCGCTGGATCCACATAATTCGTTAACTGATCAACATGTGACTTTACGTCAAAAACAATGCTCTGACCGACAATACGAAAAATCAACATTCCACACAAAACAGAGTATGACTCAGCTAAAGCAGAATGAACCAAACCGGTTCCCAACTGGTCAAATCTGATAAGCAGGTCAACAGCAATAAGTTTATAAACCCCGCAGACAATAACAATCAGCAAATGTGTAAACACATTATTGGAATTGCACAAATTCATTGGCTACATATGAAATGGTAACAGGGGGAAGCTGCATTTTTGTGCAAGACTGATAAAACACCACATTCACTTCATCACACTTGAAATCATTTACACTGCCACCTCATTCGGATTAAACGAAAATACGGATTAGCAAGGAGGTTATATACTTGCAATCAAAGCCATTAATCCAATTAATCAAATGCATTCATCCTGGCGCTTATGCCGTGCGGAAAGATATTGGGCGAGAGAGTCAGGTGAAGTACGGCATTTGGGTTGTTGTCGTCTCTACAGAAACCTGCTCGAGGTAATAAACCAACAGCGAATGTTTCCATGTCACGCAAGCACATGGCTCACGACATGCGAGCGGCAAATGAGTGGCATTCATTCACTCATTCGGGAAAAGCAACACCGATTTAAATAAAACTTTATCAAACAGCGAAGTCCCGAGTAAAGTAAAATATAAATGTCCTTTATCAGAACCCTCACCCCTTAATTGGATGTTCCATCACCAGGTTTTGCCAAACACTGGTACCGAAGCTAAATACATTTAACGTGTTTGCATTCATGTAACCAAAAAGTGTTTGCATCACTACAAGTCCGTTGCGTCTTTACGCTGCTCCCATTTACCCCGTTTCACGAGACCGTCGCCAATCAATGACTTTGGAACGTAACTCGATTGAAAATGAATGTATTCACTCCAACGTTGTTTTGAAAATGTTAAAATAAAAGCTGCAGGTTGGGGCAGCGTACTTGAGGGAGCAGCACGCCTCCTAGCGGACACTCACGCCTCGGTGTTGACAGCATCGCCACACTGTACGCACTTTTAAATCTAAATTGAAAACGCATTTTATAAAACCGTTTATCGTGCGTTTAGTTTTCTGTCATTCCCCCCGCACCTTCGATTAGCACGGCTGGCCACGTACGATGCGAAACAAGTCCAACATACACACAGTACTACTTTCTCTAAATGCAATCTCTGCCGCCACCTGTTTATATTATTTTTTATGAAGCAATTTGAAATTGTTACGCAACATCTTTTTGGATACATTTAAAACTTCACGTTTTCCAGGGACGCATCCCAACATAAATAGAAAGACTAACAGTACACTACTGACCTTTTATATTCCGCACACTCATTGTTTATACACACAAAATGCATGCTCATTTAAATAGAGTATTTTCACTTCCTTGTCTTGAACGTACAAGTTTGCTAACGAACACATTTATGAGATCTGCATGGGCAGCAGAGTAGCAACCAATTCGTTCTCCCCCCCACCCACATCCGATGAGCATGGTTGGCTAACGTACGGTGCGAAAGAAGTTCACACAGCCAACGAATGCGCCTAACACCCAAGACAACATGGTGTGAGCGCGTCGTTAATGATTTATTCTTGTTCACAATTGCAGTGTAAGCAGAGGGGCATGACAATGCCAGCGTTTGTTGGCACTTGTTACCATCTTGAGTGGCGCCAATTATAACAGCAGCCCCATTACAATTGGGGTTCAATTTTGAATGGGAATTGGTTTGTTATTCATGTCGACTGTATTCGGCAACGTTGTATTTTTACGGTTTATTTAGCGAAATAAGTTGAACTACCTTGTTTTTTTATTGGACTTGTTTTTTTACGTATTCAAATATTATACCTTGAAAACTGTTCATGGGGCTGCGGAAGGTTTAAGCATGGAAACTTTCAACGACAAGTAATTACGTAAATTTCCTTTAAAGTAATGCTCGGCCTTAGTATTTCAACAAACTCGTTGAGTCACCTACTCCAAAAATACTGAGTGTCTAAAATTAACATGAGATGGGAAGGGAGCCTCTGGTTCAAAGCCGTTTTCTTGATTTCATTACGAATAAACAAACTTCAGAGACCTCCTGCTAAATATCAGGTCTGTCGCTCAAATAATCTCCTTCATAAAATAATCATCAGTGCGAAGACAGAATGATTTATTGTTGGTTATGTTCAATATGTTATGACTGTTGTCACGAAAGGGTTATTGGAGTTAACGTATAGAGGGAGGCATCCCCACAAACATATGTAAAACTACTAAAGTGTGCAGACAATAAATATGTCAAAGTGAATATGCATGGGGAGGGTGAGTGGATACAGGTTTGGCATTATGAATCATGTGCAAGTGAGAAGGGAACACGGACGGGCCTTTAATCTGGATTTAAATGGCAGGACAGAAGACCAAATAGGCACCAAAGTTTTTCCCCCCTACATCATAGCTTCAAGACATTGACCCCATCTCCCTTATGAACATTATTTATTTTGGCTCCTTACTGCAGCTCGTTTGTCGCTTCCAGATCCTTATTTGATCAGGAAATGGAACTAACTTATATTGCTCAATACCAGGGTGCCACTTTTGTGAGGAGGGTTTGGGTTCATTGAATCTGACCTCAATCCTCTTCATGAGATAGCCTGCGACGAGGCGTCAATGTGAATATACTTTAAGTGAAAGCGGGTTAGGGCTATCCCTATGTTTGCCTATAGATGGGAATGTGCATACGAAAGACCCACGTTTCTCACCAGAATATGGCTCTTAAGGCAGCTGTATCCTGAACCGGAAACAGTAGTTAAGTGAATTACGTTTAGGTCTAAAGTTAGCTTTAACAATAACCCACTAATCTACTCATTTAAGGACCTGGAAGCGACAACATATGTAATATTTAGGATGTAGATAGGCATAAACGTGACGGAATTATAATACTGTATTGGGTTAAGGGTTGTAACTCGCCTTGACCGTGACACTAATGCATGTGTTCTGTCCAGTTGTGTGGCTTTGGCTACCCATGAGTCATTACTATGAGGTAATAGGTTGGCATTTTGGCGATCCTAAATATGAAATACTGTATTCAGATGCGTAGATTAGTGGGTTATGGTTAAAGCTAGCTTTAGCCCTAAAACGTAATTCACTAAAAACAATTGCCTTAATAAGAGCCATATTCCAGTGAGAAACGTGGGACTTTGTATGACCATTCCCAACGATTTAATTTAACTACCAAATTGGATTAGTCTCAACCGACTCTAGAATCATGACTAAACTTGATTATGTTGTGGTATGTTTCCTTACTCTTTGGTTCTTTCGGTAAACTCACGTAGGTGAGAAAAAAACCATAGCTATACAAGTGAAAATATGATCGGGCTTATCCAAACTACTGAACATTTATGGAAATTACTATACATGGCTAAGGTTTTAGCTTGCCTTAATCGTATTCGAATGACAGCATTGTGTATGTTATAGGTACGACCAGTTACAACTATATCCTGGGTCAGAGAAATAACAACCCACATCATTAACATATTGCAATGACCGGCTTGAGCGTGTTAGATATGACCAGCCCTAAACCTACTCATAAAAAATTGTATAGCCTCGGCCATAATTACATTTTAAGGAAAGCTCGAGCTAGGTTTATATATATTATTACCACCACCAACTCTAAATTTAATCCTTTGATAAACTAGTTTAAGGTCAGCAGCGCAGCTATCCTTAAGCATACCGATATTCACATAACAGGCTTTAAATGTGTTTAATACATGTCCAGCTCTAAATAAAAACTATTTATACATCTGTAGTTTTAGATTGGTAGCCGTGTATTGCGATTCTTAACACCAACCATTCCCCAATGTGCAATCACCGGGCTGGGCTCGTGACTAATTCGCCTGAACCCCAGCCTCATGCAAAAACAAGGCGATACAAGGGTAAGCGTGAACGAAAAATAAAAGGCTACCACAACTGTTCACAATTAGTCTTACCAATACAATCGCCGTTATACACACACACATATATATACATATAAAGATGTTTATTTCGCGAGCGAAGAAATGGCCCGGAAACGCCTCCCTCAGCCCGGCGGCCCCCATCGTGAAAAAACCTCGGAGCACGCCGGCACCCAGCCCACTAAAGACGCCGATAAACACCACCAGCACGCAAACATCCGCACGGCCACCGCCAACAGACGATTGTCGCCGTTAAAGCTACCAAAAAATGGTTTAATCAACGAGTTTTTCGAGCGCCACGGGCTTCGGTAAAAGTGTGCGCAGCAGTCGCAGTCAAGGAGAGGCGCCTCCTCCTCCTCCTCGGCTTTGCCTGACGCCTCGCCCGGCCCGGCAGCCGGCCCGGCACGGGGGGTCCCACAGCCACCCCTCGCCCGAGAACCCCGCGGCAAATGAAACGCCACACGAGCCGCACACGAGCCGCACACGAGGCACAGCTCACAAGAGCGGCGCTTGATGGCAAGTCGAGGCGTTGAAATGTAATCGACGGAGGCGGTGGCGGCTGTGACGAAGCCTTATTAATGCGAGGGCGTAGGCCGCAGGCTTCAGAAGGCCGGGGTTTTATTTCTCCAACGCAATTCCAACTAGAAGATGTACATTGACACAACGATTATAAATAGTGACAATCGGGTGTTAAATATTCACGGGAGGCTCACCTCGGCATCGCGACCTTTGTTTTTAAAGCTCTTGATGCGGTGGTTCTCAGCCAGCTTGTCGCTGTCCGCCATGTCGCTCTCGCAGCGGCGCTAACGTAGCCGAATATAAATAATATAACCGCGCGCGACGGCGAACGAGGAGCCTTCACAAATAAATTAAAAATACTGCCGAGCCTTATTAAATTCAGAAAAAAACACCAGCCGATAGCGTCAAAGACGAGAAAAACGACTGCGTCGTCGCAACCCGAGAAATCTAAGTTCTAATAAAAATACAAATTACGAACAAGCACGACTCTTTATCGCCCTCTCGGACAAAAGCGGCCCCAGGCTGCCTCGCTCTGCGCGCAAAATGCCGGGATTACATTTCCCACTGCGCATACGCAAGCCCCTCCCCCTGGAGCCCCCCCATGCCCCCCCCCCGAGCCCCCCCCACTTCCACACAAGCCCCACCTCCGCGAGCCCCTCCCCCTGCACCCCCCCCCCAACCCCGCCGCACTCGCACCATGTGACCGCTGTTGCCTTGCCTACCGTTGGCCGGTGCCGGGGCGACACGTGACCGCGACTCCCCAGCGCGGCACTCCGATCCGGTCTATGAAATACATTGGCTGCTTTGGTCGAGGGGCCGGGGGTTCCACGGGGGGGGGGGGGGGGGATTAAGCGAGGGGCGGGGCGGGGGTTGTGGGGGGGGGAGGGGCCGCCTCGCTTTGGATGCCGCAGGGGTGACGTCATAAGGGAGGAGGGGGAGGGAACTCGGGCGGGTGACGTCACCCGCTAGGATTCTTCGGGTCACGCTTGAGGGCTTATTGAGAAACGCAGCCGTGAGATGTCCAGGCTGGTTGGAGGCCATGCACAGGCGTTTCATGCAGTGGGAACGGTAAAATGAAACAGTTTTCCAAAACCCTCAGGCTTCAATAAGAAAACGCTGTAAAAAATATTAAAAAAAAATATTTTAAAAAATATTTTAAAAAAACTTTTAAAAATATTTTTAAAATATTTTTCAAAAACTTGTTAAAATATGGCACTAAAGTAGTTCCAATGACCTTGCGTGCAGAAAGTCGCACAAATGCGAATGAAAACAGGAGTCGGGGCAAGAAAATAACTGAGCTTTCTCTCACCAAGCCAATTCACAGGAACATTTGAAGACAAAACATTGGATTGGAGAGATCAAGGCATGAACACAAATAATTTCATGAGCTGACAACGGGTTATAATAGCAAGCGATGGAGAGATTTGAACAACTTTCTGCATTCAAAACAACGGTTAAGGATAACAAGTTGCAGAGCGAAAAACTAATCGTTGGAGAGTCACAACTGGAAAACAGCAAGCGAGTTACATGTATGGTAATTATTGTAGGCGGCACATGATTGCATTGATACACAGGTGAGCAAGAGGAGGTTAGAGTGATGGTGAATAATGAAAAACAGCATCCCAATGAGCCTGCAGAAGTTCCCAATCACTTCAGCTGATTTACCTGCTGTCGTCAAAGTGATTTCCTGCTTAAACGAGCCTTGAAGTGGTCCTCATTTATCTACAGCCCTGAGCCAGTGCTCCACATTCCCATGGCGGTGGCGCGTCTATCCACAGAATAAACTACTGGGTTTGAAGCTTTCGTGACTGCAAGGATTCATACTCTTAGGTTTTTCGGTAAAGTCACGTAGGTAGAAAATAAAATTAAAATTAATAAAATTAATAACATAAATATAATGAAATAATAAAATAATAATAAATCACGACGTTTCGGAGGCAGCACAAGTCTCCGTCATCAGGTGGGACCGTCACAGATAGATTTGCTGTATCAAGTAACGCAAAGATTCCGAGATACAAGTTCTTAAATACAAGTTAAGGGGGAGGAGGGGGGGGAGCTTATTTATTTTATTTTTTACCTACGTGACTTTACGGAAAAAACCTAAGAGGAATAAACTACTGGTTGATTCTTCCAGACTATCAAGGGGCCGTCCATAAATGACGTCACGCACCTAAAGGGGGGGGGGGGTCAGACATTTGTGACGATGTGTGACGAGGGGGGGGGTTGATAAATGTGACGTCACATCAAAATGCGCAACTCTAAATAAATATAGACAACACGTAACTAAATAGACGTTTTAATACATGTTTTCTCCTACAACATCAGAGTGCAGCGCCACATTAAATACGCACTACAAAGACAATAGTTTAAAGCGATTTGAAGCATGTTTTTTTTAGGGGGTGGGAGCAGAGCTTTGTGACGTCATATTTGAGGGGGTGTCTGACTTTTTGTGACGCTGTGTGACGACGGGGGGGGGGGGGGTCAAAAATCGTCCAAAATCGCGTGACGTCATTTATGGACGGCCCCCAATCCCAGTGAGGTGACTGGCTGATTTAACTCCCACGCAGGATGACAACTCGCAACCTTCTCATTGGGAGCCCCTTGTGGTGCCACAGCCGCGGAGCGACACCCCCCTGTCCCCCACACACAGCGCACACTGACACACAGCGCACACTGACACACACACTGACACATACTGACACACACAACTGACACACACACTGACACACACTGAGCATATAAGGAAGACTCGGGGCTGTTGCAGTGGGGTCTCCGCCTGTCCAAGTCTGAGCACGTGGCCTCTGAATAAAGAAACCATCTCAAGACAAGTGTGTCCAAGTCATCATTACACATGTATTGAAATGAACAAGGATGTAACAGCTTGGGAACAGAGATGATGGAAGGGAATTCCAAAGTCGTACAGTGCGAGGGAAGAAGCAGAGAGGGGTACAGTACTGTACTGCGAGCTGTACTGTGGTAGTTGAACACAACAGTACTATTGAGGCTAAACAGTCAGTCTGGTTGACCGAGTCCTCAAATGGGTAGAAAGAATCTAAACCTACCTACCTACCTACACACACTCTCACTCACCTGTCAACACATAGGATTTCGCGACCAATATAATCCATAATATAAGGGTTTTTTGGGGTTAAATCGTGTAAATATAAATGTGTCGTTAAACCCGCCACCACCCGACACAGCCACTTCTTAAGGTTTGCCACGTAAAGAAAACATGCCAATTCGTTACTAGTACAGCACACCGGTGTGTTAAGAGAATAAATCCACAACATTTACCATCTGAGTACGACTCACACATCTACTTACCTATTCATACACTCACTCACTTAGCTACACACACACCTACCTGTTAGGGAGCACCTATGAAGGCCAAAATGGCACACAAGGGGGTGGGTGGCCAGCAGCACGCTCGACTGCCTTTGCCTTTGTCTCACTAGTGGCGATGTTTACACACCACGCCAGGTACTCATTTGAGGCTGAGTCGACTTAGGGGAGGCCCAGGACAGGTTCAAATAATTGTTACACTACCGCCCCCCACAAACTCACTCACTCACCTGCTTACATATGTAGTGACATGGAATGGGTCACTATGGAGCATAGCGTGGGTTGCTGGCAGGGAAAGGGATCTTCTGTTGCAGCAGCCCTGTCTGTCAGCAGGTCACGCCGGGAGGATAAAAGGGGACCCCGAGCGAAGGTTCGGGGCTGTTGTTTGGAGTGGAATCACATCGGGCTGCTGGAGTCTTCGTCACCATCTTCACCTTCTCGGCGTTGTCAGTCAAGCAGTCTGTTAGTTGTCTTGACTGAAGTGGAGTTACTCCTTGAACCCTGTGAAGGCTATACTAAATAGAGTGCCTCCTATTCCTAGTGTCTCTGAGTATATCACTACACATACACACTCACTCACTTACTACCTACTTACACACTCTCTCACCTACTGACAACACACTCACTTACCTACTTACAAAGACACACTAACTCACCTACTCACATACACACTCAGTCAACCACCTACACACACTCACTAACCTGCCTATGCTCTTGGCACAGGGTAAAGAGCAAGCTTTATAAAGTGGGCGTGCTTGATTGCAATCCCAATTGCTCAATAAAATTCTGCCGTGTTGTGAATTCGGGGCACAATAGGGCTTGTGTTGGCATCCGAAGGAGCAGCAGGAGCAAAATAATAATGAGCGCCATTCATGCAGCCACCTTTACAGAACTTGCTCTCGGACCATGGCCAATCCACTGCTGGATGAAGGTCGTCCCAAGACGTCGCATCTTCTTATGAATCCGCCATGCGACAATGCGCCTGGCACCTGCTCACGAACTTGTTTCATTGCACAGATCTGCACGGCGGATGTCCTCTCAGAGGCCATTAATTCATCGGCTGTCATTCTCTACGGATGTCCCCTAATCCGGCCACTTCACAAGCTGTACAACAATGTAACATTAATCTTGCGTAGATTCACTGATGTCTATTTCCCCATGTTTTGAGCAGTTTGTCCACAGTCTCTTTTCTCATGTCTGGCATTTTCACATATCTGTACTATCCATCAGTCCCCAGCAAATTGAATGTGACGTTGTACTGCGCAGTACCAAATGTGAGCCTCCTGCGGTTGTACTTTAACAGTAACGTGGATTCGTTTTCTCATTAAACCCTTCATGCGCATTAAGTGTGACCCATGCTCATTTGAGGCAGGGCATTTTACTATCGGCACATGATCATTTGCTACGAAATAACATAAAACAATGATTTTTTTATTCAGCATTTTCTGTAAATTATGAGAAAAAACATACAACAGAACAAAGTGTACAAGTTGTAAACAAGTAGATGTAGTCACACAGACGTCGTGTGGCTCTCAGGGCAGAATGCTGAAACCGGCACTGCTGAAATCCTGGGTTCGAACACAGGAATCTTCCTGTGATTAAACTGGGTTCTCAAGTGTAGCCAGATGATGGTCTAAGTCTGGTCACCGTCGAATTTGGTTTTGCACTTCGTTTGGCTATGCAGTATAGTCATACAGCTCTGTAACTCTCGTATCCACAGCGAGTGGGAAAGTGCTGTCCTCGATTGGGCGCTAGGACCAGAGGGTCACACTGCTATGCAAGACTCCCGAATAGATTACACTACGTCACACAATGTTTGTTGCTGGGTACTGTTATTTTTTAATTGCTCATGCGTTAAAAGTATAGAAATGGCTATTACTTCCCACACACTTTTCTTTTGTGACCAGGACGAAAGACACAAATGCACACGTTTTCTTATTGAAAATAGGCACATTTCGAAATATCACTGTCCTGGTCACAAAAGCAAAGTTTGTGGGGTATAATAGCCATTTTCTGTACTTTTGAGGCATAAGCAATTAGGAAATCACATTTACTACCCAGGAACAACAATAGTTTTGTTCCACAGTGTTATTCGTGAAGCCACATGACACCGATAGCACAATCGGAATGGCATTGTTGAAAAAATGGCAAAATAATATATTCTACAATACTATACACAGGGGTGTGATCACAAACAGCAGAAAAACACACATCTTGCATGCACGCCATGTGCACACCACGTTGCATGTACAATGCACTTAGCAGTACAGCAAGTGTTGACTAATGTTTCATCTGAATGGGATAGAGCAGTGCTTCGCAACCGATATGCCCCAGGTGTATTTTTGGGATTATAGCTGATAACCTCCCCGTTCGTAAACTGGGATAGACGAACTCTCCATGCCGTTCAGTGGCCGATCCAGCCCCCCAGCAACGAACAGTCGTCAACTCACCCCCCAGGCCCTCTCAACTCTCTCGGTCGCACATGCGCAGCTGCTGGGCGACTCCATGAAATACTGGACATCTGCGAAAAAATAGCTTTATAGCTCATCGGATTCCTCGAGTGCAAGTAAATATTCCGATTCTGAGCAAATAAGCCGCGACAACGCGTCCCCCCCCCCACCGCACCCCCGTCGGGTTCACGCGGTGAGCTTGTAGCTCGCTGTGCTGCGAAGATCGAGCGAGCTCGGAAGAAAGTGTGGTGGTGTGTGTGGTGTGTGTGGTGTGTGTGGGTGGTGTGGTGTGTGTGTGGTGTGTGTGGGGTGGTGTGTGTGTGGGTGGTATGGTGTGTGGTGGTGTGGGTGTGTGTGTGGTGTGTGGTGTGTGTGGTGTGTGGTGTGTGTGTGGTGTGTGTGTGTGTGGTGGTGTGTGTGGTGTGTGGTGTGTGTGTGTGTGTGTGTGTGGTGTGTGTGTGGTGTGGTGTGTGGTGTGTGTGGTGGTGTGTGTGGTGTGTGTGTGGGTGGTGTGTGTGGTGTGTGTGGTGTGTGTGTGGGTGTGTGTGGTGTGTGTGGTGGTGTGTGTGGTGTGTGTGTGGTGTGTGTGTGTGGTGTGTGTGGTGTGTGGTGTGTGTGTGTGGTGTGTGTGTGTGTGGGTGTGTGGTGTGTGGGGTGTGTGGTGTGTGGGTGTGTGGTGTGTGTGTGTGTGTGTGTGGTGTGTGTGGGTGTGTGGTGTGTGGGGTGTGTGTGTGTGGTGTGTGTGTGTGTGTGGTGTGTGTGTGGTGTGTGTGTGTGTGGTGTGTGTGTGTGTGTGGGTGTGGTGTGTGTGGTGTGGTGTGTGTGGGTGTGTGTGGTGTGTGTGGGTGTGTGTGTGTGTGGTGTGTGTGTGGTGTGGTGTGTGGTGTGTGTGTGTGTGGTGTGTGTGGTGTGTGTGGTGTGTGTGGTGTGTGTGTGTGTGTGTGGTGTGTGTGGTGTGTGTGTGGTGGTGTGTGTGGTGTGTGTGTGTGGTGTGGTGGTGTGTGTGGTGTGTGTGGTGGTGTGTGTGGGTGTGTGGGTGTGTGGTGTGTGTGTGGGTGGTGTGGGTGGTGTGTGTGGGTGTGTGGGTGGTGTGTGGTGTGTGTGGGTGGTGTGTGTGTGTGTGTGTGGTGGTGTGTGTGGTGTGTGTGGTGTGTGTGTGGTGTGTGTGTGTGTGTGTGTGTGGTGTGTGTGGTGTGTGTGTGGTGTGTGTGGTGTGTGTGGGTGTGTGTGTGGTGTGTGTGTGGTGTGTGTGGTGTGTGTGTGTGTGTGTGTGTGGTGTGTGTGGTGTGTGTGGTGTGTGTGGGTGGTGTGTGTGGTGTGTGGGGTGTGTGGTGTGTGTGTGGTGTGTGGGTGTGTGTGGGTAGTGTGTGTGGGTGGTGTGTGTGGGTGTGTGTGTGGGTGTGTGTGTGTGGTGTGTGTGTGGTGTGTGTGTGTGGTGTGTGTGGTGTGTGTGTGTGTGGTGTGTGTGTGGGTGGTGTGTGTGGTGTGTGTGTGGTGTGTGTGGTGTGTGTGTGTGGTGTGTGTGGTGTGTGTGTGTGTGTGGTGTGTGTGGTGTGTGTGGGTGGTGTGTGGGGTGTGTGGGGTGTGTGTGGTGTGTGTGGGTGGTGTGTGGGGTGTGTGGGGTGTGTGTGGGTGGTGTGTGCCAGCCAAACTCCACCACGTGCAAGTCGCGGCGTGCCATCGTCCGTTACCAGCACGTTACCAGCACGTTACCACCACGTTACCACCACGTTACCAGCACGCTCCCGTGGAGGGAGCACGCAAAGACCGCTTCTCATTCAACTCTCGCTACTTGTTCACGTTAGATGTGGGGTTTTGTTGTTGTTTACAAAGTAGATGAGACTGCTTCCAACGTCATCATGATCAACCATGAGATCAATTCGCTGCTCGACGATCGAAACTTGCGCGATTGTTTTAATTGCCGCGCCGGGAAGTGGGACTGAACCGGCGGCCTCTGTTCAAGTTCAAGTTCATGTATTAGGTATAGCCCTGTGAGCCATTCAGCTCTTGAATCGGGTGCAACCGCAACAAACAAAAACATGAACAAAAAACATCTTAAAGTGAATATGTGACTAAGTGCAAACAGAAAATCCAAGAAAAGACAGCAAAATATTGCAGAAAAAACACCGTACACCAACGCTGTGTGCAAAGTCCACTGCGCTAACGATTACTCATCACACCACGTTGGCTAAATCGGTAACCGTTTTTTCTAGATTTGAAGCTTTCGTGACTGCAAGGATTCATACTGTTAGGTTTTTTCGGTAAAGTCACGTAGGGAAAAATAAATAATAAAAATAAATAATAACATGGTAGAAATAATGATATAAATAAAGTAATAAATCACGACGTTTCGGGCGCAACACAAGCGTCCGTCATCAGGTGGGACAACCACAGCACGAAACAATCTTTCGATTTAAAGCTTTCGTGACTGCAGGGATTCATCTTCTTGG
The DNA here is from genome assembly GCF_015708825.2 of Lethenteron reissneri. Classification (NCBI taxonomy): domain Eukaryota; kingdom Metazoa; phylum Chordata; class Hyperoartia; order Petromyzontiformes; family Petromyzontidae; genus Lethenteron; species Lethenteron reissneri. The sequence goes on along the minus strand of NC_083823.1, from coordinate 911,587 downwards.
TTCTTTCGGAAAAGTCACGTAGAAGGGAAGTAATAAAATAAAAATAAAACATAATAAAATAAAATAATTCTCACGACGTTTCGGCTACAATGCAAGCAGCCGTCTTCAGGTGAAGAATGAGACACTGCCAAGCTAGGAGCTTACCTCCAACGCAGCGTATATATAAGCTCCTAGCTTGGCAGTGTCTCATTCTTCACCTGAAGACGGCTGCTTGCGTTGTAGCCGAAACGTCGTGAGAATTATTTTATTTTTATTATTTTATTACTTCCCTTCTACGTGACTTTACCGAAAGAACCAAGAAGACACGAAACCACCGTGTTATTTCAAGCTCTGCGGTTACCGGTCACGCAAAGCGAACCCGATTTCAAACAGACTGGCATTTGACGCGATGACGTCACCGCCTGACGCCACCGTGATGACGTCACCGTCTGACGCCACCGCGTGACGTCACCGCGCAGTCTGCTCCACCGCCGGAAGTGGGCGGTCCCCGCAATGATGGCGCCAGGCGCAGGGTAGAGGAGGCGACCCCCGTCGATGGTTCGTGACCTCGTCTCGGCCGCATCAGCTTCGCTTCACGCGGACGCGGCCGGTACCGCGTGGCGCGACGGGCCCGCGCGTCGGGACGCAGCGCGGCCGCTCCCCGAACGGATGCACGGCGCTCGCGACGGGTGCACGACCTAGGCCGCACAGCCTGCGGTGTTGCCTTGAGGCGCGGGCCGCAACACGGGCCGTGGACGCGGGGGACGCTAGGTGCCCAAGCTCCGGGCTCGGCCACGCATTGCCACGCCGCTCAGCTCGTGTCCTCCCGCTCCTCCTCCTCAGCCTTCCCTGCGCGGGTCCCGTGTAAGCGAAGGGGAGGCCCTGCTGTGAGAGCCCGGCTTCCGGTGGGCACGTGTTCCTTTGGAGTCCCTGGTGTCCCCAGCCCCGTGCGCCTCCCTGGTGCTCCTGGGGCGCCCCGCGTATCCCTCCCCCACCCCCCCACCCGGGAGTCTGGCCCCCCCCTGGCATCTTCGCTCCCCTGATTGCTTTGCTCCCATTAGCACGTCCGGTCGCTCCAACTCCGGTCTGCCTTGGGGTTTTCTCTCCCCCTGATCTCGCCTCTCTCCTTCCCTCGCTTGCCATCCCATCTCTCCAGCTCCCTCCTCGCTCCCGGAGTTGCCTCTGCATAAAACACGCGAAGTTATCTTTGTTCCCCCCCCCCACGTATCTTCTACTGTTTTATATGACTTGGGCGAATTGCACTTGAGGAGTTTTGTGCCACTGCCCACTCGTATCTCGCTTACCCCCTCTCCATTAGCTCCCTGGTCACGGTCACCCTCACGCACTACTTTACAAGGTTCCCCCCCCCCCCGTCAACTCCCTCGCTGGTGCGCAAAACAATGTCTGTGATAACTGTTCGCTATTGTTTGTGAAAACCATGTCATTAATGTAAATTTAAAGAACATTTTGAACCGGCAGTTGGCCAAATATTAAATATATTTAGTTTTAACAAAGAATACGAAAACCAGCATTTTCAAATTCGTCGGGCATGGCCAGCTGTAGTTCAAAATCGATGTAAGTCTTTGCCTAAACGCTCGCAAATATACAATCCCCAGCATCAGAAGACCACGTAATTTTCTTACCATGGAATGTGACGTTATAGGCGATAGAACGTGGGCAAGCCTGATTCTGGTTGATAGTAGGAAACGATCATGGTATGAATGCCAATAAAGGACAACTTCATATGTGTATCTGGGAGTTCTCACTGGCAATGCATTTACTATGAGCCATTCTGGCAAGATAGTAGGAGTTCTTTTTAGTCTATGAAATTGTTTAAAGGTGTTTGATGAGCAATGATTGGTCTACAGACCATACAACCTCCAGTTGTCATGTGATCTGATTTGAAGTTGCCATGTCGGTTGCCCAAAATGAAGGGTAACAATTAGATTTTTACATATTTTAGGCATTTAAAATGTTTTTTTTTTTTGCAGGAGACAACGGCCTGCAAACCAACTATTGATAATTCATATACACACAAAGATGCAACTTCAGTTTCGTGATTTAGCCATTCATTTATTTTGAGAGTTGGTGAAATGCAGATATACCACTATCAAATTTATATAATGAGCAGTGCGAAGTTTTACGGTTCAACTTTTCTGACTATCACCGGCAACAATTGCCATACATTTCTAAAGTGTATCATGGCACTAAGGAAGACGCGAATGTTGACTTGGACCGCTTTCGCTGCTTCCACTGCCGCGTGGTCTGCACTGCCAGAAGCCGAGGGGCAAGGCGCGTGGTTCTCGCGTGGGGCGCGAGGTTCGCGCCGCCGCCACTGCTTGCGGGACGGCCATGTCGAAGGTTCGGCGCACGGTGACGGTGGAGAGCTCCAAGACTGTGTCGGAAAACGCGCTGCGCCGGCCCAGCGTCTTTGAGCGACTGGGCCCTGGTGGGGGCGGAGGAGGAGGAGGAGGCGGCGGCGCCGGCACTGGCGGAGGCACCGCCAGCACTACGGTCACCCCCGTGCAGTCCAAGACAACTGAGGTGCGAGTCTCCAGAAGTTCTCACCATGAACAACTCTTAACACGGCACAATTCGCCCGATGAACCTGGTTGTAATTATCAGCGAAATGTCGTACTCAAATTGTGAATATTGTTGGTTTACTCTCCAACATAGCGGTGTGCTGAAATAGTAACTAATTGCCACATTTTGTTTACGTGACAAACCTTACTGATTGGCCGTGTCGGGTGGTGGTGGGTTAACGACATTTATATTTACGCGATCTTACTCAAATTTACTTTTATTATGAATGAACAACTCTGGCAACTTGGTACGGCAGTGGCAAAGAGTGACTGAGTTCTGCTGACCCTGCCACGCAAAACCCTCTGCCCCCTCAATGCACCGTGCATTTCCTCACCTGGTTTCACTGCTGTAAGATTTTAATTGTTTTGCGCGCTGATGATTGTTGTATCCCCTTGTGCAGATTTGCCGCAACTGGATGAAGGGGCGCTGCAACTATGGCAACAGCTGCAGATTCAGCCATCCGCTCCCACGAAGCAAGAACTACCGCGGAAGCAATCGCAGGTGCCACACGCCATGGGGAGGCATGATGTTTTATAAAGTTTGGTTGATTCATAATAATTTACATTCCTAAAGTGCCTTTCATCCGGAGATCACAAGGCACTGTACAAAACACACACATACAGGCTCACACCAATAAAATCCAACCCCAAAACAAATTTCATTAATTGGCATGTGATAATTCCCCAGGGATTTAGTAAATTGTTACAATTACAAATCACAATGCAATTGAAGAGTCATTGCTCATATTGTCTCATTTTTGCTTTTTCATTGGGATTATTTCTCTTTTTTATTTAGTTTAAAAAGGTCTGTCCGCTCAAATATTCTCGACGTAAATTTTGCCTAGCATTTGCATAAGTCAGATTCCAAAGAACACAGGATGAGATGTTACTATCCTTTGTGCAAGCACTTCCAAGAGTTCATGAACAGTGAGCCTGGTGAAATTTGGGGAGCGCATCGTCAGTAGTGACCCTTTGGTTCCTAGGGTGTTTCGGCCTTTCATACTATACACCCTCCTCAAAGGCGGCCAGCGACAGGGTGATCAATCCTACGCTTGCGTCCCATTCCCAATTAGTCATAGGAGTTGCCTTGTTGTTGGTAGCCAACATCCCATGGGACTATGCATGGCAGGGGCGTCCTCCTCCCTGAGTCAAGCATTGTTGACTGCATACCTCCTGGCCCTCTCACTTTGGGGCCCAGCTGGGGTCTTTCCTCTTCATCCAGAGCCACTGACTGCTGCCTTCTGCCGCCTCCGATACAGCTTTGATTGCCGAACGCTGGCTCTGGCCCTTAATTCCCAGGTCTCTAAGCAGTCTGGTTGTAGATGTTGCCACAAAACCTCTGCAGCCCACCTCCACTGGTCGGACTTCTGTGTTCCAGCCATGATGCCGTGCTTCGGCAGCTAGATCGGCATAGCGCAGATGTTTTCGCTCATAAGCCTCATCTACTGAGTCCTCCCAGGGTACTGTGAGCTCAATGATGAAGACCTTCTTGAGCGAACGGGACCAGAGCACCACGTCAGGTCTTAGGGTGGTGGTTGTGATCTCCGGAGGAAACACAAGTTGCCGGCCAATGTCAGCTAGCATTTTCCAGTCGCGAGCCAAGCGCAGCTGGTCTCGCTCTATTGGTGTAGAGCCGCTCTTCGGTGGTTTAGCCCCTTCGCGGACAAAGGTCGTCCGTAAGGGGTGTGATGCTGCTGGGGGTGGTAGGGAGTTGGTGGCAGCTCGCTTGTCCTCCAGGGCGGACGCAAGGTTTTTAAGGACTTGGTTGTGACGCCAAGTGTAGCGTCCTTGGGTGAGGCTTGTTTTACACCCTGTGAGAATGTGCCTGAGGTTGGCTGGCATGGAACAGAGGGCACAGTCCGGATCTTCACCATACCATTGGTGAAGATTAACTGGTGTTGGAAGGATGTCATATGTTGCTCTGATGGAGAAGCTCAACCGCCTCGCTTCCGTGGCCCACAGATCCTTCCAGCTGATCTTCCTCTTCTCCACACTGTCCCATCGAGTCCACTGTCCTTGTTTGGCAAGAGAGACTGCCTTGGCCCACCTTGCAGCCTCCTCCTGATGGCGTACTTCCTGCACTACCATCTTCCGCCGCTCTGGTGCAGTGGCCTTACTCCAAGCAGCACGGCTAGTTAGCCCAAGGCCTCCTCTCCCTTGCTGAACATGACCCACAATGTCAGCATGTCTGAGGGCTGCTGTTGCCTCCTGGACTGCTTTTCCTGGCCTCCATTTGCGCCCAGTTGCCAAGGTCGGCGCGTTGTTGCTCACCACTGGGTCTCGAGATTCATTCAGTGTCATCTGTTCTTTCATGCTTGATTAGATGCATGTATCATGAAAGTAATAATACATTTTAAGCAATCAGTGCCCTGCTACGTGCCTATTTATTAACCAACTGTTCTGCCTCTTTATTTCCACTTGTGAACGCACAAGACACCAACAAAATAAAATCAAGTCGATGCTTATGAATTAATTATGCATGTCTATTGAGGTACCCTATATCTTGTGAGGGCTAAGTTTTTGTACATCTGAAACAACAGCTGTGGTGTCTCTTGACTTGCAGAGGCTACTTTTCTCTCATGTGTCAGACAGGAAAGTTGTTTCCACAATGTCTGAGACAACTTTTACAAAAAATGAGGTCCTGACTTGAGGGATGCCCCCTCGCGTTGTCCCCGCAGGTCCCCCGACCGCGTGACCACCGATCTGCGTGAGCGCATGAAGAACAAGCGGCAGGACTTGGAGGCAGAGCCGACGTCTCGCAGGCAGGAAGCTTCACCCTCCCCTGGCAGGGTGAGCGCTCGCCATGCGGTTTGATCCTGCCACGCCTCGTCCGCCGCCTGTCGGTGCAGGAGATGCGCGGAGAAATAGGGGGGCCGTCCCCTCTGAGGCTGGCACAGAGGCCGTCTCCATCAAACTGAACTCCCACGGCGCGCGCTCTCTTACCCGCTGCTGCGTCCTGTGGACAGCGGTTTTGCGCAGGGCGCGGCCAGACACGCGGAAGGGGGGTTTTTGTCCGAAGAGTTGGTTCCGGACAATGCTGCGTGAAAGAGCGGCAGCGAGAGACGGCTTCGCAGAACGAGCGTGGTGCCATGGCTGTCGCCCGCAGAGAGACTCCACAAAGGTGAAGCGCCGGAGCAAGGAGGAGGCCAACATCAAGATCATCAAGGCACGCACGCCCCCTGAGAGTGACGGAGAACCTCCCGCCTGGGACCATGCCCGTGAGGGTAAGAAAGGCTGCTCTTTGACAGGTACCCGCCTTCGTACATGCTTTGGGACTACTTGCAGCCGCCCAATGTTCTTATCATCATAGTCATCAAAGTCATTCTACTGGTGATCTATTGAAAGACTTTTGTTCGTCCATTATTCTGCTTCAAACCTGAGTCGTACAAGGATCATTGACACCCAAATTATTATTTTTATTATTACATTCACCCTTAACAACGTGCAAGTTTGTTTTTTGAGAAGGCATGACGTGGACTGGAGAGCAGGCAGAAGCATTTAATGGAGAGAACCTCTCGGTGTCAACTGCCTCACTACCATCTGCGAGTCGTAACCAATGGGCATTGAGAAAATACCTGAGAGTGCGTAACAGTGCACGTTTGGACAAGACGAAGAGAGAGTGGGGATTGCACACCGCCATCCATTGTGGCAAAAGGACAACAACTGCGGACGGAGGCGTGGTAAAGATATAGCACCCAAGGTGCAGCCAAAACAATTTATAAAAAAAAAATAGCGACAATGCTTGCAGGCAGCATGGTGTCTTTTTGCATTCATGAAAGAAATTATTCAGGTGCCTGTACAAGAAATACAAATTTTAAACAAAACTTTTGCAAACGCCATCTGACAAAGCAATTGTGTGGTGGTACATTCACAACAGAAATAAGTGCGCATTGTAATGCCACGGTGTGTTTGGCTCATGGAAGTGAGACGATTATCCACAGAAAGCCAACCATGCATACGGATAGCACTTACAGCGCAGCACAGATAGATTCAAGAATCAATTGCTGCACTGCCATCTGGCCACCTCACAGCCGAAGCCCTAGACACCCACCTGGGATCGATTCCAAGTACTAACCAGGATCAAGCCCGCGTAGTCTCTGGGTCGTGGTGGAGCCACGATGGGCCTGCAGGGGAGCTTTGTTTGTCTGCACAGACTCGGACAACGGTGACGCCGCCTACGACTTTGGACAGGCGCTGTCGCTGGAGCTGCAGCGCCAGAAGCTGCAGCTAGAGCTGATAAAGCTGGAACAGGAGCGCGAGCTGGAGGAGCGTGAGGAGCTCGTCATCCAGAAGCAGGTGACACTGGCGCCATCCCCACCCCCACCCCCACCCGTGGTGACAAACCACGCCGGCCAGTCCTACACAAATACAGTCATTCTTACGCTGCCCGTGTGCGTGTACATGGCTTTCGTTAATTCGCATCCTGGACGTGCGCCTCAGCACGCTGTGTGAGCTGTGGGAGTTAGTTGACCTTGCTTCAATAACTCTGGTCATTGCGGGTTGGTGAAAGCGGGCAGAATAGACGACATAATTTGCTGTACTTCCCTCTGCTTACAACGTAGCCCTGCAGCAGCCTACGACACCTGTCTTGTGCGTGATGGTTGCTCATCCAAACACTGTGCAGGCTCATACATTCAATCTAGATTTGGAGTTTTCGTGACTGCAGGGATCCATACTCTTTGTTTCTTTCGGTAAAGTCACAAAGGTATAAAATAAAATAAATCACGACGTTTCGATTGCAACACAAGCAATCATCATCAGGTGGGAAAACCACAGCAAGAAAATTTGTTTCTTTTCGAAACGTGATTTATTTTATTTTATACCTACGTGACTTTACCTGAAAGGCTCATACATGCTTAGCTTCCGAGATCTCACGAGATTGGGTCCATTCCGGGTGATTTGGTCGTGGCACGCTCCTCATACTTGTGTCTAGCGTAGCATGTGATTGTAGATTGCTCACGACGCAAATTCAACACGTGAATTGTACAAATGACCATGACTATACAAATGAGATGGCAAAAACGAGAAAAACAAACTGATTCTTGAATGGAATCATGGCCCAGAGCTGTGTGGGGGTGAATCATTACATATCTAGAGCGTACCTCACTCTGTCCCTGTCGCTTGAGTAAGAACTGCATGCGAGCTTGTGTTGTACTGGACATTCTAGATTTGAAGCTTTCGTGACTGCAAGGATTCATATTCTTAGGTTTTTTCGGTAAAGTCACGTAGGTAAAAAATTTAAATTAATAAAAGTAAAATAAAAATAAAATCACGACGTTTCGGAGGCAACACAAGCTTCCGCCTTCAGGTGCTGTGACGGTTCCACCTGAAGACGGAAGCTTGTGTTGCCTCCGAAACGTCGTGATTTTTATTTTACTTTTATTAATAAAAAAATTTACCTACGTGACTTTACCGAAAAAACCTAAGAATATTGTACCGGATATTTGGCCCAATAAGTCAATCGGCCAATTAGTAGCACGTCGCGGTTGTGTTCTCGCTTTTCCGTCGTGCTAGGTGTCTCCGGAACCGGCCGTTAGCAAGCGGTCGCCATCCCCCAAGAGGAAGTGCAAGTCCCCGAAGAGGAGGATCCTTTCTCCGTGCTCCCCCTCGGCCCCACAGCCTCCCAACAAGAAGAACAAGAAAGGGCCAAGGACGCCGTCTCCACCCGGCGACGCTGAGCGGTCGGTTTTCAGTGCAGATGTTCGCAGTATAATTAGGTGCCCCTTTGAATAATGTAAGAATAACTTATTTTAGTAATTTAGTACATTTGTTGTTCGTGCCATTGTTATAGCACAAGGCTATCGTGAAGACCCTATATTTTAGACAGTCGGCAGTAGTTTCACAATAGGCGGGCGATGTTGCAATGTGTAATTCCAATTGGGTAAGTTGCAAGTAATTTTTCAAGTGTGACAAGTTTGGATCATGACGCCAGCGTACAATGCCCGACTCTTTCCAAATGACGCAGGGATATAAGACAGTGGCCCGGTAACAGTAGGCGTTGAAGATGTAATAATAGAGGAATGCCACATCGGAGGAAATGATTATAATTAATCTGGAAGCACCGTGGTGGAGACCGAGAGGCAGGTGATGAACTAGGATGTGCAGGACTGTGGATTGGGCTCGGAGATGATGGCCCAGGACAGGAATGAGTGTAGAAAGTGGAGCAGGAAGGCAGAGCCCACATGAGTGGGAAACTTTCCAGAAATAAGGTGATGCTGATGATATAAGACGTAGGCATGGAATGCATGGGAATGTAACATTGACTCTGTTAGACAGTCGCACTTGAGCTGTTCGTGTGAGACTTCGCCAAACATGTTGTGCTCAACCGCTGCCGTTTTGCACTCACTGCCCCACCGCTCACAGGAAATACCCCAAGCTGCTGGGCAAGAAGAAAGGGCCGCGCACGCCCAGCCCTTCGCCGCTCCCGCCCAGCAACGAGGCCCGGCTGCTGAAGAAACACAAGGACAAGCTGAAGGAGGCGGAGGGCAAGAACAAGGAGCGCAAGGAGATGCGGGACGGCAAGGCGGCGCGCGGTGACGCCAAGGAGCCCAAGCACAAGGGCAAGGACGTGGAGCGCGGCCGTGACAAGGACCGAAAGGACCGCGTGAGGTGTGCCGCGCGGGGTCCGAGATCGCGTTGGGCACAGAGTGAGGGTGGCGGCCTCGCCCGAGCTGGGCCGTGCCACTGCTGCCCGTGCTGTGTCGGTGTCGATGCCACCGCCGCCGCCACAACTGTAGTTGCTGTTTGAGTAACGTAACGGAAATGCTCCTGCGCGTTGACGCTTGTAAGGAAGCTAGTGATGCTCTGTCGTGATTGCAAATTAGGTGAAGTGCATTGGTTAGCGAAACTGGCGAGTTCAATTCCTGGCCAATGATAACATCAGTGGCGAGTTACATTTGAACTACTCCGGGGTCCCACCCTACACCAACCAACCCAGTTTGGTCAAGCAGCCTCCATGATGGTGATGGCGTGTGGCCTTCATCAGTGGGATGACAATGGGCTGTCTAAAGGATTTGTCATAACTGTACCAATTTGCACAGATTTTACCCCGTTACGCAATATGGATCGAAGAAGCGCATGTGCCTGAATCCAGGAACTAATTTATGGACTCTGAGAGGTGTTTACCTGTCCATCCCACAGCTGCGCAATTACATTTCGTAGCCGCTTGCTGAAAGTGCGAAACATTTGTCTCCAGCTTTGACCAATACAGGTTGACACTAATTTTGAGCGCTGACGCGAGTGATCGTACGCAGCAACGTCTCACGCTGGTGACGCGGCCTGTCTGTGCAGAGACAAGGGGAGGCACCACTCGGACTCCTCCACCACCAGCCCCCAGCACTCCCCGTCCCCACCGGCCAACCGCGCATCCCGACGGTCCCCGTCGCCGGTGCACAGGAAGAGCGGTTTGACCCGGGCGGTCAAGCCCCTGGGCCGCAACCGCGAGCAGCAGCAGCAGCGGGAGATGTCGTCACGCTCGCCCGAGCGGGGCAAAGAGCGCAGGCGCCCGTCGCCAGACACCGGCAAGGAGCGCACCAGGCGGCGCTCCTTGTCCTCCGAAAGCAGCAGGGACCGGCGCTCGCACTCCCCGCTGGCGCCGAGCAAAGACCGAGGCCGCCGGCGATCCCTGACGCCCGGCGCCGGCAAGAACCGGGCAAAGCAGCGCAGGCTGTCGGCCAGCGGGCGGGAGCGTGGCGGCCGGGCGTCGCCCTCGCCCGGTAAGGAGCGTGCGCAGGATTGGTCGCCGGGGACGGGAAGAAAGCGGCGCTCGTTGAGCTCTGGGAAGCGGGCGCCACGCAGACAATCGCACTCTCCGCCCGCCGTGGCTGAGCGCGCCTCGCGCTGGTCCCAGTCGCCGGCGGCCGACGCGTAGGGACAAGCACGGCAAGCATCGTGGCAAGTCGCCCGACGGGGCCAAGGAGCGGGCCAAGCGGAGGTCGCTGTCTCCGCCGGTTGGCAAAGAGCGCGTGCGCCGGCATTCGAGCTCTCCCGAAACGAACAAGAGCCGGTGCAAGCGACGGACACAGTCCCCGGCCGCGATTGCCGCGCGAGGGCGGTCGCGCACGCGATCTCGGACGCCCGGCGCCGGCAAGGAGCAGGTGCGACGACCCTCCCACTCGCCACCTGCCCGAAAGGACAAGGGCAAGCGTCGATCGGCCTCCCCGCCTCTCTCGGGCAAAAAGCAACGGTCCAAATCACCGGTGGGCGTTAGACGGCGCTCCCGAACTCCCCCCAAGCCCAAGCAGCCCCTGGTGAGGTCCCCGGTTGTCGGCAAAGAGCGTGGGCGCAAGCGATCGCCGCCGGTGCCCTCCCCCCCGCCGGCCGCCACCCTCGCTGTCCCCACCAAGCAGCTTGGCAACAAGCGCAAGTCTCGCTCGCCCGTTCCCGCGCCAGCAGAGAGGAGCCGCGAGCCGAAGCTCCTGTCCCTGTCTCTCCCAGCAAAGGAGCTCCCCAAGGTAACCCGGGTGTTCGAGCTCTGTGGAGTGAAAATTACAGGTCAACTACCATGTGTCAAACATCTTATTGCAGGGTGTGTTGGATCTCAGAAGTAGTTCTGCAATATCCTTCCATGGGCAATCTTTTATATGGTATTATAAAAGCAATGGATGAGTGTATAACTGTGTGTTGAGTTTGGCAAAGCATTCGATGGCACATGAAGCCACCAGATGGATTCCATTTACAAAGGCGGTGACTGCATCGTGCACTTTCAGATGCGCTTCTGCGGCCGTCTGGAACGCTCTTCCAATATTAGGAAGCCACTGCAGCTATGCACTTTTAAATCATCTAGATTGGAATCTAACTTCTTTACAACTGCTTTTTGTGTATAGTTGTCCCTCCCCCCCGGACCTCCGATTAGCACGATTGGCTACGTAGTGTATCTCCTGTGGCACCGTGTCACCACCCTTGCCTTGTGAAATACGACCTTCTGTATTGTTTGGCTCCAGCGGGAGAGAGAGGCACTGGTACTGCCGCCCAAACCACCGTCCCCTCCTCCGCGAAAGGGGCAATACCGCGGCTGGTCCGAGTCTCCGCCCATCGGAGCCGACCAAGGCCGGGCCTGGTCGCAGTCGCCGCCCTCCTGCAAGGACCCGTCCAAGCGCTGGTCCGAGTCGCCTGTGCTGGTGCCCCTCCCACAGCACCACCGGCGAGCTGCGCCACCAACCCTACTGCCGGCGCCGGAGCCCAAGCGACCCTCGCCTGCGCCAGGTAGCGTCTTGCCCCGCACCTCCGATTAACACGGTTGGATATATACGCTGCGAAGAAAGTTCAAAGTATATTTTACATAGGTCGCCTGTAGTGAGTGACACCCCACAGAGCAGAAATTCCATGTTCAGAACTGATGTAGACCGGAGCTACTTTGCCAAATCTCACCGCCGCCAACTTCTTGTTGCACGTCGCTGTGTGTGATGTCAGAGTGCTGGACTCTTGAAACTGATTTGTTTGAAACTTTTGTTGTCTTTCTTTATTGCACATATTTATGACGCTTTATTGATTTTGTTGAGAAACCATGTTGTCTCGTTTATTTGCGTATTTCCCCGCACAGTGGGTCTCTCTTCTAGCTTTGTAGTTTTCTCAGTGCTCCCTCTCCTGGCTATAAATACAATTCACGTGTTATGTATCTACGTACGCGTGCATGTAATTGAGAGCAAGCAGCTGTTTGATTTGGGAGACGGGCACACAGCCGTAACAGCATTGTTTGCGGAGCGAGTCGGCGAGGCCTAATGCAGCGCATTCAAAAGCACGCGCGGAGTTGTGTGCGTGCGGAGTTCTAACGGGACTCTCTCCGCTGCAGGGAAGCCGCAGGCGAACCGTCAACGCGCCCAGTCTCCGGCGTCCAGCCCTGGCAGCTCGCCGGAGCGGTTGCGCAAAAAGTCGCCCCCTTCGCAACCGGTGTCCACCTCTTCCACCGTCTCCAAGAGGCACCTGCACTCTTCCCCCCCGCGCAGGTTCGCCCGCACCTCCCCCCCATTCTTCTCTCTGGGCAGGGCACCCCCCTGACCCTACTCGGGGCACCTTCATCTCGGGGTCAGGGCACCCTCGTCTCAGGGTAGCCGCACCCCTGTCGTGCCGAGGAGTGCAGTTGCCCTGCCCCTGTGGTTCGGTGATGCCGAAGGCTCTCGCATCTCCTGTACCTTAGATTATAATTGTGCAACATTCATTGTCAATAACCTATTCTCGCCCACGCAATTTGTTGCGTGTATCATAAGCATTTGAATATACCCAAATCGACGAATTATTAAATGCTGAGCGCTGGCTTAAATTAATAGAAGGGATGGTTGGCCTGTTTCAAAGCGGTATTGAGTGAATTATTCATTTGACCGTGACGCCGGGTGGGTGTGCGGGCTGTGGCCGGGTTTGTGCTGGCCGGGCGGTCGTAGTGTTGACGATGTTGTCCGGTGCCGGCGCTGCAGGGTGGCGCGACCACGTAGCCCCGAGTCGCCTGCAGCAAGTCCGGCGGCGCAGCGGAATCGGCGGGGGCAGTGGCGTTAGCGGGATCGTCTCTCCGCGGCAGCGCAAGCAGCCGCCGGCTCCGCAGCCCCAGCATCTGGAGCAGCGCGCCGCCTCGCCGGCCCCCGCCATCACCGTGACCGCTCCCGAGGGCGCGCGCCGGGCTTCCCGCTCGCCTGCGCGCAAACCTGCCAACGACCCGTCACCCCCCTCCAGGTGGGCCCCGCGTCCCCATGCGGCACTCTGGAGTTAAATAAAAATGCTCCTCGCTGTGCAGATTTTCAGTACGCGTTGCCGTGGCGTTAAGGGCTCGTCCCAGCCACAGTGTTAAGGAGTCGTTTTCATCTAATCACGATTGCAAGTGGCTGAATTTTTACACCCCAAATATTCATGGAGAACCAATCTTCTGTATGCAAGGGCCTAGATTTGAAGCTGCAAGGATTCATACTCTTAGGTTTTTTCGGTAAAGTCACAGTAGGTAAAAATTTTAAAATAAAAATAATAATAGAAATAAAATAATAATAAATGAAAATAAATCGATTAAATCACGACGTTTGGAGGCAACACAAGTCTCCGTCTTCAGGTGGGACCGTCACAGCTAAATTACTGTATTATTTTATTTCTATTTTAATATTTTACCTACGTGACTTTACCGAAAAAACCTAAGAGTATGCAAGGGCCTCTCGCATTGGCAAAAGTGTCTGAGGTGTGTGTGTGTTAAGGTGTGGCCACCCGCCAAAGGTATGTGTGAATGTCCTCGTTGGCCCTCGGTGTGGAAGGCCCCTGGCTTCATCGGTTGCGCCCGCCGTATGCCACAGGGCGAGGCGCACAGCGCCGCTGCACGGCCGCCGCTCGGAGAGCCCCCAGGTTCGGCGCCGTCGCCCCCCCTCACCGGTGCCGCCACCGCCGCCACCGCCGACGTCCTGGGACCGCCCCAAGAGGGACGCGTCCAAGCGGCGAGAGCCGGACAAGTCTCCGGACAGAGTCGACGGTACGGCCGGGGAAGAGAGAGAGAGGCAGGGTGACCGCAGTCGCCTGGTTTCCATGTTCACACGTGCGCACACACGTACTGCACTTTTGTCCGTCTGCAACTGGATGAGGGTGTCCACGCACCATACAGATCGTCGGGGTGCTTTGCCTATGCTTTTGCACGCTGCTCAGTCAGTGCGGGTTGGTGACCATAGACGCGGAAGCGTAGAAGTACAGAGCAACAGTGGATTTAGCTTCACTGCCCTCGGCTACCCGCCACGTTGCCCTGCAGCTGGCTGCTTGTGCGTAGTTGTCGGCCATTTCTAAACCTTGCCGAGCTTCCAAGATCTGATGAGATTTGGGTACATTCTGGGTAATTTGATTATAGGGCACCTGGTTATCTTTAAGAGGTATTTTTAATGAAGAGAACTGCATTAGTCTAGACTTGGTTTTACATGAACGATTCAGCGTATCTGGTTTCTTTGTCAAGGCATTGCCTAATGTACACAGTTGTACAACATATATGGGCTGATTCGCGCAGGTATTTTCCTCCTGGACAAAGAGCGTTATAATGAAACAGCGTTATAAGAGGCAGCGCTTTGAGTGGTTTGCCTGTAATTGGAATGAGGATTTTCCAAATTCGATTGCTTTGTATAAGTTGAGTAACTAGTGAATTTTCTAATAGATGTATTCTCCTTCCCTGCCCTTTGGTGTTAATATTATGATTTGTTCATTGGTTTCACAGTAGTGCCCTATTAAATTGAATATGTATGTCTAGTTTAATTTATCCTATATACGCAAAGAAAATATCAAGGACGTGCTTGTTTTCCACTCGTGAGTGTTATGATTTGTTTAGGAAAGGACATCCTGACGGTTTTTCTAAGCAAACCTTCGTCAAATAAATGGCGCAATGAGCGTGCGTGATGAATCACGTGGAGGGGTGCCGGAGAGCTGACGCTAAATTCCGCACGGCTGTGACCACAGACGCGCGCGCGAGGACGGACAAACGCGAGGGCAAAGACTGCGGCGAGGCAGAGCGTGCCGCCGCTCGAGATCGCGAGCGCAGGGAAGAGCGCGACGCCGCCCGGCAGCTGCCGCCGCCGCCACCCGAAAAAGCGCCGGAAAAGGAGAAGGCCCGGTCGGAGCGGGATGGCAAGGTCGAGGGCCGCTCCGACGGCTGGAGGGACGGCAGGGGGGCCGCAAGGGAAGGCCGGGAGCCGCGCCGGAGGGACGAGGCTTCGGCAGGAACGACCGGCGCCGCGGCCGCTGACGACAGGGCGTTTGGGCGCACGGGGCGCAAGCGGGAGGAGGGGATGCGCAAGGAGGATCGGAGCGGCGAGCGGGGCGGGCGCAGCAACGAGCGTGCGCAGGACAGAGGTGGTGGGTCCCTCGCCGGAGGAGAGCAATCTCTCATTTTCATGATGCTGTTGCTCTGTGTAACAATTAATCCACGATAAAAAATCAATTCAAGTTGCATATATATCACGACTTCACAGTTGCGATATGTAAGCAACGTGAGAGTGATTATTTTTTGCATGGTCTTGCATCGTTATTATCGCTCAACCCCTTGGCTATTTGTCACACGAATGAAGGCCCACATCTCACGGTTGAAGTGCTGAGAGCCCTTGCTTGCCGCTGTGGCGTGTGAGATTGCTGCGTGTGACCGCAATGCTGTTCGCTGTGTGCCGCAGGCCGTGGCGGCGGCGGCGGTGTTGGCAGCACCAGGGTTGGGCTTGCCACGTGGGACAGCAGAGCAGCGGCGGCGGCACCCGACAAGGCTGCACGGGAAAACCGCGATTCCAGCCGCGACGCCTCGTTCGACAGACGTGAAGAGCGCCGGGAAAACCGCGAGCGAGGTGCTCACGTGGCATGGGGTAGGGGTGATCATGACGATGAACTGGGTCATCATCAGCTGCACTCCTGCTCACCTGGCATTGTCACTTCATGTCATTCATTTATGAAGGAAAGCCTCATCTCACTCCCTCCACACACACTCTGCTCCAGCATCCAAGGCTCTCTGTCAAAGCCCCCAAGTCAAACTTTGCTCATTGGAGATTGCTCATCCTCTTTTGCCTCCTTGCCCATCTTCAATTCGAAGCTGAAGACCTTCCTGTTTTCCTCTGCCTATGCACTTGCTTTCCGTACAACGACTTGGGGAATGTGGTTGCATTTAGGGGCTGTAACAGTCCACGTTTTGTTGCGTTGCAAACCGCCGTGGGTCTCGCTTGATTGAAAGCGTCGCTTCCCGTCGGCATTCGCAGACGGCGCCGCGGCCCCCGGGAGCCGCCCGGCGTCCCCACCGGCGCGACCCTCCCAGCGCGGAGGCGCCTCGAGGGATCTGCCGTCTCTGCCCCCGGCCGGCGATCGTGACGCGGCGCGGCGGGAGGTGGAAAGGAGAGAGCGCGACCGCACCGACGGCGGCGGTGCCGGCGACCACAGGGACCGCGACAAGGAGAGGGAGCGTTCCGGCGCCGAGCACCGAGAGCACCGCGACAGGGAGCGCGCCGACGGGGAGCGGAGGGAACGCGAGAGAGCCGACGCCGAGCACCGCGAGCGCGAGCGCTCGGACGCCGAACACCGCGAGCGCGAGAGGGAGCGCGAGCGCTCGGCCGCCGAGCTGCGGGAGCGCGAGCGGGCGCGCCCCGCGGACGCGGAGAAGAAGGCCGAGCGAGCGAGGGAGCACAGGGAGCAACGCGAGAGAGAGCGAGCCGAAGGGCCGGACGCCGGCGAGAGGGAGCGAGGCAAGGAGAGGGGGGGCGGCGGCGGCGTGCGGGGGCGCGGCGGGCGCGGCCGCAGGAGGGAGGAGCGAGAGCGGCGGAGGGAGGAGCCGAAGGAGGAACGGCGCGAGGACGGAGACAAGAAGAGGTGAGGAGGTTGGCTCGGCACGTCTCCGCACGTCGCTGCGTCGCCGCGCCCTCTGAGAGACGCGTGCCGCCATTGTGCCATCTCAACCGTCATTTGATTCCAAACTGTCAATTCTGTCCAATTACTTCATATACTCACCCTGCATCTATTCTGATGTTTCTGTAATTTAATAGAATTTCCGAGCTAACTTTTGCGAGGAGAATTTTATTTCGTGTTGTACTTGCTGTCTGCTTTTGTCACGTTGGTGGCCCAGGTCACTTGCAAATGAGACTCACCCTGGTCACTGTGAGTTCTCTCGCCTGGCTTAACAAAGTAAACGACGTGAAACTTGTGCCCAGGAAGCGGACGCGAGACGTCAGCAGCCCGACTTCCCCGCGGCCTTCTGCAAAGAGACTGCGACTCAAGTCACCCGAGAGCGCCGACTCCTCCAACAGCGGCGATGACCGAAGTGTGTGACTCCTGCTCGCTCGCCCGCCCACCACCACCACCACTGGCAAAACCGAGACTTCCCGAGTACACGTGGCCCAGCTGTAGCGCCGAGGATTGTGGATTCGAATCCGGCAGGCCACCCCCGGTCGTTACTGCAGGCGCATCGTCCGTAAAAATACCACGCGCCGGTCCGCTTCGCGTTGGCCGTTCACGATCCCCGTGACGTCATTCGAAAAGAGTAGGCCCTTGTGTGCTGACGTCACGGTCTAAATTTGTTAAAATTGTAAAAATTACCTTCAAATTACTCAATTGGAAATACAAAAAAGCAACATCGCTGCCTATTGTGCAACCACTACAGGCTATGCCTGTAAAGCTGAATCTTAGCACCATTGTGGTGTGATAGCCTTGCGCTGGGAGAATGGTGCGAAGAACAAATGTTACTAAATTTTTACAAACAACACTTTACCCTTCCACATGGGGCAAATGAAAACCGTTGTTTCAGAAAACGTGTTCGTGGCCAGCTCTTTTATCGATCCACTGCTGGATGAAGGTCTCCACACGCCCTGCGGCTCGTGGGGGTCGTCGGGGTTATTTGTCCATGTGTCACCACCCCCGTCGGTGCGAGTTATTGGTCGCCCATCAAAGCACTGTCTAGGCTCAACCCCACTTAGTTTTGAGATCTCACGCTTCGGTTATATTCAAGTAATCGATTTCCTGCTCGAATGAGCCGGTGATGGAGCTTCCACATTCCTAGATCAGGGGCGAGTCATTTCATAGCACAACCACTTAACTTCCCCGCATCCTGATGCTGCGCCGAGTCAGCCCCCAACAAGGATTTGAGCGACTGCGAGCTGCGTCATGTACCAGTGAGCTACCTGGCTGGATTTGTCTATTGGGAAATCAAATAATGATTAAAAATAAATGGGGTGTTTTTCTAATTCCAATTTTTACTAAACTGACACATCCTTGGTTGCATCGCACTCCGATCCGTCTTGTTCGAACACTTGGGCGCAGCCCCCTGGGAGCCGTCGTCCGATTCCGTCGACTGTGACGACGACCCCCCTTGCCGTGTCGGTGTGGCCGTGCAGGGCAGCGCCGGGGCAGGGAGACCCGCCTGTCCAGCCAGGTGGTGCTGCCAGCGGAGTCGACGCTCGCCGGCGGTAGTCCGGCGCGCCGGGCCGAGCAGACGCCAGAGCGGCGGCGCGAGGCCGACCGGGCCCACGGCGTGACGCCCGACCGTAACACCAGCCTCATCCAGGAGCGCCTCAAGTCGGTGGCGGCGGGCGAGGCGCTGCCCACGCGCGAGATCGACGTGCGCGAGCAGTTCGTCGACCGCCCGCGCATGCCCCAGTTCCGCAAGCGCAAGCCGAGCCGGCCGCAGCGCCGCAAGCACAGCAAGTCGGGCTTCGGCGACAGGGCCGCGGGGTCGCGCGGCGGGAGCAGCACCGGGGAGCGCGAGGCGCCGCACACGCCGCCTCGGCCGTCGGAGCGGTCGGACGAATCCGCCCCGGAGAGCGGGCGGAGGAAGAGGGCGCGCGAGGAGGCGGAGTCTTCCGACGACGATTCGGTGACGCACGTCAAGAAACGCAAGGGGCCCAGCACCCCGCCCGTGCCCGCGCCCACCCCGCCCTCTTCCTCGCAAACCGAAGTGTCGCGGGACGACGTCGTCGTCGCGAAGAAGGAGCCGCCCGCGGAGCGACCCGAGAGTCCCAAGGAGGTGGACGAGAAGCCGGCGAGCATCACGGCCGGCGAGGTGTTCAGCGATTGGTCGGACGAGGAGGTGCCGTGCCGCCCCGAGGGCGAGCCGAGGGGAGACGACGAGGCGAGGAAGGGCGAGCGCGGCGGAGAGGCCCGCGGCGTCGGACTCCGCGACGAGAGGCCGCGGCCGCTCGGCGGAGAAGGCCTTCGAGAAGGGGCCTGAGTTTGAGCGGTGGGAGCACGGGGGAGCGGAGGAGCGGCGCGGCAGCACGGCCGTCGTCCCCTGGGAGCGCGACGCCGAGCTCGAGCGGGAGCAGGGCGAGAGCTTCCGCAGGCAGGCGCCGGCGCGTGACGAGCGCTGCTTCTCGCCCGTGGGCTTTCTGCCACCCGCCGAGCCCCACCGGCTGGAGTGGTTCCATGCGCGGCGCGACCCCGCCCTGGAGCAGCGGGACTTTGAGGACGGGAGGCGAGTCACTCTCCTCTCTCCGTTACATTCTCCTCTGCCCACTCTTCCCTCTACTTTACCCTCTATCTGAATTCTTCTAGGGGTTTTTTTTGGGTTAGGTTTCATAAATATATAAATGTGTCATTAAAACCTGCCACAGCCAACTCGTAAGGGTTGTCATGTAAACAGAATGTCGCCAATTCGTCACTAGTACAGCACACCGGTGTGTTGGAGAGCCAAGCCATAACATTTACAAACTGAGTACGACGTTTCGCCAGTAATTACAACTGGCTTCATCAGGCGACAGCCAGATTTGTGGAGAAGTCCACCTGTTCCGTTTCTTATATAGAGGCGTAGATGTGGTGACCACATTTCTGCGCTCTTCCACAAAGTGGGGGGGGGATTAATGAGTCAACGTTCATTTTGCATGCGCATCATGCGAGCCCTTTGATCTTGTTCTTTCTGTCCACTGTGTGTATTAAAATAGCTTACCAACGGTGATCCCTATTGAAGTATGATGGCCTGTATAGGCATTCATTTAAACAATGTACTATTTGATGATTCGCTTCTACGCAGCACCAAGTTGGTAGCTATCCAAACGGTAAAAATTATTTTGACTTCTTTCAACATTATCAAAATCAATTGAGTGTCCTTGTTGGCACGCACATAATGCGCATGCATAATGTACATTGACTCATTTATCCCCCCCAACTTTGCGCAAGAGCGCAAAAGCCGTGGTCACCACATCTACGCCTCTATATAAGGAACGAAACGGGTGGACTTCTCCACAAATCTGGCTGTCGCCTGATGAAGCTAGTTGGAATTACTGGCGAAACGCCGTAGTCAGATTGTAAATGTTGTGGCTTGGCTCTCCAACACACCGGTGTGCTGTACTTGTGACGAATTGGCACGTTCTGTTTACGTGACAACCCTTACTAGTTGGCTGTGTCGGGTGGTGGTGGGTTTTAACGACACATTTATAGATTTACGCGATCTAACCCAAAAAAACCTCTATTATGGATGATATTGGTCGCGAAAGCCTACTTGTTAAACTGAATTCTTCTCTGTCGAAATATTCACCTCTTCCTCAATACATTAGCCACATGGATATCGTGGCAAACAACATGTGAAAATGTTAATTATCCTGATAATAAAAACTAATTCGTGATAGTCTTGGTGTAGAACAAGCAGTAAGTAGTCATGGTGTGACACGGTTCTATGTCTTGAGTGAAGGGAAACGTGCTCCGAGTATCATGACTTCTCTCTCATTACTCCGGGACGTCTCTGACCCACATTGCTGCACCACCAAGCGTTCTGCATTGCCAGATGCTGATTATGGAGTTTCAATTGGGCTGTTCCCTTAAATGCTGTACCATTCAGTCTGTCGCTTTCCCTATTAGCGACTGTGTTGTGGGCGTCTCCGAGGATTGGTGGTTGTGGGAGAACCACGACGAGCACTGTCGCCATGCGCCTGCCCACAGTCTTAGCCGTGGGCGGTGAAGTAAGCGGCGCGACCGACGTGGGTTTTGTGGACGGCAGATTCCGGTGCGATGTGCCCCTGCCGCCCCTGACGCCCCTGGCGCCGCTGCCGCCCCTGACGCCGCTGCCGCCCCTGGCGCCGCTGGCTCGCGAGGGCGATCGACCCGGCTGGGTGGACAGCTTGCTGGTGGAGCGCGGCTTCGAGGACCTGCGCAGGGACAGCCGCGGCAGGGAAGACGCACGGTGCGTGCGTGGGCAGTTGATTATCAGCGAGATGCTTACCCTGTAAATTTCGGTGCTGCTTTTTTCTGTCTTTAAGTATTTAGCCGATTGTTGTAAATACTTGATTCCAACCCTTGCTCTCTCCGAGTCTCGACAGTAACGCTCATTTGAATGCAGCCGCAAGGCCTGTGGCCTACCCCTCGGCCTCCTCGTCCATCTATGAGGTCCTGTAGCTCAGAGAACCTGGTCGGCAGAGTCAACCAAGGGGAAGCAAGCCACATTCCCAAGTGCCGTCATGTCATGCACTCAGCAGTTAGCCTACGGTTAAATGCAGTCATCCCATCGTTACCTCAAGAGTCCGCAAAGAGACCTGGTAACAAAGGAGTTTCGTCGTTTTTGCTGTATGGAGCTGAGACATGGCCACTCAGCCCCAAAGAGCGCAAGACAAGAAGCACAAGAACCTCAAAAAGAGGCTTTTGCAATGCCATGAATGACGGGGTGCAAATAAAGAAACCGTGCACCGCGCTCCGTGTGACCCCAGGCCGATGCGTGACCACGCCAGCCTGCTGTGCGAGCACCACGGCCGCAGTAGCAGCATCGGCAGCAACCAGAGCCGCACGTCAAGCCGGCACCGCCGCTCCACCTCCACCGAGTCCCCGCAGCGCGCCGCCCGCACCGCCGAGGAAGACCGCGCCGCCGCCGCCATCGCGCTGCATAAGCCCATCCTGCTCCCCTTGGGCCTCCCCGTGGGCCTGCCCGCGGGCCTCTCCGCGGGCCTCCCCACGGTCCTGCCCATTGGCCTGCCGATGGGCCTCCCGCCCATGGGCATGGGGGTGGTGCCACCGCAGTCCGCGTTGCTACCGGGCACGGAGGAGATAGCTGCGGCGACGCCGCCGCTCCCGCTTGCCGGATCGCGCGAGGCCGACCGTGACCGGCGGAGGAACCGCAGTGCCGAGCGGTCATTGGACCGGCGCTCGTCCCGCCTGGAGCAGCTTCGCCGGGAAGAGTCGGGCTCGTCCGGTGAGACACTACTCACCTTTCACCTTGAGAGTCAATGGCTCTGGTAGCTCCCCCTTGCACACATGCCTTGGGTACAGTTGTATTCCATGCCCAAAAGCCCTATAATGCACCATCTGTGGTTCAGCAAATTAATTAATGAGTCCGGGTACTGAAACTGCCATCCTGCAAACCCGAGGCTCTGGGAGTGGTCGCTGAGACACACAGCTTGCCGAGACGCAAAGAGATACAGATTAGTCAAGGCGAAATATATGGGAGAGAGATGCGAGACCTGGTTAGGAGGGCCTGATTACCTGATTACCACTCACATTTTCAGATGACGTCACAATGTCGTGTTGACATCACAATGTCTGAACACGCTAATTTTACCCCGTATTGTTTTTATATAAGACCTGTGTCGTTGGTTTTATATATCGCTCCTCCTGGTGCATCTGTGGTTCTTGGCACCGGCAAGAAAACGGTCGTCGTCGTTGGGAGTTTGCCGCCCTGTGTTAATCGCGGCTCTGAGCGGGCGCCGGTAACGCCGTCGTGTCCGCCGGCAGAACGCCATGACGTGGACCGACACGGCCGCGGCTCGCGACACAGCTCGCCAGAGTCGGGTCGCTGGGGCCACGCCCGCGCCGGCTCTTACGACGGCCGGGAGCGTGTGGCGGCACCTCCGCGCAACTGGGACCGCAGACGCGGGGACCGCGAGCGAGAGCGCGACGGCGACAGGCCGCAGGCGCCGTTCGACCACCAGCACCACCACCATCACCACCACCACCACGGACCGCCGGTGCCAGGCCTGGCGAGCACGCCCCGCGGGGATTTGCCCGCCGAACTCGGAGCCGCGCGGCAGTCGGAGGACGGCATCGCCGTTCGAGCGGCGCAGGAGCACGGCAGCCACGATGGGCGAGCGGTCGACACTGCCGACGGTGAGAGCTTCCGCAGGCCGCCAACAGTGGCGACTCGCTCGACGCCACGTTTTATGGTGACAAGTAGCAATGCATCGATTGATAATTTTTAATAGAGTTTTGCGCTCGCAATGCATTTATTGAATTATAGAAGAATGGAGTATTTCAATTGTGCAAATAGATTGCAAATTGAACATTTTGTTATTCAAGCAAACAACTGCAAATGAGACAAAAAAATGCAAACGAGATGTAAAATCTCTTGAAAAGAAAGGGATTGGACTCTTGAGTCAAATCAGGGCTTGGAATCGTTATAATTCATCAGATCACCAGAGGATAAGGGGGGAAGGGTGGGTGAATCGGTACAGGCCTACTTCTAACGTCTCGTGTTCTCCTCCTCTGGTGTATAACGGGGGTTGGGTCACCTCGTGCCTTCCCGGCTCCGCCATGCTGCCGGCACCCCGCGCAGGAAGGGACGCGGAGATGGGACCGCCAGGAGCCTCGTACGAGGAGTACGAGCCCATCAGCGACGACGAACTGGACGAGATGCTGGCCGACGGCGCAGACGGGTCACGTGACCCCAACAAGCAGACAGGTGCCGCATCCCCAATCCAACTTGTAGGGGCAGCTTCGTCTGACAACGCGGGGATCGCTCGGCTATTCGGCGCCGTCCACTCCGCGTGACAAATGCCGACAGTGCTCCTGCTCGTACAATTGTAATTGTACCGCACGGTGGACATGCCACGCAGCCAACCCAGTATGCTCCATCTAGTCTAATGGTGTCCGCTGGCATTAGGTCATTGCCGGGCGACAGCATAGGTCGAGCCAAGCCTCACGTCTGTTTCTCGTGCCCAGACCCCGCGGACGTGGCTGCGGTGGACTGGTCGAGTCTGGCGAACGAGTCGAAGGAGGTGGACGGAGAGCAGCGCGATGCCGGCATGGCACTGCTGCGCTTCACGCCGGGTGCCGTGCTCCTGCGACTCGGCGTGTCGGCGCGCCTGGCCGGGCCACGCCTGCTGCAGCGAATCCGCGACGCCTGCAAAGAGACGTCTGCCAGCGTCCCGGGTAGCTCTCCGTTGCGCTCGCGCTGTTACGCACCACAACTGAACGTGTGGCGAATCGTGCACATCAGAATCGGTTATTTTCAACATGTAATTTTAAATAGTAAATAGTTATTGAGATAGCGAGCCTCACAGTGTTGCACGTCACGATACACTTACATCTCATCTCAAACATTGAAAGGGGCACCCCCAGTGCCAGCTTGTCCCTGTGTGGCACCAGGTGACCTCAGCATCTGGCATATGAGCAGGCATTACTCTTGTCAGCAGACGGTGATGATTGTGATGTATAATCCCAATTGAGTAATTTATGGGTAATTTTTTGAATTTGGAAACTGGCCGATGAGGTTGTTTTTGATGCTATACAAATCCAAATTGTCTGGTATTAATTCACTAGCGATGAGATGGTTATCACTGTATCTTGCATATGGCTGGATAAGCAGCCACAATATGGCTTAATTTGATGTGGTGGATTTCTTGGAGTGAACAATGGTTTGGTTGGTGTTTCTGCCATCACATGCTGTACTTTTTTCATAATTTCCCTTCGTGAAGCTTATGCACAGATCTGCCGTAACATGTGTGGATTTGAGCAAACACGAAGCATTGCTTTTGAGGTCGAGATTAAATCCCCGGAGGATCTTTAGTGGGATTGGCGATTAGGGGTGCTACGGTGGCGAGATGTTATCTACCTCGGCAGGTATACAGGAGGTCGTGGGTT
This sequence comes from Lethenteron reissneri, assembly GCF_015708825.2. Classification (NCBI taxonomy): domain Eukaryota; kingdom Metazoa; phylum Chordata; class Hyperoartia; order Petromyzontiformes; family Petromyzontidae; genus Lethenteron; species Lethenteron reissneri. Next base: position 886,790 of record NC_083823.1, on the reverse strand, counting down.
TGATCCCGACCCTGTCGCCTGTATATTTGGAGTTTGCATTATTCTCCCCATGGTCAAGTGGATTTTTCTCCGGGCCCTCCGGTTTTTCAATCCACATTGTGAAAATCAACATCGTGCGTTTAGATGATTTAGCTGCTTCACATTTGCATGTAATAAGCCATTTGTGGCCAGCTTGCTTCTGCTTTAAAGCTCAGTGGGCCTTTCTGATGAAATAAAAATAGTTTGTTAATAGTTACGATGGATGCACGTTTAGCAGCGGTTATCAGTGAGAGTACGCTGCCCGTGAGTGAGCACGCGCACCGTGCCGACAGCGTCACTCGTTTTTCACCGCCCCCCCCCCCACCACCACCAACCCCCCCCCTGCCATCGCACCACAGACGTGGAGGCGATGCTAGAGCAGGAGCTGGGGGCGCTGGGACGGGCCGTGCTGGGGCGCCGGCATGAGCAGGCGGCCGTGCTGCACGTGGCGGCACCATGCCACCGCGCCCTCTGCTACCGCCGGGACCTCGCCATTCGCAGGCAGATGCTGAGTGGCAAGGTGAGAACGGGGGGCGCCCAAAAGCCATCTCGCTCGGCTTGATCCGCGAAGCGAGCGTGGCATCTAGCGTGGGCCTTAATCCGTCTTCGCGGGTTCACTTCAGGTTTTCACAGATGTGGGGTTTTAGGTCTTTGACCGTATTTTTTTACCAGTCATGTGACCGATCTTGTCAGACCTCAGATGCTCGGCAGGGTTGGTCTGGCGTCGCGCTTTGGTGGGTGACCACCGTGCACAAACAATGTGCAGCAGGTTGACAGCAGAGGGCAGTGCACGACATTCAGTTATACTGTACTTATACGCTCCCATTTCTGCTGCTCACGTTCTACCCACTAATCAGCGTGGTGTAGTATGGTCAAATAAGTAAAAAATAAAATAAATTTAAATGAAAACAACTCAATTAAATCACGACGTTTTGGAAGCAACACAAGCCTCCGTCTGCAGGTGGAACCGCCACAGCAAAATTACTGTAGCGGCCAACTGAAGACGGAGGCTTGTGTTGCTTCCGAAACGTCGTGATTTAATTGAGTTGTTTTCATTTTAATTTATTTTATTTTTTACTTATTTGACTTTACCGAAAAAAACAAAACGTATGGATCCTTGCAGTCACGAAAACTTCAAATCTAGAATTATGGTCAAATAACCCTCACGACCTGCACAGCGTGGAGAGGCTCTTCCATCAGGAGATTGGGAAATGTGCAGGGCTATTCTGTTTTACGTGTACATTTCTTATGAAAATTATCTACTTTATAATCCCAACTCATTCGTTGATAACACAGTGGTTCTTTCTCAGAGCACATAAATTACATTTCAAGACAATATTAATGGAAAACGAGTTTTTGTCGTGCTTGGGCACTACTGCCAATGCAGCAGCATCACCAAATAATGAATTTTATCATCTGTATTTTTTTTATTAATTTTCATAAGAACCTCTTGTGATGTTGTTGAGAGCCTATTGAGATAGAACATGTGTAATGCGGGCGTAAATGGGCGGGGCGGATATGACGATCCGAGAGGGAGGAGTCAGGGTCACGTGGGGGAGAAGTTATAGCGGGGAGACAGGAAGCCATCGGGGTCAGTCGGGGGAGTGAAGGGTGGTGAACACGTTGGGTGGTCGCCGTGCCTCAGCCTAGTGGCTGAGGGGCTCATGACGGCGCCAGCCAGCGGGGTGGAAGAGAGAGTTGGGGATAGAGACAGAGAGTGGCGATATAGCCACAGAGGCCACGCAGGGCTGAGGTTGGAGATGGCGAGATAGCCACAGAGGCCACGGAGGGCTGAGATTGGGGAGTGGCGAGATCGCCACACACGGTAAGACTCGGCACCGCCGGCCAGCGGTGACCGAGCACGGAGGAACAGGGAGCAGCGGTGGAGCTGCTGTGAGAGCAGCCGGAGGGCTGCACCAAGAGCCTGCAGCGGAGCTGCAGGAGCGCGGAGGGCTACGGGAGCGAAGGCAGCTGTGGAGCTGCCAAGCAGAGAGTCTCAGGAGGAGAGCCGTGTGGGAAAGAGAACGCGAACCCAAATAAAGGACACGGAGTCAGAGAGAAGCGTCCGAGTCTTTTATTACACATGTTTGAAAAACATGGTTGCGTTGCCAAACAAAGAAATTGTTTAAATGATGTATATAAATATGAAGTTTAAATGAAAGGTTTAATTATACCCAAATGTTATACTTGCTTAACCAGACAACTTCTTGAAATTTTTATGATTTGCTTCTAAACTAAAGAGACATCGTAGGAGGTGCGTGGATAAACATATTCATGATATAAATAACGCTGGGCACCAGCAGGTGCGGAGGTGGCGGCGGCGGCATTGACGGTACCAGAGTTGCCGCCCCCTCCTTCTCACGCAGATCGCAGGCCAGCAGCCCTACGCGAACGCACCAAGCCTGGACCCCGAGCTGCTGAGAGCCAGCCTCAGGCTGTTCAAGCGGCGGCGTGCGGGAGGGCCGCCCCTGTCGCCCAGCGATGACGTGTGCCTGGGCGTCCCAGACGTCCTGCACAAGATGCCGGCGGACCGATCGCTGTCCTCCTCACCCTGCTTTGTCGTCCCGTAGGGTTTGCGGGGAACTGTTCATTGAAAAAAACTGTTTTGCTAGGACATGCCGCGAACTGGAGGAATTTTGTCTGCTGTTTGTTTGACAGTGAATTTTTTTTGTGACTTCCATCGCCTCGGACCGAAATTGGAATTTTCAAGCAAGATTATTTTGAGATGTGCTGTATTTTTTAAGAATCTGGTCAGCAATGCTCGAGCTGAAATTCCTTTCCAGAGTTTTTTCTGGTCTCAATGTGATTCTGATGGACAGACTTTGGGAAACTCACCTGCAATGCTGTCATATAAAGAACATTTGTGGCATTCGTTTTCACTGGAACTGCACAGAAACTCATTACTGCCTGCCCAGATTGCATCAGATTTTAAATCTCAATGTTGTTTTCCCCAGGACTGGCTTTGTATGTTGAACTTCTTTCGCACCATACGGAGCCAACTGTACTAATCGGTGGTGCCAACTTCTGTCGAAATCTTGCAGTTGAATGTTACATTGTGTCGACAACACATGTTAGCACTGCATTCATTTTACAACAGGCGGTCCGATACTTTGATTCACGCTAACGTGTTTTGTGTTTTCACAGTAAGTTGCTATTTTTCTTTTTCAGTAAAAGAAATACCTAGAAAATGGGGCGTTTAATGTGTGATGTTTTTTTTGTTCACTGGATCCTTTGCTTAGAATTTTTTAATTGCCACAGTGTGTCTTACATTTTCATTTGTATGACGGGGCTGTGACTGCTCTTGCCATTGATGGAGACCGGGACTCCGTACGGACGGTTTTGCCACTCGGCCGATCACGCCCATCACGGTGCGAGCGCACGAGTGCAGCCTTCATATTCACCGATGCGGAGAACTTGACCAGACCGCGGATCGGGGTGTGGTTTAACCAAACTCTTGACGAACAAGCCGAGTTGCATGATGCTGAAGAGCGTATTTTTTACCCGGTGCAAAATGACTGAGCGACGTGGAGCTAGTTGCGATGGGACCTGAATCCTTGTAGCAGCGGCGATATCGGCCGTCGTTTCATTGTTGACATTAAATGAACTCGTGAACACATGCCTCGTGCAACTGTGAAGAGCGCAAACTTGCTCCGAAGTACCCACATGACTGCTGCAGCAAGACAGCAGATGACAGCTGCTGCTGCTGCTGTGGAGCATCCATCCCTTGCGTCTGGAATGTGGCCTCGACTCGTGAACTGTGGCGTGTGTATGGGACTCTTCTGCCGAGTTCGCTGTACACCGAGCTGCTGATCTATTCCATCGATTGTAAGTTCTGCTGGGCTGTTGGGACGCTTGATAATAAAGCCAGCCGGTATTTTTTTTTTTACCGCGTCCTACCAATGAACCCTGCCAACCACCCACCCACCCAACCATTTACATCACTGTAGCTTTTGAAGTCTGTGAAATGATAAAGTTCGTTTGAAGGCTGTCTGGTGGAATAGATGTCGAGTTTTGCCGATGGTGCAACTGCATCAGGACACGTGGGCCAGGGCAGCCCGGGCGACAAAGACGGGGAATATTCGACGGGGGGGGGTCCTCTTTAATTCCTTAGACCAAGAACTGTGCCAGCCACGCCGCCTCCGTGGGTGTCTCGCGTGTGGAGAACAACTCGCCAGCCAGGCAGGCTTGGTGGTACATGCGGGTTCAAGTTCAAGTTCATTTATTAGGTATAGCCCTGTGAGCCATTCAGCTCTTGAATCGGGTGCAACCGCAACAAACAAAAAACAAAAACATGAACAAAAAAACATCTTAAAGTGAATATGTGACTAAGTGCAAACAGAAAATCCAAGAAAAGACAGCAAAAATATTGCAGAAAAAACACTGTACACCAACGCTGTGTGCAAAAATCCCAGTGGGATGCAAGTCAAACAACAACAACAACCACAAGACAACTTAGATTAAGGCCATCAGTCTAACTCTGTACTACAACAACACAAACATGGCTAAACCAATACACTTTTCGAAATCACCAAAATAAAGCCATGAAGGCAATGAAAAAGCAATCATAGGAACTGACGGAATTTTCACAATAAATGGCATAAACAACATGTACTACCAAAACCCTGCAGCCATAGCTGGCTGCATGAGTCACTCCACAACAGCAGGAGCATCAATCGGAGTATTGTAATTTTTCAATGCACCTTTAAGATCAGCACACTAAATCAAAACACAGGTCATACGTTGTAGCGATCATCCGGAGCGAAACATTTTATTTTAGGTCACTGAATAGCACTGGCAGCTAGGGGTGTACAACTCCTCTAAAGCAGTTTTGAGTGAAGATCTCATAGGTAGTGACTCAAGTTTCAATTTATTTGCAACAGCATTCCAGACCCTGGGGGCATCAATAGCAAAGGCCCTTCCTCCAGTATATGTACGGCAATAGGGAATATTAAGCTGGTAAATGAGTGTAGACCTTAGGTCAAATTTGTTCTTTGAAACAGAGACGAGATCCAGCAGGTAATCTGCAGATTTTTTTGCAAGTACATCATGAATAAATAAGATCTGGTGCACAAGCCGTCGAACATTCAGAGATGTTAAGTTTGACCCAATGTAGAGATCACAGTGGTGAGTCCTATATGGGCAGTTCAATGCAAATCTTAAGGCCGAGTGATACATTGAGTCAAGCTTCTTCAGTACAGTACTTGGGGCTGATTTATACACAATGTCACAGTAATCAAGTAGAGGCAGTACGGTAGCTTTAATCAATTCCAAACGGAACATAGGAGGGAAGCAGTGCTTGTGTCGATATAGAAAACCAATTTTAATTTTTGTCTTTTTCCCAATATAATCAATGTGATCTTCAAAATTCAGTTTTGAATCCAGGATGACCCCAAGATACTTATAGATCTTGACTTGCTCTATTTGATCATTATTTAAGGTATGTAATTGGGGAAAAATAACTTCCCGCTTTAGTCCTGGTGAGAAGCATAGCACCTTGGTTTTGGCAGGATTTAGGACTAGTTTAAGAGCAACTAGCTGATGTTGTAGTTTGTTGAAATCACTCTGGAGCTTAGCAATCACGTCATCCGGAGAGCGGCCAGCAGTAATTAGTACCGTGTCATCTGCAAAAAGATTTACCCTGGAATAATCCAGTTCAGTGCCCAAGTCATTTACATAAAGAGAAAACAAGAGGGGGCCGAGAATGGAACCCTGTGGAACCCCTCTTGTTATCTTAACACTGTTTGACCTCCAACCATCTGTGAATACAGTTTGGGTGCGAGAAAAGAGGTAATTTTTTTATCATTTTACTGTGTTTTCGGAAAAACCGAGGCAACTTATTTTACTAAGCAGGATGTTGTGGTCTACTGTATCAAAAGCTTTGGACAAGTCAAGAAAAAGACAGGCGCAGTACTGCTTATTATCAAGGCTACTGTAAATGTGATTCAGAGAGTCTAATGCAGCAGATGTGGTGCTGTATTTTTTTCAGAACCCAGATTGTTTTAGATGTAATAGATTGTTGGCGGACAGGAAACTGTTAATTTGGTAGGTCAATAATTTTTCAAAAATTTTCATCAACGGGGACAAAATTGAGATAGGTCGGTAGTTATTTGGATCATCTTTAGGGCCCCCTTTGTGAAGTGGACGAACATAGGAATGTTTCCATTCTAGAGGAACTGATGCTTCTTTGATGGACAGGTTGAAAATATGGGCTATAGGTTTGTATATTAGGTGACCAACAGTTAGTAGAGCAAAGACGGGAATACTATCTGCTCCGGTAGAGGAGGACCCTTTGAGGTAGGACAGTTGTTTCAGAACATTACTTTCGTGGATTGGCTGAAAACTAAATTCGCTTAATGTTTGGACAGGAGTGTAGGAATTTGCATGAGCAGGGGTGACTCCCAATACATTATCAAATAGGGTACCAGCTTCAGAAAAATGAAGGTTAAAATTGTCAACTATTTTTTGGGGATCTGAAAAATATTCCCCATTTCGGTTAAGCTGAACGGGCAGATGATCTGTTTTGGATGCCTTTTCGATACATTTGATTGTTTTCCAGAAAATCCTGGCATTTCCATGAGATTCAAGGAGAGTGGAAGAGAAGTAGTTATTTTTTGCATGCCGTATTTTTTTGACGCATCTATTCCTTAAAATCCTGTATTCTAGCCAGTCATTGACCAAATTACTTTTCTGAGCACATGCCCAAGCCTTGTCCCTAGTTTTCATGAGCTTTGTAATCACAGGATCAAACCATGGTGGACGGTTGCCTTTAGTTTTAAATTTAACCAACGGAGCATGTTTGTTAAGAATTTGGAGAAACGTGTACCTGAAGGTCTCCCAAGCCGTAGTCAGGTTTGGAATATCACAGACCTTGTCAATATCCGAGTAAAGCACATTATTAGTAAATGCCTGAGTGCTGAAGTGTCTCATGGAGTGCTTCTCAACCAATTTAGGGGGGGCTTTGGGTCTGGCTGATGATCTCACCCCAAAAATGAAGGAGTGATCACTAAGGTTATTACCTAGAACAGCAGTCAGTGCGAAATTGTGAGGGGCATTTGTCAATAGGACGTCAAGCAGAGATGACTGTCCCGGATTTTTTAGGTTGGGTCTTGTGGGGACATTTATTAATTGAAACAGGTTAAATTCATCTGAAAATTTTGTGGCCACGGCCGGTGGGTTTAGCCAATTCCAATTTAGATCACCCACTAAAACTATTTCACCTTTAGGGAGGCCCCCAAGAAGCTCTCTCAGTGCAGATGCAGCTTCAACATCCTTCCCACTAGGCGGTCTATAGCAGCACACTACCAATATGTGTTGATTATTAGGGAGAGTTATTCTGAGAGCCAGACCTTCAAAGCAACATTTTTTAAACAAGGAGTGAGCTGGTGAACATGCAATAGTATTACGAACATAGATGGCAATTCCACCTCCTTTAGATCCTCGGTCAAGCCGAAAAAGATTGTAGTTGTCAATCGTAATCTGCAAGTCATTGACGGCAGGAGTGAGAAATGTTTCTGTTAGGCAAAATATGTCCGGGTCAAGATTTGCTACTTCTAGTTTTAGTTGACTTAATTTAATCAAAAGCCCTCTGATGTTGACATGTAGAACACCAACACCTTTTCTGCCAGAAAAATCTACAGAATTATATGAGTTATTTACATTTGGTCCAGGATGAAGCTCAATACCACCCAGAAATAAGAAAAGTAGAATTAATAGTTTGCACAGGTATTTTCTGTGAAAGGATGAAGAGCGACGAACCTTGGACGAATAGCAGCAGCTCGCAGATGGTGTTATTTTTAAGAGCAGAATGAAGTTTGGAAGGAGTGCTGGTGAAGTAATGGGACAAAGATAGGGTTTAAAAGGATATAATGATGGAGTGTAGAAGTGTCTATAAGTTGTTTCATTAGCAGGTGTAGTTGCAAATTTAGCAATAAGTATTGACGCGAAGTAACGCGGGTAGCCATTTGTAGAGTTGAGTGTGGCACTAGATATGGCCGGGAGGGACAGTAGTAAGATACACAGCAGGTGAATTGACATCTTTAAAACACTAAATTTAAACACACACACAGCTCACTCACACGCAGCTCACCCTCACCCACTCTCACGCACAGCCCACACCCATGCAGCACAACGCACACGTGGCCGCACACGCCGCCGCCATCTTGTTGCTGTTGTTGTTGCAGCTGCTGTTGTTGTTGCAGCTGCTGTTGTTGTTGCAGCTGCTGCTGTTGCTGCTGCAGCTGCTGCTGTTGTTGCTGCAGCTGCTGCTGTTGTTGCTGCAGCTGCTGCTGTTGCAGCTGCTGTTGTTGTTGTAGCTGCTGCTGTTGCGGGTGAGTTTCACAATTGAGTACGCGCCGTGCAGTGTTGTTTCACGAAGTACATCGTGTCTTCCAAACAGTCGCATATACATTCGCTTGCGTGTGTGTTAACGAGGGAGGAGTTTGACAAGAACAACATGGGGCTGTTTGAAACAACACGATTGGGCCTCGTCGCAAAGAATGGGAGCAGGAGAGCAGCCAATGGGAAGTGTATGATTGGCAGGTCATAAATGCCTGGACCTTGGGGAGAAAGATGGCACCGTTACGATAGAGGTCTAATATTTAAATTAGCGGAGGAATGCAGCTCTGCAGATCTGCAGCTCTGCATTGCATAACAGATTCAATGTCCTGTGCAGCCCAATAATCGGACTAAGATGGAATTCGTGATGTCGCACGTAAAGTAAACTCAACTCTTCGCATTATACAAAAAAGTAATGTAAGAAGGAAGCCCGCTAAGTTTGGCTCTGGGATAAACTAAATAATAATGGACAACGTAAGTTACGTAACAACATACGATTCGCGTTTGGTGTTGACAGCACAGCGCTTTACATTGAGCACGGGCTGCAGGATCGATCATGAGCCTCACGGAGGATGCCGGCGGCAAGAGAGCCAAGCGGCCAAAGACGCCTCCTCTGATTTGTCGACGAAAATTGTCAACGAGTTTTTACTCGTCCCATCAGCCACATGGCCTTCGGGGAGGGCACAATTTCGGCGGCATTGGCCAGCAAAACTACCGGTTTTGACATTCAGCGTCTCATCAGCGGTCGGGCTTTGCTTGAAGCAATGCTCGCGACCTGCCAGATGTCACCCCCCAGAGGATGTGGTCACCCAGGGTCCCGTGATGTGCACGTCTGAGCGCTCGTGACAGTCGAGACTGGACACGAATGTGCTTGGATTGGACCAATTGCTTGAAATGATGCATTCCCAGAAGGCCGTGTGGCTGACGGGATATGATATTATACATAAAACATGTTTGTGTATTTCATGTGGAAGGATGTATGGGAAGGAGGGGTTATTGTTACCGCAATGCAGATCAATGGGGGAGGGAGAATGACTCAAACTCTGCGTGATTACGTCACAGCCATCGTGACGTCAACGCGTACCGCATTCGCTCCGGATAAAATCGAAGGGTGTCTGCGCGATGATGTCATGACGTCGCGGGACTGCCCGCAATGCAGTCGGGTGGAAAAGTGTGGACGAATGACGTCATCCGTAAGTACGTGATTACGTAGAACTGCAACGTCAGCAACGGGGATAAGGCGCGGTGACATCACCAGCGTACAAGGGAACGTTCGCCAATGCGTAATGACGTCAGGTGGATGAAACGGCAGAGGGCGTGGCCCGAACATGAAAATGCAGTGACGTCACTACGTCGCTACGCCCCGCATTGCAGCTCCAGCGGGAGGGAGGCCGTTGTGGCTGCGTGGTGACGTCACGGGCGGGCGCGCTGACGTCACACCGCGGCCTCTTAGGCGCCCGCCCTCGGCCGCTCGGCCTCTTGTCTAATCCGCGCCACAGCAGCAGGGCCCCCCAGGCTGAGTGTGGGCATCTTAATCCGCCTCACCATGATCATCTACAAGGACATCCTCACCGGTGAGTGGGCCCTTCGCCGCCGCAAACATCCCCCGCGTCGCGCCCACTCGATATTTCCACGATGTTGATCTGCCGAGGCTGATAAAATGTTTAAATCCCGAAACGAAGGCCCCGGCCGGCCAGCCGCCATAGCTACCGGCCGCCATGGCCGCCGCCGGTCGGTCTCGCCTCATCCCAATCGCGTCCACGCTTCGCTCACTCTCCCCGCCTTCCTGCCCGCAGGGGACGAGATGTTCTCGGACATCTACAAGATCAAGGAGACGGCGGACGGCGCCTGCTTCGAGGTGGAAGGCACGGTGAGTGCAGCCGGTTCCCTCCCCCGCCACTTTTACATTCCCTAGCCCGCTTGCGCGCCGCCGCCTCGCCCACCCGCATTGGCCGCGCCGGGGGCCCTTGACGCGCCGAGGCCCGCGGCCTCCGCCAGTCGGCGGCTGGCGGAGGCCGCGGGTCGCCCCGTGGGCGGTGGGGGATCGTAAGCGGCCGCGTAATGGCGCCGGCGGCCTGGGGGCTTCGCGGGCAAGAGGCGCGGGGAGACTGGCGCGAGAACAAAGACGGAGCGGGGAGCGGTTCTAGAGCGAAATACATGAACAGGTCCATGGGTGGGTACAAAGGGGCCTCGTATGTGTGAGGGCCTTCCTCGGCAGGGCGTCGCTACCCCCCCCCCCCCTCAGCTCTTGTGCCGTGCGCCCTGGTCAATGGGCCCGGGCGCTTTGTTCGTAGTTGGCTCCCCTGCCCCCGCTCCCCTGGCCCCCTGGTCCCGCTCCCCTGATCCCCTGGTCCCCTGGTCCCCTGGCCCCCTGGCTGGCGGCGTCTCGCCTCGCCCGTGAGCCCGTGTGGGGTGGGCTGCCACACACCGCCCCTTGGCCGGGACTCCCGCGCGCGTTCAACAAGGGGCGCTTACAGACGGTCACCCCAGACGGGAGTGGCCCGTGGGTTTAATGAGGGAAGGGGGCCCCACCCGACACGATGATGAGTACGGCAGAGCCGCCACGTCAATTAGAAACGAGCACATGGAGCCCCCCCCCCCCCCGTGGAAGGCCGCGTGCGTCACGGGGGGGGGCGAGTCCGATGTTGACGCCACCACCCTTTTGGCAGAAGGGACGCGCGCGGTGCGATTTGTCAATCCTCTTGCACATTGCGTAACTTTAGTAAGCCGCACAACGGCTGAACGTAATTGGTGTTGCCCATTTTGTTGATTGCTACTCGTTAGAACGGGGCGCCCCCCTCCCCCCAAGGCGCGCGCAGTGTTGTTGGAAGGTGGTTGCCCAGACCGTCTGGCAAGTCAACACTCGGATGTGCACGCTGCTGATGAGACTCGAAACAATTCCAGAGTTTTTTTGTTTACGAAATTTACGGTGCGCAGCGGCGACCTAAAATCTCATAAAGTGACGATATGCGAACCGGTCCCTCCAAGTTCACCAACCGACACTGACGAGTGGCTAAGTATGGTTAAACTCCACGATGGATTCAGCATGCAAAAGCATTCATTTAGAATATATATAATAAGTAATATTTAAAAATACGCTTTAATTAAATGTACCCTACTCGTAATGGCAGAACTCCACGACTCCAGGAAGTGGCCGCAAAGCTTGCCATAACGTAAGAGGCCGTGGTGATTTACAGCCAACGTCAGTTGAGTGTGGACAATTAGACCCAAGCCGAAACATAACATAACACATAAAAAAGAATGTTTAAAAATACGTATTTTTTATAGAATATAGTATTGTCATCAATATGACATAAGTATACCAAGTTTGCAGTCGATACCACATTGGGAAGTGGGTTAAAATTGAGTTACAAGATTTGAAGATACGACAACAACAGAGTAAGTTAAATAAAAGCGTGTAAAATGGTATCTCGCTGTTCACTACAGGCATACCTTAATTTCCGACAACTAATGTGTGTTTTCTGCATAGAGCTGTGACTCCTGCCACACACTTAAGCCAAGTTAATGTTTCCTGTGCCACTTAATTTCCTCTGTACTTTGCCCACAGTGTCTGATGGCCAGTAAAAACACTGGCCAGAATGGGGCCCCTTGGGCCAGTCTCGTGATAAGTACTGTTAGGGTCTTGTCGAGGGCTTCTTTTGGTCACTCGGCACATTGAGCAGGTATTTTTTATGATTGGGGAAAATTCATATTTTTATCAATCTCCTAACCAAATCCTGTGGAATGCAGCTGATATCGTCACAATGAAAAGCAGGCGTCGTTATACTGTGGCGATAAGTAGAGGGCAGTGCAGCAGCAGTCATTGCACTACTGTGCCCCTGCCTAAATGCGCCCGGCATTTTACCAACCTGCACTGACCAGGGTGCTGGAGTATGGAGAAGTAACCCGCATGACCTGCGCAGAATGGGGACGCCCTCGTACAAAAGTGGATTGACAAAAATGTAAATTTAAACGTTGCAAGTATTTCTTGTTCAGGACACCGGTTGCACTTTTGTTTTAGTTGCACAATACACCGAGTGCCCTCGTGGAACCTGTGCTTTATCTGATTGAGTATATATTCATCCCCCCACACATGGAGGTGAATAAAGCTCGTGTGGATTTTTAACTCGATATAAACACACCCGCTATAAGAATTATAGATGGTAACACTTGAAATGAGTCTAAGACGTGTTGCAGTTTTGTTTAGTGAACTGCAGTTGAACATTTATGTAATATTTGTTCCTACTTGAAGCACGGCATAAACTATATGAGAACGTGAAATGCAGTATTTCGATGTATTTCGTGAAAATATCGTGGTGGCAACACCCTATAGTTGCGGACACTTGTGTCTAGGTGCGCAGGGAGTAAACGCCCTTCTGTCCCCCCACGTCTGCTTGCGAGCTGTGGGTGGCCACGTTGAGGGGGTCGGTGTGAGATCCGCGTCCACTTCCCCGATGACCCCCCCCCCCCACTGACACCGCTGGGCTCGCGCGCGCAGATGGTGTCCCGGGTGGAAGGCGACATCGACGACGCGGTCTTTGGCGGAAACGCTTCGGCAGAGGGGGGAGAATTTGATTCGTCGGAGTCGTCTACAGTGTCCGGCGTGGACATCGTGCTCAACCACAAACTGCAGGAGACCAGCTTCAGCAAGGAGAAGTACATTGCCTACATCAAGGCCTACATGAAGACGTGAGTGTCGCATGCCGGTCCGGAGCATCCCAACTCTCCTTGCCCGAGTTACATATATTTTACCTACGTGACTTTACCGAAAAAAACCTAAGAATACGAGTTACATTGGCGAGTGCTGGTAGAGCGGTGTCTGTATGCGAGTTCTCTTATTCTTTGGGTCTTTCGGTAAAGTCACATAGGCTCAAAATTAGTAAAAAAAAAACACGACCTTTCGATCGCAACACAAACGGCCGTCTTCACGTGGAAAAAATAGGGGAAAACTCGTAAAGGCAATCTATTTTTCAAGGTTTAAGATGGCCGTAGTCCAAGTGTCAGCAAGTGGGTGAGGCACAAGGGCCCTGGGGCCAGCAACGTCTTGGTTTTTGTTTACTTTTATTCATTTTGAACCTATCTGTGACTTTACCGAAAGACCCAAAGAATATGAATTCCTGCAGGCACAAAAGCTTTGAGTCAAGTTGTGACCTTACTTTATATTTATAGAGCACCTTTAGATATTTACTTCTGCTGCAGTGACTGTCTGCGGACAGCGGGGTTGTGCGCAGTCAGTCGCTGCAGCGGAGTTGGGATTTAAGTGTGCTCCCCACAGTCACCAGCCTGCACTCAACAGCTTGGTGGAGTGCGGTCAAACGACCCCAATGGCCTGTGGCGAGGCCCTCGTCCATCAATGTATTGACACGGCCGTTACACGTACACACGTGTGTCTTGCAAGACTACATCTCGCCGTTTCCCCCTCCCAAGATGTAGTCCCAACAACAGTCTTGTGCGTCACACACTGAGGACGTATGCCCTCCCGCGGCGATGTAACAATCGCCCCACTTAAAATAAGACTGGTGTGGACATGCAGGGCACGCCTATTGCCGTGCAAGTGTTGCAATGTATCTGAATTCTCCATTGAGAGGCTGTTACAGGTGATGTTTGAAACCTTGAGCAAAATGCATTCTTATTTCAAAGTTGTCAAGTGCCTTCATTTGGTTTTATATTTTTCCCATTAAATATTCCATCCTTCGGTGACTTGTGCGCGTGACCCTGTGGCGTGACACGGCTCGTGCTTGTACACTGTGATTACAAACGTTGGGTCGTCGTGGCCTGGGTGAGCCCGGCGCAGGCGGTGGTGGGAGTCGGGTGAGGTGAAGCACCCACCACCACCACCCCTTTGTCCATTGCTCACCCCCCGCGTCCACCTGTGCCTATCTCCTGCAGGATTAAGGAGAACCTGATGGAGAAACACCCGGAGAAGGTGGAACCCTTCATGACTGCTGCTGCCAAGAAGGTTAAAGATGTCTTAAAGCAATTCAAGGATTTCCAGGCAAGCTTCGTAGCTCGCGTGACCACACTGTTACTGCACTGTGCCCAGTGTAAGATCAGATGGGCATGGGCAATATTAGGACGTTAGTCTCCTTCAGATATTTCTGCACCATTTTGTATTGTAAAAGAGTTCGTTTTCCTGGCATTGACGGAGGCGTATCACTCTTATGCCATTGCCATAATGAGTTGTAAGGGTTGCCCTCGGTGAATAATGCATTGCCGGCAAAAACTGGCGCGACATCAGGCAATCGCAGCACTCGATTCCTGTGCGCGTGTACATCAAGTGTGCCGTCTCTTTCCTGTGTGGAGTCTGCGTCCTCATTCGCTGTGTCTCTGTGTGTAGTTTTTCACAGGTGAGAGCATGAACCCTGACGGCATGGTCGCTCTTCTTAACTTCCGCGAGGACGGAATCACGCCCTACATGCTTTTCTTCAAGGATGGCCTGGAAATTGAGAAATGCGTAAGTGCCTTTTATGCGTGCTTGGTCGTAGCCAGAGGTTGTTTTGGTCACAGCGGGACGCACACGAGTGTGCAAGCATCCCGAGTGGTGGGTGGCTATGTCCTGTTGTGGGTGTTGTTGCCTATGGTTGTTGTAATGTTCGTGCGGCCCCCAGCTCTCTGTGAGTGCCGCGGCGGTGATTTAAGCACGGGTTTCTGCATCACGGCACGCGCGTCGTTCAAGGGAAAGCGTGCCCTGCACCATGTTAACGATCCGTCTACGCGCGCTGCCAGGCTTGTACAATCCGTACCACGCACACGCGTGTTTTAATGAACGTCTGCACCGGCAATGCTGACACGTGAACGATTGAGTGTTTACGTGGTCTGGTGTTTACTCGTGCAGTGACGGTGGTTTTTTTCCCCTTGAGTTTTAATCACTGTGCGTCTCTTTTCTTTTTTCCCCCCAGTAACCTGGAATCTCCGCCTCTTCAACTTGAGATACGCCAACTTTTTGATTCGTCTTTGAACTGCAGCTGTTCCAACTTGATGCCTGCGGATGGGAAGCACAGCACCCTCCTCCATCGGGCTGGGATCCTCCAGGCGCCCTGTGCTGTGGACTTGAAACCAGTCTTTGTGAGAAGAACCATTGATAAAGAATGAACATGTCATCAACTCGGCTTGTATCTGAAATCTGTATAATGCAAATGAGTCTTGCCTTTAACCACGCTGGTTTATTCAATAAAGGGTCCTTCAGTAAACATCTTGCATGAGCGTGCACGATTTGCTTCTCAGGTGCGTTCAGCCGTTGATCTTTCTGCATATCTTACTGAACACAGCACGGTTGAGGAGAGAACATCTTTGCAATAAACTTTAACAGATTTTCCACCATTTTATATGTAGGACCGATTGGTCGATGTGTTTGCCCTTGCACATGTTTTATTCGCTGTAGGCCGTGTGGGTCGATGGACGATAACTTACCGCAAGCTATTTCGGTTGCGATACGCCCGTCGAATGCCAAGTTAAATGTCGGTGCGTGTTCATCCAAGCAATGTGCTGCAAGAGGACTGGCGTTTGTACCAAGCCGCTGACTGGGAGCGAACGTGTGAATTTCAAACACGGGGCCATGCCTATCATGAGTCGGGAGTCTCAAGTGAAAAATGTACAAACAAGACGAGAGAAAAACGTGCGAGATGGTCAAAACAAGATAATTTATTGTAATATGACCCCACCCCCCACACATTTTGAGAAAATCTATTTCAGCTTTGCGTGGAGGCGAATCGTTATCTTCGTTGTGTGCAAGCGACGGTGGCATGTGAGTGAAACTTGATAACCATTCAAAATTCCTTTACCCAGAAGAGCCTTGCTGGAGCAACCTCCATTTAGCCCTTAATTAAATAAAGTAACAAGAGTAAAGAATCAACACGATAACCTTTAAAAAAAAAAAGGTTTTAACATGCCGAGAGCGGAGCGGTCGAATTGGCTATTGCGTGACTTGGGGGAAAGCTAAGCCCGACGAGGGCACAACGCATCTTCTGAGATGCAGTCGGCACCTCGAGGTGAGGTCTTGGTCTCGCAGACGTGTCGGGGGGGGGGGGGGGCGGGGGGGTACAGATCCTGCCTGCTACGTTGACCCTACCGTGTAGCTCCTGCCCCGACAAACGTGACCCGGTGTTTTGTGTAAAATGCTCTTGCGCACTCGCTGCGCTTGACGACGGGTCACGGGAGAGCGAGGCATGGTAAATTGTGGCCGTGTTTCGTGTAAATGGCCACGACGAAAAAAAAAATACTTTCTGCAGCTTGAGCTTTTGAATCGTGATTCGCTTATGAGCACCTTTGTTGCCACGATGGCCTTGTGCCAGAGTGCGTTCTCGTTGCTGGGCCAGAACTAACGGTTGAAATTATATCCCTGCCGGGCTCACAAAATCTATTAAATCATGGGAATCGAATTATATTTTTTTTGTACATGGGCGCAGCCATCGTGAACGAGAGCCGTGCTACGTGTGGTGATTACGGCTGCGAGCGGACGCGACAGCCTCTGGCAATGGTGGCACGAAACGAGTGGGGGCTGTGTCACTGCGCGGAGCCGAGTGCACTTTGACGCAGGGCATTCACGTGCCCCGTTCCACCTTCGCTTGGAGTCTGAATCAAAATGCTTCTACTGAAGGAATCTGATGAGCTATAAAGCCCTTTCACAGATGTCCAACAGGAGTGCAAAGTAGAGTTAGTGCTGTACTAGTGACGAATTGCCACGTTCTGTTTACGTGACAACCTTTACTAGTTGGCTGTGTCGGGTGGTGGAGGGTTTTAACGACACATTTACGCGATCTAACCCAAACACCTCTTATGGATGATATTGGTCGCGAAAGCCTACCACGTGTTAAACTATAGGAAAGGTAAACATCACTTTAAAATATACAAATAAAACAACTTTTTTTTTAATCATTGCCCATAAATGATAGCTCAGTGGCGTATGTGGAAATGTTTCGCTTGCTGCTCGGGGAAGCGGAGGGCGCGGTGAGGGTGAAGGTTGTGCCGCGGAGGTTCATCGGTTCGGTGGTGCAGGGACATCAGCTGCCGCGGCGTCGAGAAGAGGGCGCATGGACGGCAGGGCCACGCGGCAGGTCCACGTGGCAGGGCCAAACGACAGGGTCACGCGGCAGGTCCAAGCGGCAGGGCCACGCGGCAGGTCCAAGCGGCAGGGTCATGTGGCAGGGCCACGCGGCAGGTCCACGCGGCAGGTCCAAGCGGCAGGTCCACGCGGCAGGGCCATGTGGCAGGGCCAAGCGGCAGGACCACGCGGCAGGGCCAAGCGGTTGCTTGGAGGCAGCGGCGACAGCGCGCCGCACCTGAGCACAGATCAACCACGGCATAAATCACCCTCACATCATCGCAACAGTGCGCGGCCCGGTGCATGTCACGAATAACAACGAAAAGCATAACGCGAAGTGATTCTGTTGCATATTTGTTAAAACTTCGTGGCTAAAGTCCTATCTGAAGGCAGCGCGGTATTTTCGCTTAAATGCCGCCATTCTAAGAATTTGTAAATGTTGCCACGATGCAGTTATCACCAGATTGCAGCCTCATCTTAAAATATTGAAGGGATATAACAGCAACAAAAATCCCTTGGAAAATAACCGCGTCTCATTTAATATTCATATTGCAATTCGAATAAAAGGAGGAGGGGTTAGCAGAGTTAATACCGCGATTTGTATTAACGTCGAAGATGTCGTTAGGTCATTCGCAAGAGTAGGCTATTGTGTGGCAGCGCCGTTGTCAGAATTTGAAATAAAATGTACAAACATTACTCCAGAATCACTTAATTTAAATATACACAGCAGTCATCGCCCCCCTTTACTGCAAAACACGTTGGCAACACCCTCCTGAAACACCCACGAGACTCGGCGAGGCTTCCGTGGGTAAACCAGCTTCATCAATAATTCCCAAGGCACGCAATCATAAATGTAGGACGTACAATTTACTCAGCAGCCAATTAAAGCACGTGGCCCGTTCATTGGCGAGGCGGCGCACGCAGGCTCACAGATGGAGACACGAAATAGCAAACGGAGTGTGACTCAGCGCGCTCACCTTGGACTTGATAGACGCGGAAACCCAACTCACGGCACCCTTCGCTTTACGCGAACCATCCGAAGGCGAGCGAGGGCTTCGTGGAACTGTAAGCCACCGTTGAATCAAGAGATCGCTGGGTTCAGAACAGAGAGGCACAACTTCACGGAGCGTGGATCTCTGCATGAATGACAAATAGTTGAACCATGACAAGACTTAGGTGCCGGGTGTGAACCAAGGTGGCCAAGCTCAGGGGGCTATACTGCTGGGAGGCATTCTGGCCTCGGGCTTGGAGTCAAGGTCCATGGGAAGTGTTGAGTTTGCACTCAAGAACCACCTTCCTGAGTTTTAAGGCATGTTGGCTCGGCTGACAATGTAATACTAATTCGATTTCAAATCTGACTTTTAGTTTGTGTACAAGTGCCTTGATATAGTTTGTGAATTGCGGTGTTTAGAAATTAATATATTGATTAGCATGGAGCCAGGATCTCATGAAATGGAAATGTCACGATGGTCGGATGTCACGGAGCCAGAGGATGGCATGCGCTCGTGATCTCGTGTCACCAGGATCGCATCAGGCATCGCGACACCTCATGGGATCCTGATTCCCTCCCCCGTGCGCCCAGGAATCAGGATATCATGCATTCAGAAAATCATGGAATCAGGATATTATGGAATCAGGATATTATGGAATTAGAGTATTATGGAATCAGGATATTATGGAATCAGAGTATTATGGATTCAGGATATTATGGAATCGGGATATTATGGAATCAGGATATTATGGAATCAGAGTATTATGGAATCAGGATATTATGGAATCAGGATATTATGGAATCAGAGTATTATGGATTCATGATATTATGGAATCGGGATATTATGGAATCAGGATATTATGGATCCAGGATCTCGTGGATCCAGGAGGAGTCGCCTCGTTCCTCGTCAGCAGCTGTCAGGGCTGACGCAGCTGGGCGCGTGGGCGTGCGGGGTGGGAGGGGAGTAGCGGGGGCGGGGAGGGAGGGGGGCGGGGAGGGAGGGGGGGTTGTCAGGCGATGTTGTTGGGGGGGGGGCTCCTGCAGGTGGGAAGTAGTGGGGGGGGGGGTACGAAGTAATGAGAGGAGGCGGGGAGCGGCTGTGTAGGTGGGAGGATGGCGACGGGGGCTGATGGGAGGGGAGTTGGTGATCTTCCTCCCTTTTCCTCCGCGTAGGAGCGGGCTCTTCAGCCTCCCTCGCCGGCACGGCGGAGACGCAACCCGCAGCAGGGAGCGAGACGGAGCGAGACGGAGCGAGACGCTCGCACCACCACGCACGCGACTGGAGCAGTCTCTCTCTTGCCTCACTCCACCTCGTGCCCCGCCTGGTGCTCCACCACCACACTCCACCACACTCACTCCAGCAGCACCACACTCCAGCACCACCACCACACTCCACCACACTCCACCACCACCACACTCCACCACCACCACCACACTCCACCACCACCACCACACTCCACCACCACCACACTCCAGAACCACACTCCACCACACTCCACCACACTCCACCACCACCACACTCCACCACCACCACACTCCAGAACCACACTCCACCACACTCCACCACACTCCACCACCACCACACTCCACCACCACACTCCAGAACCACACTCCAGCAGCTTCACCCTCTAGCCGAAGTCGTCCAGCAGCCAGCGGGTGGGGGCTGAGCGGCACATGGGGAGGGACCCCGCCTCCCCCTCCCCAGCGGAGAAGAAGAAGAAGTGTCTCTGCGCACTGAGCGCCGCGCCACGAGCAGCAGCAGCAGCAGGAGGAGGGGGGGGAGAAGGAGCCTGGAGACCCCGCCACGGGACCCGACGTGGAGACGGCGTTGAGGAGGCGATGCGCGGCGCCCGCGAGCCGCGGTGATGCAGCCTCGCCGCCTGGTGCCCGCGATGTCCGCGTGCCTTCAGCAGCAGCAGCAGCACGCGCTGTGCCCGCAGCTCGCCGCGGGCCACGTGGAGGCGGCGCTCAACTCCACGATGCTGCTTCTGCTGCCGCCGCCGGGCGCCGGCGGCAACGCGAGCGTCGTCGTCGTCGGCGGCGGCGGCGGTGCCGAGGAGCAGCAGGAGGTGTTCCGCCTCTTCCCGCTGCCCGTCCTCGCCGGGGTCACGGCCGCCTGCTGCCTCCTCTTCGCCGTGGGGGTCGTGGGCAACGCGATGACCATCGTGGTGGTGAGCCGCTACAAGGAGATGCGGTCGACCACGAACCTCTACCTGTCGAGCATGGCGCTCTCCGACCTGCTCATCTTCATGTGCATGCCGCTCGACCTCTACCGCATCTGGCAGTACCGGCCGTGGCTCTTCGGGGACCTCGGCTGCAAGCTGTTCCAGTACGTGAGCGAGGGCTGCACGTACGCCACCATCCTGCACATCACGGCGCTCAGCGTGGAGCGCTACCTCGCCATCTGCTTCCCGCTCAAGGCCAAAGTGCTCATCACCAAGCGGCGCGTCAAGGGCGTCATCGCCCTGCTGTGGAGCTGCGCGCTCGGCAGCGCCGCGCCGGTCTTCTACATCGTGGGGGTTCAGCTGGACGACGACGTGGAGGCGCTGCTCGTGTGGACCACGGCCGAGTGCCGCGAGAACGAGGAGGCCGTGCGCTCGGGCCTGCTGCAGACCATGATCTGGGTGTCCACCATCTACTTCTTCCTGCCCGTCTTCTGCCTCACGGTGCTTTACGGACTCATCGGGCGCCGCCTCTGGCGGAGGAGGCGCCAGGGAGGCGCGGGACTCAGCGGCGCGCAGCGGGAGAGGAGCCACAGGCAGACCGTGAAGATCCTCGGTGCGTCCATGCGCGGGTGGCGGTGGTGGCGGTGGTGGTGGGTGGTGGTGGGTGGCGCTGCTGGCGGTGGTGGTGGGTGGTGGTGGTCGGGGGAGCGGTGGTGTAGTGGTTAGCGCGCTACGAACCCGACGACACGAGTTCGATTCCCACTCACGGCCAACACCAATAACGATTGTCGGAATCGGTCCTGGGACTCCTCTCGGTCGACTCAGCCTCAAATGAGTACCTGGTGCGCTGTGTGAACATCGCCACTGGGGAGACAAAGGCGGCCGGCCGTAGTGTTGGCAAACCCGCCACCTCGGTGTGTCGTGCCGGCCTACAGAAGTGCTGCTCGCTAACAGCACTTGCCCCAACAGTCTGTTCAGGCTACAGGGGGGGGGTTGTCTTTGGAGGAGGTGGTGGAGGTGGAGGTGGTGGTGGTGGTGGTGATGATGGAGGTGGTGGTGGAGGTGGAGGTGGTGGAGGTGGCGGTAGTGGTGGTGGAGGTGGTGGAGGAGTTGGTGAAGGTGGTGCTGGTGGTGGTGGAGGCTCGCGGCAGGACACGGGTTGATGCGCTCCAAAAAACAATCGCGCTCAGTCACTCGCGAGTTTAGCAATTCACCAACTCGCTCGCTCCGTTCGTTGATTCGTTCGTTGAGCCAACCACGCAACAACTCACTCACCGATGAAGATGAGTTAAATGAATCGTTCATTAATGATCCACTCATTCAAGAGATAATACTTTCACACACCACGCAGTCGTTGCTTCGTTCGTTCACTCAATCACGCATCGCTTGGTAATCATTCCTTGACTCGGTTATTAATCATGAAATTATTCACTCACAAAAATGAGTCATCTACTGACGAATTCATTCAATCAGGCTTTAAATCATTTACCCACTCAACCCGTCACGAATTAAAACTACTCATCCACCCACTCATTGACTTGTTCTATCTCTCGCTCGTTACCGCTTTCATTCATTCCCTTTGCAAATTCATTCCTTCGCCAATAACATATTCCTTAATGCACTAACTCATTCACCAAATGTATTCACTCGCGTGTTCTTTCATTCATGCAGCGATATATCGAGAGCGGCCTTCCCATTGACATCACGAGGTCGCTCCATCGACACGTTTACGCATTGCACTAATTCCATCCTTAACTCATTCACTCTCCGATTAATTAGCACGTTCGCTTACTCGCTCGTCCATCATCATCCATGACTAATACCGCGCCTCCCACGCATTATTTGCCGTGGCTCCATTCAACAAAGACAGAGAGAGAGCCGGCGAGAGGACATTTACATGACAAGAGACCGAGCTGCAGTCTTCCTCCGTCCGTGCACACACTCTTTCACGCGTTCATCAGCGGTGGGTTTTTTTTAAAATATGAAACCAGGCGCGATAAGATTTGGAGCACTGTGGACTGCTACTGGATCACGGGCCCTTTCGCATATTCATTCGCTCTTGCATCAATTCATTCATCCATTAATTCATTTATTCATTCGTCCACTCTGTACGTAGCAAGGTGGGAACCCACCGTGGCCACGAGCTGGGCCTCGGGATAACGCAACTTCACGTTGTGACTGCATGTGCGCGCATGTATGTGTGTATGTATGTGTGTTACACTTCTTTCGCACCGTACGTAGCCTGTAACGAAAGCGTCGCGCTGCTCCTGTTTGGGTGCAATAATCGCTGCTTTCGTGTCTCGGGGGGAGGGGGGGAGCGGTGGCGCAGAGGTTAGCGCACTGTGCGATGAAGCCGGCGACCTGAGTTCGAGTTCTGGCCACGGCTAACATCAGTGGCGAGTGATATCCTCACTGGCCCTGACCCCCCCGCCCCCCACCCACCCCCCTCGCGCTCCGTGGTGAAATATGCGAAACAACCCCACGATCGACGCGGCGTGGTGGAGTAAGGCCCTCTTCATCCAGCGGTGGATCGCCGAAGGGCTGTAACCTCCAGCTCGCTAGCGAGCCTCTAGGGGCCGCACGACCCCCACGTGTTGTGGGCCGCATTGATGTCGCTCGGGGCTGTGAGCGGGCGCCTCTTGAAGCCGGCACGGGCGCGGGGCGGGCTTGGTTTGACCAGCATCGCGTCCGGCCACCGTCGCCTCCCTCCTGCTGCGTTGTACAACGACGGCACGTCACTGTGCGCTGTCCGCCACGTCGCACCGCGGCTCGTGGCGCGCCCAACGACACCCGCACCGCCGACTGGCGCGGCCGGCTCCGCGCGAGTTCCCCCACAAGGCGCCGTCCGCTGTCGGTCTGCTGCGCGCGGTGCGCCCCTCCGAGCGGAGTGCGGGCTGAGCCCTGCTCGCCCCCCCCCCCTTCCCCACGGGATCGGTGGCGGTGCTGCAGCTTCGCTTGCTCTGTAGCCGGGCGGGTAAAGCCCCCCCCCGCTCCCTGCCCCGATACGCAACAAAGCTGCCAGGCACGACATGCGAACGGCGATGGTCAGTCTGTCCATTGCTGATGAATCATGACACGAGCACTCTGTTCTTGCTGTTACACTCCCACTGCGATCATACTTGCTGCAGTATCTCAGCGCTTTGCGATTCTATTCGTATCACTGCTACTACTGCTACTACTACAATCAACTGATACTGTTTATTCTGGAGGATGAGACTCTTCTTCCCTCCTGTATTTTAAAAACTAAATTTTGTTGGGAGGTGCGTCTTATAATCCGGTGTGTGCGTGATCAGATTAGTACAACTTTATTGACACCGGGCACACAAGCCCGCGGTACGTCTTATAATCCGGTGTGCGTGATCAGATTAGTACAACTTTATTGGCACCGAGCACACAAGCCCGTGGTGCGTCTTATAATCCGGTGTGTGCGTGATCAGATTAGTACAACTTTATTGACACCGGGCACACAAGCCCGCGGTGCGTCTTATAATCCGGAGAACGCGGCCGTTTACTGCGGAGGTCATCGCGACCCCCTGCGGACGAGGCGAATTCCGCCCCCCGCCGCCGTCGCCGCCCCTGGCCCCGGCGGCGGCTCCGCGCTGTCTGCTCCGCGGCTCGACTCCGACCCAGAGCCGCGTGTGAGCCGCGTGGGGCTCTCCACCAAGGGGCGCTCCGTGGCGCTGTCTGCTGCTACACGGGACCGGCGTCAGCGCGGCTCGCGCACCGCCTTGCGGCTCTTGACGCGTCGTGCGTTCTCCAGGACTTCACTGCCGCGGGTTCCACCGCGGTAGACCGCGTCGCCCGGCTCTCGGTTGTGTCCAGGTCACTGCTGAGCACGAGCTGCAGAGCGAAGTGGACCTCACCCGGTTACTCAAACAGGTCGTGTGGCTTAGTTCAGTTCCAGGGACAGCTGTAGGACGAGGCAATGCGTCGTGGAGGTGCCGCGTTGTTGTTTATCGTCGCACGGCCGAGGAGGCGCCTCCGAGCTGACCGCGTGCCCCGGTTTGACCCCGCTGCCCCGCGTGTCGCCTCGACAGTGCTCGTCGTGCTGGCGTTCGTGCTCTGCTGGCTGCCCTTCCACGTGGGCCGCAACCTCTTCTCCGGCGCCTCCGAGCAGGACGAGCGGGGCCTGTACGAGGTGAACCTGCACATCAACGTGGCGTCGCTCCTCCTCTTCTACCTGAGCGCGGCCATCAACCCGATCCTCTACAACATCGTCTCGCGCCGCTTCCGCGAGGCCGCGCTGCGACTCCTCGGAGCCGCCCACCCGCGGCGCTCGGCACGCGGCCTCTCCGCGTGCCCCGCGTGCACCGACTCGGGCAGCAACGCGCCCTGAGCGCACGGCGGGATACAGCCGGGAGCCACAGCCGTGAGCCACAGCTGTGAGCTACAGCCCCACGGGCTCCAGCTGTGAGCTACAGCCCCACGGGCTCCAGCCGTGAGCTACAGCTGTGAGCTCCAGCTGTGAGCTACAGCTGTGAGCTACAGCCCCGCAGGCTCCAGCTGTGAGCTACAGCCCCGCGGGCTCCAGCTGTGAGCTACAGCCCCGCGGGCTCCAGCCGTGAGCTACAGCTGTGAGCTCCAGCTGTGAGCTACAACCCCGCGGGCTCCAGCTGTGAGCTACAGCCCCGCGGGCTCCAGCTGTGAGCTACAGCCCCGCGGCCTCCAGCCGTGAGCAACAGCTGTGAGCTACAGCTGTGAGCTAAAGCCCCGCGGGCTCCAGCCGTGAGCTACAGCTGTGAGCTACAGCTGTGAGCTACAACCCCGCGGGCTCCAGCTGTGAGCTACAGCACTAACCCCAGCACTGACTCCTCCAGCTGTGACCTCCAGCATGGGCTCCAGCAGCAACGCATCCTGGACTCGAAGCTGTATCCCTGACACTGACTCCAGCTGTGAGCTCCAGCACGGAGCTCCAGCCCTGACTCCTCCAGCGGTGAGCTCCAGCACGAAGCTCCAGCCCTAACTCCTCCAGCGGTGAGCTCCAGCACGGAGCTCTCCGCTGTCATCTCGAGCCCAGGCTCCAGTCGGGGGTTCAAGCCATAACGCTGCGCGCTGTCCCCCGCCTCGCTGTTGTAGACTATAGAGATCAGTGTGTGCGTGTGTCATTGTGTGGGTGCGTGTGTGTCAATGTGTGTGTGTGTCGTTGTGCGTGTGTGTGTTATTCCGTGTGTCATTGTGTGTGTGTGTGTCATTGTGTGTGGGTGCGTGTGTGTCATTGTGTGTGTGTGTCGTGCGTGTGTGTCATTGTGTGTGGGTGCGTGTGTCATTGTGTGTGTGTGTCATTGTGTGTGTGTCATTGTGTGTGTGTCATTGTGTGTGTGCGTGTGTCATTGTGTGTGGGTGCGTGTGTCATTGTGTGTGTGTGTCGTGCGTGTGTGTGTGTCATTGTGTGTGGGTGCGTGTGTCATTGTGTGTGTGTGTCATTGTGTGTGTGGGTATGTCATTGTGTGTGTCCGTGTGTCATTGTGTGTGTGTCATTGTGTGTGTGTCATTGTGTGTGTGCGTGTCATTGTGTGTGTGTGCGTGTGTCATTGTGCGTGTGTCATTGTGTGTATGTGTCATTGTGTGGGTGCGTGTGTGTAATTGTGTGTGTCATTGTGTGTGTGGGTGCGGAGCGGTGGTGCAGCGGTTAGCGCTACGCTGCGCTACGAACCCGGTGACCTGAGTTCGAATCCCGCTCACGGCCAACACCAGTGACAATTATCTGATCCGGTTCTGGGCCTCCCCTAGGTCGACTCAGCCTCAAGTGAGTACCTGGTTCAGTGTGTAAACATCGCCATTTGGGAGACAAAGGTGGCCGGGCGTGCTGCTGGCCACCCATCCTCTCGTTTGCCGTGCCGGCTTTCATCGGTGCTCGCTGACAGCACTTGCCCCAGCAGTCTGCTAATACTATACGGGGGATCTTTGTCTTTATATGCGATACGTAATGTGTGTTCAAAGTTATGAGTATCTTGTGATATAGCATGCATCACTCGGCGTCGCGGGTTTATCGTGTAAGTGATATAGACACACACACACACACCAGGGTCGCGCCGCGACACGCTGCACGCCGAACGCGACCCCCACGTGCACCGCCGCCGCGTTTGAATCGGCGCCCCGTACGTCACGCGCCACTCAGCGGCGCGTGAACCCGTTCATTGGCATTGGCGGTGCCGCGGAACGACGTTTCGCGGTAGGGCCTCGACGAACGGAGCGTTGAGTGGAGGCGGTGCGCGAGGAGGACACACCAACCAGCCCGAGGCCTCACGAGGCACACGCGGCTGAGCGGCCCCGCACTGCCGGCCCAGCCCAGCCCAGCCCAGCCCGGGCGGGCGAGAGGGAGCGACAGGTGACACTGCGGGTGGCCCTCGGTGCGAGTCGCCCATCGGCGCGTGCAGCGCTCTGAGACGCGCGCCCTGAGAGGGGGAGCGGGGGGGCTGCTGCTGAACATTTCGGGGTTATTAATCACCAATCCCATGATCATTCATCACGAACAACATCATCACCACCAACCACGGCCACATCATCACCAATTGTCATCACCCCGCTCACCGACAACAGAGAGGCGTTCTCGGCTCCGTAACCACGGTACCCACGGGTGGGTATGGATGTTGAACTTCTTTCGCGCCGTACGTAGCCAACCGCTCTCATCGGAGGTGCGGTGACCACTCGTCGGTACCCAGCAAGGATCGGTTCGTCACGAAATCGATTTTTTTTCCTCTCACCTACATCCCGACAGCCCCCCCCCCCCCCCCCCCGTTTGCTGTCCATGTCGATGGGAAGATCGCGCGTCGCGCGCTACGCGAGGGACGCTCGTGCCGCCTCTCGTCGCAATAGCTGCGGGGGCCTTGGTCTGGTGGACCGCGAGTGAGACATCGCGTGCAGCCGGCTGGCCAAGGTTTCTCGCTCGGGCGAGGCGATGAGAAGAAGAATACTTGAGCCGCAGCGTCATAACGGACCGAGGGAGGGAGAAGGGGAAGAGGAGGAAGCCAGCGGCCCGAATCAGTCGGGACGGGGGTCACTGCGACTCGCGACACGAACGATCCTCCTGCTGCTGGAGGAGGGGCTGCCGCAGCGTCCACGTCCGACTCTCGCCGCCTGCCGCGGCCATCTGCGAGCGAAGCGCTGCCGGCCGGCTTCTTCTCTGCTCCGAACGAGGCTCACTTCCCGAAACGTCGGCCCGTGTCTGTTGCGGAGGCGGCGCTCTAATGGCGGCGGTTTGGCGAGTTTGGCTGCCCAATTGTCGGGCGACCCCCCTCTGCATCCCCACACCGCCCCCCCCCCCCACCGGCCCCCCACCGCTCCCCCCCCCACCGGCCCCCCACCGCCCCCTCCACCGCCCCCCACCGCCCCCACCGCCCCACCTCTACAAAAAACTGTAGTATTTTTTGTTGCTTTTCTTTGAACCTATCTCCGTGACTTTACCGAAAGACCAAAAGAACAGGTCACAACATTTCAAGAGCCGCGCGCTGCCGCGGAGCCGCGGGCGTTGCCGACCTCTGCTCGAGTCGCCGCTGCACGGGGCCAGCCCCACCCCCTGTCCGGCAGAGGACGGAGAGGCGAGCGCCGTCATCGCCGCCGTCGTCAGTCACGGCGGGCAGGCGGGCGGGCGAGCGGCACGCGGGTGTCGGCGTGCCGAGAGCTGTCGCGGGAATGGAGCTGATCGTGAGCGCGCTGTTGACCTCGGTCGGCTGTGCCCCGATCGGCCTGTGTCTCTGTCCGGTGCTCTTTTGTGAACGCGGATGCACGCTGCGACCCTCGTTTCTCTGGGCGATTAAAAATAAAAAAAGACTCGTCAATAACCACCGTGTGTGCGGCCTTAAAATGAGTATTTGTCTATAAAAGTCGACGTTTAGAGCAACAGCCCTTCGTTTCATAGCGCATGGGAGAGTAGATCTGCCGCGCGGCACATCGTAGAACTAAGACAAAACTATGTTTTATTGTACCAGGTCAGGCCCACTTAGCTGTGTAGCTCTTTTTCATCACGTGGCCATCACAAATGATAGCTCAACAAAGTGGATTATTATCATCATCACGTGGACATTTATAGCAGCCAGCGTGATGTTGATTCGAAACTTGGAGGGTAAAACCCGAGGACCCGGAGAAAAATCCCCGCGACCGCGAGGAGGGAGAGAGGTGCACACTCCAAATACACAGCGGCGGGCGTCAGGGTCGGGATCGAACCCACGACCTCCTGCCAACCAGGCGAGGTAGTTAACATCTCCTAGCCACCGTGATGATGATGATGATGAGAGAGACACACAAACTCCAAATACACAGCGGCAGGCGTCAGGGTCGGGATCGAACCCACGACCTCCTGCCGACCAGGCGAGGTAGTTAACATCTCCTAGCCACCGTGATGATGATGAGAGAGACACACAAACTCAAAATACACAGCGGCAGGCGTCAGGGTCGGGATCGAACCCACGACATCCTGCGTACCAGGCGAGATAGTTAACATATCCTAGCCACCGTGCTGATGATGAGAGAGACACACAAACTCAAAATACACAGCGGCAGGCGTCAGGGTCGGGATCGAACCCACGACCTGCGTACCAGGCGAGGTAGTTAACATCTCCTAGCCACCGTGATGATGATGATGATGAGAGAGACACACAAACTCCAAATACACAGCGGCAGGCGTCAGGGTCGGGATCGAACCCACGACCTCCTGCCGACCAGGCGAGGTAGTTAACATCTCCTCGCCACCGTGATGATGATGAGAGAGACACACAAACTCCAAATACACAGCGGCAGGTGTCAGGGTCGGGATCGAACCCACGACATCCTGCGTACCAGGCGAGATAGTTAACATCTCCTAGCCACCGTGCTGATGATGAGAGAGACACACAAACTCCAAATATACAGCGGCAGGCGTCAGGGTCGGGATCGAACCCACGACCTGCGTACCAGGCGAGGTAGTTAACATCTCCTAGCCACCGTGATGATGATGATGATGAGAGAGACACACAAACTCCAAATATACAGCGGCAGGCGTCAGGGTCGGGATCGAACCCACGACCTCCTGCCGACCAGGCGAGGTAGTTAACATCTCCTCGCCACCGTGATGATGATGAGAGAGACACACAAACTCCAAATACAGAGCGGCAGGCGTCAGGGTCGGGATCGAACCCACGACCTCCTGCCGACCAGGCGAGGTAGTTAACATCTCCTCGCCACCGTGATGATGATGAGAGAGACACACAAACTCCAAATACACAGCGGCAGGCGTCAGGGTCGGGATCGAACCCACGACCTCCTGCCGACCAGGCGAGGTAGTCAACATCTCCGAGCCACCCCCTCGCGACGTGACCTCGCCTCCCCGGACCTTCAGGCGCCCCAACTTGGCACAACAGCAAAGAGGGTTGTGTCGGTGCCACGCGGAGTGAGAACACCACGCGGAGTGTCCACCCTGGGCAGTGTCCACCACGGGCAGTGTCCACCACGCAGAGTGTCCACCATGAGGCGTGAGAACACCACGGGCAGTGTCCACCACGGGCAGTGTCCACCCTGGGCAGTGTCCACCGTGAACGTGACTCCGATCGTTCGTGGCGTCTGTTTCCAGCAGTCCACATATTCCGTGCACGTTTCACGCTCGGGTGGTGTTGTTTAGAGTTGTTTTGTCCGAACGGAGGTTGTCCATCACGTAACCCGAGCCACGTGTGTCATGACATATTTCTAATCTATATATTTATTTATATAAAAACATCTTCCACCGATATAAGCGGCAGACTCGGGGTGGGGCAGTTGGGGTGAAGCACGGGGGCGGGGGGCTGGAGCAGTGCGGGTGGAGCAGTGGGGGGGGGGGATGACGGGATATAGAGCACGGGCGGTAGAGCAGGGGGGTGGGTGGAGCAGGGGGGTGGGTGGAGCAGGGGGGTGGAGCAGTGGGGGGTGGAGCAGTGGGGTGGGTGGAGCAGGGGGGTGGGTGGAGCAGGGGGGTGGGTGGAGCAGGGGGGTGGAGCAGTGGGGGGTGGAGCAGTGGGGGGTGGAGCAGGGGGGTGGGTGGAGCAGGGGGGTGGAGCAGGGGGGTGGAGCAGGGTGGGTGGAGCAGGGGGGTGGGTGGAGCAGGGGGGTGGAGCAGGGTGGGTGGAGCAGTGGGGGGTGGAGCAGGGTGGGTGGAGCAGGGGGGTGGAGCAGGGGGGTGGAGCAGGGTGGGTGGAGCAGGGGGGTGGAGCAGGGTGGGTGGAGCAGTGGGGGGTGGAGCAGGGGGGTGGGTGGAGCAGGGGGGTGGGTGGAGCGCCTGAGACAGTAAATCCTCGACTCGTTTACACGATCGCCTCCCCCCCCCCCATGCCTGGGGACGCGGGGGCTGTGGGGGAGGGGGTGCTGGTGGGCTGAGGGGAGGGGCTCCACTCAAACCCCCCGCTGTCATGACCTTTGTCCTGAATGTGACCCCCTCGCTCAATCGTGACCCCCCCTGGCAGGTGCGTCACCGTGACTGTTGTTTCTAATGCTTCGTTTAGGATTGGAAAGATAAATACGGAGACGAACAAAAAATTCTAGGAGTGAACATGGGACTAGCGATGGTCAGGGGTATGAGACTTTAGGTTTTTTTTACCGTCTGGGGGTCCCCGGCCGTGACAGAGCGCTGAGCAAGGCAAGGGCGAGAATGGGGCAACGATAATGGGGGGTAATAGCCAGGTTCATGTTTCACGTTGATTTGATTTAACCAGGCGGTGAGAACTCGAGGGACCAGCATCTCATTTGCAAGAGTGAACCGGTGGCATGAGTCGGACAGTCGCGGGCGATGGCTGATGCTGTCTGTGTGTAGTGCAGCCAGCCTACTCTTGCGTATGACGTCAGGGTATCGACAGAGTCCACCGAGAAGCAGGCGGACGCGTGGTATTGTCACGGTTACAGCATTTCCCGCCGCAATAATAACCAGGGAGGCCGCTCAATTCGGACCCTTAACCTCGATAACGAGCGGTCGGCTCACGAGAGTGGACACAATGGGGCCTTGTTGTTTTTGATTCGATATGCGCCACCCACGATCCATCAGATGTTCCGAGGGGTAAATGCCCCTCGCGAGGGTTGAGCCAATGACCCGACGTGGGAAGGTGCATTGCCATTTCTATTGCCTCGACTTGAGCGGCCCGAGAGCGCTGTGAGCGATTCTCAGTGGGACGCTTTGTAGGACCACCATCAGCGTGAGCACCACGGCCAGCAGGCGTGTATGGATTGAGTGGGAGGTGGAGGTGCCTAAGAGGTAATGGGTGTGTTGAGTAATGTTGTTATATCACGTTTGGACTCATGGGCTCGCGCAAAAGGTGTGAAGGTAACCGAGTGTTTTGATTCAAGTTCAAGTGGATTTATTAGGTATAGCCCTGTGAGCCATTCGGCTCTTGAATCGGGTGCAACCGCAACAAACAAAAAAACATGAACAAAACAACATCTTAAAGTGAATATGTGACTGAGTGCAAACAAAAAATCCAAGAAAAGACAGCAAAATATTGCAGAAAAATAAATGAGGGCGAAATGAAGGTTCTGTTTGGGTGTATACTTTGCCCGTGAATACACTTCACACTCCTGGACATAGACTCGAAAACCTGAGGCCATTCTGCGTCTGTGCAGTCCTGGCAAGGTTTGTCTGAACCAATTTCCTGGAATTGCTTGCGATTAAATGTTGGGGGAGAGCAGAAAGGAGTAGACACCAATGACAGAAACCCAGAGGATGCTTCCGAATCCATATTTAATCCAAAAAAATGCGACTGTTGGATCTGAACTTCTACTTGATCATGTAAAATTAAGTAAACAGCCCAGGAGTGGAAACAGGTCTCCTACTTTTCTATTCCTTTTGAGCATCATTCAATCTAGCGAGGTCCGTATTTGCCGACCCTGGGAGTTGACCACTAGGAAAGTATTTGCCAGCGTAATGAGTGTATTTGCCAAGCAGGGGTGAAATGTATATTGTTGGTAGGAAGATTCTGAGGAAATGTATTGAGCAGACCCTCCAAAGGCTACGTGGAGGCCTACAGGACCTCCCGCCGTACCGAGGTGATATTGTCTGAGTCGGTATACCAGTCACTCATAAAATATGCACATAGCCAGTCAAACTAATAAAAAAAAACATTCACACAACGCATGCAAAGCACAAACATACAAAGTGAGCCTCACATGCAGTCTGCGGCAGCAGCCGCGTGCGGCACCACAAGCAGGTGCAGCAGGCGGCAATATCGCCAGGCAGCAGCGCGGGCGGGCGGGCAGAGAGGGCAGAGAGGGCAGCAATCCCCAAAGGTGGCAATGCTGGAAAACCCACGGGTGGCAATGCTGGAAAACCCACGGGTGGCAATCCTGGCAAACCCATGGGTGGCATTGCTGCCAATAGCCCGTCATATGCACAAGCTAGCAGACGGTAATTCCAGCAGGCGGCAGCGCCAGTAGGCCCAGTCGGCGGCAGGCCTGGCAGGTGGCAGTGCTGCAGCGAGGGAAAGCGTCGGCGAGCGCCATGAAGTCCAACCAGGCACCCGGCATTTCGGGCAGCAACGGCGGCCTGCAGCGGAGCCCGCAGGAGGCCCAGAGGGAGGCCCAGGAGGTCGCGCGGCACCCCCAGGGATCAGCGGCGACTCGAGACGCCGCACGGGCAGCAGACGGGAAGACGGAGACGCAGATGGCCAGAGGAGGACCCAGCTGGGATGGCAAGCCTCCATGCCAGCAGGCCCAAGTGATACAATTGAAATGTTAATAGCTGTTTAAAAATAAAAATTGACATAAGATGAACAGCAACAATGTGACATATTATAATGATGAATAGAACAAGCTAACACTGATTTTAAGGCGATCAAAAGCAATCGCAGTGGCCAGAGCAACAGGTGAGCCCTGCGACAGTGGGCAAGATGGTTTGAAAGTCGCCGACATTCGTTCGATGCTGTGTGAAGATGGCCAGTTGTGAATTGTGTCACACACGACCTTTTCCGTGAGTCCTATTACACGTTTGTGAATTGAATAAGACACTCCGTGTCTACGCACGTGTCTCACCGCTCTTACATTTAATTGCTGAAATACAACAATGCCGCAGCAGCCTCCTGAAAAGTAATCTTGTGGCTCCGTGGGGCTTTCCTGGATCATCATCATCATCATCTTTATAATCAGTTATGATCAATCTACTGCGGGATGAAGTAATCTCTCACGGCCTTGAGTAAAATAATAAATGATAATACTTGTTATAGCACCGTCCTCACCATGAATCATCATCATCGCCATCGTCGCTATTATTTTTGCCGCGGGCACAAAGCCGTGTAAATTGACTATTTTGTGAGCGCTCCTCTCTCTCTCCGCTCTGAACGCGCGTTCAGTGCCCGCGACGCGACGCGCCACGGGTCACGGGGTGTGCGAGGCGGGCCGTGTAATGAATGCAGAAGTGCTGGAGAAACGAGTGTTCCCTCTAAAAATACAAGCGTGCTCTTCCAAAAGACAAATAAACAATAACCCCACCCCCCCCCACAAAGAAAAACTTCAATCAGCGCGCGGCCAATTACTGCTCCCAGAGCGAGCGGGACAGCGACAGCGACTTGTTTATAAATTGCCGGCACGAAATTGATAAACTCGAATAGTTTCTGTAGAAAACCAAACAAATGAATAACAACAGAAGCGGGAGTACGAGCAGTAGTTCGGCAGTCGCGGTGGAAACAGCGAGGCACAAATACAACTCGGGCGGGGGGGGAGGAAGTCGTAATTGAGACTTCAGTGATCTCGTGCTGGCGCTCGACGGCCGTGATTCATTCCGCCAACAAAAGCAGAAGTATCAAAGCAAGTTTCGTTTCCGGTGTTTTTTTTGCATTTCTCGTTCGTGAAAATCTCGCGAGTGGGGCAGAGCGATCCCGAGTTCGTCTGGACGAGTCAACATTCGCACTTTGAACCCTCTACGTGAGGGCAATGGCATCGTTGGTTAGCAAAGTGAAATAATCTTGGTCACTTTTATCGATTGATCATCATCATCATAGCCATCATCAAATAGCACCGCTGGTATACATCATCATCATCGTTACTGTCAACATAGCATTACCATTATTTTATACTACAATCAACACACATCATCAATCATCAACATCATCATGTATTTATAGATTCCATCATCATCATCATCCTCCAGGTTGGACAATGGCATTCGCGAGCAAATTTAAATCATGACCTTTGTCAGAAGGTACCTTCACCGTCGCTCAGACAGCATTGTTAACATCGTCAAGCACGAACGAGTTAAACATCACCATCATCAACATCATCAGCCATCGTCAACCGTAGTACAGAATATTTTCATCAAACACTACCGCTGTCCTAGACATCGACACCACCACCACGTGCAAATTATTTTACTTGCCACATATAATATCGCAACAATGATGACACATTGATGACTATGACCATAATTATGGTAATGATCACATTTTTTATTTTACAAAAATTATGCCGCTAAAATCCGATCAATTATAAATAAATATGTCACTTAACATCGGGATCCTGCTGCCATGGTATAACGCAGTGCCTCTCAACCTTCACTGCAGCCTGCACCACCCTGCACCACCCTGCACCACCCTGCACCCAGCCTGCACCCAGCCTGCACCACCCTGCACCCAGCCTGCACCACCCTGCACCCAGCCTGCACCACCCTGCACCCAGCCTGCACCACCCTGCACCACCCTGCACCCAGCCTACACCACCCTGCACTCAGCCTGCACCCAGCCTGCACCACCCTGCACCCAGCCTGCACTACCCTGCACCACCCTGCACCCAGCCTGCACCCAGCCTGCACCACCCTGCACCACCCTGCACCCAGCCTGCACCACCCTGCACCCAGCCTGTACCCAG
Source organism: Lethenteron reissneri (assembly GCF_015708825.2). Lineage (NCBI taxonomy): Eukaryota > Metazoa > Chordata > Hyperoartia > Petromyzontiformes > Petromyzontidae > Lethenteron > Lethenteron reissneri. Next base: position 851,458 of record NC_083823.1, on the reverse strand, counting down.
CCTGCACCCAGCCTGCATCACCCTGCACCCAGCCTGCATCAGCCTGCACCACCCTGCACCCAGCCTGCACCACCCTGCACCCAGCCTGCACCCAGCCTGCACCACCCTGCACCCAGCCTGCACCACCCTGCACCACCCTGCACCCAGCCTGTACCCAGCCTGCACCCAGCCTGCACCACCCTGCACCACCCTGCACCCAGCCTGCAGCCAGCCTGCACCACCCTGCACCACCCTGCACCCAGCCTGCACCCAGCCTGCACCACCCTGCACCACCCTGCACCCAGCCTGCAGCCAGCCTGCACCCAGCCTGCACCACCCTGCACCCAGCCTGCACCCAGCCTGCACCACCCTGCACCCAGCCTGCACCACCCTGCACCACCGTGCACCCAGCCTGCACCACCCTGCACCCAGCCTGCACCCAGCCTGCACCCAGCCTGCACCACCCTGCACCCAGCCTGCACCCAGCCTGCACCACCCTGCACCCAGCCTGCACCCAGCCTGCACCCAGCCTGCACCCAGCCTGCACCACCCTGCACCCAGCCTGCACCCAGCCTGCACCACCCTGCACCCAGCCTGCACCCAGTCTGCACCACCCTGCACCCAGCCTGCACCCAGCCTGCACCCAGCCTGCACCGCTTCGGTTCTAGGAAAGGGCATCTCGGACCCCAGGTGTCACGGTGAAGAAGTACTGCGGGTCACAGTCTGCACACTGGACGTGCAATCCGAACGTCGCCGGTTCGTGTTGACGCGCGCGGTTACTCTCTCGAGGTCTAGAGGAGGCCCTTCTGCTGCTGCTGCTGCATTGAGGTGTTTATTTATTAAAGCTGTTTTCAGCCGGTCAATGTTGAGTTGTGTTTATTATTATTATTATTGTTGCTGTCCACGTGGGGAGGAAACCGGAGCACGCGGAGAAACCCGCACACCTTGCGCGAGAAGAGCAACGTCGCTCCACCGACGATGATTTGTAAAGCCACTGCAAGTCATGACGATGGTCGTGGTGGTGGTGGTCACGATGATGACGATGTTGATGGTGGTGGTGAAGATGATGATGTTGGTGGTAACGATGATTATGATGGTAAGGATGGTGACGATGATGATGGTGGTGACGATGGTGACGACGACGATGATGATGATGGTGGTGGTGGTGATGGCGATAGTGATGGATATCCCGCCTTGCGTGCATCAAAGTTGTCGCGTTCCCGCCACCCCCAAATTCAGACGCTGCGCGAACAACTCATCAGCAGTCCTCCTCCAACATTCATTACTGCGATCTAATCACCGCCCGTGTCAATATTATTACATACTGTGTCATCATCGCCAATAATGCAATTGCGGTAGTTGGCAAGGCAACCGCCTCCCCCACCACAACCACATTTAAATGGCAAGACGCGCCGTTTAAGTTCCGCTCCCCTCGCCGCTGCAAAGGAGACTTCCTCCATGCCGGTGTCTTTGTGTTCCCCGCCTGGTGGTCACACGAAATGCGCTCGCAACATCAACAACCCGAAGCCTTCACAGCCTCCCCCCCGCACACCCCAGTCCGTGCTGTGGTCGCTACCATCAGCACGCCGGTGGAGATAATGGAGGTGGGGGTGGTAATACTGGCAACCCACAGGTGGCGATGGTGGCAACCCACGGGTGGTGATGGTGGCAACCCACGGGTGGTGATGGTGGCAACCCACAGGTGGCGATGGTGGCAACCCACGGGTGGTGATGGTGGCAACCCACGGGTGGTGATGGTGGCAACCCACGGGTGGTGATGGTGGCAACCCACAGGTGGTGATGGTGGCAACCCACGGGTGGTGATGGTGGCAACCCACAGGTGGTAATACTGGCAACCCACGGGTGGTGATGGTGGCAACCCACGGGTGGTGATGGTGGCAACCCACAGGTGGTGATGGTGGCAACCCACAGGTGGCGATGGTGGCAACCCACGGGTGATGATGGTGGCAACCCACGGGTGGTGATGGTGGCAACCCACGGGTGGTGATGGTGGCAACCCACAGGTGGCGATGGTGGCAACCCACGGGTGATGATGGTGGCAACCCACGGGTGGTGATGGTGGCAACCCACGGGTGGTGATGGTGGCAACCCACGGGTGGTGATGGTGGCAACCCACGGGTGGTGTTGGTGGCAACCCACGGGTGGTGATGGTGGCAACCCACGGGTGGTAATACTGGCAACCCACGGGTGGTGATGGTGGCAACCCACGGGTGGTAATACTGGCAACCCACGGGTGGTGATGGTGGCAACCCACGGGTGGTAATACTGGCAACCCACGGGTGGTGATGGTGGCAACCCACGGGTGGTGATGGTGGCAACCCACGGGTGGCGATGCTCGGAGGCACCCAAAAAGCCCCCCCCCCCTCCCCCCCCCGAGATGCCTCTTGCTCGGGACAGGCTCAGGACGTGTGTGGCGAGGCGGGCGGCAGAAGCCGCGGGGTCGTCCATCACGGAGCCGAGTCGCGGAGATAAGCAGAGCCCCCCGGGGTGCGGGGAGTCGAGGTTCACGGTGCTTCCATGAAGCAGATTAATGTTTCCCAGCAGCTGTAACATTCATCTGCGGCCACGCTGCCTCCAGGAGCGAAGATCCCCCCCCCCCCAGTGTCGACCCTCAGCGTGGCTCTTGGATGCCGCCAGCGTCCTGTGAAGGGCCGCGCGCGGCGCCCCGCTCACACACCGCGTGAGCGAGGTGCCTGTGGTGAGTGTGTGTGGCGAGCGTGTGTGGTGAATGATGAACTCTCATCGCTGATGAACTCTCATCGCTGGTGAACTCTCATCGCTGATGACCTATCATCACTGATGAACTCTAATTGCTGTTAAACTCTCATCGCTGATGCAGGCCAGGCAGGCCCGGGTAGATGGGGGCCAGGCAGGCCCGGGTTAATACTGTGAGTGTATTAACCGTAAAATTACCTGCCGTCGGCTTCACGGTCTAATTTAAAGATCCCGTGGCATAAATTTGTAAGAGAAGATCATTGTATACCGGCGTCACTGTCCACATTTTCCAAATGAGAAAAACGTAATAACACCGCAAATTACTCAATTAGTATCATATACCGCATCCATCGCCCCCACCCCCTGGAAACTTGGCAGGAGCCTCCTTCAAAAGTGTCAAAGTGACTCGGTGAGACTTTCCTGGGTAAACAGGCGTCGTCGTAGTAACAATAGTCATGATACTAACAACACTAATTGTCATGAATGTTTCGTGGGAAACCCAACGCTGCTCCCGCTAGGAGGCCCGGGGGGGAGGGCGAGTGTGAATCCCGTGAAGAAGCCGCAGGCAGCAGTCGCGTCGCCAGGACGAGTCGACGAACTGTGGCCTCCAGGAGCCCTCCTCGTGGTGGAGCGCGCGTGTGCACTGCGGCGTACAGGGCCTCGATTGCATCCCCCAGCCTCCCCCTGCCACCCCCTCTCGCCTGGAGGCCTCTCCAGAGGGCACGGCCTCCTGCTGCTGCTACTGCTGCAGGGCTACGGCTCTCTGAGCAACCCGCGTGGGGAAGGAGGTCACGGGACAGCCCCACCGTGACCTGTGGTGGTGACGATGGTGGTGATGGCGGCGATGATGATGGTGGTGGTGGTGATGTTAATAATGATAGTGATTAATTTGGCCGTGATGATGATGGTGATGTTAATGATGATAGTGATTAATTTGTCCGTGATGATGATGGTGATGTTAATGATGATCGTGATTAATTTGGCCGTGATGATGATGGTGGTGATGTTTAAGATGACCGTGATGAATTTGGTGGCGGTGGTAGTCATGGTCTATTAATGGTGGTGATGCAAATTATGTTTTTGGTGGCGGAGGCGATTATCGTGGTTGATGATGGCCGTGGTGGCGGTGATGATGATGGTGGTGGTGAATGTGGTGCTCAAGACGGTGATGATGATCACGGTGTTGTTGATGGCAGTGGTGATGGTGGTGGTGGTGAATGTGGTGCTCAAGACGGTGATGATGATGACGGTGTTGCTGATGGCAGTGGTGATGATGATGCTGATCCCAGTGATGATGACAGCGCGGGCGGTGATCACGATGATGATAGCGACGATGAAGATGCCCGTGATGCGACGGTGACCCTGATAATGGTGACGATGATGCAGTCCTCCATCTCATCATTCCCTCTGTGCGTCGCTCAGAAATCGTTCCTGACGACGCCGCGTCGCCATGGTGACCGCGCAGGGCGGAAGGGTAATGATGGGGATGAGAATCATTCCGCTCCCATCCCCGCTCGCTCTCCTCTCCACATTTCCCAATTAACTTTGTCTCGTGATGGGCGCCGTGCTGGAAGTCCCCGCATAGCAGCGCAGAGAACCCCCCAGCCGACCCACAGCTCTCTCGCCACCCATCACAGCGCCTCCGCTGAAAATCAACGAAAAATTATAAAACCGATTTAGACTCCAATGAACCTCCAGTCATATAAGGAATAGAGTCGTCGACTGCTGCTGCTGCTTGAAGTTCACGCCGGTTTGGGTCGCAGCTGCGGATGAGGCACACAAACACCCCCAGCTCCTCGGCTGCCCTCACCACAAACCCTCCTCCTCCTCGTCAGCCACCACCCCGCTCCTCACCGGGCGTCTCGGGGTGACGTGGCCGTGCCCTGCCACGGACCCCCCCCCACCTCCACAGCCACGGACCCCCTCGAGTGAGGAGTCACTCCCGAGCAGTCGCCAGCTCCAGGACGCCGCCTCGGTCGCTCGAGGGAGCGGCCGAGGCGGCGAAGCGAAGCGACGGCCTCCGTCATAGCGAGAAGCGAGCTCGGTCGGCGTGCGACGCGTCCAGGTCGCTCTCGTAAGAAGGCGAGCAAGGGGAGGACCAAGGGGCGAGCGAGTCACGGGCCCGAGACGCAGAAGAGCTCCGTGCCGCGGTCACAGCCTCTCGCAGTCCCGTCGGAGCGCGCATGCTAAGCAGGATCGGGACTGGGCAGTGCTTGGACAGGGCGACCGCCAGGAACACACGGGAAGTCGCGTGGCTTGCGGGATAGTTGGTGGTGGGCAGAGATGGCTGTCTTCGCAGGGTGTGCGAGTTGACGGTCTTAACGACGACGGCGGCGGCGGCGGGGGTCGCGAGGGTTTCGAATCAGCGCAAAACTACGCACAGTGCGCGCGGATCGGCAAGCGTGGACGCGAGAAATCACGGGGCGGGGAGAAGGGTGCCGAGAGACAGAGGAGCACGAGGTTTCGAGAGCACACGCGCTTGGGAGTAAACACAAGTTAGACGGAGAGTATCGACTGCTCGGAGAGTAAGTGGGCTGGGCAGGGACACATCATGGCTTCGAAGAAGCTGATCGTTGATGGGGGAGGCCGCTGACAAAGTGAGAGCCGAGCTCGAGGTGACTCGTGCTCACTCCCTCCCCTCCCACCCTCCCTCCCTCCCCTCCCTCCCTCGCTCACTCCCTCCCCTCCCTCCCTCGCTCACTCCTTCCCCTCCCTCCCTCGCTCACTCCATCCCCTCCCTCCCTCCTCCCTCCCCTCCCTCCCTCGCTCACTCCATCCCCTCCCGCCCTCCCTCCCTCCCCTCCCTCCCTCGCTCACTCCCCTCCCTCGCTCACATCCCTCCCCTCCCTCGCTCACTCCCTCCCCTCCCTCCCTCGCTCACTCCCTCCCCTCCCTCCCTCGCTCACTCCTTCCCCTCCCTCCCTCCCTCCCTCCCTCCCCTCCCTCCCTCGCTCACTCCATCCCCGCCCTCCCTCGCTCACTCCTTCCCCTCCCTCCCTCCCCTCCCTCCCTCGCTCACTCCATCCCCTCCCGCCCTCCCTCCCTCCCCTCCCTCCCTCGCTCACTCCCCTCCCTTCGCTCACTCCCTCCCCTCCCTCCCTCGCTCACTCACTCCCTCCCCTCCCACCCTCCCTCCCTCCCTCCCCTCCCTCCCTCGCTCACTCCCTCCCCTCCCTCCCTCGCTCGCTCGCTCACTCCCTCCCTCCCACCCTCCCACCCTCCCTCCCTCCCCTCCCTCCCTCGCTCACTCCCTCCCCTCCCTCCCTCCCTCCCTCCCTCCCTCCCTCCTCACCTCCTCACTCCCTCCCCTCCCTCCCTCCCTCCCTCGCTCACATCCCTCCCCTCCCTCCCTCCCTCCCTCCCTCCCCTCCCTCCCTCCCACCCTCCCTCCCTCCCCTCCCTCCCTCCCTCCCTCCCTCCCCTCCCTCCCTCGCTCACATTCCCTCCCCTCCCTCCCTCACTCACTCCCTCCCCTCCCTCGCTCACTCCCTCCCTCCCCTCCCTCCCTCCCTCCCTCCCTCCCCTCCCTCCCTCCCACCCTCCCTCCCCTCCCTCCCTCGCTCGCTCACTCCCTCCCTCCCTCCCTCCCTCCCTCGCTCACTCCCTCCCCTCCCTCCCCTCCCTCGCTCACTCCCTCCCCTCCCTCGCTCACTCACTCCCCTCCCTCCCTCCCTCGCTCACTCCCTCCCCTCCCTCACGCACTCCCTCCCCTCCCTCCCTCCCTCCCTCCCTCGCTCACTCCCTCCCCTCCCTCCCTCCCTCCCTCGCTCACTCCCTCCCCTCCCTCCCTCCCTCCCTCCCTCCCTCCCTCCCCTCCCTCCCTCCCACCCTCCCTCCCTCCCTCCCCTCCCTCCCTCCCTCCCCTCCCTCCCTCGCTCACTCCCTCCCCTCCCTCCCTCACTCACTCACTCCCTCCCCTCCCTCGCTCACGTCCCTCCCTCCCCTCCCTCCCTCCCTCCCTCCCTCCCTCCCCTCCCTCCCTCCCACCCTCCCTCCCTCCCTCCCTCGCTCGCTCACTCCCTCCCTCCCTCCCTCCCTCCCTCCCTCGCTCACTCCCTCCCTCCCTCCCCTCCCTCGCTCACTCCCTCCCCTCCCTCGCTCACTCACTCCCTCCCTCCCTCCCTCGCTCACTCCCTCCCCTCCTCCCTCCCCCACCCTCCCTCCCCTCCCTCCCTCGCTCGCTCACTCCCTCCCCTCCCTCCCTCCCTCGCTCACTCCCTCCCTCCCTCCCTCCCCTCACTCACTCACTCCCTCCCCTCCCTCGCTCACTCCCTCCCCTCCCCTCCCCACCCTCCCTCCCCTCCCTCGCTCACTCCCTCCCCTCCCTCCCTCACATCCCTCCCCTCCCTCCCTCGCTCACTCCCTCCCCTCCCTCCCTCCTCCCCTCCCTCCCTCCCACCCTCCCTCCCCTCCCTCCCTCGCTCACTCCTCCCCCTCCCTCCCCTCCCTCCCTCCCTCCCCCTCCCTCCCTCCCTCCCTCCCTCCCCTCCCTCCCTCGCTCACTCCCTCCCCTCCCTCCCTCGCTCACTCCCTCCCCTCCCTCGCTCACCTCCCTCCCCCCCTACCCTCCCTCCCCTCCCTCCCTCCCTCGCTCACTCCCTCCCCTCCCTCGCTCACTCCCTCCCCCCCTACCCTCCCTCCCCTCCCTCACCTCCCTCCCTCCCACCCTCCCTCCCTCCCCTCCCTCGCTCACTCCCTCCCTCCCCTCCCTCCCTCCCTCGCTCACTCCCTCCCCTCCCTCCCTCGCTCACTCCCTCCCTCCCCTCGCTTACTCCCCTCCCTCCCTCCCTCCCTCGCTCACTCCCTCCCCTCCCTCGCTCACATCCCTCCCCTCCCTCGCTCACTCCCTCCCCCCCTACCCTCCCCTCCCTCCCTCCCTCCCCTCCCTCCCTCCCTCGCTCACTCCCTCCCTCCCACCTTCCCTCCCCTCCCTCGCTCACTCCCTCCCCTCCCTCCCCTCCCTCCCACCCTCCCTCCCCTCCCTCCCTCGCTCACTCCCTCCCCTCCCTCGCTCACTCCCTCCCCTCCCACCCTCCCTCCCCTCCCTCCCTCGCTCACTCCCACCCCTCCCTCCCTCGCTCACTCCCTCCCTCCTCCCTCGCTCACGTCCCTCCCTCCCCTCGCTCACTCCCTCCCCTCCCACCCTCCCTCCCCTCCCTCCCTCGCTCACTCCCTCCCCTCCCTCCCCTCCCTCCCTCCCTCGCTCACTCCCTCCCCTCCCTCCCTCGCTCACTCCCTCCCCTCCCTCCCTCCCTCCCTCGCTCACTCCATCCCTCCCCTCCCTCGCTCACTCCCACCCTCCCTCCCTCGCTCACTCCCTCCCCTCCCTCCCTCGCTCACATCCCTCCCTCCCTCGCTCACTCCCTCCCCTCCCACCCTCCCTCCCCTCCCTCCCTCGCTCACTCCCTCCCTCCCTCCCCTCCCTCCCCTCCCTCCCTCCCTCGCTCACTCCCTCCCCTCCCTCCCTCGCTCACTCCCTCCCCTCCCTCCCTCCCTCGCTCACTCCCTCCCTCCCCTCCCTCGCTCACTTCCTCCCCTCCCTCCCCTCCCTCGCTGACCGCCCCTGCTCCGTGTAAGACGTTCATGTCGGTGATTTTGCGGCCATGCGGGCAGACACCACCGGCTGTCAATACCGCCGCCTGCCTGGGGGTCGTTTTAGGTTAAGAAGAAATGAAGATTCCGAGCGAGCCCTGACGAGCAAATAAATAAATAAATAACTGCGCTCGGCGCGAGACGGACACCGCCGGGCTCAGCCCACGTCCAAGAGACCTATAGACGATCCCACGGAACGATTTTCCGCCGCAATCTGTGAGCACATCTCATCAGCTGTGAGCACATCTCATCAGCTGTGAGTACATTTCATCAGCTGTGAGTACATCTCATCAGCTGTGAGTACATCTCATCAGCTGTGTGTACATCTCATCAGCTGTGAGTACATTTCATCAGCTGTGTGTACATTTCATCAGCTGTGAGTACATCTCATCAGCTGTGAGTGCATCTCATCAGCTGTGAGTACATCTCATCAGCTGTGAGTACATCTCATCAGCTGTGAGTACATCTCATCAGCTGTGAGTACATCTCATCAGCTGTGTGTACATCTCATTAGCTGTGAGTACATCTCATCAGCTGTGAGTACATCTCATCAGCTGTGAGTACATCTCATCAGCTGTGAGTACATTTCATCAGCTGTGAGTACATTTCATCAGCTGTGAGTACATCTCATCAGCTGTGAGTACATCTCATCAGCTGTGAGTACATCTCATCAGCTGTGTGTACATCTCATCAGCTGTGAGTACATTTCATCAGCTGTGAGTACATCTCATCAGCTGTGTGTATACCTCATCAGCTGTGAGTACATTTCATCAGCTGTGAGCACATCTCATCAGCTGTGAGTACATCTCATCAGCTGTGAGTACATCTCATCAGCTGTGAGTGTATCTCATCAGCTGTGAGCACATCTCATCAGCTGTGAGTACATCTCATCAGCTGTGAGTACATTTCATCAGCTGTGAGTACATCTCATCAGCTGTGTGTACATCTCATCAGCTGTGAGTACATCTCATCAGCTGTGAGTACATCTCATCAGCTGTGAGTACATCTCATCAGCTGTGTGTATACCTCATCAGCTGTGAGTACATCTCATCAGCTGTGAGTACATTTAATCAGCTGTGAGTACATTTCATCAGCTGTGTGTATACCTCATCAGCTGTGTGTACACCTCATCAGCTGTGTGTACAGCTCATCAGCTGTGTGTATACCTCATCAGCTGTGAGTACATTTCATCAGCTGTGAGTACACCTCATCAGCTGCAAGTACATTTCATCAGTTGTGAGTAAATTTCATCAGCTGTGAGTACATTTCATCAGCTGTGAGTACACCTCATCAGCTGTGAGTACATCTCATCAGCTGTGAGTGCATCTCATCAGCTGTGTGTATACCTCATCAGCTGTGAGTACATTTCATCAGCTGTGAGTACACCTCATCAGCTGTGAGTACATCTCATCAGCTGTGAGTGCATCTCATCAGCTGTGTGTATACCTCATCAGCTGTGTGTATACCTCATCAGCTGTGTGTACACCTCATCAGCTGTGAGTGCATCTCATCAGCTGTGTGTATACCTCATCAGCTGTGTGTACACCTCATCAGCTGTGTGTACATCTCATCAGCTGTGAGCAGAAGAAGAGAGAGATTCGTTTAGTTTTTGTCTTTGATCAAACATCGTGCGCGAGCAGCCTCACACGCATAGCGACACAGAGACGCGGCAGCGTGTACACAGCAGTTGGCAGACACACTTTGACTTGAACAAAGTAGGTGAGGGAATAAACTGCGTCTATTTAGTTTAAACCCCAAAAGTGATTCTCCAACAATGCAGTTTCACCCTTGTGCATGTTGTCGTCACCAAGACATTGCATAGTGACCAATTCCCCTGCCATATGTAATCAATTATCTTTACGTTCAATTGTTTGCAAGATGCAAGTGTCTGTGTGTTCTTCTACACGGCCGCCACGTAAGGGGAAAGCCACAGAGCCAGCAAGCGGCGTGGACTTGTGGTCGCTGGGGTCGCGAACCGATGCGCGTCGCGCCGCACGAGCGGAGATCGACGAACGAACGACCACGAGGAGGCGGCGCTGTCCTCGGTGCTAGAGAGAGAGGGGGGGGACGGAGAGTGGCGACTGGGAGCGCGGGGAGGACAGAACAGAAACCCAGAGAGGAATAGAGTCGTCGACTGTCAACCAGAGGGGGGGGGGGGGTAGGAGAGAGGGGGCGAGAGGGGATGAGAGTGAGCGAGGGGGAATGAGAGAGAGGGGGAATGAGAGAGGGGGAGAGGATGAGAGCGAGGGGATCAGAGAGAGAGGGGATGAGAGAGAGGGGGGATGAGAGAGAGGGGGGATGAGAGAAAGGGGGGATGAGAGAGAGGGGGAATGAGAGATAGGGGATGAGAGAGAGGGGGAATGAAAGATAGGGGATGAGAGAGGGAGAGGGGATAATGCAGAGAGGTGATGAGAGAGATGAGGAGAGAAAGGGATAAGGGATGAGAGGAAAAGGGGGATGAGAGAGAGGGGGTGAGAGGGCGGGGGGTGAGAGAGAGAGGGGGGAAATGAGAGGGAGGGGGGATGAGAGAGAGGGGATCAGAGAGAGAGGGGGAATGAGAGAGAGGGGGAATGAGAGAGAGGGGGAATGAGAGAGGGGGAGAGGATGAGAGAGAGGGGGTGAGAGGGCGGGGGGTGAGGGAGAGAGAGGGGCACAAACTCAGCTGTGCATCTCGAGCAGCTCAAGTGTTCCGTGCCCTTCTTATTTCTGATGAATGTTTGAATGTTTATTTTTGTTTGTAATTAGATTCTGAATGGCAACTCATATCCTGTCCTCTCTTGTGAGCCACGGTCACGGAGGATCTGCCTGGCAAAACACTGAGGAGATGATGATGATGATGGCCATGACAACGACTACGGTGTAGCCACGGATCGACGGTCCCACAGAGAAGCGGAGTCGCGTGAAATGACTCGACCCGCCACGCGGCGCGTCCCTCGGCGAGTCCCGCGGGCTGCGGCCTGGGGGGGGGGGGGGGCTCCAGTCCCCGGGCCACGCCGGGGGGGGGGGGGGGTCTGTGCGCGTCTGGGTCCACGCCGCGCTCGGGGCGACGGCTTTCACCCTCGACCTCGACAGGGCGAGGGAGAGGCGAGCGGCGCGAGGCCGCGACAGGCGCCGCGTGTCGAGGTCGTGGCGAGGCTCGTCCTCCTCGTCCTCCTCCTCCTCGTCGTGGTGGCGGCGAGGAGCAGGGAGAGAAGAGAGAGCTGAACCAACCCCGGCGAATGTTCACGCCGCCCCACAACAGACGGAGACGTCGTTCCAGCGAGTCGCTTCTGCGACCCGGCCGCCCATCGCCCCTCGGTCTACATATATATATAAATATCGAACTCTCTACACCGAGTATACACTCGGGTTAACGCATGTAGCATAGACTTGTTTTGGGTTATGGCACGCAACGACGTGGCTACATTTGTGTCGTAAGACCCGCGACCACCCGACCTCACTGGAACAATGACATTGTGCCGTGTGCCGGCTTTAGAACGCGTCGTTCAGCTATCGCGACCACGCATATTTGGCCAGATCATTTACGTGGTCCACCTTTAAACAAAAAAACACTGCAAGTTACCCAATTGGGAATCTGCACAACAAGCATCCTCACCCCCCTCGCGCCCCCTTGCCGCACACATCTGTCAGGACCCTCCCGAAACAAAACGAGCGATGAGACGCAGTGGTCCGGTCCCAGGTAAACAGCGCAATCGTAATGAGGGCGAAGCTTGCAGATGGAGGGAATTCATTGAACGAGCCGAGTGGCTGTTCCCTGTTCACATGAACATGACAATGGGGACGGAAGACCACTCTCGTGCCTCCCACGTGAGTGCGCAGTTCGGGAACGATCGTATTTGACATTCCCTTTGAAGGCAACATTTTTCTGAGACCCCCTCTCTAATCTCATCGCAAAGAGTACCGGGAACCAGGAACGCATCACCAAGCGGATTATGCAAATGACCTCACGACGACAGGTCTTGGCCATGGCGCAGTGTGCCAGCAATGTTTTGTAATTGAACGTTTGAATACGGGTGTGTGTGGTGAAGCATTGCCTTATTGTTGAGCGGTTTTTTTGTTGCAAAATAGCTACGAATAGGTAACTAATAGCAAGCCGATTAAAAAAAACTGGTCATAATGACATTTAAAAATATATATATCTTTGCCAGGCCCCGCGGTGGAAAGCAAAGTCTCCAATTCGCATTATCCACGCTGACCTCTCTATAACCTCTCAGTGTTTGTACTCTGAAGAAGGGCCATTGCCCAAAACATCGCCTTGTTATGTATTGCCTCCTTTGAAGGCCACGGTGTAGTTGGCGAATGCGTTCTTTTGTTGGTTACACGCGCCACGGGTGTGTGTGTGTGTGTGTCCGGCAAAACAACCCCCTACCTCCCCGTGGTGCCGGACGGGCAACGTTGTCGTGGACAGTGCTGTGGGGTGGCGGGCCAATTCCGATTGGCCTTTCCTCTCAAGGCGTTTGTGACCACCACAGCGGCTAAATGGGGGCTCTGGATGGGTGGGAGGGGCTGGTAACCCCTCCACCTTCACTAAATTACGACTCGACCACGTAAAAAATATCTAATTAATAATCTTGTGCCGGAGGCTCCGGTGGGACAGGCGTCTATGACGTCTCCTGGCCAAACCCCACCAGGCGGAGCCAGGAGATTGAATCTTCACCCTCGGGGCTCCTCCAGAAACAACAAAAAGCCACTGCGTGTGGCCACGTGGAATGTTCGAACGCTCACTGCGGAGGAGAGGCTGCCACTCCTCTGTCGGGAGCTGGACCGGTACCACCTGGATCTCTGTGGTATTCAGGAGGTCCGGTGGACCGGCTCTGGCTCCTGCCACCATGAGGGGTGGACAGTCCTCTACTCGGGGCAGGAGACTGCCAAACAACAGGGTGTGGCTCTTCTTCTGAACAAAAGAATGAAGGGGACGTGGGAGCGTGGCGGTGAGGTGTGGGAAGCTGTAAGCCCCAGGCTACTTTGGGCTCGCGTTGCCATCAACCGGAGGCGAGGAGTGGTGGTCGTGGTTACTTATGCCCCCACCGAAGACGAACATCCGTGGAGGGATGCAGGCAAGGCCGATGAGTCAGATGCCTTCTATGACCTTCTGTCACAGGTTCTGGCTAAAGTGGTCCCTCGGGATAGAGTCATCTTGTTGGGTGACTTCAATGCCCGAGTTGGTCATAATGCTGGCACCTGGTCTGGAGTGATTGGAAAGAATGGGCCAGATCAGCTCAATAACAACGGTAGGAGGCTGCTAGATTTTTGTGCAGCCCATTGGCTTGTAATTACCAACACGATGTTCCGGCATCGGCGCATCCACACAACATCATGGATGCACGCCGGGTACGCTCCACACCTATTACCATAATTAGGGAAAGAACGGTGATCCAATCTCCGACCCCCAGGAACAGGTTTGCAGATTTGCTGAGCATTTCCGTGAGGTCCTGAGGGAGGGAGAATCCCTCTTCCTGGAAAACATCATGGGACAAAGTGGGGATAACCCTGCTGAGGCTGCGGTGCCTCAAATATTGGAGGAGGAAGTCACCCCCTTTGAGTGGCTGGCTGAGGTGCCATCCGTTGAGGAAGTACTGAAGGCGATCCAGAGTCTGAGACCAGGAAAGGCACCAGGCAGAGATGATCTCCCAAGCGAAATGCTGAGGGAGGGTGGCGTTTGTGCACAGCCTGCCCTACATGACATCATAACAACAGTCTGGGCCACTGGACGGGTTCCGCAGGATTGGAAGGATGCCCTGGCAGTCCCCATCTTTAAAAAGGGGGACCGCACAGACTGTAACAACTGCAGGGGCATCTCACTCCTCAGTATGCCGGGAAAGGTCCTGGCAAGGATTATTCAATATCGCCTTGCATAGTACTCTGAGGAGAGGCTTGCGGAGCCCCAGTGCAGTTTCAGGAAAGGGCAGTCCTGCACAAATGCATATTTAATGTCCGTCTGCTACAGCAGAGGTGTAGGGAATTCCTATATCTCTGCTTTATTGACCTGATCAAGGCCTATGATACCATCAGTAGGCCTGGGCTCTGGGTTGTTCTTGTTGCTTTCGGAGTCCCTAACCCGCTGCTCACGCTCATGAAGGACCTTCATGATGGTGAGCAGGCCTGGGTAAAACTACGTGGACGGGAGTCAGAGCCATTCCCTGTACACCTTTGGGTGCGACAGGGATATCCTCTGGCTCCAATATTATTTTACATCTATTTCGACCACGTAGTTTATGAAGCCTTCAGTAGCTGTACCGGATGAATTTCCATCTGGTACAGATACAATGGGATGCTGATCGATGCCCGAGTGCGGTCAAGGGATGGCTCCCTATTGGTCAACCACGTTATGTATGCCGACGACCTGCTAATTGCGGCTCACTCAGAGGAGGAGTTGGAGGCGCTGTTGCTGAAACTGGAGTGTGCCACTAAGAGGTGGGGCCTTACCATCAGCCCCACCAAAATGAAGCACCTGCCTGGGTATTTTGTACCATCGGGTACTCCACCCCCACAACTCCCAATCGGTGATGGGGCAGTTGTGGAAAGAGTGGAGAGTTTCCCATACCTGGGCAGTGTGCTCATGACCGGCTCCGGTTTAACAGCAGAGGTCTCACTCCGAATCAGTCGAGCGGCATCATCTTTTCATCGGTTGCATAACGCTGTGTGGAAGCTACCTAGTCTGTCGCTCCGCACGAAGCTTGGGTCTTCTCGGCCACAGTCATTCCCTCCCTTCTCTACGCTCGCGAAACGTGGACCCCCCTAATGGAACATCTCCGCCGGTTACAAACATTTAGGCTGGCCTGCCTACGATCAATCCTGGGTTTAACCAGGCTGAATTGTGTGAGGAGCTCACAAATCCTCGAAAGATCTGGACAAAGTCCCATCGGTGAGCTCCTCTGGCAGGCAAGGCTGCGTTGGCTGGGCCATGTAGCCCGCATGCCCAATCACCGCATGCCCAAACAGCTTTTTTTCGGCCGGATCGAGGGGCTAAACGGGCGTGGCACGGGCTAGAGAAGAGATGGAGTGATGTGGTACAGGAGCATGTGGAGCTGAGTGGACTTGCCGATGACTGGTACCAGTGGTGTCAAAATCGGCCTCAGTGGAGGAGGCTCGTGAAGGACGCGACTGGGCAGTTGGAGGCAGTCGCCCCCCTTACAACGAGCGGAGCGCCGGGTGGCTAAAGCGCAGCAAGTTGGCACAGTAGGGGGCACAGGTGGTGCATCAGCCAGTCATCTCAGTCATCTCAGTCAGTCGACCTGTGGCACCTGGGTCTGCCCCGTGGCCTCCTGCCAGCGGGCGTTCGGCACTTCACGTGGCCTCAATGTGTACATAGCCTGGCACAAGCGTCGTGGTGACGTCACAGCCACTTAGTGGCGAATAGCGGTTGTTGTTGTGTCTATGTGTGTGTCTGAGTGTGTGTCTGAGTGTGTGGGGGTGTCTGTCTGCGTGTCTGTGCGTGTCTGTGTGAGTCTGTGGGGGTGTCTGTCTGCGTGTCTGTGTGTGTGTCGGGAGCGGTGGTGCAGCGGTTAGCGCGCTGCGCTACGAACCCGGCGACCCAAGTTCGATTCCCGCTGATGGTCACCAACACCGGTGACGATTATCTGAACCGGTCCTGGGCCTCCCCGAGGTTTGCTGTGCCTCAAATGAGTACCTGGTGCGGTGTGTAAACATCGCCGCCACTGGCGAGACAAAGGCGTCCGGGCGCGGTGCTGGCCACCCACCCGCTCGTGTGCCGTGCCGGCCTTTAATACGTGCTCGCTAACAGCACTTGCCCCAACAGCCTGTTTCGGCTACACGGGTGATCTTTGCCTTGGTTTGCTTGCAAGTAAACAAGAAGTGGAACAAGAGCGCTTCTGTGAATATCGGGCAGGACAAACTGGAGCTGGGCAACGTCAAATTACGCGGCACAGCCACGCGGCACAACTCTCCCCGCATTGGCCCCGCGATGGCTTTCGAGTTGCCTGTTGCCTGGGGCCGCGGCGGCTCACGGCCACCACCGCAGGTCACGTGTCAGCACGTACAGGACCGGACCACGCACGTGACCCGTGCAGCAGCAGCAGCAGCTAGCGCGCTGTGACGGCCAGAAGGGCACACGACACGGTGGCACGGCCAGCACCACGCCCGGCCGCCTTTGTCTCCCCAGTTGTCAATGTTTACGCACCGCACCAGCGCGGTGTTAACACCACGCACCAGGTACTCATTTTGAGGCCGAGTCGATCTAGGGGACGCCCAGGACCGCCACCCACATTGTTCGACCTTACCATAGTAATTGAGAGATGAGGCGCTCAGCCTTCAGCACGGGGTCTGAGCCCTCCCGGAGTCGTCGCAGGGCGAAGACCGACACGCTGGCTGCGGTTGGGTGGACTCAGGCCCGGGGCCCGGATTATTTTGAGAGATAAAAAGTCAAAAGTTATTTTCTGCTCAAGTGAGCATTGAAGCGGCTCTCAGCTCCTGCTTAAAGCTCCGGGGCCAGTGATGGGAATTTCACATTCATACGGCGGGTCGGTGCGGCCTATCCATAGTACACACCACTGTTGACTACCGCACAAATCGGTACCTATTTTATCGACCCCAGAGGGAGTATGGCCTGAGTCCAAGAATTTCAACTCGCGACCATCTCGCCAGCTTCATCTCTTGATTGATGGTGGCAGGGTTTTTTTTAGAGCTGGCGAAAGGCTTTTTTAATATCGGGCGGCAGCTTGATTTGAGAGGTTGTGGCAGGATTTCCCTTTGATATAAATGCTTCTCATTTTTGCCGAACTGATGGCGGGCGGGCGGGCGGGCGGGCAAGCCGAGAGCTGCAGGAAGCTGAGAACTGCGGAGCCGGGAAGCTCGGAGCACGGGGATCGCGAAAGCGTTCGCGTCAATCTGGACAGCGACACGGCGGCGACCTGCAGCTCATCGCGCATCTCCGGGGCCACTGCACCACGTTCCGTCAACGTCAGTGGCATGGGGCGAATGTGGTTCCAGGGAGCTGTGAGTGCACTCGTGGTTCACGCGGAGGCCTTTATTATCCGGGTTAATGGCCTCTCCGCGTCGAAATTCATATTTGAAAGGGGGCGCTGCGGAGGCAAAAAAAATCCCATTAGTTCGCTCATATTCTCTCTTAATTATCTGTCCGCAATTTTTTTTTACATCACGATAGGTGGACATTCAAAAAAAGAACCCCCCACTCACCCTCTACCACGCATTGCGATGTTTAGATCTTGAGAGACAGCCGGAATAATAGACTGTCCAGATCCTCTACTGTTGGATAATAGAATGTCCAGATAATAGAATGTTCAGAGGAGGCTCTGCTGCGGGATGGGCGAGAGAGCCCCGGGGGATGCAGGCGGGGCGACAGCTGCGGAAGGACGCCGCGTCTCGCGGGAGCGCTTCGCATGCAGCCCACGGCTGCCCATCTCCTGCAGCTCATCGCCTGGTCCATGAGCATCAGAATGATCGTAATCATTGATCGGTGAGTCTATTTGGTTATGGCGACATTCTTACAGCGCAAGGGCTCTTACGAAAGAAGGCGCGGCAATGTTTCACAGACGGGTGCAGTCTGCCAGGAGGGATCTACAATGTTCCACAAGTGACTCAATCCACGTGAAGACGTTGGCGGCCTTTCATCTTCTGATGCTCGTTTCAAATAAGTCACGTGCTCTTTCACGTCCCCTGTGAGGCAGACGGTGCGGAGGGTTTTCACGGCTAACGGACACGACGCAGTAATCGACACGACGTAGTGGTAGCCACCACGACGTAGTAATAGACACGACGTAGTGGTAGCCACCACGACGTAGTAATAACCAGGGTGGGCTGCTGGATTCGACCCCATGAAACCTGTGGAGCAAGCGGCAGACGGGCGACCACCACTGGGCCAAGGGTCACGGCTCCCGTCGTCGTGTCAGCGACACATCGCCCGCCCACTCGTCAGATGCGTCGACCGCGTGCGGCCTACGCCAATCAGCGACGAGCAGGCGCAACAACAACACGGGAATGATCTGCAGGCTCGGACCTGGACAGGTTCTGGATGGGCAAGCGCCACGCAGAACAAAGCTCGCTCCTTGTAGCCACAGGCGGGACTACGCTGTGGGCAGCACGGGGCAGTGCGGCAAGATCTACAGTTGCACTCGACTTCTATGCTGTCGCCTATAAGTTCCCCGCTTTCACCAACCCGTGGTGAAGTATGGCCCTCGTTCAGCGGCATGTTGACAGAAGGGCTGTACACGTGCACCTCACACATACACCGGTACAACACAGGCAGTGACGTCCTCACGACTCGCATGATGGAGGACGGGTCACGTTGCTTATTCCAGCTCCGCACGTGCCAACTCGTATCGACGTTTTCAAGGTACCACGTTGGACGGTGTGAACTCCCGGTACACATCGCATACATCATCATCACCATCACGACCACAACCGCCTGCGTATTGATCATCATCGCCATCACCCTGCCTCTCCCCTGTTCGCTGCGAGCCGGGCACACGGAGCGGCGGGGCCGCGCAAACAGCCCCGGTTCGTGAGGACGCGGCCTCTGGGCGCCTTCTCGGGGGGCTAAATGGCCATGTCGATAGCCCCACTGGCGCCCTAACGAGCTGTGCTCTCGCGGCATCACGGGCACACAACTCGCCGCTGCTGCTGCCGCGTCGAGCCTCTTCAGTGGCGCGCGGTGCCCGTGGCATGAGACCTGCGTGATGCAAACAATTAAAGAACCCCCCCCCCACCCCCCAATTCTGCGGCGACCTCGGCCACGCGCCAACAGCAACGCGTGGCGCTCTCGGCGGCGCGTTTGGCCATGCAAGTCGCGGGTCTAAACATCGATTGTCAATCGATGAATATACTCCTCGTTGCACCACTGCGGTCGAGATCACGCATGCGCAGTGGTGACGCTTGTGTCTCGCGGCAGGAAGCGTCTGGGCTCGATCATTGAACCTCTCGGCTTGGGTCAGTGACCCGATACTGCGAATGGGAACCCCACTCGCGAGCATGGGCAGCGTTTAACGGGAGCCGCTCACACTGCGGACGATGCGGATACGGAATGCGCATGAGGAGAGTCATAGCCAGATCGAGGAGTCTCGCCTGAGTGCGACTGCGGCTACGACCACCAAACCAAAGACCATGCAACTTGGCATCGACCCAAATACAAACTTTAACCAGTGGTGGGTGAGCTGGTGGGTAAGTTGGTGGGTGGTTCAGCGAGTGGGTGGGCGGGTGAGTGGGTGGGCGGGTGAGTGGGTGGGTGGGTCAGCGAGTGGGTGGGCGGGTGGGCGGGTGGGTGAGTGAGTGGGTCGGCGAGTGGGTGAGTGGGTGGGTGAGTGGGTGGGTGTGTAGGTGGGTAAGTGGGTGGGTGTGTAGGTAGGTGAGTGGGTGGGTGAGTGGGTGGGTGGGTGGGTGTGTAGGTGGGTGTATCTCTCAGACTTGTGGGGAGCGGTGGTGTAGCGGTTAGCGCGCTGCGCTACAAACCCGGCCACCCGAGTTCGATTCCCGCTCATGGTCAACACCAGTGGCGATTATCTGAACCGGTACTGGGCCTCCCCTACGTCTACTTAGCCTCAAATGAGTACCAGGGACGGTGTGTAAAAACATCGTCACTGGGGAGACAAAGGCGGTCGGGCGTGGTGCTGGCCACCCACCCCCTCGTGTACCGTTCCGGCCTTCATAGGTGCTCGCTAACAGCACTTGCCCCAACAGTCTGTTAAGGCTACACGGGGGATCTCTTCTTTATCTCTCAGACAAAGCAATTCCAAGGCTAAATCAGAGAGAAGGCAATCTCGAACAGTCGCAACAATCGTCGCTCAAGGCCACGATTCCCCTCGTCTGGTGCCGCAAGATTTATTTCATCTTCTGACCACGAATCTTCGCGTTGTTCGTGAGGGGGGAAACCCTCTCAGACGTGGCGACCCGAATCGAACCCGGACGGAGCATTGCATGATCATTCGTTTCGCTCGCGATAAGGGACGTCCAATGGCGCGCATCGGAATCCTTCCCCACTGAGTTCTGTCTCCTGCTGCTGTCCTCACGGTCTGTCCCGACGTCGTCTCTCCATTGTCATCCTCGATCGACCTCGCGCACGTGAACCCGGTGCTGTGCCTTGCGTGGCTGAGGATGTGGCTTTATTCTATTTGCCGCGGAGGCAATAGGTGCTTACATTCCCACCTAAAAATACACGGCGCAAACATCAGCAACAGCCGGGCAAACAAATTCTCCATGTGGCTCATAAATTCCGGAGGGGGGCCTGTGGGGGAGGGGGGGGGGTAGTGGGTGGGTGGGTGGTAGCGGAGGCGATGAAATCAGCCTTGCGGGGCAGATGGACGACTCGCGCGTGGAGGAGCTGGGATAACGAGACCGCAGTCGGCAGGCAGCACTGGGATTAGAATGAGCGATGATCGGGCGCGCGCGTGTGTGGGACGTGGGGGCGTAAAGGCACTCGGAGGCGACTTGGGCCCAATGCATCCCTGCAGCGTGGACCGTGATGAGAAGGGGGGAGGAATAACTCAAATCTAAACAAATTCTAAAGGCGAAGCAGTGAGTATCGAATCTCTCCGCGTGCGTCTTTCGTCCATCAAGTGTTCTTATCAATTTATTCTCTGATACGTGCCACTTGTGGTACCTGACATTACATTGATTTTTTTTGGAACAGGGAGAATGGCTTTGTAGGGAAAAATAGCTTATTCGAATTCAATACAATTGGTACGATTTGGACTTATGAAGCTTTGAAATCTGGCCGCATTTCGAGATGTTGAGTGAATAGGGGACACGTGGCGTGTAAATGGGGTCGCTGTACATCCGGGTGTGTACGGCACGCCGCCACGTGGCGCAAGGCCGTATGACCGGAATGACATGAGCCTCTGGCGCGGGACGCTAATAATTTTCTATCATGATATATTTTCGGAACAAAAAGCAGCTATCCGAATTTAAATATATAAGGTGAAGCTGTTCACAACGTTTTTACGTAACGATTAAGATTGTTCTATGTAAAATGTCCGTTTTGTATTCAGCATTGTACGACCCATAGCGTAGAAAAATATTGTGACATCACTCCCATAAGTCATTGCACATGATTCTAAGAATGTGCTGTACCTATATATTTTGATGCAAACATAAACATTGTGACTTCAACGTGATTACTTAAATTAATAATGTGTATTTGTATATTGTTACATGTGATTATTGCTGTTTTGTGATATTCATGGTATGAACCCATAGCGTAGAGGGAGCCTCTTTGGGTATGTGTATGCCAGCGTCGGCAGTGTTTAGTTATCGCTTCTCGGCCTTTTGGCTAAGATCAAGTGTAGTATCTGTTCTTATCAGTTTAATATCTGATACGTACCACATTGTGGTACCTTATATTAAATTGATTTTTGGGACAGGGAGATGGAATAGGGGCTTGCTCCGTCCACTCCGCGCATCAACCCGGTATTGCAGTACCTCCGGGAATGGTGCACCTCCCCGCTTGGGGAGGGAAATGTTAAACAAATAGAGATTTGAGTTGAGCATTTAATGCTTGATGCACCACATCAGGCGGTTGGCAAACTTGGGAGGATTGGTCAGGTCGAAGGCAAAATGTTCAAAGACAGACAACTGCTTTAAGAACGTTAACAGGATATTTTCACCCTGGAGCTCACAAAAAGTTGTTGGGTCCACGCATCCTTTTCTAGGCCTTTTGGGTAAAACCATTCACTGTGGGGGCCGATCCATCTACACAGGAAGTTGTTCCGCCTGCCTGCTTGAGTAGGGAAGATATTCGCTAAAGAGCGCCATTTGGTTTGTGAAGCTGTGTTTTTAATGAGTGTTTCATCTGTACCGCCGGTTTGGTCTCCTCTCTCGTGGGTACCAATTTGAAGCTGTCGGTAAAGTCACGTCGGTATAAAACAAATGACGACGTTTCGATCGCAACACAAGCGGTCGTCCTCAGGCGGAAGAAATATAATTCAGCAGTGGAACTGCTGAACCTAGTGAGTGTACCGCCTGGCTCCACTGACCTCTTTCGGTGGTCGTGTTCGCCTGTGGAATGCGCGTCGGTGATTCGCATTCGAGAGAGTCCGTCAGGATACGCCTCGAGTTTCATGTAGAAATCGCGATGCGTTTACACAGCAGACAGCGACTCACGAGGTCGGGGAAATAGGCCATAATCACACAAGATTTGCACTGTCGAAACTTTTAAATGTGACCTCATCTCAAGATGTTGTACTTGACCTCGGGACACGTGTGGTGTAAATCGGGTAATTTTTGAAAAGATAAAATATCAATTTGGATCATAGGTGCAGTAGTTTGCGCTGTATGAGCTCGCACATGTGGTGTGTGCAGCACGTGGTGTGGACAGCACACGTGGTGTAGACAGCACGCGTCACGTGGTGTGTGCAGCACGTGGTGTGTGCAGCACGTGGTGTGTGCAGCACGTGGTCTGTGCAGCACGTGGTGTGTGCAGCACGTGGTGTGTGCAGCACGTGGTCTGTGCAGCACGTGGTGTGTACAGCACGTGGTCTGTGCAGCACGTGGTGTGTACAGCACGCGTCACGTGGTGCACAGCGTTACGGACTAATGACAATGAGCTTCTGCGCGGGTTGCTCACTCTTTGCTATATTTACATATTTTCGGTATAAAAATCAACTCTCCGACTTTAAATATGAAGTAGAATGTAAAGCTGTATGCAATGTTTTGAAACCACGATGGAGATTGTGTTACTTGGAATAAATCCGCTTTGTATTCAACATGGTACGATCCATCACGTCGGGACGTTTAGTGACAATATCTATTTAGTAATTTCGCGTGATTCTAACAATATGATATACTCGCTATAAAACACGAGTGGAGTAAATAGGCTATCTCATGAAAATATAGGACGCTTTGATGAATTATCCTGAACATGAGAATCGATATCAAACATTACACACAGTCCATTCACGCACGCAACGCGGACAGCGCGCCGCCACGTGGCGCAAGGCGACATGGCCGGAATAACATCATTCCCATAAGCCATTGCGCGGGATTGTCATCATATGCTATGCGTCTACTTTTTGGATTATAACATCATATTTTCAACTCTAAAATAAGTGTTAAGCTATTTATAATGTTTCCATGTTCTGCGTATAGCTGTGTTGCATGTGTTTATAATCTGTTTTGTGATATTCATGGTTTGACCCCATAGCGTAGAGAGAGACTCTGTGGGTATGTGTACCCCAGCGTCGGCAGTGGTTAGGCATCGCTTCTCGGCCTTTTGGCTAAGATCAAGTGTAGTATCTGTTCTTATCAGTTTAATATCTGATACGTACCACATTGTGGTACCTTATATTAAATTGATTTTTGGGACAGGGAGATGGAATAGGGGCTTGCTCCGTCCACTCCGCGCATCAACCCGGTATTGCAGTACCTCCGGGAATGGTGCACCTCCCCGCTTGGGGAGGAAAATGTTAAACAAAGAGAGAGTGGAGCTGAGCATGTGATGCGCCACGTCAGGCGGTTGGCAAACTTGGTCAGGTTGAACCGACAGCAGGATATTTTGACCCCAAAGTTCACGGAATTTTGTCAGCGTTTGCGTGACGCATCCTTTTCTAGGCCTTTTGCGTGAAATCGTTCACTGTGGGGCCGATCCATCAACACAGCAGTGGTTCCACCCTGCCTGCTTGGGGAAAGCCACTTGGTTTGTGAAGTTGTGTTTTTCGTTTGGTTGTGTGCTCACAACAATACACCGTCTAGGATGAGTTCGTATTGCGTCTGAATGAGGCGTCTCATCTGTACCGCCGGTTTGGTCTCCTCCCTCACCCAACGAATTGTCCTCGTGTGTACTGTCTGGCTCCACTGACCTTTCGGATGTCGTGTTCGCCTGTGGAATGTGCATCGGCGATTCACATCCCAGAGTGTCCGTCAGTATACGCCTCGAGTTTCATGTAGAAATCGCGATGCGCTTACACAGCGGACAGCGAAACTTTTAAATGTGACCGCATCTCAAGATGTTTTACTTGACCGAGGGAGATGTGTCGTGTAAATCGGATAATTTATAAAAAGGTAAAATATCGATTCAATCCATAGTGCAGCACTTTACATCGTATCATCACGCAGACGTGGTGCAAGGCGGTACGAATGCTGTTTGCTAATACTCTACTTTATTTACATATTTTCGGTATAAAAGTAAACTGTCAGAATTTCAATATAAAGTATAATTTAAAGCTGTATGCAATGTTTTCAAACCACGATTAAGATTGTGTTACATGGAATATATCCGTTTTGTATTCCTCGGGGTACAATTGTAGTGGGCTGAATAACGAGAAGAGAGTTTCTATGAGGCAACGGTGGGGGGGGGGGGGGGGTAGCGGCCCCTCACACCCAACACCCTGAGGAGGGAGCCCCTCCGGACTAATACTCCTCTCACTGGCTAAGCTACAAGTCCTCCTCGCTTGGGTCTTCACTGGTTATAGCTGGAGCCAGGTCTAGCCAGGAGGCTTCTTGTCTTCAGCTGGACGACGACTGCCGGGACCCTTCAGAGGCGCGGCTTCTACTACCCAGGGCCGTGGCTCGCTCCGCCCGGCCCCGCCTTCCTTCCAGAAGCTTCTGGCAGGACCTGGAGGGGATGTCATTCCCCAGCCCCCTCCTGGGCTCTGGGCTCTGTGTCCCGTTCCATCGGGGTTACCGTTGAGCCCCGTGGGCCATCGTCCTTCAGAACTGGGGCTCA
Organism: Lethenteron reissneri; assembly: GCF_015708825.2. NCBI lineage: Eukaryota > Metazoa > Chordata > Hyperoartia > Petromyzontiformes > Petromyzontidae > Lethenteron > Lethenteron reissneri. The sequence goes on along the minus strand of NC_083823.1, from coordinate 826,521 downwards.
GCCCCTCTTCTGCCCCCTACTGGCACATGAGCAGTACTACTGGCACATCAGCGGTACTACTGGCACATCAGCAGTACTACTGGCACATCAGCGGTACTACTGGCACATGAGCAGTACTACTGGCACATCAGCAGTACTACTGGCACATCAGCAGTACTACTGGCACATGAGCGGTACTACTGGCACATGAGCGGTACTGCTGGCACATCAGCAGTACTACTGGCACATCAGCGGTACTACTGGCACATCAGCAGTACTACTGGCACATCAGCGGTACTACTGGCACATGAGCAGTACTACTGGCACATCAGCAGTACTACTGGCACATGAGCGGTACTACTGGCACATGAGCAGTACTACTGGCACATGAGCGGTACTACTGGCACATGAGCAGTACTACTGGCACATCAGCGGTACTACTGGCACATCAGCGGTACTACTGGCACATCAGCAGTACTACTGGCACATCAGTGGTACTACTGGCACATCAGCGGTAGTACTGGCACATGAGCAGTACTACTGGCACATCAGTGGTACTACTGGCACATCAGCAGTACTACTGGCACATCAGCGGTACTACTGGCACATCAGCAGTACTACTGGCACATCAGCAGTACTACTGGCACATCAGCAGTACTACTGGCACATGAGCGGTACTACTGGCACATGAGCAGTACTACTGGCACATGAGCAGTACTACTGGCACATGAGCAGTACTACTGGCACATCAGCGGTACTACTGGCACATCAGCGGTACTACTGGCACATCAGCGGTACTACTGGCACATGAGCAGTACTACTGGCACATCAGCAGTACTACTGGCACATCAGCAGTACTACTGGCACATGAGCGGTACTACTGGCACATGAGCGGTACTGCTGGCACATCAGCAGTACTACTGGCACATCAGCGGTACTACTGGCACATCAGCAGTACTACTGGCACATCAGCGGTACTACTGGCACATGAGCAGTACTACTGGCACATCAGCAGTACTACTGGCACATGAGCGGTACTACTGGCACATGAGCAGTACTACTGGCACATGAGCGGTACTACTGGCACATGAGCAGTACTACTGGCACATCAGCGGTACTACTGGCACATCAGCGGTACTACTGGCACATCAGCAGTACTACTGGCACATCAGTGGTACTACTGGCACATCAGCGGTAGTACTGGCACATGAGCAGTACTACTGGCACATCAGTGGTACTACTGGCACATCAGCAGTACTACTGGCACATCAGCGGTACTACTGGCACATGAGCGGTACTACTGGCACATCAGCAGTACTACTGGCACATCAGCAGTACTACTGGCACATCAGCAGTACTACTGCACTGAGCGACTACTGGCACATGAGCGTACTACTGGCACATTCGCGTACTACTGGCACATGAGCAGTACTACTGGCACATGAGCAGTACTACTGGCACATGAGCGGTACTACTGGCACATCAGCGGTACTACTGGCACATGAGCAGTACTACTGGCACATCAGCAGTACTACTGGCACATGAGCAGTACTACTGGCACAATCAGCAGTACTACTGGCACATCAGCAGTACTACTGGCACATGAGCGGTACTACTGGCACATGAGCGGTACTACGGCACATGAGCAGTACTACTGGCACATCAGCAGTACTACTGGCACATGAGCAGTACTACTGGCACATCAGCAGTACTACTGGAACATCAGCGGTACTACTGGCACATGAGCGGTACTACTGGCACATGAGCAGTACTACTGGCACATGAGCGGTACTACTGGCACATGAGCAGTACTACTGGCACATCAGCGGTACTACTGGCACATGAGCAGTACTACTGGCACATCAGCGGTACTACTGGCCACATGAGCAGTACTACTGGCCAATCAGCGTACTACTGGCACATCAGCGGTACTACTGGCACATCAGCAGTACTACTGGCACATCAGCAGTACTACTGGCACATCAGCGGTACTACTGGCACATGAGCAGTACTACTGGCACATGAGCGGTACTACTGGCACATCAGCAGTACTACTGGCACATCAGCGGTACTACTGGCACTGAGCGGTACTACTGGCACATGAGCAGTACTACTGGCACATCAGCGGTACTACTGGCACATGAGCAGTACTACTGGCACATCAGCGGTACTACTGGCACATCAGCGGTACTACTGGCACATCAGCAGTACTACTGGCACATGAGCGGTACTACTGGCACATGAGCAGTACTACTGGCACATCAGCGGTACTACTGGCACATCAGCGGTACTACTGGCACATCAGCGGTACTACTGGCACATCAGCATACTACTGGCACATCAGCAGTACTACTGGCACATCAGCAGTACTACTGGCACATGAGCGGTACTACTGGCACATGAGCGGTACTACCTGGCACATCAGCAGTACTACTGGCACATCAGCAGTACTACTGGCACATCAGCAGTACTACGGCACATCAGCGGTACTACTGGCACATGAGCAGTACTACTGGCACATCAGCAGTACTACTGGCACATGAGCGGTACTACTGGCACATGAGCAGTACTACTGGCACATGAGCGGTACTACTGGCACATGAGCAGTACTACTGGCACATCAGCGGTACTACTGGCACATCAGCGGTACTACTGGCACATCAGCAGTACTACTGGCACATCAGTGGTACTACTGGCACATCAGCGGTAGTACTGGCACATGAGCAGTACTACTGGCACATCAGTGGTACTACTGGCACATCAGCAGTACTTCTGGCACATCAGCGGTACTACTGGCACATGAGCGGTACTACTGGCACATCAGCAGTACTACTGGCACATCAGCAGTACTATTGGCACATCAGCAGTACTACTGGCACATGAGCGGTACTACTGGCACATCAGCAGTGCTATTGGCACATGAGCGGTACTACTGGCACATCAGCAGTACTACTGGCACATCAGCGGTACTACTGGCACATCAGCAGTACTACTGGCACATCAGTGGTACTACTGGCACATCAGCGGTAGTACTGGCACATGAGCAGTACTACTGGCACATCAGTGGTACTACTGGCACATCAGCAGTACTACTGGCACATCAGCGGTACTACTGGCACATGAGCGGTACTACTGGCACATCAGCAGTACTACTGGCACATCAGCAGTACTATTGGCACATGAGCGGTACTACTGGCACATCAGCAGTACTACTGGCACATCAGCGGTACTACTGGCACATCAGCAGTACTACTGACACATCAGCAGTACTACTGGCACATGAGCGGTACTACTGGCACATGAGCGGTACTACTGGCACATCAGCAGTACTACTGGCACATGAGCAGTACTACTGGCACATGAGCGGTACTACTGGCACATCAGCAGTACTACTGGCACATGAGCAGTACTACTGGCACATGAGCGGTACTACTGGCACATGAGCAGTACTACTGGCACATGAGCAGTACTACTGGCACATGAGCGGTACTACTGGCACATCAGCAGTACTACTGGCACATCAGCGGTACTACTGGCACATCAGCAGTACTACTGGCACATGAGCAGTACTATTGGCACATGAGCGGTACTACTGGCACATCAGCAGTACTACTGGCACATCAGCGGTACTACTGGCACATCAGCAGTACTACTGGCACATCAGCAGTACTACTGGCACATGAGCGGTACTACTGGCACATGAGCGGTACTACTGGCACATGAGCGGTACTACTGGCACATGAGCGGTACTACTGGCACATGAGCAGTACTACTGGCACATGAGCAGTACTACTGGCACATGAGCAGTACTACTGGCACATGAGCGGTACTACTGGCACATCAGCAGTACTACTGGCACATGAGCAGTACTACTGGCACATGAGCAGTACTACTGGCACATGAGCGGTACTACTGGCACATGAGCGGTACTATGAGCGGTACTACTGGCACATGACAGTACTACTGGCACATGAGCAGTACTACTGGCACATCAGCGGTACTACTGGCACATGAGCAGTACTACTGGCACATCAGCAGTACTACTGGCACATCAGGGTACTACTGGCACATGAGCAGTACTACTGGCACATGAGCGGTACTACTGGCACATGAGCAGTACTACTGGCACATGCGCGGTACTACTGGCACATGAGCAGTACTACTGGCACTCAGCGGTACTACTGGCACATGAGCAGTACTACTGGCACATGAGCAGTACTACTGGCACATCAGCGTACTACTGGCACATGAGCATACTACTGGCACATGAGCAGTACTACTGGCACATGAGCGGTACTACTGGCACATGAGCAGTACTACTGGCACATGAGCGGTACTACTGGCACATGAGCGGTACTACTGGCACATAGCATACTACTGGCACATCAGCGGTACTACTGGCACATGAGCAGTACTACTGGCACATCAGCGGTACTACTGGCACTGAGCGGTACTACTGGCACATGAGCAGTACTACTGGCACATCAGCGGTACTACTGGCACATGAGGCAGTACTACTGGCACATGAGCAGACTACTGGCACATGAGCGGATACTACTGGCACATGAGCAGTACTACTGGCACATGAGCGGTACTACTGGCACATGAGCGGTACTACTGGCACATGAGCGGTACTACTGGCACATGAGCAGTACTACTGGCACATCAGCAGTACTACTGGCACATGAGCGGTACTACTGCACATGAGCGGTACTACTGGCACATGAGCGGTACTACTGGCACATCAGCGGTACTACTGGCACATGAGCGGTACTACTGGCACATCAGCAGTACTACTGGCACATGAGCGGTACTACTGGCACATCAGCGGTACTACTGGCACATCAGCGGTACTACTGGCACATCAGCAGTACTACTGGCACATGAGCGTACTACTGGCACATCAGCGAGTACTACGGCACATGAGCGGTACTACTGGCACATGAGCGGTACTACTGGCACATCAGCGGTACTACTGGTACATCAGCAGTACTACTGGCACATGAGCGGTACTACTGGCACATGAGCGGTACTACTGGCACATCAGCGGTACTACTGGCACATCAGCGGTACTACTGGCACATGAGCGGTACTACTGGCACATCAGCGGTACTACTGGCACATGAGCAGTACTACTGGCACATCAGCGGTACTACTGGCATATCAGCAGTACTACTGGCACATGAGCGGTACTACTGGCACATGAGCGGTACTACTGGCACATGAGCGGTACTACTGGCACATCAGCGGTACTACTGGCACATGAGCGGTACTACTGGCACATCAGCGGTACTACTGGCACATGAGCGGTACTACTGGCACATGAGCAGTACTACTGGCACATGAGCGGTACTACTGGCACATGAGCAGTACTACTGGCACATGAGCGGTACTACTGGCACATGAGCGGTGCTACTGGCACATGAGCGGTACTACTGGCACATGAGCAGTACTACTGGCACATGAGCAGTACTACTGGCACATGAGCGGTACTACTGGCACATGAGCGGTACTACTGGCACATGAGCAGTACTACTGGCACATGAGCGGTACTACTGGCACATCAGCAGTACTACTGGCACATGAGCAGTACTACTGGCACATGAGCAGTACTACTGGCACATGAGCGGTACTACTGGCACATGAGCAGTACTACTGGCACATGAGCAGTACTACTGGCACATGAGCGGTACTACTGGCACATGAGCGGTACTACTGGCACATCAGCGGTACTACTGGCACATCAGCGGTACTACTGGCACATCAGCAGTACTACTGGCACATCAGCAGTACTACTGGCACATCAGCAGTACTACTGGCACATGAGCGGTACTACTGGCACATGAGCGGTACTATTGGCACATCAGCAGTACTATTGGCTAACTGCATGAAGATCGCGCGTCTACGTCTTGTAACAATGCCTCTACACAACCATGCCGTAGAGAAGTTGATATCTTCGCGGAAGTAATTGCGCGGTATGCGAACAATATGCTGTACTATACTCGCTATAAAACACGAGTCGTGTAAATAGGACAACTCGTGAAAATATAGGGCGCTTGGATTCATTATTTCGAACATAATAGAGAGATATGAGAATCAAATTGAAACATCACAATGTATTCACGCACGTGCGTAAACACGCCACTACGTCATTACGTGGCCGTAATTACATCATTCACATAAGCCATTGCACGGGATTACCATTATGTGCTTTGCTTATACTTTTTAATACTAGACTATCAGATTTACAACTTCAAAATGAGTGCCAAGCTATTTGCAATGTTTCCATGTTCCGTGTATAGCTGTGTTACGTGTAATTATTGCTATTTTGTGATAATCATGGTATGACCGCATAGCGTAGAGAAAGGATCTCTGGGTACAACCCCGCGGAGGACTTGTTTCCTGGCCAAATTAGAAACAGTGAAAAGGCACCGCGGGTGGCAACGTAAAATGTTTCAACGCTCACTGCAGGAACTGGGCCGCGACCACCTGGATTTCTGTGGTATTTAGAAGGTCTGGTGGACTGGCTCCGGAAGTGGCAGGAGACTGAATAAAGTAATGAAGAGGCGTGTGGAAGCGTGACGGTGGGGCCCCAGGCTACTGTGGCATCGCCTTCCCATCAACCAGAGGTGAGGAGTGGTGGGATCCAGGCAAGGCTGATGTTGGCCCTCTAGGATCGACTCATCTTGTTGGGTGACTTTAATGCCCGAGTTGGTTATGATGCTGGCACCTGGTCTGGAGTGATTGGGAGGCATTGGCCAGGTCAGCTCAATAACAACGGTAGGAAGCTGCTATATTTTTGAGCAGCCCATGGGCTTGCAATTACCAACACGCTGTCGCCCTCCAACAACAACGCTCACAACAACGAGTGGAGCGCAGGGCGGCAATAACACAGCAAGTTGGCACAGTAGGGGGCACAGGTGGTGCATCGGCCAGGCATCTCAGGCAGTCGACCCGTGGCACCTGGGTCTGCCCCGTGACCTCCTGCACATGGCCTGGCACAAGCGCCGTGGTCACGTCACCGCCACTTAGTGGTGAATGGCGGTGGTTGTTGTTGTACCCCACCACCGACAGTGTTCAGGTTATCGCTTTCGGTAAAGTCACGTGTGTAGAAGTAAAAGTAAAATTATATAATTCCTGCAGTCACGAAAGCTTCAATCCTAGATTAATCCACCTCTACGGGGAGGGTGTCCTTACAATTCTGTCCAAAACATCTTGCCTCTATTCTTGGTTCTTTCGGTAAAGTCACGTAGAAGGGAAACAATAAAATAATACAAATATAAAACAATAACAATGGTTTATAATTGAGGGAAACAATAAAATAATAAAAATATAAAACAATAACAATTTTTATATTTTTATTATTTTATTGTTTCCCTTCTACGTGGCTTTACCGAAATAACCAAGAATATGAATCTCTGCAGTCACGAAAGCGTTAAATCAAAATCTTTCCCTGTGTTGTCTTCTTGGTGTATGTATCTCTATTTGTTGTATTTTGCTCCGTTTTCGTTTGTTTCCCATGTGCTTTCTCCGTTTTCGTTTTCCCATGTGTTCCCCCCCGATGTGTTGCCTGCATTGGTATTTGCATGTCCATGCACGGCTACCCTTCCCTTCCCCCACCTCTACAGCCTATATAAGTCCTTGTGCGTTGTTCCCTCCGGGCGTCGTTATGTGTGTGCCCCTCCATGTGTCTGTCTCTTGCTGTGGTGTTGCTCGTTGTATCCCTCTGTACTGTCCAAAACACCTTTCCCTGTGTGTCTTCTCTGTGTATGTATCTCTGCTACCTTGTACCCCGTGTCTGTACACGAGTCCTTATCCTCTGTTCACGTCGGTGTGTTCAACCTGGAAGATGAACACAAAATTTATCAGTTTTTTTTTTAATACATGGTCAACCAGGTTGAGTGTCTAACTGTGTTGTTGGGCGACTGGGTTCCATCGCATGATGTTTCTCAGGATTGCTGAGTTCGCATCTCCCATCTTCTTGCTGTATTTGCCTCCGTGCAGTTTTGCCGTTCTCGGTGTGCTCTGTGTGTGATGTCCCTCTGTGTGTTCCCTCGCTCTGTGGTTGTGTACCTCCCCGCAACCATCACACACAACACACCCCGGTAGTTTATGTATTTCGAACTTCTTTCGCACCGTACGGAGGCAACCGTGCTATTCGGAGGTGCGGGGATTGTACTGCCGCCACTGAAATGCTTGGTTCAAGTCTCTAATTGCTGTTGTTTGCCTCCTCTGTTCCATAATCTGTGTTATTTGTATCAAGAACTCCGCGACAAGTTGACACGAGTTTAAGACTCGAGGTTGAATAGACAAATCGCTGCACGTCTACACAGAGTACAGCGACTATTACAAACAAAAACAAAGATCCCCCGTATAGCCTTAACAGCCTGCTGAGGCAAGTGCTGTTCGCGAGCACCTATGAAAGCCGGCACGGCACACGAGGGGGTGAGTGGTCAGCACCACGCCGAGCCGCCTTTGTCTCCCTCGTGACGATGTTGGGGAGGCCCAGGACCGCGAAGCGGGAATCGAACTCGGGTGGCCGGGTTCGTAGCGCAGCGCGCTAACCGATACACCACCGCTCCCCATGCCGAGATGCTGTGCAGTGTAAATGGGACAATTCATGAACAAATGTCGTGATGAGATGTTTCATGTTGAACATGCGAATCGCGTTGTCTATTCACGAGCACGAGTGAACAGCAGCACGCCACCACGTGGCGCAGGGCGTGATGACCGTAATAACATCATTCCCATAAGCCATTGCGCGGGATTCTAATAATGTGCTAAGCTGATACTTTATAATTCAAACATCAGATTTCCCATTCTAAAATGAGTTTCACGCTATTTACAAAGTTTCCATGTTTCGCGTATATCTGTGTAACATGTGATTATAGCTGTTTCGTGATATTCATGGTATGACCCCATAACGTAAAGAGTAGTTCTGTGAGTATGTGTACCCCAGCGCTGGCAGTGTATAGGTATCGCTTCTCGGCCTTTTGGCTAAGATCAAGTGTAGTATCTGTTCTTATCAGTTTAATATCTGATACGTACCACATTGTGGTACCTTATATTAAATTGATTTTTGGGACAGGGAGATGGAATAGGGGCTTGCTCCGTCCACTCCGCGCATCAACCCGGTATTGCAGTACCTCCGGGAATGGTGCACCTCCCCGCTTGGGGAGGGAAAATGTGAAACAAAGAGAGAGTTGTTGGGTAGAGAATCTCCACTGCCATGCCGCCATGTCAATGAAAGGATTGGCGAGCCGACATTTAACAAAATTCGTTTATGGGCATCTTCTCTTCTTTTTGGCTAAAATCAGCTGTGGGGCCGATCCATCTTTTCAGAATATAACTTCTTCATATGTATTAAAATATTTAATACATATCAATCATAATATAAATTGCAATCGTGACCGCCGAAAAAACCTAAGAGTATGAATCAGTGCAGTCACGAAAGCTTAAAATCTAGAAAAGATAATTATGTATTTATCCGTCGGCTGAACGAACCGAATTCAATGCGGTAGGCATGACTCGTCTTAGAGCAAACACACCGCAGCGATGTGCTGAACCGTTCTTAACCAGAGGTCACACAACGTGGCACGGGAGAGGATTCTCTGTTTGTGGGATGTTTGTGACGGAAGTGACAGGAACGAAACAAGGAGAGAGTTTATTGGCGACTAAGGAGGCCGCTGTTGGGGGGTTCAGGGGGAGGGGGAGATATGCGGAACGGGAAACATCACAACCACAATATTCATCCGACAGAAATCCGATGAGCGATGCCGCTCTCTGCCACAGATGTCCTCAGAGTTAAGTGGCGATATTCAATGACGAGAACCGAAGTCAATAGTCGATCGGTGCCGCATTGGCGGTGATCCATACTGAACTGGGGCTTGCTGCGTCCACTCCCCGCATCAATGGGAACGGGGGGCACCCTGCCACACTTTTGCGAGGGAACCTCTCAAACAGAATGACGGAATGAAGGCGTTACTTGGTTTCACGTGCAGTGTTTTTGAACGGCATTGCAAATCCGCACGGTCTGCTGTAATATTTGGAGTTTGCGTGTCTCTCTCCCCGTGGTCGCGTGGATTTTTCTCCGGGTCCTCCGTTTTTTTCCTCCACATTCGAAGCATGCCTTTAGAGTATTTGGCTGCTATGCATTTCGACACGATTAGGCTATAATTTGTGGTCAAGGCGCTTATGAAAAAGCGCTGTATAGCTCAGTGGGCCTTACCTGGCAAAATAAGAAAAAAAAAACGTGTCGTTTATCACATCTCACGATGGGAGCGTTTCCTTCCTGCTGCTGTTGAGCGTCTCTCCTCGAATCCATCCATTGCTCTACTGCCACCTCCAGGTGAAGCCACAAACAGCATTCGCGTCTAGCAAGCCACTTGATGATAATGATCACACGGCCTCGCAATGCCGGCGTTGGTCATTTTTTTTGTAACGAGAACTCACTCGCCATAACGATCGATTTGAATGTAACCCACTCTCTTCGCAAAACGAGCAAATGTTTGCGTCACGAGCGGAGACGTTTCGATGGAAGCGCGTCACGTGGCGGCAGGGGGCGCACCACGGCCCCGCAGCGCTCTGTGAGCCGCTGGGCCGTGAACCGCGTGAACCACGTGGTGTGGGTGGGGGCGGGGGTCTGGTGGTGGGGGCGAGGGAGGGGGAGTCTGGTGGTGGGGGCGGGGCCTGGTGGGGGGGGCGGGGGGAGGGGTGGTCTGGTGGTGGGGGCGAGGGAGGGGGAGTCTGGTGGTGGGGGCGGGGCCTGGTGGGGGGGGCGGGGGGAGGGGTGGTCTAGTGGTGGGGGCGAGGGAGGGGGGGTCTGGTGGTGGGGGCGGGGCCTGGTGGGGGGGGCGGGGGGAGGGGTGGTCTGGTGGTGGGGGCGAGGGAGGGGGGGTCTGGTGGTGGGGGCGGGGGGAGGGGGGGTCTGGTGGGGGGGCGGGGGGAGGGGGGGTCTGGTGGGGGGGCGGGGGGGTCTGGTGGGGGGAGCGGGGGGGTCTGGTGGGGGGAGCGGGGGTCTGGTGGTGGGGGCGGGGGGAGGGGGTCTGGTGGTGGGGGCGGGGGGAGGGGGGGTCTGGTGGTGGGGGCGGGGGGAGGGGGGGTCTGGTGGTGGGGGCGGGGGGAGGGGGGGTCTGGTGGTGGGGGCGGGGGGAGGGGGGGTCTGGTGGGGGGGCGGGGGGAGGGGGGGGCTGGTGGTGGCCGGTGGCCCTTGGACCACGTGGATGGGTGTGGGGAGTCGAGGCGCAAAGGTTGACACGCGCGGTGACTAAGAACCGGCGACCCGCGTTCGATTCCAGCTCACGGGCAACACCGTCACGATCATCTCCACCGGCGCTGGGCCTCCCAGAGGAGGCTCAGACTCACTCGACTCCCTTGCTGAGGTGTTTATTGAGCGTTCACTTGCCGTGCACTTTTCGCGGAACGTATCTCGCTCGTTAAGCGAGGCATGCCTCTGTGTAGTACTGTTCACAAATATCAAGACATCACAAAACAATAAGTAGCGTCATTGTGGAGCATTTAAGTTCCAAAATAGGTAATCCCAAAATACATCTCCAAATATATGTCCCCTTCACAAAGCACGGGGTCGTCCAGATAGCTTGTGACGCCCATTTAAGTCTCTAAAACCGAATATTGTTTGAGGTAAGGTTTATTTAAAACAGAAATAAATATGCAAAGGGCGAAAAATGTTAGGGGTCAATTAATTCGGGCGGGGGGGGGGGTCACAAAACATGTGGACCACCCTGTACATGAAAGCGCCTGTAATAATAATTTTTCGCATCCCATCAGCAACACGGCCCTCTGGGAGTGCATCAATTCTAGCAAACAAAACTCGTGATCAGTGACTTTAACTGTTTCCATTTGCTGCTCAGATGGATAAAATTAACTGGATTGGGTGGGCGAGCAGGAAAGTATACAACCACATAAACACGCACTGTCCTGCACACATTAACAACTCGCCAGATACTTAGACAATAGCCTCACACTGAAACATAACCAAAGCGAAATTGACGTACATCGTGATTCCAGCAGTTGTAAATAATAGCAATTTACATATTCGTGTTTATTAAAATAAATGTAATAACTTAATAAACCACCAAACATCAACATAAACACTAATTAACATGTAATTGGCCAAACATCCCAACATAAAGAATGTTGAGTGAGACTTTTCTGGCATTACGATCGTTCTTGGGCAGAGCAGGGCGCTATGGTGGCGAGGAGATGTTAACTACCTCGCCTGGTGTACAGGAGGTCGTGGGAGATGTTAACTACCTCGCCTGGTGTACAGGAGGTCGTGGGTTCGATCCCGACACAACCCAAACTCGCAACAATGACACCGTGCCCCTTAGCTAAGAGATTGGGAAGGGAAAGCGTTGGACGGAAGTTTTCAACTTTTGCACCACGTGCTTGGTCTCCGGTGGTCCTATGGGTGGCAGTGGCAAGATGTTAACTCCCTCGCCTGCTATGAATCGGTGCAACAGAGGACCATGAAATGAAGTGCGCCCGCCGGGAATGGTAGCCACATCCAAACCTGTCAGATGTTTAAAACAAAAATCATCACGGACCTCACAATTGCACCCTTGGCACGGCGAGTCCAAGGGACGACCAATTGAGTTGATGTTCCATTCTCCCTCCACTCATGTCTCCTTTTCCCATCGGCACGTCTGAGGACAGCCGCTGGCTACTTGGCATGCTGCGCTGGAACCAAACGGTGCTCATTCCTGCCCCTCTCAAGGCATCGCGCGTGACGTCAGTGCAGGTCACCGCGTCTCGTCCCCGCGTCTCGACTTTGGCCACTGCGTGCGAGCCGACCCACTTCGCCCTCCGGCTTCGCTTCCCCAACCAACCAGCCCAACGCGGGCCCTCCTGAGCCGTGCCGGGGCTGGCTCGGCACGGCCCCAAAGCACAGCGGCTCACAAAATGTTCGACAGAAAAGGGGATGTACATCCGGAGCCACACCACCGATGTAATCGGCCTTCCGGCTAAGCCCTTGGCCACGCCGGTCTACAACTTGCAGGAAACGAAGGGAGGGAATTAAAAGTATTTGTTTGTGATGATTTGGCTTTCCTGGAAGCACAGCTTCCTGATGCGCGGCTCCGATTAGCGGCCGCTCGGGGCCTCCGGGGCTGACGGTGGAAGAGGCTCCGCGCGCCCTGCGGCTGCACGCGCCGGGCGCGAGGTCACCGGCGCGAGGTCACCGGCGCGAGGTCACTGGCGCGAGGTCACCGGCGCGAGGCGCTGCGGGGAATCGACCGCCGTGACAAACGCGAACACGGAGTGAGAGCGGTAGCGGCGGGTCAGGGGTCACAGACACAGCGACCCGGCACCACTGAGCTTACGGGTGGGCATCCAGGCGTCGCAGAATGCAGAGCGTTGATGGGCTGAGCCCCTCGGAGAGGGGTCGTGCTGATTGGCCAAGGTTCGGTTTGCGAGCTGGTTTTTATGAATATGTTCAATGCGAGTTGCTGGTCTGCGAGCTGGTCAGGGTCAATGCGAGCTTGGTCAGGGCTCGGGGTCAGGTTTCCTCCGTTTACAAAGACCAACTCTGGACTTATTCCTCAGTCAGCCGATGTCACGGGGTCGGAGCCGCATGCGGTGGCTGCTCCAGGGCTGCTCCGTGACGTGGTGTGCGTGTGTCGTCACACGCATTGCGGCTCTTGAAAGTTTTGAATTTTGTACGGAATTCGCAAAAAAAGTCCCTTCTTGTTATTTTGGCTGCCGACCATGGTCCCTAGGTCGATCAACAACTCTATGGTGCAGCGTACTGTCACAAGGTTCAACACAAAACCAGCAGATCTTGGGTCAAATAAATTCCTGCCACCCCAGCGCGCAGAGATGCCGCTTCTCGGCCTGTGAGGGGCGACAGGCGAGTTGGGGATGAGGCTCTCAACTCGGGCGAGTGCGGCTTGGCTGGTTGGCTCGTTAGCCTCGGGTTGTTAGACGTGAGAGGTCGTGTTCGGTGTTGAGTCCCCGGGCTCTGAACAGGGGAAGCGGCAGGAGGGGAGTTTCACGCAGTGAGGGCAGCAGCAGCAGCGGAGAAGGAGCAATGGTCGACTGCGGGGTGATTTGACCGAAGGCCTTCAACAGTTTGTGAAGGGCAGTGGAGCGAGATGAGAGGGGAGATGAATACCTAATAGCGAATAAACAAACCCTTACATAGATAAGCGACATCCAACTTTTTTGTGAGCTGATTAATTTTTTTAAAACGGTCACGGTACCGTGATTAATCCCAACTGACCAGCTGCAGATTTCCTTCCAAAACCCGAGCACATTTTATATTTTTTATTTTTGGGAAGGCAGCCGAGATCGGTGATTATTTTTAAGAGGGGCGCGCGGGGGGGGGGGGGGGAGGAGGTCTTCAAACACACACGGGAAGATTTCTCCCTTAGAAGGCGCTCTCGCCAGCTCTTCGGAGGTGGGGTGGGTGGGTGGAAATCCTCGCGCAAATCGAGACACACGTGAGAAACGCGCGGTTCGCCGCAGCGGACAAAGTTCTCCAAACACTGCTGCGCTTGGCAGAAGCCACACCGATAAAAGGGCACGAAGCGACGCGCAGCGTCATCGTCGTCATCGTCAGTTCGGAGTCGATTCTCGAGCTCGTGATGCAAGCGTGGAAGCGTTGGGCGTCCGTCACTGGGCAGCCCCCCCCCCCCCAGTTTCATCATTAGCACCGAGCGGCGGCTTGCTTACTCTACGTGGCTCCACTTAGCTGGGTCGACATCAATACTGAATGTAATATAATAATAATAATGATGATGTTGCTGCTGCTGCTGCATTGTGGTTAGGTCTGGCGAGTATCACGTTTCGAGTTGGGCCGACGAAGGGAACTCAAGCGACTAAACATTGTCACTGGTCACTTTTGCCGCGGTTGATTGCTCGAGCAGCCCCGAAGGCAGGCAACCCCCGAAGGCAGGCAACCCCCGCAGACGCCACGCCCCAGTCGGACGCGGCTGACGATGCCGACGACGCCACTAAAGCCCCCGCCCATCACCTCCCGTCCAGCGGCACACGCGGGAACGTTGAGGTGAGCCTTTCTTTCCCCTCCACTTTTTTCCCCCCAATGCTCTCCAATTCGTCATATAATCTAACCGAATGATCGATAGAGTAACAATTATAAAGAATATAATCGGATATCGCAGCCTGTAGGTAGTCGAGGCGCACAACCTTGACCAGCGCCGAACCTGCCGGCGGTGCGTTGCCGGCAGGACGAGGGGACCCCGCGCAGCGCGGTTCTCCCCTTGCTCCGGGCTCAGGGGAGCTCTGGGCCGGTGTCGGAGGAAAATGGGAACGTCGCTCAAACGAGCCGTGCCGATTTTACACTGTGAGCTTTTACATCGAGACATCTACTTGGGGGGGGAGGGGGGAGAAAGACCACACTAACACAAATGCAGTTTTGGGATTATTATTTTTTTCTGTTGCACATTGGAGACAACTCTGGGCTAGCAGCGACGCGCCACGCATTTGACAATGGATCGAACACTGGACCAAAGTGGTGCCGACTTTATCTCAAAGATCAACGGAGAACGGAACTTCCTCGAATCCGCGTGGCCCACGCCGCCGCCGGTGGCTCTGGCCACCCAGCACCCTCGTGAGTGAGCGCCGCAGATGAACCACGGCACCTCGCTGATCTCGTCTATTTCTCCCCTGCACGTCGAGACTCAACACCGCCGCCTTTGCAGAATGTGGGTGCTGTGAACGCACACGCGATACGCTCAATGGGTCTCACCTAGTAAAATAAAAAGTTAAACTATTTTAGTTGAAGTTTTACAATACGGAAATGGATTTTGCTGCGCTGGCCACCAAACAGCCTCTCATCTGATAAGAACAGTCCGCTGTGCGAGGCGGTTGCCCATCCAAGTGTAGCAGGTTCAACACCTCTACACAAGCACTCTCCGGGCTCACGCACTGCTCAGCTTTCGAGATGGGGGGGGGGGGGCGCATTCCGGTTGGATTGGCATCGGGCTATCCGGTAAACAAGGCGGGTAGTAGACGACTGTCACCACTGGCTGGTAAGTCCTGTTATCCGCATTGAAACGTGGGTGACGGCAGGAATGGATTCGCGGATAATGGAATCGATTGGGGGGTGTGAGTGGTGTTCGTAAGATCTGTGACAAGGAGGCGTTCCACTGCATACACAATTAGCCCCACGTGGTATAGTCTCAAACTACACACAGATCGCCTTTGGCAGATGTTGGGGGAAGTGCTGTAAACGGGCCAGATCATCGCCCTGGCCGCCAAAGCACTAGTTTAAAGCTAAGTCGATCTAGGGGAGGCCCAGCACCGGCTGAAATATTCGTCACCACTTGCGGACTGCGAGCTGGAGCCGAACTCGGGCCGCCACTCCCCACCATAGCCCCCACCATCACCCACTCCCCACCACTCCCCACCATCACCATCACCTACTTCCCACCATCACCTACTCCCCACCACTCCCCACCATCACCCACTCCCCACCATCACCATCACCTACTCCCCACCATCACCCACTCCGCACCATCACCCACTCCGCACCATCACCCACTCCCCACCATCACCCACTCCCCACTCTCCACCATCACCCACTCCCCACTCCCCACCATCACCCACTCCCCACTCTTCACCATCACCCACTCCCCACCATCACCCACTCCCCACCATTCCCACTCACTCCCCACCATCACCCACTCCGCACCATCACCTACTCCCCACCACTCCCCACCACTCCCCACCATCACCCACTCCCCACGCCGCACCATCACCCACTCCCCACCATCACCCACTCCCCACTCCCCACCATCACCCACTCCGCACCATCACCCACTCCCCACCATCACCCACTCCGCACCATCACCCACTCCCCACTCCCCACCATCACCCACTCCGCATCATCACCCACTCCCCACCATCACCCACTCCCCACTCCCCACCATCACCCACTCCGCACCATCACCCACTCACTCCCCACCATCACCCACTCCGCACCATCACCCACTCACTCTCCACCATCACCCACTCCCCACCATCACCCACTCCCCACTCCCCACCATCACCCACTCCGCACCATCACCCACTCACTCCCCACCATCACCCACTCCGCACCATCACCCACTCACTCTCCACCATCACCCACTCCCCACTCCCACCATCACCCACTCCGCACCATCACCCACTCCGCACCATCACCCACTCTCCACCATCACCCACTCCCCACTCCGCACCATCACCCACTCCCCACCATCACCCACTCCCCATTCCCCACCATCACCCACTCCGCACCATCACCCACTCACTCCGCACCATCACCCACTCCCCACCATCACCCACTCCCCACCATCACCCACTCCCCACTCCGCACCATCACCCACTCCCCACCATCACCCACTCCTCACCATCACCCACTCCGCACCATTACCCACTCACTCCCCACCATCACCCACTCCGCACCATCACCCACTTACTCTCCACCATCACCAACTCCGCACCATCACCCACTCACTCCCCACCATCACCTACTTCCCACCATCACCCACTCCCCACCATCACCCACCCCCCACTCCCCACCATCACCCACTCCGCACCATCACCCACTCACTCCCCACCATCACCCACTCCGCACCATCACCCACTCACTCTCCACCATCACCCACTCCCCACTCCCCACCATCACCCACTCCGCACCATCACCCACTCTCCACCATCACCCACTCCCCACTCCGCACCATCACCCACTCCCCACCATCACCCACTCCCCACTCCCCACCATTCCCTACCATCACCCACTCCCCACCATCACCCACTCTCCACCATCACCCACTCCCCACCATCACCCACTCCCCACTCCGCACCATCACCCACTCCCCACCATCACCCACTCCCCACTCCCCACCATTCCCTACCATCACCCACTCCCCACCATCACCCACTCTCCACCATCACCCACTCCCCACCATCACCCACTCCCCACTCCGCACCATCACCCACTCCGCACCATCACTCACGCCCGAGTCGTCGTCCAACAATCGAGGGGATGAGCCACGGCCACATTCTTCACTTTCCCGTTTTTTCATAAAGTGTCGACGTAACCCGCCCCCCCCCCCCCGTTTCTGGATATTTTTCTCCCAAAGCAGCGCCTTATATAGAGAGGCCACACGACCGTCTGCCGGCGAGTAGAAACCTCTGGAATGAGAAAATCCCGGTGCCGGGTCTCATCGTGCCCAGCAGTAGCCTGCGTTTTTTCACTCTTTTCCGTTTTCTCTCTCTCTCTCTGGCAACGGGTGATTTAGTGGCGGTGGGGGGCGGGGTGATTTGTTTTTTGGGGTCCGCGCAGCCAAGAGCCGCGGCGTTTCACGCTGGGCCTGCAGATGAATGTCCACATTTGGGGAGCTTGCAGTACACGCCACGAGATCTCGTTTTGTTCACAAACTTTTCACGGTCCCTGTTTATGGGGAAAAAAAACGCTGCGGAGTTGTTGCTGTTGTTGTCCCGGCCGTAGAAATGTCCCAGCTGACCGCCTAAAATATTCCACATGAGGCTTTCAAACCCAAAATGCAACTTTCTTCGTCTCTCGTTTAAAAAGAAAAATCTACGCGTCGGATAACAACAGCAACAACAACGTGCGGCACAACCCAAACACGCAAGGGCAGTAGAGCGACACGGCACAGCCCCGGGCAGTAGCAGCTGCTGCCCTGGGCTGTGCCGTGCCGCTCTGTAGCCCTGGGCTGTGCCGTGCCGCTCTGTAGCCCTGGGCTGTGCCGTGCCGCTGGGCTGTGCCGTGCCGCTCTGTAGCCCTGGGCTGTGCCGTGCCGCTCTGCTCACATCGGCGAAGTGTCGTGACGGGCCTCGTGTGCCCCACGTCTCCTTCTTCTTCCTCTTCTTCAGGGGTGCTTTCAAGGCTCCGCCGTGTCGACAGAGGGTCTCTACCTTCGGGTTCGTCAATCTCTCCGCGCTGGCGAAGGGCCCTTGCCCGCAACATGGACCACACACACGTGTGTGCCATAAGCCACTTTGGTGACGACCATCACAATGTGCAGCAATCTCTGCTTCTCCCGCTTGATGCCAACAGGCGGCGGCCCTGGTAGGGGCGGGGCTGTGGAGGCGCCCCGCTCCGGGTGCGTGGGGGTGGGGGCCGCGAGAGGGGGGTGGGGGGAGGGCGAGGAGGCTCCCTTGGGAGGCCCGAACTGCTTACAACTCATCAGCCATTCGGAAATTGCTGTTTTGTACTCCCCCAACCCACCCCCACAAAGTGCTCAGTTTGTTTTTGGTACTTTGGGCGCCATTGTTGTACGATCACGTGCCCTCTGGAACTCGTGCATGCCGGGTCAGTGGGAGTAGATATCACAGAGCTACTTCGGAGAGAGCCCTTCAAGTTCACGTTTCCATCCACACGCTCGAAGGGCACATTTCCCACATGCCCTGATATCGATGAATGTTTGTTGCATGACGAGTCAACCTGATATGTATTTTTTTAAGTCCTTTATATTAAGTTCACTTGCTTGCGCGCTTACGACCGTGCAAATCTTTCGGTCGTTTTTTAACCCACTTCCCGTGATCCAATCGAGCTGACATTTTGCACACAGACTCGTTGTGCGTAACAATTTATTTTCGTGAAAATTTTTTTCCTAAATTTTACACTTTTTAGGAATTTTTTAAAATATTTAATTACCAATTGCTTAATGGTGGCAGGCAATCATCTGACCCATAGGTGGCAGCCATCTCAAGCCAGAGGACGAGAGGACTCTAGCCGCCCGTTTCAAAGACCAATGTGGGCTGGGTTATGGCCCATTGAACACGCATATAAAGGATATATAGTGAAAAACTTTGTTTTTACGGGTTAATGTTTTAATCTCAGAGCTGGAATTTAACCAACGTAGGTGAAAAAAACTAGTTGAAACTATTAGTTATTTTGTCCAGTCATTGGTGACTTAGCTTGAACCATCAGCTTGCTACACTTGAGCACGCCGTTTAAGCGTGCCTCTGGAGGCTGACACTTGGATTTGAACCCAGAATCTCAGCGCTCCCCCCGGCCACCTCTATCCGTTGTGATCCTCAGCTTCCGATAGGGATATGTGCTGACAGCACAGAGCGAAGAATCCACCAAGCCAGAGTGCAGGTTTGTGAAGCCGACGAGCGGAGTGGCGTGGGGACATTCCGCGGTGCATCGGAACGATGTCGACGTGAGGCGGTTGGGCCCAGCAGCAGTCAATGGGGGGGGGGGGGCAACTACCCCCACCCCCTCTGCTTCCTGCGAACACTGCCACCAAGCACGCGTGCAGTATTCCTTTATTTCATGGAACATCATCATGAGCCATGATCAGTCCGCCACTGGATGAAGGAATCCCCAAGCCGTCGCTGTTACCAATCTATAACCATCTCCACGCTGCCCCCCCCCCCCCCCCCCCCTTGTGTCGTGCCCACTCCGCCTCTCGTGACCACCACCCCGTCTCGCTGTTCCAGTGGACGCGATGTCTCTAAACTGGCTACGATCTCGGCGCATTCCTCTCCCGTCATCGCCCTTCCTTGAGGCGACATCATCGGCGTCGTCGTCAGTAGCAGCGGCCATCATCAAGCCACTGCTGGATGCTCGCCGAAAAGCGACGTCTACAGGGTGGTCCACATGTCTCGTGACCCCCCCCCCCCCCCATTTAATTCTCTGGCCTGACCACCTGAACGTGAGTTGCTGCTGTGCATCGACGTGAGACATGTGAAAGAAGAATTCTCTAAAACGCAATATTTTTTTCAAGTGACGTTTATTTTAAACAAAAATGTATATGCAAAGTAAAACAATGTTCAGGGTCACTAATTATAATTGAGGGGGGGGGGTCACAAGACATCTGGACCACCCCGTGGCGTGTACAACAACCCGAGACTCGGCTGCGCGCGCCAGGAGGAGGCGACTCTTCAACTTGCCGATTCGTTCTCAGCTGTTTCGTTTTGGAGAGAAGCTGCGAGTTGGGAATTTCCGGATTCCTTGTTGGGAGAGATTAAGCCGGATAAAGAATGAAAAAAAACTCCCACCAACCTCTCTCTGGGACCTGAAATGGCCGACCGCCGTCGAGAATCGGAATTCTCCGGGTCACAAGGCGGTCACGAAACAAGAAAAAACCCTAAAAGGCACCCAATAAACATGTGCCGGGGGGTCAGTAAAGTTGTACAAAGCTGTCCACCGCGTACACGTGCACAGCTGGGCGGTTACACAATGCACCACTAACTTTTGCTTAACAAAAAAAAGAGACAGCGTCTTATAAGCCTGAGATGATGGTCAAGGCTCAACGTTAGAGGCATCTGTTGACCCCACTGGAGTCAGTGAAGGCAGCACCACTTGGTACAGCCGGGGGGGCGGGGCGGTTCATTGTGTTCGCCTTAGGGGCCGTCCATAAATGACGTCACGCGATTTAGGACGATTTTTGACCCCCCCCCCCCCCCCATCGTCACACGGCGTCACAAAAAGTCAGACCCCCTCTCAAATATGACGTCACAAAGCTCTGCCCCCCTCCCCCCAAAAAATGAAACATGCTTCAAATCGCTTTAAACTATTGTCATTGTAGTGCGTATTTAATGTGCCGCTGCACTCTGATGTTGTAGGAGAAAACATTTATTAAAACGTCTATTTAATTAAGTAGAACGTTTTGTCTATATTTAAAGTTGCGCATTTTGATGTGACGTCACAGTTCTCACCCCCCCCCCCCCTCGTCACACATCGTCACAAATGTCTGACCCCCCCCCCCAATAGGTGCGTGACGTCATTTATGGACGGCCCCTTACCAGTGTACTACTGTATACGATTCCTGACATAGGAATGTGGAATTTCTGCCACTCTCTGAACCGCCAGAGATGTGAGAACAATAATGGCGACTCTCTTCACTTTCAGGAAGAGCCAATCTTGTGTCACGCTGTGGTTAATTCCCAAACTAATAAACTATAGTTTATTACTTTGTTGCCATAATTTTTTTAAGTAACAATGTGTCACATTTTTTACAGTGTACGCTATGTTTTTTTACCAGGATGGGCCCACTGAGCTGTATTTCTCTTTTTGAGACGCGACTTGGCCGGAGAGAACAGCTCAACGAAGTGGCTTCTAACGTGGGAATTTATAGCAGCCAAACACTCGAAACGCGTGTTTCTCAATGTGCAGGGAAAAACCGGAGTACATTTCTTAATCGGCCCTTCTGTCAAATCACTGCAACACGAAAATCCAAAAGCATCGGTCAGCAACAAACAGCACTATCAACATTATAACTATATAATATATAAGTGTAAAACAAGTATCTTTATTGAAGCAAAGTTATTTATGATACGAGCTTTGGGAAAAGAGATGATGATGATGATGGCAGGGAATCCCAAAATGTGAGCGGTGCGAGGGGAGCGAGTGTCTGAGTGTTGTTGTGCGACCTGCGGCCTGCAGGGCAATCACAGTGGGGATGAGACGAAGCAGTCGACTTGCTAGACCAAGTTCTCAACGTGGGTTTTATTTTGTTGATGTTGTCGTTATACAATGAAGTTTAACAGAATGCGCTCCGGTAAATCTTTGTGCCGAGTATCTCCGTCACTTAAGAAGAATCCAGCAAGTGGCCACAGCTGTCGTCAAGGCCGTGGCACAAGTCCAGAGCTCGCATCGCCAGTGCGGGGCACGAGGGAGACTTGAGAAAGGAGTACAAAGGGGCCTCCCTCTTAACCCCGAGGAGGTGCTGGGGCGAGTGCTGTTAGCGAGCACCTATAGCTGAGTGAGTTTCAGGCCGCGATAGGAGCGTGGGTGGTTGTGGCGGGCGGGGGGGGGGGCTCCTCCCATTGTGTGGTCCGCTCGCTTCTCAAGGAGGTGGGCTTTGTCTGGTCAAATAAAATAGAATTGGATTTATTTTAGTGATTTGCCTACCGATCCTATATTTTGCCCCCCAATCATGTTTCTTGTGTAGTTTGTTGTTGTGGTATTCTTCACCCGCCACCACCGGACATTCTAGATTTGAAGCTTTCGTGACTGCAAGGATTCATATTCTTAGGTTTTTTCGGTGACTTTACCGAAAAAACCTAAGAATACCACTGGACATCCTTATTAAAGAGCTTTATAGCTCATCGGATTCCCCCAGTATAAATGACGACTCAGATAGGCACGCGTCTCACTCAGCCCGTTGTGTTAGAATTCGTGCTAACCAGTCCACTGCTGGTTTAAGGCCTCCCCGAGCCGAGAAAACCCATCTCATTGACCTCCAGTGCAATAATGACCAAGACCCCCCGTTGAGCCTGAACAGACTGCGCATGGCACACACGAGGAAGGGGTGGGTGGCCAGCATCATGTCGGGGCGTCTTCTGTGTCCCTCGTTAGAGGCTGAGACCGCACGAGAGGAGGGGGCCCAGGACCGGTTGGGATATTCGTCACTGGTGTTGGTGGCCGTGAGCTGGAATCGAACTCGGGCGGCTGCACTACCGCTCCTCGCCCGTCTAGTTTTACACGTATTAGCAGTCGGCTTCCGCGACCAATGTTATCCATAATAGAGGTGTTTGGATTAGCGTCAATATATAAATGTGTCGTTAAACCCGCCACCACCCGACATAGCCAATTAGGTTTGTCACGGAAACAGAACGTGTCAATTAGTTACTAGTACAGCACACCCGTGTGTCGGAGAGTAAACCCATAACATTTACAATTCGAGTACGACGTTTCACTAGGAATTACAACCAGCCTCATTAGGCGACAGCCATAACTCTACGTGACGAACCTTATTAGTTGGCTGTGTCGGGTGGTGGCGGGTTTAACGACACATTTACATATTTACGCGATCTAACCCAAAAAAAACATCGATTGAGTGACCCATCTCGCTCTTGCACAGCAGCTGATTGCATTGCTCTGTTGACCAAGTTGGGAGTGGAGCCTTCATCGCAAAGCCCGCGGGCCACTGGCGGTCCCTGGTGGCCTTTAGTGCGGCCCCGACAATACACACCACGTGACAACACCCCCCGCCATCACCATCATTGTGCTGCTGTCAAACACCCAATGGTTTCAAATGTGCGGCGGCCCTCACACTGATGATGTCTTGTTGGCGAAAGTGGCCCTCGCCCCTCTGGAGATTCGTGAAGAACACCGCTCTCGAGTAAAATACACAACACGTGTCGAGTATATCGATGTCTGTACTGTCGTCACTCTACACGCCCGCCCGCCCGCCCTGGTAGCCCCCTGAAACCACGAGGTTTCAGGAGGCTGACCCTCAAGGAAGCTGCGAGAGAGAAGCAGGGGGTGGTGCATCTTTGTGTCCAGCAGCGCCGCGCGGCCGCGTTGAGACGCATCTTCCGAGCGCGCTCAGCGCCGTGCCCAGCCCGTGCCCAGCCCGTGCCCAGCCCGGGCTGCGGGGTTGGCAGCCTCCTCGGAGCGCATCGCTCGCTCAGCGCCAGGGCGGTCGTCAAATCTGTGCGGGGGGGGTGAGCCACCTGCGGCTGGCGAGCCGAGTGCGTCTCTCCGGAGGGACTGCTTCGTGACCTTCCTCTATTCAGGACCGGCACCGGCTCGTATTTTACAGACGCATTGCTGCTCTTGACATATTGAGACTTTTGTTTGACCGAATTCGTGTACGACGACTCCCGTGCTGCCTGCTGTGGGTTCGTCGACACAAGCACAAGGCTGGACCGGGCGCGCGGGTCGGTCATGAAACGTGTAAAAACACAGTTAAATAGAGTCCAGTAATTAACTATGGATTGTTCTACCGTGTTTGAATTGCCAAATATCAATAAAATACCAATTGTCGGGGTCTCCCGTGCTCAAGGGGGGGCTATCGTCCCCCTCAAGGGGGTAGGAGGGCTAGCGCCCCCACCGCCACAGCGCTCTCCCTGACCCGCCACTTGCTGCCACATGCCAACCACATGCCAACCACATGCCAACCACATGCCAACCACATGCCAACCAACTCCCCCGACTATTCGGCGTTGGGCCCCGACAGGTGGCAAGGGGCCGTCTATAAATGACGTCACGCACCTAGGGGGGGGGGGGGGGTCAGACATTTGTGACGATGTGTGACGAGGGGGGGGGGAGAAATGTGACGTCGCATAACAATGCGCAACTTTAAATAAATATAGAATTGTCATAACAAACTATTTTTTTTTATTTTCATTATTAACTATTTGATTATTAAAATTGACTAAGGTCACCGTTTATTTATTCCACGAACGAGCATTTTGCTTCTCCATGCAGCGTGGCTCTGGGGGTGTCGCCTGAGTTCTTGACTTTGCTCCCGCACGAAGCCAAAGGCTCAATGATGCCATTCGGACCAATCGCTCGAAGGAATGGCAGGACCCTCCTGGAGAAAAGCCTCGCGACTCCGATGAGCCTTCGCGGTAGAAATAACGGGCATAGCAGAACGCTCGACTACATTGTTTGGCGATGCTGCTGCATTGACAGTTGCGCACAAGCACGATTAACACAAAAATAACGAGCGCGTTCGATACCACCGTGACCTTGAAATAAACTGGCAGATAATAGGTGACATAAATTTCGAGCGAAGGCCATTCTTCATAGCACTTTATTCATTTACGTGGCGTATATTCCCCCCCCCCCCCCCCGTCTTCTTTCAAGGCAGCCTGATTGACGAATGTGTTGCGTTTCGTCCGACGAGCGGTGGCGCGTGCGCTTTGTCGCGAGCATTCGCAACGATGTTAAACCCGGACCGCGAATTCTTTGAAAAATAATAATCCGGTGGACCATCGAAACGAGGGTGCATTTTTGTGGCAATAATTCGGCTGGGGGGAGCGAGCAACCGGGCTGATGAGCCAGACTGCCCACGCCCAGACAGGGGCCTCACAGGACTTGTCTGCTCGGGACACATCCACGACTTGCCAAGGGAGAGTGAAACGGCGATGCTAAACTATTAAACTACAAACTTTGTTTTAGTAAACAATTTTTTGTATTTTAGCAAGTAAGGCCCACTGAGATGTACAGCTGTTTTACAGAAGCGACTGGCCAAACATGACAGCTTAACGAAGTGGCTTATGATCATTACGTGGAAATGTATAGCAGCAAAATTCTCTAAACGCGTGACGTTGATTCTGAATGTGGAGGGAAAACCGGAGGATCTTGAGAAAAATCCACGCGGCCACGGAGAGAGAGAGACACCACAAACTCCAATTATACAGCAACAGGCGTCAGGGTCGGGATCGAACCCACGACCTCCTGCATACCAGGCGAGATAGTCAACATCTCACCACAGGGAGAGAGAGAGAGAGACACGCAAACTCCAAATATACAGCAGCAGGCATCAGGGTCGGGATCGAACCCACGACCTCCTGCATACCAGGCGAGGTAGTCAACATCTCCTAGCCACCGTGATACCTCCTGGCTAGGGTGGTAGAGTCTACTACGGGGTTGGTTATTCCCAAGATGTGAAGTACTCGTCGAGTGTCTGTGGCCATCTCGGACCACAGGGCAAGGCCAGCCTTGTTCAACTCAACGGGGCAAGAAGCGCTTAGGGGGAATGAAAATTGAAATGGCAAAATATTCGCACAACAAAACAAAATTGAATGTTGGGCCCAGACACTAAGAGGATGGCGTGGCGGTGCGGTGGATGAGCGAGGGTCAAAGCGAGACGAGGGAGAGAGGCGATTGCGCGCCGCTCCAAATGCTGCGCGCGTTCTAACATCGTCCGCAGGGCCTCGGAGAATATCAAGTGGCGCCGATAATGACCCCCCCCCCCCCCAGGCCCAAACCGCGCGCGTCACACTCGAGACAACCGCGCGCCCACCCCGAGTGGCATCGCGTAATGTCCGCGCCTGGTGACAATGCAGCGTTTGGATAGCACCGCTTCACGAGGGGTGGGCTGTTCAGGTTCGAGACGTGGCCAAGAGGAAATGCCAAGGAGGGGTGCGGAGCGCACCAAGTGGGAGCTGCTCGGTGACACGAGCCACCAGCTCGCCCCGCGCCTCCGGGGCGAGCATTGGGACGGCATCAAGCCAGGGGACTCTTGTGCACGACCTTGGCACGACCTTGGCGCGACCTTGGCGCGGCTGTGTCCGCAGGGCGGAGGAAGATGTCGCTCTGCTCTGCCAGTCGTGGATTCGTCTTCGTCTTCTTCTTCTGCTGCTGCTGCTGCAGGGGGAAAGAGGTTTGCTCACAGCGGTGGTTGTCAAACTTTTGTCGGCGACGACTGCGCCCACCTTCTTGAGTTTAGTTTCAACCCAGTTACCCCCTTGCCCGACTCAACACGCCTCTCGGGAGTAGAAGCATGAATCATGAACGTCAACATTTGAACCGATTGCCTATTTTGTGAGGTATCCAGACTAGCTGCTAGAAACTGCAAGCGAATGAAAACGACGTTCAAGGGACGGCACTGCGCATGCGTGACGTTCTCTTGTTTGTGCTCGCTGGTTACTCCTGGCTACATTGTTTAAGATCATTGTTTAAAATCAGCTGCTGTATATTTAGAGTTTGCGTGTCTCTCTCCCCATGGTCGCTTGGATTTTTCTCCGGGTCCTCCGGTTTTTCCCTCCACGTGATCAGCCACTTTGTTGGGCTATCATTTGTGGCCAGGTCGCTTTTGAAAAAAGCTGTATATCTCAATAAGCCTTAACTGGTAGAAATAAAAATGTGTGGACATCGCCACTAGGGAGACAAAAGCAGCCGGGCGTGGTGCTTGGCCACCCACCACCTCGTGTGCCGTGCCGGCCTTCATCTGTGCTCGCTAACGGCGCTTGCCCCACAAGTCTGTTAAGACAACACGGGGCATCTTTGTCGTTCTATGTGGAAATTCGTGATCGCAACGCTTCGAGATTTCCTGCCCATCTCATGGCCTTGCGCCGCAGAGCAGATGTTATGTTTTGCAACCCAGGGTGGCTTTGTTGGTCACGGTCGTCGTCGTCCTCATCGATGGCTTGTATCCGACTTGTGAAGCGGCTATCGCACCGCGCCAGCGCGCTAATGGATGATGAATGGATTGCAATCTCCACTCTCTCTCTCTCTTCGCCTTGTCCAAATGCGCCACTTGCACACACTGCCCGGTGTTCGCTCCGACATCTGCTCTTCTGCGTCTCGCGGATGGCAATGAGGCAGTGGCTTAATTATTTAAAAGTAAAAACGTGAATGCATTCCGACGCAACGCCACGTGGACAGACGCAGTCCGCCGTCTGTTTCCGTCTCATTTGCACCTCGACGGAGCCGTGACGAGACAGAGTCAAACCAACCAACCACAAACACCCAGAGGCACACAAGTCAGAGTATTTGGCGGGCTGCTATAAATATCCACATGACAAACCACTTCGTTGAGCAATCGTTTGTGGCCAGGTCGCTTCTGCAAAATAGCTTTACAGCTTAGTGAGCCTTGCCTGGTAAAATAAAAGTTTAGTTTCGTTAGATACATGTTCATTCATTTCAAGGGTCGATTGGCTAATGGCAGTGGCGGATGATCCTCATAGCAAAAGTAGCTTCACATGTAGTAGCTACGAGGCCTACACATGTAGTAGCTACACAAGTAGTAGCTACACAAGTAGTAGCTACACAAGTAGTAGCTACACATGTAGTAGCTACACATGTAGTAGCTACACATGCAGTAGCTACACAAGTAGTAGCTACACATGTAGTAGCTACACATGCAGTAGCTACACATGTAGTAGCTACACATGTAGTAGCTACACATGCAGTAACTACACATGCAGTAGCTACACATGTAGTAGCTACACATGCAGTAGCTACACAAGTAGTAGCTACACAAGTAGTAGCTACACATGCAGTAACTACACATGTAGCAGCTACACAAGTAGTAGCTACACAAGTAGTAGCTACGGGCCCCGTACTTTCAAGGGCCCGCGCTAAATGCTTTCAAGCTATCAATTCCGGTTCAGTGATTCTGCACTTGCTCTATTACTATAGTACTATACCACCTTCAACTTTTATGAACGACTGAGTGTTTAAGTCTTCTTGGTTCTTTCGGTAAAGTCACGTAGAAGGGAAGTAATAAAATAATAAAAATAAAACATAATAAAACAATTCTCACGACGTTTCGGCCACAACGCAAGCAGCCGTCCTCAGGTGAAAACCAGGTCCGTCGAGGCGACAGAGTCTGAATGAACATTCAACATTCATTCAGACTCTGTCGCCTCGACGGACCTGGTTTTCACCTGAGGACGGCTGCTTGCGTTGTGGCCGAAACGTCGTGAGAATTGTTTTATTATGTTTTATTTTATTATTTTATTACTTCCCTTCTACGTGACTTTACCGAAAGAACCAAGAAGATGAATCCCTGCAGTCACGAAAGCTTTAAATTGAGTGTTTAAGGTTAACAATTTGTCGTATTATCTGGCTGTATAACAAATTTAAAAATACTATTAATTTACAATGCAAGTTAAACATTTGTGTTTTAATATTTATGTTTTTTTTTTATTTAAGGCCCCTTTATAACAAATGTTACAGACCCCGCACTAGTTTAATCTGGCACTGGCTAATGGCCACGCACAAATGAAACGTGCATTACCTTAGAACATTCACACATCTCGATCAAGTGGACAAGTCACTGCCGCCGTCTGTGTGGATATTAAGGCATCTATCGGTAGACTTGCTTAGTAAAATAATGATGGGCAATAAACGACGGCATTGAACGCGAAGTTGCTTTCCGTGGTGATGTGGCGGTGGAGGGCGGTGGAAGTTGCCCCTGGCTGCTTCACCTGGATTTGAGACGAGGGCAGATGTCTGAGGCCCACGCTGTCAAGCTCGGGGAGTCCGGGGTTGGCGGGCTTGGCCGCAGTCCAGTCGCGACGTTTCTGCTGCGGCTTGGCGTGACGACACTTCTCCCAAAGCGGGTTAAACGATGATTGCTCTGCACCGCGAGGCGGCCCCTTTAAAGGCAATAAACAGCCGCACGGCACCGAGAGCCTGTGGTGCTCAGAGCAGCAGCAGCAGGGCTTGGGGCGCTTCCAGGTGTCCCTTGCAAGTGGAGTTGTCATCTCCGAGGCACAACAAGGACCCATGACATGATAGACTGCGTTTGGAACATCCCACAGACTCACAATACCGGAGGTAGGGTCAACTCCATGTGAATGCATTGCCTTGAGCCGTTAATTGCTACGCAACTGACAATAATCCTATTCCTATTTAAATGACAGTTGGGCCCAGGAAAGTATCATTAAGTGGATGATGATAATTATATTTTGGTTTATCTCATGGAAACAGTCTACCCATAATGCCATGTGTCAGCAACCTTTAATACCAATTACTGCATTTGGTATTGTATTGACTATTGGAATGTATTATCTGTTTCTCAGTAGCCACTAATTGGAAAACTATTTATATGCCCATTATAAAACTGTTCACCGGGAAACATTGATAAAACATAATTTTTAACAAACCCCACGACTGTAAAGTGTGGTGTGCGACTCTTCTCTCGGTGGCCTCGCTAGTTTATTGTCGTGCTATTTGTGCTCGTTGCGGGAGGTTTGTTATCTCATTGACACCTCATCTGGTCATAAACAACTGCAACCAGAATAATCAAACGACTTATAAACATGATCTTAGCCTCCTCCTGGCTGGCTGCTGGCTGGGTTCCTCTGCATCCCAACAATAACTTTGGGGGTGCCACGGTGCCTCGGAGATGTTAACTACCTCACCTGGTATGGAGAAGGTCGTGGGTTCGAACCCGAACCTGACGCCTGCTGTGTATCTGGAGTTTGCATGTCTCTCTCTCATCATCATCACCACGGTGGCTAGGAGATGTTAACTCTCTCGCCTGGTATACAGGAGGTCGTCGGTTTGAGCCCGACCCTGACGCCTTCTGCTGTATATCTGGAGTTTGTGTGCTTCTCTCTTCCCGCGGTCACGTGGATTTTCTCCGGGTCTCCAGTTTCCCCCTCCCCATTTAGAATCAACATCACGTGTTTAGTATTTGGCTACTTTATATTTACACGTGATAAGCCCACATCGTTGAGCTATCATTTGTGGCCAAGTCCCTTCTGAAAAAGAGCTATATAGCTCAGTGGGCCTTAGCTGGTAAAATAAAGTAGCAACGATGTTGTTAGTGGCTGTGGGTCGTTGCCAAGGACACTAGCTGGGGCACTGGCTAAATTGTAATTTCCGTGCGACAAATAAGCATTGTTTTCCACGAGGCTGAAACGACGGAAAGAAGTTCGGTAGACGCATAATAAGATAGCGACGCTTAAAAGGTGGGAGTTGTGAAAAGAGAAGACAGACATGACTAATTTAAAATTGGTCTAACTTTTCACGATTATTTTTGCGACTATTCTTTCAATCCTAAGGAATATTTTTTTAACTTCACAACACATATCATCTCGGCATGTTCTTACGTAAAATCAGAGTGTGCTCCGAGTAGAGGAGGGTTGTGAGAAAAGCATGAAACAGACAGCGGTCTCATTTTCCGCTGCAGAGCTACGCATTGTCTACTTGTACTAAAATAATCATACTCAAACCCATTATCTTCAAAATCAGTTGTATATCTTGTACAATTCATCCTGATCAAAGCGTGTGGAATTTTTGAATTCGTTCTTTACAAAGGTTGCTTTGTGAAAGATGTTCTGCCCTGGACCGGTCTTTTTAATTCCAGCTAAAACAATGACAACGATGCTTTCTTGGGTCGAGAATCAGATATGACAATTTTTTCAGTTTTCAACAGAATGCAATTAAGCATAGGAAATGTTAAGCGTGAGAATTCAACAGTTTGTCTGTATCATAGTCCACCTTTGTTCGGCTGCGAGCGTTCATAGTCGCCCACTTTCCACCCACGCGGCCTCCGTCGACCACGAAGGCAATCCCACAGGATGCGATGAGTAACTGTACGCACAGCATGGTGAACTTCTTTCGCACCCTACATAGCCAACCGTGCTATTCGGAGGTGCGGGAGGGAGGGAGGGAGGGAGGGAGGGGAGACAACAACTACATCTGCTGGGAACATTCACGGCCATCCTGTTATCATTATATTCGTGGTTCTTTCGGTAAAGTCCACCACCTACACATTCCACAAGTCGTGACTAATCCCATATCTGCATTTGTCATCAATATGCTAAATTCCTCTGATTGTAAACTCCTTTGTCGAGGCGCTCTCCTCCTCCGACCCAGCATAAAAATACGCTGCCAAGCTTAGCAGTGTTCATTAGGACGCTGTCTTCCCGACAGCCCTGTTCTTCACCTGAAGACGGCTGCTTGCGTTGTGGCCGAAACGTCGTGAGAATTGTATCTGATTATGTTTTATTTTTATTATTTCTCTTCTACGTGACTTTACCGAAAGAACCAAGAATATGAATCCATGCAGTCACGAAAGCTTTAAATCGAAATGTACCATTCTGTTAACATTCACACTCCAAAGCCGCGTGCGTTTGCCCTGTAGAGGTCTGGAGGCAGAGCGGCTGCCAATGAGTGCGACGCGGGGCGAATGAGTCCCGCACCGAGTCGGTGTCGCGCTCTGCGAGGCCGCTCTCCCCGGGGGTAGCCGCGGCGAGCGCTGCTGATGCTGCTGCTGCTGCTGCTCCCTTGGCTCCGTCGCGACGTTTCGCCTCCCACGTTGGAGGCATCTCCAGGCAAGTGTGGGGTGCAGCCAATGCCTGTGACAGTCCTGGTGACTCGCAAGATTGTGTGATGTAGTGAGAATAACTATCATTTACACACAGCTCAAACTCGGAACAACCGCACTGTGCCACCACATTCCTGAGCTAAGAGATCGCGAGAGGGAAGCGACTCGTTTACAACGTTAGCACCGCCTGCTTCGCCTCTGCTGGTGCCAGGGCTCGATGTTAACTACCTCGCCAGGTATACAGGAGGTCGTGGTAGATGTTAACTCCTTCGCCTGGTATACAGGAGGTCGTGGTAGATGTTGACTACCTCGCCTGGTATACAGGAGGTCGTGCTAGATGTTGACTACCTCGCCTGGTATACAGGAGGTAGTGGTAGATGTTAACTCCCTCGCCTGGTATACAGGAGGTCGTGGTAGATGTTGACTACCTCGCCTGGTATACAGGAGGTAGTGGTAGATGTTAACTCCCTCGCCTGGTATACAGGAGGTCGTGGTAGATGTTGACTACCTCGCCTGGTATATCGGAGGTCGTGGATTCGATTCCGAACCTGACGATGCCTGCTGCTGTATATTTGGAGTTTGCGTGTCTCTCTCTCTCCCCGTGGCCGCGTGGGTTTGTGTCGGGGTCCTCCGGGTTTCCCCCTCCCCGTTTAGAGTATTTATTTGGCTACTATAAATGTCCACATGATGATAAGGCACTTCGTTAAGCTATAATATGTGGCCAGGTCGCTTCTGAAAAATAGCTGTACAGGTCAGTGGGCCTTACCCAAACGAGTTTATAGTTTAGTTGTAGCAGAGTGGCGACCACGCTCGCCATGAAACACGCCGAGCAAGAAGCTTCAGCCCCCAAGTACAGTACAGTACACTATACAGAACACACGAATCCACCACGCCGTCTCAAAATTAAATCCTAATTAGCATAACACCCCAATTACAGAAATAGAAAGTGTATCTTCCATCTTCTGTTGTTTTTATCTCGCACAGGCGGGGTACTGTGGCCCAGCGGGAGGGCGTTCGCCGGCCTCACAATTCGAATCCAACGGGCCGCGCTGGTTACTACTGCGGTGGTGCAGTGGCCACGGTAAACACGAGGTGCCGTCTGCTGCACGGTAGATGTTAGAGAGGCCCTGGCGTCATTCGCAAGAGCTCGGCCAGGGTCCAAAATTGGCAACTTTGAAACTGAAACTCAGTTGACTCCATTGGGATTAT
The DNA here is from genome assembly GCF_015708825.2 of Lethenteron reissneri. NCBI lineage: Eukaryota > Metazoa > Chordata > Hyperoartia > Petromyzontiformes > Petromyzontidae > Lethenteron > Lethenteron reissneri. The sequence goes on along the minus strand of NC_083823.1, from coordinate 792,874 downwards.
ACACAAAGCGCCCCAGGTCACTCCTGCAAACGAGGCCATCCTGGTCTCTTGAGATCTCACCTAGTTAAATGAAATAAACTCCAATATCTCGCGACGTGATTCCTCTTGTCTACATCGCTGTCATTTCACAACATTTGTGTCTCAAGTTTCCCTCATTTCTCATCTTACTTCCTCTCTATCCTTGATCTCAACTTCCACCTCATCTCCAAAAAAAACTTATTTTATTGGCACTGAACTGCGAAGACATCATAGGGAGGCACATTTTACGTGCATAAATTGTTACTTATATTCGCCACAATGACGATGATTTCGTGCCATGTATTGCAGTTTATAGTTTTACAATTAGCAACCGCATACCACAGAGAAGGTCCTTGCCTAGCAACGACTCTGACAGTTCGCCATTGCTTGTTCGAGGCAGCTCACGAGACCGTGAACGTCAACTCCGACACAGGCTGCTTGTGTTGAACCAATGCAGCCGGCGTAGACATCAGTCACTCCCGGAGGGCCGTGCAGTCAATGGGACGCGCGGAACACACGCGGACACAGGTATGGGGAGTGTCGTGCGTCTTGCGCGTTGCTTATTATTCCCCTGGCTGAAGTACGGGGACCTCATCATCATCATCACCGCCGCCGAGTCGTCGTCGCCTGTGGCCACGTGTGTGGCCACGCTCGTCACAGCCACTGTGACGAGTCACAGCCACTGTGACGAGCGTGGGGGTCCCGTGGCTCCTCGCCGGGGACCCCCCCCCCCGTGTCACCACCACCCCGCAGAGCTCTCGCGAGACGCGTCAAGCGGCAGCTGTGGATGGCAGAGCAGCTGGGCGGCAACCCAAATCTCCCTCGGCCTGGCGACAAGGCGCATTGTCTGCGTGTGTCTGTGTGTGTGCGTGTGCGTCTGTCTGTGTCTGTGTGTGTATGTGTGTGTGCGTGTCTGTGTGTGTGTGCGTGTGTCTGTGTGTCTGCGTGTGTCTGTGTTTGTGCGTGTGTGTGCGTGTGTGTGTGTGTCTGTGTGTGTCTGTGTGTGTGCGTGTGTGCTTGTGTCTGCGTGTGTCTGTGTGTGTGCGTGTCTGTGTGTGTGCGTGTGTCTGTGCACATCGCAACGGAGCGGGCGACCTGAGTTCGCGATTCCCGCTCACGGCCACCGACACCGGTGACGATTGTCTGAACCGGTCCTGGGCCTCCCCTAGGTCGACTCCGCCTCAAATGAGCACCTGGTGGGGTGTATCTCTACTGGGGAGACAAAGGGCAGCCTTTGTCTCAGTTCTCTTCACAACCCCCCTCTCCTCTTCCCCACCAATGTGCGTGCTGCTGTTGGGGTTCCTTCTCCCCCCGCCCCGACCCCCCCTACCGCTCTCTCCACGCCAGCGGCCCCCTTCTTGGACGCTTCCTCTGGGCGTCGCCTCTCGTCCTCTGTGTGACCCACACACCCAGCCCTGACCGTGTCCCCGCACGAACTCGAGACACTTGCAAGGCATCGTTATTACGTCACCTCATCTCTGCATGCACCACCTTTTGTTGACATACTGTGTGGAAAAATAAATCATTGAATCCAATCGCGTCTCCCAAAAACAAGACAATTCACGAAATCGCCACGGAGGGTGGCAATTGTGAAAGAGTGCTAACATTGGCAATGTTCAGCATTTTCACTTTGAATGTCCACCACTGAGTGTGCGGGGGGGGGGGGGGCACGCTAGCATGTTCCTTGTGCGACCGCCGTACGCGCCGTGTTTGAGCGCAACGCGTCAAGGTGACGTCACACGCCATCGGTCTCTCTTTCAGCGACGTGAAATCATAAGCGGCCAGAACGATGATGATGGTGGTGGTGGCGATGCCGCGTTCACACATTCAGCACGAAATGCCGCGCACTTCATTCCTCGTGGGCACGCTACCACCGCAGCCAGCCCATAAACAATGGACTCATGAGACCGTGCATCAACGCTTCTGCCAATTGAATGATTCCGCTGCCTTGCAATGGTGGTGGTGCTGCGATCACGTCTGGCCGTGCAACTTTACATTTTTTTTAGCGAATTACTTTTTGTGCAGAGTTTCTTTTTGAAATCATCATTATTTTGCAATAGGCACGTGCGGTAACGAATCTGTCGACGCGTCGGGGCAACCTGGCAAGGGCTTCAGCATGAAAGATCGACTGCGGACAAAGGCAGACGAGGTCAGGGCACTGCGCTCGCACTGCCGAGATCGCGGCTTGGAAAGCGGCCTGCGATGAGCATCCAACTCAAGCGCAACATCGATCGCACGCGCACAAAAGCATCGTCACGATTCGAGACAAGTTTTTTCTTCTTCTAATTTCTGTTTTCCTCGTTTGTAGTCTCGTTCGTCACTTTTTCTGCCTTCTACTCCAGTAGCCTGATGGGTATTCTAGTAATTTAGTCGATTGTTGCATTTTATATATACACAAAAAACAAAGCTCCACCGTATAGCCTGGACAGACTGGTGGGGCAAGTGCTGTTAGCGAGCCTCTATCAAGGCCGGCACGGTATACGAGGGGGTGGGCGGCCAGAACCATGCCCGGCCGCCTTTGTCTCCCCAGTGGTAATGTTTTTACATACCACACCAGGTACTCATTTGAGGCAAGTCGACCTAGGGGAGGCCCAGGACCGGTTCAGATAATCGTCACCGGCGTCGGCTGTGAGCGGAAATCGAACCCGGATCGCCGGGTTTGTAGCGCAGCGCTCACCGCGACACGACCGCTCCCCACACGCACGCACCACCCACACAACCCACACACACCACCCACACAGGTATACCATAGGCCGGTTGGAGCAGGGGCAATTCAGACAGCCAAGAAACCACGAATGTCCCACACCAGCATCACAGGGAGCCATCTTTGACGTAGCTGCAGGCAAGAGGCTATGGGGGTGGAGGGGGGTGGTGGTGCAGTGAATAGTGCAATGCACTTTAACGCTCCAAAGTCCGCAAACAGTGCGACTATCGACCATCGGAAACGTTTGTAGCGAATGGTATCTGGGCGTTGCCCATTCACCATCCTGCACTGACCAAGTCGGTGAAGTATGGTCAAAGCCCCTCCCCCCTCCATCACCGAAATGTCACAGGGCTTCAACCAGCAAAGGGTCTGAAAAGTGTCCATGAAAGGTGCCGTCCAATAGAAAATGATTAAGTCGACAGCAGTTTGAACTGGGATTTAAAATTCGGCACCATTTTGATTATAGACTCTTTTGTAAACCGAAAAAGTAACCTTGAGCAGCACGGAAGAAAATAATTCTAAACTCGCACACACGAGAAGTTGGAGAAAATCTAGAATTCTCCGAAATCTCAGTGCCACCATGTGTCGCCAAAGCCACGGTGGGCATGCGAAGGAGATTAGAGAGGAACGTCAGATAAAATCTTCATCCTCCCAAGTGTCTAGTTTGAGCTGACTCAAACTGTTATGTTTAATAATGGAATACATCTTCATGGACACACTGTATTAGAGATTGTAGCCGTAATACGCGAGCGCAAATTCCTACAAGCGATCACGAGTCTGCACAGCGCGTGAGATAACAGCGTTTATTTTCTTCCTTGTCTGTCTTCATATCGGTACAACAAGTATGACAAATATGGCAACCACTACAGCTGTATGGCTTGTTGGTACAGAACACATGAAGCACATTTTGGGAATACAAAAACGTCCTTCATTACACGTTTCGGTAAGTGCCGCAAAGAGAACAGAAACAAAACTTCACGGAAAAAACCCAAGTCAAAGGTCGACTAGAGCGAGCATGCTACTTCAAAGCACTGCCGTAGATTAGTGTCTTACCAAAAATGTAGTGGCTTTGAAAAAAAGATAAAGAGTCCAAGTACCATTCTTGCGGTGTACTGAGCAACATACAGCTGACTGGTTTCAGGTTTGAGCAATTATCCGAATGTCAGAAATGTTAAGAGCCTGTTTCACACTTGGGTGACGTGCGATGCGCCGTGCCGCCATAAACCGTGAACCGGACGTCGGTGCATGTTCTTTTAATCACTCGTCACGTCGTAAGAACGGATCGCGAGCACGGGTAAAACCCAAGGAAGCGGACGCGATCAGAAACGTATTGCCGTGGCGATTTGCGACATGCGCTATGGGCCAGCATTAGCTGTTCATTAAGGGAGCAGCAGTTCCATCCTTTGGCCAACGGACTACGACGTTCGGTTTCACGCGAGCATTCGGCCGCGTTCACAGGTGGCGATGACCAAGCGACTGCCAGGCATTCCTAAAATGTCATCGTCAAGGGCCATCTCCGTCACGTTTTACCCAAGTGTGAGCCAGGCGTAACAAGATCATCGCAGCGTTACAATGCCAGTCACAGAAGCGTCACACCGAGGGGATTTCTTGCCAAGCGACCGTTGACGGACGGCAGCGTTTCAAACCACAACCAGGATGACGTCCTTTTATTCCAAGCCAGAGTTTGAGTTTTTGTTTAGATTCCAGTAAACTAACAAGGAAGCGAGGTTCTGCTGGCCGTCTTTAACTTGATGGGGGTGGGGGATTCTAAACAAATCCTTCACGTCAAAAGCCCTTGCAAGTCCCTGCACTACATCACCTGCGCGGAGGAGCAACGTTGAAAGGTAAAATCTGACCATCTAGCACCGTCAAAGGGTTATAAATGTGTACAGATAGTGTTTTGTTTCGTTCAAGCTCAAAGAGAAAACTTTCCAAATCCTAGCAGCGTTCGGACAAAATTTCAAACCAAAAGAAAATCAATCACGTGGCCAAACACAACAGCCGTCCAATTGCATCGCCCTGGATGCGAGCTTTCCTCCGCGCTTGGAATGTCAACTCTGGCTTAGGCAAAAGTGGCTTCTCCCCTGCTCCCCTAAAACTAAAAAGTCAATTGTACTTACTGCTCTGTGCACGATTACTGCAAGAAAATACAACGGTGTGCATGCAAACTAAAAAAGGAAAATACTCGTAGTGTACTCAATGTTTACGTTCGTGACGCTAAGTGTTGCTTCCTTCATTTGCGGGTACGTAACTCTCCGACAGTGTAATCATTTCGCTATGTAGTCTGCACCAAGAATTCATGTCATTCACATTTCTGCGGCATTGATGCGCGGGGAGAAAAGCCTTTTAGAGTAATGGGGGGTGGGGGGGGGGGCATGGCGATACCTCAACTGTTGCCTGCATTATTTATGAGGACTTTTTTTTAAGTACATCAGAAGCAAACGGGGACTTACAAGGAGGGGCAGGGCAGTGTAGGGCTTAAGTTGTACGTCAAGGATACTGCACCAAAGACAGACTTGGCTGGATGGGAATTACAATTTAAAAGTCCTCCTGCAACGAAGTTGCCACCTGGGTGAAGCTACGCATGTGGGGGGGGGGCAGGGGTTTGTTTGGGAGAAGGGGATTGTGGGTCGGATGGGGGTAGGCGATGGGGGGGGGCGCTGTGAAAATGCCTTAAGGGCTGTGCCCACGAAGAACAAAACCGCGTGAATGCATGGCACACGCCAACACACCCCGACAGATTATTCTAGCAAAGGTTTCTGAGCAACGCTGCATTGCGCGACGCACGCGTTTCTTTCCTCCCTCCCTCTCTCTCTCCATGAACTGAAAAGCTAAGGGTTCAACCACACAAGCCAATCTGTGTAACACCAACAACTGTTGCCATAGCAGCAACTGTTAAGTCATTTTAAATCTATGTTATAAAACACTGCCCTAAATCAGCATTTGCAATCAGTATGATAAGTGTGGTGGGCGTGATAGCTTATGCTCGACTGTCGCTACAAATCATGTTAGATATGCTGTTCTTTGGAGGGTGATCGTTTCAACTACAGAATCAATAACACTAAGTAGGGTGTTGCAGGGAAGGGGGGGGGGGGGTAGATGAGTTGGGAGGGATGAATTAGGTTAGCAGTTTGTAGGCAAAAAGAGAAATCTATGAAAAACAAGATGTCCCATCTCTAAAGCTATCACTGATCGGAACAAAAAACCTTATTAGCCATGCAAGTAAATTATTAACTACAGTACAGAGTTTCTGAAACCCACAATAGCTTATCAGGGGTCTTACCCACTGGACTTGCCTTTAGAAAGGAGTCGGCTTAGTTTAAAAAAGGATGGAGAGGCAAAACAAATGCCAAATTGTGTGCATAGTTGTACAACTATTCATGCTTTTTTTTTAATTGGACTGCTTTAGAATCTGTGCGGACTATGACCCAGGTGGTTATGAACGGGGCACGAGATGCGAGACACGAGCTGGGGCGCACCTCCTCCTCGCGCCGCCAAGTCATCGCCAAAGTCGACCCATGAAAACGCACTCATCTCTACGCCGGCGAGCGACGCAAGCCAACAGCGCACGGCCTCCCACGAAGGCACCAAGGGATCAAGGCCTGCCTCCTAGGCCACCGCAGACGTCGCTCAGCACGTCGACGCGTCCCCCAAGCTGGGGCGGGGGGGCTGGTGTGCAGCCGTGGGCAACAGGTGGTGACTTGGCTCAACTCGGATCGAGCGTCGCGTTTTAAACCAGTAAATGGAGCGAGGATGGGCGCAGAGGAGAAAACAAATAAAATCACTGTTATGCATCAACTCTGGAGACCAAGTTTCTGAATTTATATCCGAAACCGGATCCGGCAGGAAACTACGGGGGCCCTAAAGCGATCGCGGCACCACGAGGGTGCGCTAGGGGGATAGGCGGAGGGTGGGGGGGGGGGACGCGGTTGATGCAAACTGCCCGCCAGTGTGTGGAGCAGCAGCTGCTCGGGAACCAAACACGCCGCTACCTGCGACCGCTCGCAAGGGCGTTTTCGTTTCCGAGGGAACGTGATGACGGTTACCACGACGACCAGAAGAGATGAGCAAGGAGGTCCACGTGGCGGGGGTGGAGGAGGGGAGGAAGCGAGCGGAGTGCGGAGGGAGGGAGCGGAGTGCGGGGTCGGCAGAGAGAAAGAACGGTGCCGTGAGGGGGGGGAAGGCAGCGGGGAAAAAGCAGGAATGACGTGCGCGCTTGCGTTATTGTGGTGGTGCTGGTTTGGGGGTCGTGGGCGTCGGGCAGGAGGGCTGGGGTCTCTAGCAATCAGTAGCCGCTTTTTCTCAGGTAATCCCCCATCTCGAACACCTTCTTGTTGATGACGCCGCCGTGGACGCCCTCTTTGGCCTCCACGATCACCAACGCTGCGGGCGATACACAAACGGTGGCGGGGGTTCAGAGGACACCGAGGAGGAGGAATATGGCTCGCCGCTTTAAAACGAGCTGGGCAAGCGGTTCTCGAGACCGCGACAACGTCCCAAAGGCAACGTTTTATGCGGTGGCTGGACGGCTCCGAACGCCGATTTCGGAGACTCTCAGAGCGGGGTTTTAAGCGTCATGAACACAGGTTCTCAATCGTAGTTAGTCAAGAGTCTCGGCCATAGTCACCAATGATTTCTATAAAATCCATAATTCAGGTTTTCACTCACAATGGAAACATTCCAGATCGAAAGAATTCAAACTTTTGGTTTGACTGTCATGTAATAAACATCTCTCCATCGCAGACCGTTTAAGGAGAGTGCAGCGCACCCAGCGTGGACAAGGAGGTCAACGGGAGGTCATCTCAGAAGTAGTTCTGGGGTATATCATGCCGCAGGCAACATGCATGGTGGTATGGGCTGGTCTGCAAGTGGTCAAAATTAACGAGTTGTCTCATGACAAGACACTGAAGGCACAGTTGGAATAAAACTGAGAAAAATAACAAAAGCAAAAATAATTCTTGCAAAATATCACTTAGCCAAAAGTTATAAACTATAAAATACCATTTTTTATTTTACCAGCTAAGAACCACCGAACTGCGTAGCTCTTTTTTAGCAGCGTCATGGCCACAGTATAGCGCGACAAAGTGGCTTACCACGTGGAAACTTATATTCGTGAAATAATCTAAAACGCACGTCGATTCTAAATGTGGAGGGAAAAAACGGAGGACCCGGGAGAAAAACCCATGCGACCATGGGGAAAACACGCAAACTCCAAATATACAGGCGTCGGGATCGGGATCAAACCCACGTCCTCCTGTATACCTGGCAGTGAACGTCTCGACACCGCGCCACCCCTTGTACAAAGGCGCGCAAGCCCCTTATCTTGCTTTCAAAGGTCACCTGTGGACGCTAATGTAACCGTGCATGCATCTGGTGAATTGGTTCTCACAGGAGGCGTTGTTGGCATGCGTTAGGATTAACGGCTAGGATTCTTTTTTAGATGCCTTCAGAAATCAATAGCCACTGCCCATGGAGCGTCGGCAGACCCGTTCCTTAAAATGTTCTGATAGTTTTAGCGCACGAGTGTGTGGTTCTTTTTATGGGTTTGGCAGCAAGGCAAGTCAAACATGCCACTTCTAAAAACGACGATTTATTTCAGAGGTTGTAGCACTGTACTGCAAATACATTGATTAAAAGCATGCAGAAAAAAATGTACACTTGCTATGCAAGACCCTATGAAACATGACTCCTAGTGGTGGGCAGCAGAGGGCAGTCCAACAAAATACATTGTTGTACAGTACTTCCATGCGCACATTATTTACCACCACTTTTATCAACCCACACTTAAGCATTGTGATGTAGGGTCAAATAACAGCCTACAACCCACAGGGGCATGGGGGAGGCCCACATCCAGCAGTGGGTTGACAAGCTCGCCGTACGTGTTACACAATATTAAAAACTAAACCCGCTCAATAAAACTTACACAGGCCAATTAGGCGAGCGGCACGTTATACAAACATACTAGCCAATTATACCCTCAGACTCAAGACTCGCGGGGTCTGGTGGACCTGTGGGGAGGGGGGTGTCAAGGCAGCAGCAGCAGTCAACTTCTCTGCAAACCAAAAAAAACAAAAGAGTCTCTTTTTTTTCCTGCAAAAAAAAAAATCCAATTTAAAGCGGATTCTGCCACACAAACCACCCCCCCCCCCACCTGCCACACAGCAGCCTTCAGGAAACCGATCGCGCCCATCCCACGGGAGGCGTGATGGACGGTGCGGCGGAGAGAAACCTGCTGTGGGCACTCACTTTGGTTGGACTTTGAGACGGCGATGTTGTAAGTGGGACCACCGGACTGGTTCTTGGTCCGGATGTCCATCGTCCACTCGGTTTCCACAAAGAGGTTATCTCGAATCACCGAGCACTTCTGTCCCGCCAGCGTGATGCCGTTGGTGAAGAGCGAGGAACGGTCCTTGGTCAGCAACATGTCAATTTCGGCCGGCTGCAAGCGACACCACCCCACCAGTGTCAGGATTTAAATGGAACAGGATGAAAACACATGTCATCATTTCCAATTACATTTGGAAGGGAATTCGATCGGAAAGTAAGCGATCATCTCTCACTTGCCATGGTAAACTAAGACTTTTCTGAAGTTCACATTGAAAGGCTTTACGCCGAATTGTATCCCGATTGTTCATCTCGTGGTGTAACCTGCGATAGCACAATCAACGTTGTTCTTTCACAGAGCAAGGCACTGCTCTGTGTGCGAGCAGCCCATCCACGGAAGAGATATCAGAGCAGCTTCGGAGACACTCACGCGGCAATCTTGATACGTGCGCTAGGGGCGCACTTTCCCACACGTGCTGTTGCAGGCATGGCGGTCAATGGTTTTTTTCATTTTTAAAAGCTGGAATTAACCAAATTCAGTCAAGGAAACAAATTAAGTGAGGTTTTTTGCGCAGTCACTGACGACCGGGCTGAGATGATCAACCTTGCCAAGACCGATTGGAACCCAGCATTGTCGTAGCGCTGGCTCAGTGGTGACCCCTCCCCCTCCAAGCCATTGAGCCACCGCTACAACATAAAGCCTTCACAAGGGGCAGGGGGCCACTCTAAAGAGTGAACATGAGAGACAGCAAAAATATCCCCCCCCCCCCCCCCCCAACTACAAATAAATTAATTGTTACAAATGAGGGTTAAGATTATATCTTTTCCTGTCCTTATTGTGCAACACGAGGCACACACAACGGTAAATTATCTACAGAATCTTGATTTGATTCAAGTATATTTTGTGCAAGTCTATTTTAATTGAGGAAATAATGACATCCTCGTAAGCACGCAACCAATCACAAAGCAGGTCGTCCTTACTGAACACGTCTTCTCTCTCTCTCGTGATGCACGAAACACATTTCAGGGCCCGGTGGTGGAGGTCTATCATCCACCAACTTGGATGGAAGCGAAGGTGGTGGGGATCACACAGAAGTTAAGCAATCATTCTCAACCAACTAATTAGAGCATGGCAAATGAGGTGCCTGGAGGAGGAAGTCTATCGAGGAGGTTGTTTTAAAATGTGCAGTGTTTAGTTTGCGTGGTTTTTGATGGTTGACATTGGTTACTTCACACACACAAAATGCTCACTAAAAGATGTTCTGCAGGAAGACATCATTACCACCGTTCCACTATATACCTGCAAAAAGAAATATCACGGACTAACAGGGTAAGCGGCTTCAAAGTGTAGAATTAGTCGTGGTAGGACAGCATTGTAGATGTTATCAGGAAGAGGCAGTTGGGAAGGGTGGGGACTGTGTGCAGGGTAGAGGGCAGGTTACAGAGACAGGCATCCGAGTGGCACCCAGAGGTTGGTGACCAAAAGGAAGAACCCAAAGGTCTCCTCTTACAATCTTATCACGATAACGACTAAGTGCAGACCTTGGGGGGTCAGGTATCAAGCTTGTAACTGCTGTGGAATCTAGCAGAAAGAATCCATTTGCGAGGTGTGGTAACAAGAACATCGGCCACAATCACCTCTCGATTCGACGCGACTATAAAACACAGTCGGGTTTCTGCGGTGGCGCATTTCACGAGGCGCGTGACGGACGACAATGTCAGGCGTCAGCTGTCGAGGTCAGGCGGCAGGTCAGGTTTGTCGCAGGGCTGACAAAATCATTCTACGTGGGGAGGCCACCGGTACGATGAGTGCGCACCTGCTAAATCGCCGTAGCCGCTGCACGAGAAGCCGGCGGTCGCTCCCTTACGTGGACACCTATAAGAGCATGCCGCGCTACGCTGCGGGCCACGTGGGGTTGACAGCTGTGGGTCCCTGGCCAGGAGGGCTTGCCGAGGTATCGTGTCACGGGAGGATATCGATTTTCAACGAAAGACGATTAGTGCGATATCAGTTTTGCATAACTTCGTAACGGTATCAGTTTATCATATCATATTCATGCTTCGGCTGTACTACCAGGAGATGAAGATTACCAAAAAGTTATTGGATTGAAATTCACCCAACATAGCCCAAAGTCTTTTAATCATTCTAACTGTACAAGCTTGGTGCACATTGCCAGTTACATGATATAAAATAATCTAATAAATTATGAAAATGATGGTTAATAAATTTCAGGCATTAATTACTCAAGGAAACATTTTGCAAAGCACCGATTTAATAGATAATAGCTACATAGAGCTATCATTATCTAAAAACTATTGTCAGATATTTTTTATATGGGAGTCATGATATACATAACAGCAATATTTAGCAAAGCAGTTAATATGATCGTGGACTTCAAATCTCAGATATACATCTCTGTGTGGCCGTATTCGCAGCACATCGACTGCCCAGTGAATACAATTAATCTGAGGCACGTTTGACGATGCATTGATTAAATTAAGATTTTTACAGCAACGTAACAAGCATAATTATAATTTTAAACGTATGCAAATCACAAGCAAAATGGTAGGCCAATGTTCTATTTACATTAAGGCTCAAAACTCTACAAATTAACCAGAAAAAAATACTATACAAAAATAATGTAATCTTGAATAGAACCACAACTGCCTACCATAATCATGCTGTTGTTCAAGTTATTTTACTACAGTCCGTTTTCACATCCAGACTCCAGTGGACATCTCGTGCAGAAAATTCTGTGGAAGCGGTGGGAGCGTCGCATTCTCGTCGTAGTCCTCAGTTGACCCACGCAACGGACAGGTACGGCCCAACTTCAGGATGAGGGTCTCCCCACGCAGTGCGGATCATGGTGGGGGGGCTCATTGACGAGTGTGGGTTGGTCAAAGTGGAGAGGCGGGGACGCGAGTCCGTAGTACAGCACAAAAGACTTCACTGCATCACTGCAATCTCGTAGCCTACTATAGCAACCTGTTGTGCATTGTGGTCACCCAGAACAAGCACGAGCCAGGCTCGAGTGTGCTCAACATGCAACATCTTAAATGGGATTTGGTGCATTTCTGGTGATTTGGTCATAGGCTATCCACAAATAATGTGACTAAGATGAATTTGTCCCCACTTTAGAGTGAATCATCTTGTTATCCGTGTTAAAATGCACACTTTTTTCAGTCATACCCAGAGCAGTTATGCATAAATAATATAACCAACAATCGCCAGGAAAAACGTCTGACTCATCGTTAGTAACTCGCTCGTCAGGATTAAAAAAAACCTCCCCCCTCTTTCTCTCCCTCGCTCGCTTTCCCCACTCTCCCTCCCCAGCCCAAGGGCATCCTTACACGTGGGCCGCGTCGCTCTTTACCCAGCGATGACCCCTCGGCTCCCAGGCACCAGGAGCACGCGTGGCAGGCGCGGCCATGGCACGGAGGACGAGTGGGTTGGGGTAGGCGACGGGAGAAAGGGATGGAGGTTGGGAGGGCCGGGAGATGAAGCCACAACGCGATGTCGCGCACACACCTCGAGCGTTCAAACTCGCTCCCAGCCCCCCCCCACCCCAATCTCAGTACACTCGGCACATCTCCACAACCACAGCATTACAAAAGACAAGGAACCCCTCCTAATGGCGATGTTTACACATCGCCCCAGGTATCCATGAGGCCAAGTCGACCTAGGAGAGGCACAGGACCAGTTCAGATAATCGTCACTGGTGTTGGCGCTACAACTACCGCTCCCCACTATAAATAACCAACGCCACCTCCAACAAAGACATCACTACCACGAAGACATCCTCCCCACCACCCCCCATCAGCATCACGAGTTTTCTATATACTACACGTGGACGATAGTGCAAACGCCTCGCACATACAAATCGGTGTCGCTGTGTACTGTACAGTGAAAGGTACGACCAGTCGACTAGTGAATGGGGCGGTGTTCAAGATTTCTTTCATTAATGAAATGCACGTGTCGAGAGCCCGTTGTCAAGCCTCAGCTGTGTCATCATACTTCACCCCGCCGGTCAATGCGGGTTGACGGCTCAGGGTGCATGTCAGTACAGTACAACTATGGACACTTTCTTTGGAGTGCCCATACTTAACCCTCGCAGCGATTAAAATGCATCATAGTACTGTTATACAGCACTCAACCTTGAATGGTTATGGGTGGTAAAATACAAGTGTACGTTTTACCATGTAAAGATACAGCAGTTAAGGGTCATCAGCCTTTTGGCCTTTGGCCCAATGTTTTCAGCAGATAAACTGGATGGCTTTCGACTTGAGTGAGCCTCAGCAGTCGTGTGGCCTGCTGTGTACTCATTTAGACAGTGGTGACAGCTATTTGGCCCATGGCTATGGCTCAGATGCTAAGCAGCGTCACGCCTGGACAGTGCTTCAATGGGTGACCACCATGTCCCACAACACGCTTGCTACTGGCCATGAGAACACGAGTTGAGCAGCAGAGCAGTACTGAAAGATCCCTCGCTGCAGTCTACCCCTATGATGCCGTCTGCCACAACCACGGTGGCGAGGATGTTAACTCCCTCCACTGTGGGTTCGACCCCGACCCCGACGCCTGCTGCTCTATGTTTGGAGTTTGCGTGTCGCTCTCCCCGTGGTCGGGAGGATTTTTCTTCGGGTCCTCCTCCGGGTTTTCCCTCCACATTTAGAATGAACGTCACGCGTTTAGCCGCGATACATTTCCACAAGACACTACACGTCGAGCTATCATGTGTGGCCAGGTCGCTTCTGAACGAGCGACATAGCCAAGTCAAATAAAAAATAATTTAAAGTTGAAAAAATAGCTGAGAGTTTTAGTTTACAACCAACCCGTACTGACCAGCGCGGTAGAGCACGGCTAAAACCCCCAGGGCACAGGACGGCCTGGCAACATGGGCTATCCCATGCACATAGATACACCATTCTAAGACATCGTATACAATGACATGAATAATAATGCAAGTACAGTGCACGCCTTGTCATCAACCCGCCACAAGTCGTCGCGCATTGTCACAGCGGTGGCAGCAGCACGCCGAGACCGACTGCACCACTGCATTCATGGAGGGTGGCGTGGAGGGGGGTTCACGACGGGCATTGCTACATTCAGCCACGTGTCTTGGTTACATACTGTATATACACTGTATGTACTCTATACATACTGTATATATACTGTATACACGCAGCGTCGAGACGGGTACGGCCGATGTAAACCCCCCGCGTCGGATGACTTGACCATACTTCACCGCGCTGGTCAGAGCGAGTTGAAGCTGGTCAGAGCGAGTTGAAGCTGGGCAACACAGGGCGCTGGACCGTAGCGGTACGGTACAACAACGTACGATTGTGCTTCACGGCTCTCTGCCGACAACGTAGCCCAGCAGTCGGCTAAAAGGCATCTTTTATGCATGGGGGGGGGGGGGTCGCCTGCCTATTGAAGCGCCTTCCAGGCCAAGCCACGCTTTGCATCACAGGATTGGCGCGAGCCGGGCGACTTTAGTCACAGGAATTAGTCGAGTGTCTTTAAGAGTTTTCTTGCAAAATCATCCCCGTGCATTGTTACATTGTTTAAAAACACGTCGTTTTAAAAATAACCCTATCACTAGCAAATTAAAAAAAATAACGACAAACGTCTCGTGCGATTAGAAGCTCACAAACCCTACTTACTTAAACACCTCGTGTGTACTGTGCGCGAAGAAGTGTATGGCCATGCGGTTCAGGATACGCTATGTAACCGTACAGTGCATTCCAATCAATCCTGCCATTGTGGCTCTCTTTCAAACGGGGTTTAAAGAAAACCGGGCTCCCCTGGTCAATTCTGCACACTCACGCAGTTCCGTTACAGGCCACACTATCATCATCATCAGCAGCAGCATCATCAGCATCATCATGAGCAACAGCGGACACAGAATAAGCGAGCAAGGCATGTTAAAGTAAAATGTGAATGTGTCATCGACTCGATGGATTAAACGTCTTTGTTGCAATGCACAAGGCGGACAAGCAAGCGGATGCCTGGGCCCCATCCCGGTGGGCTAAATTAAAGACCCTTGCTCGCTCGCTCTTACGATTTAACTATCGATTATGACCAAGTATTACCGATGTAGTAACATGAAGAATACGTTTCAATAAAATAAAAACCACTTTACGTTGTATTATCCTTGAAATGCAAGCGTTGTCAAATGTCCAATGCAGTGTTGTGTAGCCGTACACATCGTATGAATGCATGACATTGTAAAACCACGAGGTGGAAATTAAGAAAACGGAGAGATTAGTGTCGATGAAATATGATATTCAAATATTGGACCAGAGCGAGGCAATTGCAGGTGATAGAGTGAATGGGACGCATGACCAAAATAAAATGTACTGTAAAATTGATAAAATTATAGATAACTCAATGGAATTTACAATTGGAAACACACTTCAAAGTCTAAATGCTGTATGGACAAGTAACCATTTCTAGCCATTACAGCATTTAAAATGCGCAGATGGACAACGGAGCTCAAGTAATAAGAGTGCCTAGAAGCACACACACACTTGTTAAAATGAAACGAAGTGAAATAAGCCAAGGATATTATAAAAAGCCAACATCATATCAGAAGGTGAAGCTGTTAAACGCCACTACGAGTCTGCACGCCCCGTGCAGTGATCGGCGATGGGAGGTGAAGGATTGGGGGGTGGAGGATGGGAGGGTGGAGGATGGGGGGGGAGGTGGAGGATGGGGGGAGGTGGAGGATGAGGGAGGGGGGGTCGCAACGTCTTGGACACCCGAGATGGAGGGGAAGAATGAGGCCGAATCGGAGGGAACCAGAGCAAAGGTCCAAGATTGACGTTCGAGATGAGGTGGAAGGGGAATAGTTGATGTGGAAAGTCGAAGAGACGCACATAGGGCGACCCCCCCCTCCCAACACACGAACGCAGCTCATTCCTTGCACCGATTGTAATGAGGCGAGGGGGAAGATTCCAAATCGGAAACTGAAAAGGTGGAGCCGAGATGGAAGATGGGATGACGAAAAGAGAAAAAGTTGAACATACAGGACAAATGTGGTAGAGAGGAGATACATAATCAAGGTAAGAATGGATGATTGAGAAGAATCAAAGACTCTTGCTGATGATGCTGGCGAAGTAGGAGATGCCCCTGATGATGATGATGAAGACGAATGGATTAAGATGCTGGTACTGACGACGAGAGGCCGTGACGGTGATGAGATGGAGACGTAGATGATCGATGTTTCTACTGCCACTGCCGACGATCATCACGCTCCAGGCCGTGGTCTCCCCCTCGCACCGTGATCAGGGTGGAGAGGAGGGCGATTTTTCCCGGCTGCCGATGGCGTTAGTGAAGCTACGTTTGCTGATGATTCTACTCCGAATGCTGATCGTCATTAACATAACCACACGACCCCCCCCCCACCACCGTCATCGCACCGAGATGCATGACGAGTAAAAAGAAAGACTTCACTACGGCTAACATCGAGCATCAATCATCATCACGACGCCCACAATCATGGACCCCCCAGTCTCCCCCCGCGTTGTCCGCACCGAGATGCTGGCGAAGGGTCCCGGCGTGGAGGCCCAGACGCTCCGGGTCTGACACCCCACGATGGTCGCGTTCTGGCACGTCTTGTCGGCCATCAGGTTGTCGATGTAGGGCTGCCACGCCGACATTCTTGTGCCGCCTCGCCCGCCGCCGCCTTCTCGCTCGCTCTGCGGGGCTCAAGGAGCTCGCTACACCAAAATCCCCGATCCGCCGACCTGCCCGATACCCTCAGCGTTACAATGTATCTCTCGCTCTCCCCCCGCCACACGCACCTCGCTCGCTCTCTCGCTCAAACAAGACAATTATTTTCACGAATGAAGCTCTCGCTTTGCCCGCCACCACCACCACCAGCAGCCGCAGCAGCAGCAGCAGCGCGCTCGACTCCGCCGCCGTCAAAGCGAGCAGGGCAAGTCGCCAACACCGGCGGGCGCAGCTTCCCTTAGCGCGTTAACGAGCGGGCGGCTGCGAGTTAAAGGAAGCGAAGCGGCGTCACGAACAGAGTCGCGAACAGAGTCGCTGACGAAGGCGGCGCCGTCCGCAGCGAACACAAAAACCGCGATGGTGCCGCTGGGCCCGAGTCCGCGGCTTTTATGATGACCGGAAGCGGCGCCAGCAAGACGCGCGCCCGTTGGTGGAGAGCGCGCGAAGCGGCTCGGCCAATCGGTGGCGGCCTTACTGCCCCCCCCCCCACCACCGCCTATTTCCGGTCTCTTGTGTCGGCCACGGAAGCCAAGCGGGTCCCAGCCTGGCCAAGCGGGTCCCAGCCTGGCCAAGCGGGTCCCAGCCTGGCCAAGCGGAACCCAGCCTGGCCAAGCGGGACCCAGCCTGGCCAAGCGGGTCTCAGCCTGGCCAAGCGGGTCCCAGCCTGGCCAAGCGGGTCTCAGCCTGGCCAAGCGGGTCTCAGCCTGGCCAAGCGGGTCCCAGCCTGGCCAAGCGGGTCCCAGCCTGGCCAAGCGGGTCCCAGCCTGGCCAAGCGGGTCTCAGCCTGGCCAAGCGGGTCTCAGCCTGGCCAAGCGGGTCCCAGCCTGGCCAAGCGGGTCCCAGCCTGGCCAAGCGGGTCCCAGCCTGGCCAAGCGGGACCCAGCCTGGCCAAGCGGGTCTCAGCCTGGCCAAGCGGGTCCCAGCCTGGCCAAGCGGGTCTCAGCCTGGCCACGCGGGTCCCAGCCTGGCCAAGCGGGTCCCAGCCTGGCCAAGCGGGTCCCAGCCTGGCCACGCGGGTCCCAGCCTGGCCAAGCGGGTCTCAGCCTGGCCAAGCGGGTCCCAGCCTGGCCAAGCGGGTCTCAGCCTGGCCAAGCGGGTCCCAGCCTGGCCAAGCGGGACCCAGCCTGGCCACGCGGGTCCCAGCCTGGCCAAGCGGGTCCCAGCCTGGCCAAGCGGGTCTCAGCCTGGCCACGCGGGTCCCAGCCTGGCCAAGCGGGTCCCAGCCTGGCCAAGCGGGTCCCAGCCTGGCCAAGCGGGTCCCAGCCTGGCCAAGCGGGTCCCAGCCTGGCCAAGCGGGTCCCAGCCTGGCCACGCGGGTCTCAGCCTGGCCAAGCGGGTCCCAGCCTGGCCACGCGGGTCCCAGCCTGGCCAAGCGGGTCCCAGCCTGGCCAAGCGGGTCCCAGCCTGGCCAAGCGGGTCCCAGCCTGGCCAAGCGGGTCCCAGCCTGGCCACGCGGGTCCCAGCCTGGCCAAGCGGGTCCCAGCCTGGCCACGCGGGTCCCAGCCTGGCCAAGCGGGTCCCAGCCTGGCCAAGCGGGTCCCAGCCTGGCCAAGCGGGTCTCAGCCTGGCCACGCGGGTCCCAGCCTGGCCAAGCGGGTCCCAGCCTGGCCAAGCGGGTCCCAGCCTGGCCAAGCGGGTCCCAGCCTGGCCACGCGTGTCTCAGCCTGGCCACGCGTGTCTCTCTGTGTGTGGGCCCGGCCCCGACGGCGCACGTGGAACTTCTTTCGCGCCCTACGTAGGCAGCCGTGCTGCTAATTGTAGGAGGAGGAAGAACAAACTAAAACGGCAGTTCTAAAGAGATGAATTTTCAATGTAGTATAGTGGTGTAGTGTATAGTGTAGTGTATGTGCATCGTAGTGCGTGTATATCGTGTATATCGTGTATAGTAGTATGTTGAACTTCCTTCGCACCGTATGTGCTAATCGGAGGATGTGCGGGGGAAGGATAAACTAAAACAGCAGTTCTAAAGAGACGAGTTTTCAATCTTATATTTAAAAGTGCACAGTTCCCAGTAGCTTCCTAATATCTGTACTGTGCTGTGAAAGTGAGAGAAACAGCATCGAGGTTTCGAGACTGCTGTCATGTCCGCTCGTCCAGTGATCACAAGCGATAAACTAAATTAGTTTGTATTATACCAGGTAAGACCCACTGAGCCATGTAGCTCTTTTTCAGAAGCGACCTTTCCTATCACAAATGATAGCTCAACAAAGTGGCTTATGTGGAAATGTATAGCAGCCATATACTCTTTAATGTAGGAACCCGGGTATAAGTCTAAGCAACAGGTGACTACTTTGTGCTATAGAGTCGATAAATACTGCTATAGAGACAGCATGTACTACTGTAGTGATAGCAGGTACCACCACAGTCGGTATGCACTGCTGTAATCATAGCAGGTACCACCACAGTCGGTATGCACTGCTGTAATCATAGCAGGTACCACCACAGTCGGTATGCACTGCTGTTAGATTTTTCAGAGTAGGTTTGAAATATTATTTTGACCCGGGCAACGCCGGGTACTTCCCGCTAGTGTGTTATATAATTATTCGGTCGGATAGAAACCTGCATGGCTGAATTGCTATTTAATTTATTATTGCAGAAGCTTGGCCGTTTTAGACCTGGTTATTTTATCTGGATGAGGCACTTTTGAATTAATATTTTAAATAAGCGAAGTTCAGTCTGGTCACTACATGAAATGTATACGGCACCGAGTGTTGAAGGCATTAATTAAGCAGGGTTCCGTATAATTCATCATCAGCCATGGTTACTCTACTGCTGGATGACTGCTTCCCCACGCCGCCATCTCACGAGTCTGACTCACAAAGGGCCCATCACGAGCCGATTTAACCGCTCCATCTCAACGAACCTCTTACATTTCATTACATTCTCTGGCTGCCACTTCCATCATCATTATTCTTCTTCAGCACGATTAGTGCCTCAACTCGTGTAGTTTTGTAAAAGTTAAGCAAAATCCACCCTGCTCAGTACTTGGGATGGTTAAAAGTGCAATTGCAGAACAGTTGAGGATTCAGTCCGGCTAGTACTTGCTGAGATTGCTGCTTTAAGACTGGGCCCATGTAATAGTGCACACACAGCGTGTAGCATCCACCCGGCCATCGGTGTAGCAATCAGCGATGGCCACACACAGCCACCATGCATATGAAGCCTCCTTCCAGCGAGACGATGGAGAGAGAGAGAGACTGTGTGTGTGTAAGCCGAGGCGAGTGTGGCCGGAAGCAATAAAACAAGATGGGCGGGGGGGGGGTTAGGAAGAAGGTCGTCCTTCATGTGGAGTCGGGCTGGACCCACAGACACCGACAAGGCCCCCCCCCCCCCGTGTCAACACACGCGGGGGGACACGGCAGAGGTCTCGCGTTTACTCGGACGCTGCACTCACCGATGGCGAGTTGTGGATAAAACAAGAATTAGCCCCGGAACGACCGGGCAAGCCGTCGTTTTAACGTCTTCTGCCCACCGACACCAGGGCGTGCTGAGATGGCCCCTTCCGCAGACCATCTGCTCAGCACGGGGAATGTACCGAGTCGATTCTGGGACCGGAGTGGTCATGATGATAATAAGCAGGGAATACCCCCCCCCCCCCCCCCCCCCAGATTGTGGTCTCTCTGTGAAGAACAATATATTGACAAATGTTGCGAATCCCATTGAAATGGCGTTCAGCAATGGTGCTCAGCTAAGCAAATATATGAGCCCGGAAAATGTATTTGTATTGGCGGTCGCTATGCATAACATGTACTATAGGCTGCAGAGCCATCGTGTAGGCAGCAATTAAAGGCAGTGCAGCAAAAGATATCGCATTGCAATTCGAATCGCACCACCTCCAATCTGCAATGACCAACGTGGTTCAGTATGGGTGGTGAGCCCATCACCACCCAGCAACTTTGGGGCTCACATTCAATTACGATCTTAAGCTGTGTAGGAGATTGTTGGGTGCTCGTTGTTGAAGCCTGCGGCGATGCAAACCGCAGGATTGCTTGCACAGCTACGATACAAAACAAAGACGGAAGATTGATCTCGCAACGTTCGCAATGAACTTATTTTTAAGGCGCGAAATTAGAGGCGGACATGAAACTGCCACGCGTGTAAAATGGTCATCAAGAGGCGTCGGCGGGAAATGATTATCGAGAGCGCGGACAAAGTTCAAGCTCCGATCTTGTTTATGGTCTCAACGGTGGCTCGAGTCTTGCTGCCTCTGCCGCCTCCTTCCATCGGGGCCTTTCAGCTGAAGCCACGCCACGTGTGTGGAGCCGTACAGTGCTGCCCCCCGTATCGCCACCACCATCACTCCCGACTGAGTCACTGCCGCGTGTGTTTATAGCTCACGGGGGGGGGGGGGAGACACGCAGGGCAGGGGCGCCGTGGTGGCGAGGAGATGTCAACGCCCTCGCCTGGTACGCAGGAGGTCGTGGGTTCCATCCCGACCCTGAAGCCTGCTGCTGTATATTTGGAGTTTGCGTCTCTCTCTCTGTGGTGAGATGTTAACTCCCTCGCCTGGTGTACAGGAGGTGGTCGTGGGTTTCATCCCGACCCTGAAGCCTGCTGCTGTATATTTTGAGTTTGCGTGTCTCTCCTCCCGTGGTCGCGTGGATTATTTTTCTCCGGACCCTTCGGGTTTTCCTCCACATTTAGAAACGCGCGTGTAGAGTATTTGGCTGCTATAAATGTCCACACGATGATCAGCCACTTCGTTGAGCTATCATTTGTGGCCAGGTCACTTCTGAAAAAGAGCTGTACAGCTCATTGGCCCTCACCTGGTAAAATAAAGTAAAGTTTATAGTTTGTCATCACTGGACGAGTGAACTTGACGGGAAAGACAGCAGGTCTCCGCATGCCCCGAAGCCTCGATACGACCTCTCTACTCAAGTCTCGGCCACGGACGCTCAAGACACGCTGCAATTACAATCTCAGAGTGCGGGAGGGAACGCGAAGCTGTCGAGGGTGCAGGCGGTGGAACTGCACCAGGGACCCACGTTCATGGGGCCCTGGTCCGAGTTACATCGGGATGGGGAGATGCATTGGACATTCGTCACATTCCGTGTGTTGCATTCAGGGCCCATGCGGACCGCGTGCCACGCGAACTGGCCAGGATGGTGCTGGGATCAGGTGACCCCCATGACCCCCAGAGGTCGCCAGGTCGGGTGCGACTCTGCCCCCGTGGTGGACAGGAGCACTGAGCTTGTGCCGACTTTGCTGCCCCACCTTCACCCCACGCACGACCACGCGGTGATGGTCAAATCACTCGCACGTGCCACATTCATCCCGCAGTGAATTAAGACGCACAGGAAATTGAATAGTTTCTAGTACCTGTGCAATATAGCATATGGATGTAACCGTATCCCTACACCAAAAACATTACAGGTTAAGCCCGTAATTGTTGCAAAGCGTAGCCAGAGCATTAGTTCGCTTATTTCACCCTTGCGTGAGTGAGCAAGGTTCATCAATCTGCCTTCCCCGTTTGGTTGAGGACTCGGCGTGTCATCCTGCCTGGGCTTGACCGGGAAAGTCCAGGAATTGGCACGTGTGCTCAGGAGGTAGGAATTGATTTGTACCGATATCTGGTGGTATTGTATTGAACTTGATTACAGTACACAGTATTGATAACAGACCGAGACCGACTTCCAAATGTCCGGGTTTGGTCTGCAGTGGAAACAATAGCAACACCACTCACCGCTTTCGTGCAAAAGTGGTGAGGCCTGGCCTAATGGACGAGAAAAATCACGTGGACCAAAGAGAAGAACTACATCACAACACGGATTCAGGCGCAAAGAGAAGGGATTTCTACCCCTCCCCAAATAAGTCCCCAATCCCGATGTAAAAGTCACTCTGCATTAATAGGGAGGGAGGTTATCGTCGAAAACAGCTCCCACAACGAAATGGCGGTGCAAGCGAAGTTGCCAAAGAACTCTGGTAACGGATTTTTCTTTTTTCAAATTTCAGTTTGCTTTCGTCCCTATGTGAGCAAATCCAATGTCAGACATGTTGAGGTGTATATACATTTAAAAAGAGACTGGTAAGGTTTAATAACCACTGCTAGGTTGTGTACTCAATCTCAAAAGAGAAACCGCCTGGCATGGACGATGCTTTTGTCGGCGTCAGCACACGGACTGCACATTGCAGTGGCCATTCAAAACTTACCACTTTACCCGTTCGTATAAAAATCCAAAAGCCTTCACCTTTTCACAATTTTTTTTAATTATCGTCATTTTTTCTTACTGCAGCCTGCCGGTTTGCGACGTTCACCAGTTTTACTCGAACATGAAAACAAATCCCGTGGCGAGAAACCCAAAGGGCGACAAACAACACGGAGCAGTCTCTGGGACGGTGCAGCAAGCAGAGGGCATTCCGTGCTTGGCCGTGGGAAATAATAACTCGATGGCCAAAATGAGAAGTCTGGGACTGTTTTTGCTGCCTTGCCCAAGCTGATGCAATTTGAATCTAAATACTTTATTTTATTTATGATCTGCCTACCTTTCCTACACTTTGCACTCGAATCGTCTTTCGTAGTTGTTGCGACTTTGACCCACCCCCCACTGGACGTCTGTGAACAGAGCTTCATAGCTTATTGGATTTCTCCAGGATGCGAATCGCGACAGCCTGCGATTCGAAGCGTGGAAAACAGCCAAGTGCAGCACCAACCGCGGGGTGAAAGCTTGTGGTGTTATCAAGTTATCCAGTCGTGGATAACGATAAAGTTATAGGAACCTCTGGATTATGACGTTAAGATTTGAGAACCAGATAGCAACTAGAGGCACACGCACACATACACGTCACGAAATCAGCACAATGCACTAATGAGCGAACCATCTTAAATTTACTGATAACCAATTATGAACAGAATGAAGCATCGACTATGTCAAGTGTTGTGAAAAGCAATCATACGCTTGTAAAAAAGTACCGATTAATCTAGTAGTACTTTAAAGTCCTCAGCAAGATCCTGGACAGTGTTTTAAATGTCTGCAATTTGGATACCATGTTAACTACCTCGCCTGGTATACAGGAGGTTGTGGGTTTGATCCGACCCTCACCATACCTGCTGTATATTTGGAGCTTGCGCGTCTCTCTACTCGTGGTCGCGGGGATTTTTCTCCGGGTCCTCCGGTTTTCCCCTCATTTAGAAACGTGCGTTCAGAGTTTTTGGCTGCTATATATTTCCACGTGATAAGCCACTTCTCGTTGGGCTATCATTCGTGGCCAGGTCGCTTCTGAAAAACTGTGCTTTAGCTCAGTGGGCCTTACTTGGTAAAATATTTAAAAAATAGTTTAACATAGTTAGATTTGAGATATATATACAGTATATATAAAAAGAACGCGGGTGAGATATTGCAAGGTTTTTTTTTACTTCCAAGACAACGTGTGGAACTTTGTGGCATTTTACAGGTTTTAATGCAGGACTTTATTACACAAGTTTCAATGTTTATTCTTAATTCGACTTTTTGAAAGGGATAAAAGTTCCTTATCAAGTTCTGAAATATAGGGATATCTTATGGTACGTTAGTAGTATCAACTTAAAAGTAATGCATGATTATTAAAATTATATATGCTTTACAACATAAATACCAACATTTAAACTATTACAACAAAACAAACCTACACAGCTGTAAACACATTCCTACAATTTGTT
Organism: Lethenteron reissneri; assembly: GCF_015708825.2. NCBI lineage: Eukaryota > Metazoa > Chordata > Hyperoartia > Petromyzontiformes > Petromyzontidae > Lethenteron > Lethenteron reissneri. The sequence continues at coordinate 768,457 of NC_083823.1, read as the reverse complement.
TTGATAAATTGTATGCATAAAAAATAACTTAACTTGATTACAGCCACCTACCTACTCTTGAAACTCAGTCGAAATGGAAAGGTGTAAAACAAAAAAATGAAGCATCGCAAATTAACTTAACCTTATTCTATAGGTCTTTCGGTAAAGCCACGTAGATAGAAAAATAATACAAATATCACGACCGCAACACGTCTTCAAGACGATTGCTTGTGTTGCGATTGAAACGTCGTGATATTTGTATTATTTTTCTATCTACGTGGCTTTACCGAAAGACACATAGAATGTATTCCTGCAGTCACGAAAGCTTTAAGTCAGAATTTAACTTAACTTTAACTGAATTCATAAATACCTCAAGAATGAAAATATGTGCAGAAATATGCTTAAACACGTTACGCCAAGGTAGACGAGACGGCGAGAGTCGGGGTGGGAGAGACCACACGTAGGCAGTGCGACGGCTCGGGTGCAACGACTCGAGTCCGGTACAGGACTGGCAGCTGTGCAAGGCACCCGTGTGGAGGAGTGGCGGTGAACGCAGCTGTTCGGTGCAGCTTGCGGCCGGTGGACATTGACATCGAGGTCCAGCACCGGCTGTAGCCCGAAAGAGAAATCAATGGCAGGATATCGCTATCACCAAGGGCAGCTCACCATCTACAGTCGGGGAGTGGGTGGGGAGGTGATAAGGGCTAGAATTGACAACTACATTTTGCCCTCGGAAACAATGAAGTGCCGCTTCGCTTGTATGCATGTTTAAAACACATTTTTCTCTCTTTATTCATATGGTCTGCAGCCAGTGGAGCTGTCGTGGGAACCTGTCGTACGGCAATAATGGCTTGGCGCAGCCGTGTGAGGAGAGCGCGAGTGACGCCGCTCCGTCGTACCGGGTGGCAAAAGTGCAACCTTTGAGGGGGGCATTTTAAAAACGTTCCTCCCTTCCGTGCCGTTCCCGTCGCCGCGACCCGATCCGTGTGTCGTTTGGCGGTGGAGCCGGTGCCAAAAGCAGCAGCAGCAATGTGGTGTAGCGAGCAACTGTGCAGCAACCTTCCGCCTTGGGCTTCGCGACACATGCACACGCGAGCCAAAGAGGACAGCTGCAAAAACGAAGTTTATACGCAAACGCTGCCCCCCCTGCCACCGCCCCCACTCGAGTTCACATGCTGGAGGAAGCCCACACTCTCTTATGGCATTATCTACAACTCGTCAAAACATTATTTAATCTGGGGAGGAGAGCGGGGAAAAAATGCATTTGCACAACGGGAAATGAATTACAAGAGCCATCATTTCGAGGATGCTGCACAGGTTAAGCCAACGTTGGCTTTTTGCAGCTCGTTGACGGCTCTCCCAAGCGGCCGCGAGTTTTCAGTTTGTTTTCAGTGCCGCAGTGCCGAGCTCATTGGCCAGGTTTCACCGGGAACATGCACAACAGACACCACGATGAGTTGCGCGAAGCACACGCAAGCAGGTAAAAGCATCACGTACAAGCACACACCTGGGATTTTAAATGAACTCTTAACATGAGCCCCACCTCATGTGGGTTTGAACTGTTTTATTCTATATTTTTAATGAATGCACATTAGTGCTGCAATGTAAAATAAGTAACAAAATCATTGTTATGAGTGCTTCACTTTGCATTGTAGAGACACACTAAAAGCATGTTATGTTATGGCTTCTGACGGTGCGAAATACTTCTCTACCAAATCAACGGCTTTTGGACTTGACAAGGAGCGTGATCTCAAACAGTAGCAAGGCCCTGATCCCTCGACTACCGACAATGACGAGGAACAATGCAGCCACGTGGACATCTCCAATGGATTACACTAAGGCCATAAAAAACATAAGTCGAGGTCCTCAGGCACTGGTGATTTTCATCTCCTAATTTTAGATGTATATATAGTGTGCGTTTTATTTTAATTGACAATAAAAAATATTGATATTCATTATGGGACCTCCTTTGCCAGTACCAAAATATGAGAATAGGGTTTTCCCATTTTTTCTGGCAACAAAACAGGTGTTAAGATGTTAAAACACCAAACTGAAACCTTGTGGACCAATCAGCTTCAAGGACAATGCATATATTATCAGAGTATGTTTTTTGGTTTGCATTCTGACCACAATAATTAATGCAGACATGATTCCTTGTTAAAACACCAAACTGAAACCTTTTACATCTTAACACCTGTTTTGTAGCCAGAAAAAAAGGGGAAAACCCTATTATCAATTTGATATTCCTGTCCCTTTCACTTATAATTTGTTACAGTTTATATAAAAATGTGCTCCATGATTTATTAGAACCAAAAATGCAAGTATATTTTTTATGGCCCTAATCTATCTGTGTGTGTGAACCACTTACAATGTTGCTATGAGGGTTGGCAAGAACAGTAAAGCAGACAAGCAAACGCCTCTCACGTTTCCTCAGCTTTCGTATGTCCGAAATAAGTTTTAAATAATTGCAAAATACATCCGCTAATATAGGCACAGCCTATACACAAATAAGATTGCTTTCAAGTTAAACCTAGCGTCACTTAACTTAAGCGTTAAGTGCAAGAGACAGTGTGATTGATATAATGGGGACTTAATATTGTCCTTATAGGTAAAGCAAAACTAAGCTACAAACCAGGCAATGTTTTGGCCGACAGCTCTGCGTAAAGTCAATGAAAAACTTATGATTTAAATCGGTCGCGCAAAATACATCGCTACTCTACTTGGGGATGGCTACAAAATCTGCAGGAAAAAAGGCACGTACTTAACATCTCCATTACAACAGTCGATACGTTATTTAACGTATTCAGTTTTTGCATTAACGTGATTGTTAATGGCCGATCAAAGTAGGGTGTAAAACTTACTTCAATGCTATTATTTTTAAACGTTAACAGAATGGTACACTACATTATCCAACCAAATGTAAAATGAAGCCCTCCCCACTAAATTGTTTACCCAGAAGAGAGGAAGCCATTAAGCTCAGTGTTGTTGTTATAAAGGGGCTAACTGGGGTCTGCAAAGCAGCAGAGCAATATGTTTCACAGTAGGAAGTGCATGTTCCAGTTTGTAAAATAAGGTAACAAACCGGAGCCAGGCAATGGTTCTTTAAGCACAGAAATCATCGGTCCATTAAGTAGGCGGAGTGAAACGTTACCACTTGCGCTCATGGGGTTTTGCCGAGTACACTAGGATTACTGAGCGCTCGTAATAAAATCGCAACTGTAACAATCGTAAATATCCCTCGTGTGCCAAGCCCGTCACAATAGCCAGTAAACCGTCGCGGCAAGAAGGCAATGGAATTGTCGCCATTGCGAGCGAATATCAGTCTGTCTCCCTGCCCTGGACGGGCAATGCAGCGGTGTGCACTGGCGGCGGACCTGAGCAAAGGATGGAAATTCTACATTCCCATGGCAGAGGCCAGTCTGAAGCATTATTACAGTCTAGGGATATTCATTTCATCCTCACAATGACAAGATCCTACAATCGCTTACGACCAGCTTTTGCTTTGCAATCGATCCGTAGACACCTTCGGTGAAGTCCTGCTCGTGCGCTGCGATCAATCGTGGCTGGATAAGAGCGTGCGGTGGGGGGTGCGTATCAAACGAGTGTCCTCCAGAAGGGATGTCCAGCCGCAGAAGGTACGTTCATCCAATTGGCGCAGTCACTCAACAAAGACTTGGTCTGAGAATTCGCCGATTCTTTCCCTTCACTTGTCCCAGCAAAGAGGGCGTTGAGACTTTGTGAATGAGGTCAAGGATATGCGATTTGATTTTCAAAAATATTATTGGAAATGTCCGATGCCTCGGCTGCTTTCTAGACTATTTTGCTGCAATACATTTTTCTATGATCGAAAAACCTTTATATCAATGTCCAATAAATGCAACTATTACTGGCTGAGATTGTGTCTTTTATAAATGTGTTAATATTTATATACTAGGGCCAGGGCTTTTTGAATGCAAGGTGTGGATTTGAAATATAATTAATGGATTGAGTTCCAACAACATTGTTGCATTAGCCACTCCCAGTCCACACCATTGTTAGTCATTACCATTTCACACAAATATAACATCTCTTATTGCCACATGTGCAAAAAATAAGCAAAATATTACTTCTGTTGAATACAAAACATCCCTAATTATAGCTACACTTGCAAAACCCTATGGCAGAAGCACGAAGCTTCAGCCTTCTAAAACCTGTCATGGACCAATTCCTTCGTTTTATCAGGAAGTGAGCGCATACATTAAAAATAAAGTAATCTGCTACGGTGTTAACGGCGCTTCTACAATCACACTGTGACGGCCGAAATTCCCACTCGCTCCGAAGACAAGATTTAGAGGGATGGGGGGGGGAGGGGAAAAAGAATCCATAAAATAAATGGCGTAGGCTATATGATTAGAAAACAATTACTTTAAAAAAAAAACCCCTGCTAAGACATCTGGGCGCATCAGAGCCATTGGGGTTCGTGTGCAAAGCGTGGCCGAGCACATCGATTCGTAAAAACTCACAATCCCGACTCTTAAAAGTTACCGCAGCCGCGGGTTTGTCGCGCTCCGTGCACGCATGCACACAGGTTAATTCCCGCATTCTATCGCGGGGAGATAAGCGCGATAGCGGCGACGCCACGCCACCGAAGTGTCTTTACCGCCTGCGTCCAACCGTCGTTGATTAAACCGTTCTCACTCCCCTCTTCGTGACCGGATGATCATAAGAGGGATTGGTTTGGGGGGGGGGGGGTGCATGGATCAAAAGTGCCGCTGCACTTTTTATCTAATTCTCGGAGAGAAAAAAAAAATCCTCGCTGATATATCACCCCCTCGACACATCCAGCAAAACCTGGCGAGTGTCCCAGGGCTACCAATTCATTACGGAGCTCCGGTTGAGGGTCATGAAGTAGACCTGGCTGGACCCGCCAGATCGCACCGACGCGAAGAACACCTGCAAGACGAGAAGATGCCACACATCAATACGTTCCCTTGCACACCGACAAAGATCCCTCCTCCAATAGCCTTAGCGGCTGTTCAGCAGGTGCTGTTAGCACACACCTCTTGAGGCCGGCGACAGCACACGAAGGGGTGGTATGGCCAGCACCACGCTCGGCCACCTTCGTCTCCCCAGTGCTGATGTTCACACACCATACTCGGACCACATTTAAAGCCGAGTTGACTTGGAGAAGGTCCAGTAGCAATTCAGATATTCGTCACCAATGTTGGCCGTCAGCGGGAATCGAAGTTGGGTTTCTGGGTTAATAGTGCAAGGTGATAACCACTGCATTACCGTTCCCCACACACACACATACAAACAAAGACCCCCCCCCCCCGTATAGCCTTAACAGACTGTACGAGCAAGTACTGTTTTGCAAGCAACAATGAAGGCCGGCACGGCACATGAGGTGGTGGGGTGGCCAGCACCACGCCTTCACGGCGATGTTTACACACTGCACCAGGTACTCATTTGAAGCGAAGTCGACCTAGGAGAGGCCCAGGAGCAGTTAAGGCATAACGCCTGCACGGGACCGTGGGATTACAAAGCCAATCGCGGGCTTCTGTAGGCACGTGGCTGCACAAGGTCAAGCGGCTTACGGCAGCTGGGATCGCGGCCAGGTATTTTTGACGCGGCAGCAAGGTGACAATTGTTTGGATCGTTCGACCTGTGCACGCCATCGCGATGCCGCGGCGCGAGCTCGCCATGGCGTGGGGGGGTAGCGGGGGGTGGTGGTTGGGCGCGGGAGAACTGGCCGCGAGATCGCACGACGAACCTTGTCGTTCCTCTCGCACAGGAACTTGAGTCTCTGCGCACGCTTGTGCATGAAGACGCCGTCAAGGTGGCCCGTCTCCACCGCGCGGATCTCGATGGCCTTCTCGCCCCAGCCCATGATCTGGTTCGACCGAATGTAGGCTACGGGGGAGGGATCGTGGGGGGGAGAAGAGGGGCAAAACTTTTTAAATGCCCAACGAACAAATAAACGACAGCAACTTTCACTTACGATGCGATAAATCGTGCCGGCACGGCTGGACGAGTACGCGAGTAAGGTACGGGCAAGACTTGGGGAGGGTGCAAAGCAGACGTCGTGCTAATTAAGTTAATTTACTTTCATTTATTTTACCACATTAAACCTGCGCATATGCGTGTCCACAGCCCTTTTGTTAATCCCCTGCTGGGCGAGGGCCACCACATGCCTGTGCGGGTCGTGGGGGTTATTTGACCATAGCTGTTATGTACACATCACACGTATGCAGAGTCCGATATCCACAAACAAAGATCCGCTGTATAGCCCTAACAGACTGATGGTGCAAGTGCTGTTAGCGAGCACCTACGAAAGCCGCCACGACACACGAGAGGGGTGGGTGGCGAACGCCACGCCTGGCACCCCTTTGTATCCCCAGTGCTGATGTACACACACCGCACCAGGCTTAGTCGACCTGGGGAAGGCCTAGGACCGGTTCACAATCGTCACCGGCGTTGGCCATGAGCGGGAATCGAACTCGGGCCGCCGGGTTCGTAGGGCAGCGCGCTAACAGCTACACCACAGCTCCACACGATCATTACCACCTCCATCACAAACATAATCTCCACCATCACACCCATCAAATCCACTTCATCACCTCATTACTTCCTGTGGCATACAACAAGACAAAGATCCGCCCCGTAACCTTAACAGACTCTTGGAGCAAGTGCTGTTAGCGGATAGCACCACACCCCAGCTGCCTTTGTCTCCCTCGAGGCAATGTTGACACACTGCACCAGGTACTCTCATTTGAGACCTAGTCAAATACACACGCACCGACGGAGGTGGGCATCTCTCCCCACTGCAGCACCACGTCCTTGGTGATGCGCCCGTAGGTGTTCACGTAGACGCCCTCGTCCTCGTAGCACAGCAGCAGCTCCATGCCGTCAGTGTTGGGCAGCACGATGACGGAGTACGGAATCACGTTCCCCTGGATCTGCACGCGCAAAGGAACGCAGGTCCCCTGTGTAGCCGACGCGCTGACAGCGAGTCCCTACGAAGGCTGGCACGACACGCAGGCGAAGATGGTGTGGCCAAAACCTCGCCCGGCCAGCCTTTGTCTCTCCGCAGCAATGATATTTATCCACTACACCAGGTACTCAATTAATGCCGAGTTGACCTAGTGGACGACCAGGTCCTGTTCAGATACTTGTCACGGATGCTGGCAATGGCTGGGAATCAGACTCGGGTCGCTGGGTTTGAAGCAACGTCCGCTAACCACTGCGCCACGGAAGATCCACGCACCGTGGCGTGGTATCGGCTGGCCCACGAACCTCAAGAGTTACGCGAATGCTCGGAGAAGAACTTGGGAGGGCTTTATCCCGCTAATCGGCTACCACGTCGCCAGTTGTTATTTAATGCGACACTGCCACTCTCACTAACGTGACGCCACGTTCTCAAGTTCCTACCGGACCCTGCGGACGTGCGGGGGGGAGAGCCAGGAGATTCCCTAGCGCAGCTCACGATTTAAACCAAAATAATTGCACGCAACCCCTGCAGTCATAAGGGAAACCAGCGCAGCCGAACCACCCCGAGACACCAACTACCACCGGCGTCGTCCAGGGGAGAGAAAACGTACGTGCGTGGGGAGGTAGACGTTGTAGAAGTTGCCCGTGTCGACGTCGATGGCGTGGAAGCCGGCGCTGGAGCCGTAGATCACCTTGAGCCGCTGCGACTCCTCGACGGTGAGGTCCACCAGCTGTGGCTTGTGTGCCAGATCGCAGAACGACTGTGCGCACACCCGCGTCGCACAACCAGCAGCGGAGTTAGGGGTGTAACATTCGCCGAATAGCCACTCGCCTATTCCCTGCGATTTGATGAATTGCAGCGATCTGGAATCACGATTATGTTCGACTCCCGTGTGCAACGTATTCTTTGTATTTGTTCTGTATCATTCACATTTGGTCTGGCTTGTTAATTCCATTAGCCTCTTGCTTGAGTTGTTGATTACGTCTCCTGTATTGCATTTTGTATTGCATATTGCCTGTCTCGTACACATACGAGTCTCGATTTTTTTGTCCATATAATTTCTATGTCTGGAAGCTACGTAATGTCTGTCTCCTTTGTATCAATGATCTAAAGCGGAATGGGAAGGTAGTTTAGTCATGTGTTAAACAACATAAAACTAGCAGGGTAAAAATGTTTGGTTACATTGAAATGTATGTTACAAGGTTGTACATAACCAACAACACCATAAGTCTTTATAGTCCCTTCTAGTCAGAAAGAGCCCTTGCCGACACTACGGAAATTCATAAAGTGCCGTTGTTACTGATCGACTGGCAGACGGACAAATTAAGTTCCTTATTGAAAGTGGGTGACTGCATTGGGCGCTACCACGGTAAGTTGAATGCTAAACTTCTTTTGCACCGTACGTAGCCAACCGTGCTCATTGGGGGTGTGGTGGAGAGACAATGAACACTAAAAAGCAGTTCTAAAGATACGAGTTTTCGATTTAGATTTAAAAGTGCACATCTCCAGTGGCTTCCTAAAATCGGAACAGCGTTCCAGAAGGCCGTAGAAGCGCATCTGAAAGCGCGTAATTGCCGTGACAGTCATTGTTCGACGGCCAGCCAAAAGCCGCTGCTGCGAGGATGACCGGAGTTCAAGAGACGGGTTATGCCCCTTGACGAGATCAGCAAGGTGCTGTGGTTCGTTCGTGACAAGCACTCTGTGTGTACCGAGCGCGACCTCAATAACAGTGCACAGAGCGGTGCACCGACACCGACCTTGAATGCCATGAACTTGTGGTAGGGCTTGGGGGCCCAGGCGTACACCTCCACCGAGGTCTTGAGCGCAATCACGAGGAAGCGGATTCGCTCGTACTTCACTGCGCAGGGACAGAGCGCACACGGACGCCTCCGTGTTAAGGCTGGCCACAGCCTAGACGTGTAACCGGACGCACGCACCCGGCACACACTGCACGCATATAAGCCTCTGGTGGTTTACACCTGCCGTTAAAAACTGACAGGGGGTACGTCACGCACAAAACATTGCAATGTTACGACAAGTCATCATTTGTCATTACTGCCAGAGAGATGAAGGCCTCAACCACGCCGTTTCGGTCGTTGCGGTGGTTCGACCATACTTCACCACGCTGGTCAATGTGGGTTTGTTGAGTTGAGAAAAAAAAGGGGGGGGGCACCCAGTAGCTCTTCAAACATCACCCTGCACTGTCATGTTTGGTTAAAGTCCAGCGCTAAGATTTAGAAATATCGGTTTGACTCATGCCACAAACATTGCTGCCAGTTAGAGTGGGTTGAGAAAGTGCTGCCCCCCCACCCCCTACTTTGTGGAAGGGATGTCTGCTTACTTTGGCTGTTCTCCAACACGAAGGGGTGCCACTGCTCATCGAGAGATCCGAATGACTACTTCGTTTTCTGGCATGAAACCAATAATATAATCCCAATGAAGGTGTATACAAAACACGTGCATGAGAATTCATTATATACAATTTAAAAACAATATTTATGGCACATGCCGATGGGGAAAGTGACAGTCCTAGAGCTGGGCTCTGATTATTTATTATTTGACCAATTGGACATCACGAAAAAAGTTGGAAAAATAAAATCTCAACTCTGTTCTCACACGTGGCGACAGACAGAACGTGGCGTCACCGGCATCGTCCTCATCAGCCGTGTCACACTCGACGTGGCTTGTAGGGGGTTTCCTGCCTTCGGGAGGCAGGATGTGGGAGTGGCCACCACGTTTAAAGAACGTTTGGCCGCGATAAATGTCCACGTGATAAGCCACCTCCATTGGGCTATCGTTTGTGGCCAGGTCGCTTCTGAAAAAGAGCTACATAGCTCAGGGGCCTTACCCGCTGAAACAATTAAAATAGTCCATAGTTTGAAGGAGCTCGAGTAATAAGACTGAAAGTGGCCGATGACGGGAGATCAGGGCCCACTGCGCGACCATCTTTACCGACTTTGTAGTGCACACAGCTCTCCAGGTCACCGACGGTGGTCCAGCCCTGCTTCTTCTCCACCTCGGGGTCGTTGTGCAGGATCTTGTTACGCAGCCACGACAGATAGTAGACTCGCAGCTTGTTCTTCTTGCCTGCTCACATCACCAACATCGCCACCATCGCCAACATCACTACCCTGACTATCATCATCAACCACGACAGATAGTAGACTCGCAGCTTGTTCTTCTTGCCTGCTCACATCACCAACATCGCCACCATCGCCAACATCACTACCCTGACTATCATCATCAACCACGACAGATAGTAGACTCGCAGCTTGTTCTTCTTGCCTGCTCACATCACCAACATCGCCACCATCGCCAACATCACTACCCTGACTATCATCATCAACCACGACAGATAGTAGACTCGCAGCTTGTTCTTCTTGCCTGCTCACATCACCAACATCGCCACCATCGCCAACATCACTACCCTGACTATCATCATCAACCACGACAGATAGTAGACTCGCAGCTTGTTCTTCTTGCCTGCTCACATCACCAACATCGCCACCATCGCCAACATCACTACCCTGACTATCATCATCAACCACGACAGATAGTAGACTCGCAGCTTGTTCTTCTTGCCTGCTCACATCACCAACATCGCCACCATCGCCAACATCACTACCCTGACTATCATCATCAACCACGACAGATAGTAGACTCGCAGCTTGTTCTTCTTGCCTGCTCACATCACCAACATCGCCACCATCGCCAACATCACTACCCTGACTATCATCATCAACCACGACAGATAGTAGACTCGCAGCTTGTTCTTCTTGCCTGCTCACATCACCAACATCACCACCGTGACTATCATCACCAACCACGACAGGAAGTAACAATCTCAGATTGTTCTTCTTGCCCAACTCCATCGTTGTGATCACCGTCAACAACATCGCTCACAGGACCACCACCACGGCAGAATAGTCAAATCTCAAGAGTCCAGTAGCATACAACTAAGGAAAATGTTTCCCTGAAGCTCCCCCACTGGACAAGGCGGTGGCACTGGTTGGTGCACTGCTCACTGCTCTAGTAACCTGGCAACCAGAGTTTTATTCCCGGTCAGGGCTAACATTAGTAATCGGAGAACCTTTCCCGAGTGATGTCTAATCCGGTCATAGGTCTCTATTTCACATAATTCAAACTAACCACTGTGGTTAAGTATGGTCAAATAACCACCCATGGCCTATGAGGCATGGAGAGGCCTTCATCCAGAAGTTGTGTGACACAGGGTTGTACAAAGTACAACCTTAGTATAACCCTAGTAACAACCCGGTGGTGAGATGTTAACTACCTCGCCTGGTATACAGGAGGTCGTGGGTTCGATCCCAACCCTTACGCCTCTATATTTGGGGTTTGCATGTTCTCCCCGTAGTCGCGTACATTTTACTCTGGGTCCTCCGGTTATTCCCTCTACATTTAGCTGCTACAAATTTCGACATTATAAGCCACTTCGTGGAGCTATCATTTGTGGCAAGGACGCTTCTGAAAAATAGCTACATAGCTCAGTGAGCCTTACCTGACAAAATAAAAATAGTTTCTAGTTTACATTATTACTATTATTATTTAATCTTGCATTGCTTTCATTGACAAATTACAAGAAAGTTGCACTTCACGCCTTTTTAGGAACGAGCCACGGAGGATCTCTCCAGACACCAAACATCGTCGCTGACGACGAGACGATCACACGCACACAGTCCCATCCCCTCGTCGCCGGCAGGCAGGGGCACGCCGCACCCACCGGAGATGGTGACGAGGATGTTGAGTCCCTCTAGCACGTCCATCTGGTGGAAGCGGCGGCGGCTGATGAGCGGGTAGACCTTGCCCTGCCCGCTGCGGTCCAGCAGCAGCAGTCCGTTCTCCGTGCCCACCAGCAGGTTCACGCCTAATGCACGCGAGTGGCATCCACGGGGAAATGGAGCGATTTATCTACTGCTGGATGAAGGCTACCCCCCCTCCCACCTGTCCCCTCACAAAAGGCCTTGCCATCTCTCTCAGTCCCCACAATGCGACTATTCGTCTCGCTCCTGCATATGAGCCACTTTCATCATTCCTTAGGTGCGACGGACGCAGTCGCAGGCGTGTTCCGTCCTTTGGCTGCCACTCCGTCTTGACCACCGTTCTCCTGGACATGTCTTGCCCTAGTCTACTTACTTTACCCCAATTCTACGTAGGTAAACAATGTTTGTTTTTTATAGCCAAATGTGCAAGCGCTTCCTCTTAACCGTATTATTTTATCCCCTCCCTCCCATTACGCCAGATAAATCGAGAATTGACCGCATTTTAATTATCCAATGCAGTGGGCTTTATGGTGCAGCTCACTATCAGAAACGCACAAGTTCAAATCTCGGTCAGGGTTGGGGGGGGTGTAAACTCAGCCCTTCGTTCCGACTGGGTCCGATCTCCGAGTTACCAACTTAGTGGGAGAAGTCAACAGCAGCCGTTTGAGCAGAGACGGAAAAAGCGAGGGGAGAATTCGCGGAGACCCCGACGCGCCGACCCGGAGCACTCACCCCAGAGCGCGGCGCACAGGATCTCCGAGTTGAAGCGCTTCTTGTACTTGCGGATCTCGGGCGCGTCGCTGTGCGGCCGCGTGTTGGTCGGGTTCACGTTCACCATGGAGCCCTTACGCCGCTCTCTCTGAGCCGCGTTCATCTGCGACGCCTGGGATGCTGTGTGGTCACACCGCGCCGCGCGTGGTTAGCGTCGCGCACGGAAATGGGGCGATGCCGCTCCCGCTGCATTAATAAACGCCACCGTCCCCAAACAGCCACTTTCTTTGGAGGTTTAACACCAATATTTTAACTTAATTATAAATGACCTGCTTTTTGTGGTCCTTCCCCGCACCTCCAATTAGCACGGTTGGCTACGTATATTGCGAAAGAAGTTGTACATACATATGTATGTGTCTACAATGACAACAGCAATGATGCGTCAACTCTCAAAGTTTACGGTATAATTTTGATATCGTCCATGTAAGACTCGATTATCTTTTATCTGCATGTACTTGGTTCGATAACCCCTGCAGCTATTTGAGGCACTATATTCAAATACAAAATACATTAGCAGATTTTTTAAAATAGAATTAAGACTCCAGATTATGATAATTCATCTGATAGCGATAGAGATGAACCATTAAATGCTGATTATAAAGCTGATGACGATGATAATGATGAGCAGGGATGGAAATCCAATTCAGTTAAAACCAATGCAAGACCTGGCACTCAAATGACAAACCTGAGAATAGGTAACACAATATTATTGTAATAATAATTTCACTGCTAATTTCCTTTTACAGAAATCCCTGCTGCAGGTGCAAATAGGGGCAGCTACCAAATTTCTGGCAGTCTCGACCAGGACACCTGGAGGACTGCCCACTCGTATCTCGACGTGCCCCCCCCACCCCCATTCACTTTCCCCGCGCGCGAGTGGCAGCACTGATTTTGGCCGTGCCTCATACCACCACTCCCACCACCTCCCGAAGCCAATCCCACCCAGTCGTCAGGTAGCCCTGCCGCCCTTTGTTAATATCGAGCCTTGAGCAGGAGGTCAAAAGAATGTCAACTGGCACATAATACCGATTTCGGCAAAGCTGTGATGTGGGGACCGTGCCAGCCTCATCGGGACCGTTTTTTTTCTTTTTCGCATTAGGGTCCATACCCAAGCTGCATTGGCTTTCGGTTGGCTGAATGAATACATGATAAGGTCGCACTCATCATATACAACGTGCTTGCCACAAATTAACCACAATACCTTGCTGATCTCGTCAAGGAGCATAAACCATCATCACGCGAACTCCGGTCATTATCGCAGTGGCTTTTCGCTAGCCCATCATACAAAGACGGTCACCGCATCGTGCGCTGTCAGATGCGCTTCTGCGGCCGTCTGGAACGCTCTTCCTTCCAATACAAGTAAGCCACTTGAGCTATGCACTTTTAAAATCTAGATTGAAAACTCATTTCTTGAGAACTGTTTTTTGTATTTAGTTTGTCCTTCCTGCACACCTACGATGATCATGGTTTGCTATGTACAGTGCGAAAGAAGTTCAACATACGCACTGTGTATACCGTGCTAGCGCCCACTGCCGTCAAACCCACTTTGAATAAGAAACAGAATTTGTCCCTCCGCGAGTCGGTCAGTCACAGCACTTCACTTGTTTTCCGTACAATCGGGTGAGGGGTCATTCTGACCGGAAGGGACTAACGACCTATGGCGTTGCTCGACATACGTGCACGAGGGACGTACCGGCGGAGATGGAGGAGAGGTTTGAGGGCGAGGGCTGAAAGGCGCCGTTGCTGGGCAGCACGTACGACGTGAACGACGAGGTGGAGATGTTCTTCTGCGGCATGCGGGAGACGCCCACCTGCAGGAACTGCGGCGGCGAGGCAACGCGGCAACACGAAAGGCGACACGACGCTCGGTGTCAAACAAAGCACGGCCACTGATCAAATATGCGACCGGCAAGAAAAAATATCCATCATCGCAACAGAATAACACCGCAGGCAAAGAAAACCGTAAGTTTCAAACAACATGCAGAAATGTGTAAAAAAAAGCACACAGCCTCTGCACAAATGCAACAACCATCAGCATTTCTTTGGACAAGAGGACCACAATGCACTTGTTCAGGAAATGCTCACGGGTTTTTGCATACAAAGAGTCCCGTGTGCTCTTCACACGCGTTTCTGTGTCGTCTGAAGCAGAGGCGCAGACTCGACGATGCCTTCGTTTTGTTAGTTGCATTTCTCACTCTTTGCGTGCGATCACAAGCGCTGGAAACTACAAATGATCGCACTCCGTGATGGGGACAAGTGGAACGCGCTGCCGACAGGAAACGTATTAATCCCAGGCTGTAGCGCTAGGTCCAATAGATGGTGTCGTCTTTGGTATTACACAGCACAAGCAATTGCATCGCCACGTACAAGACGTTGAATATATTATTAGTTCATTAAGGGTTCTTCAATAAGTTCTCCTTTGTGAGCAAATATAGATCATATCTTACACAGCTCTTAAAGAGAGCCAAATAAATAGTTCAGGTCTGCATTTTAGTGTTCATGTCATTACTGTTAAATGTAGATTTGGAGCTTCACAAAAACGGAGAAATTTAGAGATTTCAATATAAAACTGATCGCGAGGACACCGCACGAGCGTGCACTAGGAAGTGACAATTTTTTTAAAATGCAAGAAAAAAAGCAACACAAATGCCAAAGACTGCCACAGTGTTCTCCGCAAACACAAAAGCGCCCGCCACTTACTTGCTATCATTTACATTTACGAGTTGTATTTGGTATTTCCGTGCGATGAAAGAATTCCACGAGTACAAATCAATTATTTGGCTCAAGACGCGTGAACGGAAACCGTGCATGTACAAATCGCTTGTCGACGACGTTTTACGCGATTTGTGGTTCAAGGAAACTTAGGATCTTGTGCGTATAGCGGTCGCGAAAAGGACAAATCAATTTGTGACGTAAAACAGGTCACTATATTGTGCCAATTAATTGGATTGTAGGAAGGGCTTGCTAATAATGACACCCAAATTGATAAGCGTGTTCCATTAGAAATTAGTTTTAACCATCCTACTTAAAAATATATCAAAGGATAAATTTTGTTTGCTGACCAAATGTTTTAAGTCGACAGATTGACAGAAGACGCAACCTAAACCAAGCAGATCTTTACATTTGAGGATAGGACCCTTGGCTGCGTGTCCTGTCACGATGGGGTGCAGTTCACAGCCGATACATTGCGAGTTCATATCCTGGTCGGCCAGAGTTCAAGCCAGCCCGTGAAGTGAAATTAGCCTGGAGAATTCTGTCCGCCAACTGCATGGCAACCGAAGACTCGAACTTAACTTCAGCGGCTCACGAGACACGCGGTCTTACCATAGCTACTAAATAAACGCTCGTTTAGGGCTGCGTCTTCCCGTAACCGTCCGACTGCGAGGGCGCTGCCAGAGAACACCGTGATGGTCTTTCGCGCTGGCCCAGCGCGAGCGGGCGACGCGTCGCGGACGGGACGGACCTTGCTGAGGCGGGAGGCATCTAGGATGGGCGAATTAGACCCCGCGCGGAGCTTACGCAGCAGCGAGGGGGTGAAAGCGAGAGCGGGGAGAGAGGGCAGCGCGGGCGGAGCAGCGCGTCTGGGCTTGGCGGCACCGGTGGGGGGGTGGGGGGGGGGGAAGCAGGCGAGCGGCAGGGTTGAGAAACGGACGCCGGAGGAGGGCAGACACAGGGCCGTGTGGGCAGACAGAATGTGGTGGGTAGAGAGAGACGAAGGCAAAACACTCTTTATGCGTCATTGCTCGTTGGAAAGGACACGACGCAGACACCCGTTCTCAGAGCAGAAATATCCCCAGTGATTTAGCAGAATTCAACACAGACCTGGAGTAGAAGATCTCAGAAGGTGCAGCATTATCCACCTGCCATAAAATAGCTATCGTAAAGCCTACAATTTGTAAATGTCGCTTGAATAGTACTTGGAAAACTTACCAATAACTATGGGAAAGCTTACGAGTACCAAACATGCCTAAAGTAACCAATCGAAAGGCAAACAATATTAACACTCCTCAATAGCCTTCAAAAGCCTACCATTATTATTAGCTTCCATGCAATGATCCAATAAAAATCCTACCAGTCTTCCACAGCACGTAAATTAGCATTAAGAGTACAGACGAAAGTAAAAAAGCAACGAAATGAAAGAAAAGTACGAGACAGGCAGAGCGAGTAGCGGCGCGCCAAACGGCGGGGGGTTGGGGGGGGGGGAGCAAGCGACCCGCCTCGTCCAGCGCGGGAGCCACGTGGCCGCGAGCGAGCGCACAGCTACCTCTTCCTCCTCCTCCGAGCCGGGGGGGTAGGGCACGGCCTTGAACGCCGCCGAGTGGGGGCCGTGGGGGCCCTGAGCGCTGGGGTTCTGCGGGAGGAGGTCCGGCAGGGCCCCGCTGCGGCCGGCCATGCCGTTGCTGTCGGCGTGCACCACGCGCTTCTTCTCGTTCTGTCGCAAGGACACGAGGGTGAGCACACGGCGAGACCTGCACGTGGTACGACGCGTGTGCACGTGCGTACGGGTGTCTGCGTGGGGAGCGGGAGCGTAGCGGTTAGCACGCCAAGTGTGTGTGTGTACATGTGTCTGCACGGGGAGCGAAAGCCAAGCTGGGGATCCCGAAAGCCAAGCTGGATTGATGATGGATAGCGGTCAGATGGGCACACACCATGCATAACAGGTGTTATAGACTGCAGGGCTATGCTGCGGGCGGCAGAGGGCAGCGCAGCAAAAATCCATAATTGTGTAATCTGCACTCACAAGCGTGCTGCGACGTTATAATGCACTCAAACCGAGCTCGATTCCTGGCCGTAGCTAAAACGAACGCCGTCTGACCCAGTCTTGGATATCCCCCCCAACACCTTCAATCAACCCGCACCTGGCAAGCGCGGTGAAATACGGTCAAACACCTCCCAGTACTCGCACGGCATGGGGTGGGGGGGGGGCTTCTTTCAGCGAGCAGCGCGCACGGCACCGATCGCG
Source organism: Lethenteron reissneri (assembly GCF_015708825.2). Classification (NCBI taxonomy): domain Eukaryota; kingdom Metazoa; phylum Chordata; class Hyperoartia; order Petromyzontiformes; family Petromyzontidae; genus Lethenteron; species Lethenteron reissneri. The sequence goes on along the minus strand of NC_083823.1, from coordinate 750,993 downwards.
AGCAACGCGGCGGTCGCGAGAGAGAGGGGGGGTAGAGAGCCCCGTAGCAACGGCGGGAGCCACCTCGTGAACGATCAGAGTGCCGTCGCCGGAGGGGTCCTGCGAGGAGGGGAGCCCCGTGTCGTCGTGCACCACCAAGGTGTCCGTGTCGTTCGCGGGGCGCCTGCGGACAACGCGGCGGTGTGGGGGGGGGGGGGGCACCGGGGGTTATTTTGTTCAGTGCATGTGACGTCAAGACAAAGTGAGTTTTTAGTTTAGGTACCGGAGGCCATTTATGAGTGGGCAACAAGCAAACGCGATGACAGCCACCACGACCCAAAACATCACCGACGATGACGAGGAGAGACGAACGAGTCCGAAGGAAGATGCAGAGCACCATCATTTTGTCAAGCACCGCATCAAGACCCAAAACGGTAATTGGCTATTGGTTAGCCAATCGGTTTGGGCAAAAATTGCACGCACCCTCAATAATAATTAACATCCAACCATGGACTAAATGATGGACTGCTTAAGTTGAATAGTCGAAGAGAATAACTAAAGAAATCCACAAAGACAGCTTTGTTGATGTCGACTCGACCTATGACCGATGAAATTAACACCGCGGGGCACAGCGGGCCCGTGGACATCAATCGCGTCGCGTGGTCGTCATGCATCCCCAGTGTCGGGATTAAATGCCCCCCCCCCCCCCAAGGAAAATGCCATTTAATTTACTGTACTTTCCTTAATTAAACATGTCCTTAAATGTGACTGAAATTCTCTTTATTTAGTGTATTGTGTTCATTGGTTAACTTTAGTGAACATGATTTCATAGGTTCACTCGCAACCTTGGTCCCCCAAATCCTATTCTCACCACAAGGTCATCAGTTTACCAACCGCGAATTTACCAACTGTGGAGGTTTTCAAGAACCTACTGTTGTATACTAACCCTTCTTCCAAAATTGAGATTAATAATATTTGATGATTTTTATATATTATCTTTTTACTTGTTTTTTTAATGAATGAAACACACCAAAAGCGCAGCAAACTGCAAAACACCAGGTGTTGTTAAGTAATGAACTGGAGGAGGGCTAGGATGGCAGAATTTGCAACCTTGCTTCAAGGAAAGATAAGGCCTGATGAACGGGCACATGTCACCCGTGCAGGCGGCAGAGACAGTGGGAGTGTCAGCCAGACATAGTTAAGGCAAAAAGCCCAACCATCCTGCATGGTTTTAAAGTAACGTCAAAATTCGAAATTCAACAACAGAGTAGGCTAAATTATCGATCCTCGCGCTCGCTCAAATTGGAGACCAGGCTGCGAGCTACATCAATGAACCATTGCCCATTTGCTGATCCAATACTGAATGTTAATATTACTGAAGTCAAAACGAATTCTATGACCTCAGCACATGGGCAAATAATAGGGCAGTGTCGACTCAAAGGCAATGGAAGAAACAGAGGCGCCTTTGTCTAAATCACAACCACAGAAAGCCAGGAATCATCACTGATTGTGTGTTCAGGGATTCCGAGCTAGTTAGAACACGTGCACAGGGGGGGAGCTGATGTAAACAACCCTGCACGTCTGAACGTGAGGGGGCCTTTGACCTGAAAGTAAGAATAACACTCCCAGAGCAGAAGGTTGGATGACCACAGTGAGACGAGAATAAGAGTGGTGTATATCTCTCAAGGAGGCAGACCCAGCTGAACAACAAGGCTGCGGGGGTCACCAGAAGTTCGCATTCGCCTAGTTAAGACAAAAAGCTCAATTATTCTGTATTGCTATTAAAGTAACGTTAAAGTCGGAATTTAACAACAGGGTAGGCTAAAGTTATCGATATTCACACCCACTCCAATTAAACCAGGCCACAAGTTACGCCTACTGAACCATCACCATTATTAAGTCAATATGAAATGTTATTTCCATACTTCAATACTTTCTATACAATTCGACCCGAAGCATATGACAATCAGAACCTTCCTAAGTCAAAATTGAATCGCACCCAGACAGGAGCGAATAGTCAATATAAGGTTGAAGAGGGAAGGAAATCAAGAGCACGGCGAACTGCAAACGTAAGCAAAAGCCGGGAACAACACCAGCCCAGCAACAGCGAGTGGGGCTTCGACAGGCCATAAAGTAGAATAATAACTCCCGGGGTCAGGGGACACAAGAAGAAGCAGGCAGACAAAAACCAGAACTGACTCCAAGGTTCAACCGCCCTCACCTACTCAGGAGTGACGGAAATTAATGAGGCCTTGAATTAACGGCAGGCAACAACAACGGCGAGCAGAGATAGGGTGGGGCAAAGACTGCGGGCTATGGAATGCAACTTCGTGTCAGTAAAGCCCTGACAAACAAGTTAAGTTAAAGACATCACAATACATAATATCGCACATAACATCAATGTTAACGCTATTCACCGTAAGCTATATTCCGCTTATATAACCATGCAGGCACCAAGGAATACGAATTCCTAGGATCAAGAAACTTACCCCTTAACCTAAGATATCGGGAATAAATTTATAGTAATAAGTATATGCATAAAAAGACAAAAGTAAAACTTATGGAAAAGCCAGGATAACGGGATGAATCACCACCAGGTGGAATATAAATACATAAAAAAAACAATGTTAAACCCAGGGTCGGAGAGAAAGGGAGATCCCGGCCGTCTTTGTATCCCCGCAGCGCGGGATAGGAGTGTGTATACGCTCGGGGAAACACCTCCACTGGAGTCAAACATCACGATGAAACGACAGACCTTAGGTTACATACAGAATCATAACTGTGAAATAGTAAGGGACAAATGTTAACTTAAAACTTTTAACCATTTCTTTGTGCGCCGGGTCGGAGAGAGTGTTGCCCCTCCCTCCAGGTTGTGCAACACGAACAAAGACGCCTATGAGACGATTTGTAACGTCTGTGTTTTGGGTCATGAAGAAGGCCAGACAAGAGATAATATTGCACCCAGACAGAGAGACGACTTCGAGGCAATTTGTAACATCTGATTGTTTGCTCGTGGGTTTTATGGAGGGAGTGTGACAACGAATATACCGTCAGTGATGCACACAAGGACACACGGACATACGGACAGACACATGGACACACCTGCCTACGGACAGATCCTGACACAGCAAAAATCGGAAGAAGCCCCGCCTTGTGGGCGGGATCCAGGGGGAATTTTCGGCATAAAGTAAAGGATCCTGAGCATTGGAAACCAGTGCGACGGGAGGGTCCACTCAGAAGCTCGACCGGGAGGGTCGACTCAGGAACGAGTGCGACCAGAGCGGGTCCACTCAGGAGTGCGACCAGAGAGTCGACTCAGGAGCGAGGGCGACCAGCGGGTCGACCCAGGAGCGAGCTCGACCGGGAGGGTCGACTCAGGAGCGAGCTGCGACCAGCGGGTCGGCTCGACTCATCTTCAGCTCGTCAATCTCTGCTGCCGCCGGAGATCTCCGCTGCCGCCGGTGGTGAGCGTCGCGACTTGGCGACGATCCAGCGCTGCACGCTACGAGCGAGTTGTGGGCGCCACCTACCGACCGGGTTCCGAACTGCGACAGCGTATCAACAGCCATCCGACAGGGGAGCGATGGATACGTATGACGCGCACCGCCCCCTCACCACACGACCACCAGGCGTCTGTTTGACCTAAAGAATCGACTCCGAACACTGACTATTCAAGACAACTCTTACCACTCAAACACACTCGAACCCATAAGCCATCCGTGGCTGGAAAGCATCACAACGAGACCGAGTGGTGGCCATCCGTCGTTTATAAGAGTATTCTTAATTTTTATCTTTAATATTTAGTGGGCTGTACTCTTAATCGCATAAATTCCCAACAGATCCATCAATACGAACTGATTCTTGGCACCTCCTTCCGCCGAGCCACGCTCACGTGGGGAGTGGTGGCCCACCGGATCCTTATCAGGTGATCTGGTCCCCAATTAGTAAACTTGGTATAAGATAACAATCTTCGGAAAAGGAGCACCGTCGCAGGCCCTTACTCCGAGCCGTTCTGCTGTCAGATAACCTGCCGATGTATCTGTTGAGATTGGTGCCTTTAAGAATAGTAACTGTTTTGATTGTGTTTTTTTTTTTCCTCGCCGTATAATCTTTCAAGTATCCTTCAGTCATAATCGCCGCACGTACTCGCATCCTCTACAGAATATTCAACTGTCCCGTGACCCAAGGTGTTAACAACGTGATAAGGGTTGCGTATGATCAATAAGGAGTGCGGTACTGCGTGAACAATATTGAGTATAATCATTCATTAACGTTAAGGTTTTCTTAGCATAGTATTTGCATGTTTTAACGACTCTCTCTCTCACTAACAACCATCGCGTTATGCGGGATCCATGTGCAGTTGTCAAAGTGAAATCAGACAATCGTTGATGATACTGTATTGATGCCGTATTGACGTTCCGGGATTGAGAGTTCGCATACTATATCATAGTTAAGGTTGAATTAGTAATAAATTGATCAATACAGAAGTGGTTGTGTGATTCTTTCCTGAAATCTATGCATAAGATCTGCTTCTGCGTTGAGATTTGAACTTGGTGACCTTAATAAACACACTAATACATACTCAGTAAATGTTAAAGCGATAACGGGGTGAACCGGGGTCTGGTTATCATAACGACTTGCGTTATCATAATTACACCCACTCGCATAATTAATACGATTACCTCTCGAATTGGCATAATTAAAATGTGCGTAATTACATAATTAACATATTTCCGGATAATTACACATTTGGCCAAATTTCATTAATTATTATTATTTCCACTGAATATTCATAACCCACACATACAACATAATAATTCACCCACGCACGCATACAACATAACAAATTTTCATAACCAACATATACAACATAATGGGGGCTCGTCTTCCGGGATCTCTCGCAGACAGTTTATGCATGAATTCAGGAACGAATCACTGATGTGTTAATCAAAGTGTTGTGAACTAACGTTGCCTTGTGATTGTAAACGGGGGTATACAAACAAAACGCGCTCTGAAAGGAAATACCAGAGTAGCAGAGTATAACAAAGACAGCTGGGCTGAGATTATTTGCTCGAGTTGAACTGACGCATCCTGTGATATAATTGTTTATATGTGCTCTGAAGGGGAATTCTTGAGTAACTCACGACGCACATGAGATGTTAGAATTAAGATACACTCTTAAGTCTATTAACCACACTACATAATAGAGATGGCACAGGATCCACAACATTCTGAGTTTGACACACCAACGCATAACACTGATACAGAGTGGACCTCTGAGGAGGAGATGGAATCTATGGAAAAACAATATCGGGAATTTGTGTTAAAACGTACTGGACGGACTGCTAGCCAGCAGACGGAGCAGAGAGATATATGGGAGGGGAGCCATACAGAAGATGTTAAGGCCCATAGAAGGAAACTACTTAAGGACGTGATGAAATGTGGCAAAGCCAAACGTGACGTAAACATTGCAGAAATAGCGAGGGTAGACTCGTATCTCATCGCACAGACAGACAGAGAAAGATTATGGAATGAGGAAAAATTTGAAAGGGAGAGACAAGAGAAACTGTCCTTAATGGTGCAGGTAGAGCGTCTGCACGCCCTCGTGAGAGAGAAAGAATCCGCACTAAATGCACCAGTGAAACACCCAGACGTTGATACACAGAACACATACGGGAGTAACAATTTACCACACTCCGAGCCACGGGGACGTAGCCCAGGGCCAGATCCCACAATGAGTGTGGCTACTATGCAAAGCAATTTTGATAAAGTAACACCCTCGCAAATCGAGGAGAGAGAAGAGGAAATAATAATACAAACGGGAAAACATGAGGCCGACCACCCCAACGTTAGAGAGAGACAAATAATTAACCCTAAGTCATCAGGATACACTGTAATGATAGAGCGGGAAAGGGCGGAGCTGGTGCAAGACGGGAAACATGACATAAACAGAACACCAGGCAGACGCACGCTACGCAAGTATGACCGACATGATGCAGATGACAGAGACAGCTCACCAGAGAAACGCACCTCGCACAAACACGACCAACACGACACACGTAACAAGAGCTCACCAGAGAGACGCACATCACACAAGCATGAGCCATGGGATAAGCAGAAATCACCGAGCCAAATTGACCCACGTAACAGGTGCAAAAGGCACTACAAAAGTGATGTTAAGCAGAGTCATCGTGATGGTGACGGCTCATCTGACAATGACCAACACGACACGGATAACAGGAGCTCACCAGAGAGACGCACATCACACAAGCATGAGCCATGGGATAAGCAGAAATCACCGAGCCAAGTTGACCCACGTAACAGGTGCAAAAGGCACTACAAAAGTTATGTTAAGCAGAGCCACCGTGATGGTGACGGCTCATCTGACACTGACTCCTCTGACAATGACCAACACGACATGGGTACCAGAGAGAGCTCACCAGAGGGACGCATGACATGTAAAAATCACCCACGCAAAACCACCCGCACCAAAAATCACAGAGACAGGAATCCCGATAACCATGAAGCACGAGACAAACATAAATTCAACACCTCACCTAGCAGGCACCACTCACGTAGTAGGCAGCATGAAGGTCGAGGACAAAAACACTCACCACATAGACACCGCTCAAGGAGATCACGCACACCAACCCACAAGCACGAATCACAAGACCCACATAAGGAAAACAAGAGACACAAGCAACGGGACAGATACGAATCCTCGGACAGAGGGAGATCACGACACAGACACGGGACACATGACAACAGTGATAGTGGAGACAAGGGTAGCTCAAGGGAGCACTCCTCAGGAACCGACACCACTGATGACGAACAACACACTTTTAACAGTAAGACACTAAAACTAATGGACAAAGCACTCGTGAGAATTCCCTATTTCGATCCACATAACAAGAACAGGGATATCCACACTCACATAGCTACAGTAGAACAGGAGGCTAAGATCCGGGGTTTGGGTAAATCAACAGAAAAGGCATGTCTATTATCAAGGAGCCTACATGAACCCGCCAGACCATGGGTAGCCTCCCTGCCAAATAGGGTGAAGAGTGACTTTAAACAATTGAGCCGAGCAGTAGTTAAGAGATTTGGGGAATACTCCACACTATCCGAAGGATTGAACGCGGCAAAGTTGATGACCCAGCGTGTAGACGAAGACCCACGAGATTATCTCCTACGCCTTAAGAAAGCATATTACGCAGGGGACGTGGACAATGCCCAGGGAGATAAGACAGTCTTAAAAGTGATGTTCTTCCAATCATTGAGACCTGAAATAGTGAGAATAGTAGGAATGATGTTGGACCCCGAGACTGCCTCCCTACGCCAGATTGAAAGCAAGGCCCACACGGCCTGGGTGAACGGACGGAAAACCACTGGCATAGCCAAAACCCACATCGTCACCAGAGATAAAGAATGCCTCGATCTGGAGGGAAGCGAATCTCCAAGGAATAATATTAGCGCCACACGGGGTAGACATGAATTCCCCCAGGAGAGGGCGCCTAACCCAATAGAATCGACACCCGTCCACAACACGCTGAATAACGTTCCACGTGGGGGGAGGAACGAGGCCAGAGGAACTTGGCACCCACAGCCGCCACCACCATGGAATTCAGAAGAGGGCGGAGGCTGGAATTATGGACGAGGAAGAGAGAGTGACGGGCCACACCTACCCCGCGGAGGCCGACGCCCACCAAACCAGTCACCATATCGTCCCCTACTGCCGCCTCCACCAGCAATAGAGCATAGACCACCGTTAGCTAACAGGAATCGATATGCTCACCACATTAGGATGGAAAAAGAGCTCCTAGGGAGTATGAAGACTTCCATGCAAGTAGCGAAGGGAAGAATACCAACTATACCCACACAGGAGGAGGACACACCCAGAGCAAAGGTAGCCCAAGTGAACGTAGAGAAGACAAGAAGCCTCGAAGCAATCACCGAAGTGGTACCAGAGGGAAAAGGGTACCATCTGGGGGAATTGATTCCCGTAGGACCAGTCGGACGAGTCCACGTGGAAGTAATACTGCAAGACACCCTGACCAGCCAAGGCCTTTGTGATACTGGAGCAGAAATATCCATGATATCCAGAGAATTATTTGACGAACTCCAGACTGCCCTCCAGAGGAAGAATGAAACACTACAAGTGATGCCAAGTAAACTTACCTACTCAGGATGTGAAGGGACCCACATACGACCATTGGGCAAAGTTATGACGAAGTTGACGTTCAACAAAATCAACATGAACCATCCCCTATATGTCGTACAATACCCAGGAAAAGAACTGATTATTGGGATCGAACTACTGAATCGCCTGAAACCCATTATGAACCTTGAATCCCGACAAATTTGGGCACAGTCAATGCCGGAGCAACAAAGGGACTCAGAAGATGAAGACGTTATGAGAGACTCCACGGGAATCCAAGTGATAACACAAGAGCTCGACGACCTATCAACGACAATCAGGAACGAAGACGAGCTCCCAGCAGGAATTCGAATCACTCAGCTAATGACTAACAGACTGAGAGAAGACCGAAAGGAAGCCGACTTAGAGTCAGTATCACCAAATGACCGTCCCCTCATGGAGTATACACCGCCCCCTGGAGGCCAAACCGACGAACTGCAAACTGATGAAGGAGAATACAAGGGCAAGAGCGTATTACCCTCGGATGAAGCCAAGGCAACTCAACCAATAGTAACGCAAAAGGAACTTTCAACCGAGCCGCCCGAAACCACGAAGGCCCTAGATCCAAACCAAGAGAAAGGAGTCCTTACAATAGAAGAACAAATAGAACAACAAATTGAAGCAGCAGACGCCCTAGAGAGCGACACTCAACGAGACGAGCTACGACAACTGCTCCAAAAATACAACTCCCTGTTCTCCAAAGACTCCTATGATTGTGGCAAAACCGACCTACATGTGGTATCCATTCCCACACTGGAGGGAGCACCAGCGGTATACGTGAAGCAATACAAGATTCCACTGGCCGCCTATGAATCGATCCAAGAAACCCTAGAGAACCTACTCAAAAAGAACATAATCCGGGAATGCAACTCGACCTACAACTCACCCATTTGGCCAGTACTAAAACCCACGGGAAAATGGAGACTCACGATCGACTACCGACAACTCAATAAAACAGTTCCCCTATCTCGATGGCCAATGGCAGAAATCGACCACGGTCTCAACCAAATAAAAGGCGCAAAGGTACTCACCACAATGGACCTAGCAAATGGCTTCTGGACCATGCCAGTAAAAGAAACCGATCAATACAAGTTGGCCTTCACCTTCGACGGAATACAGTATACCTGGAATCGCTGCCCGTTCGGATACTCGAACTCACCTGCAGACTTCAACATATTCCTCCACAAGGCGATGGGCGACGCAAAAGAGCGAGGCACCATCATCTACGTCGACGACATACTAGTCAAGGACTCCTCATGGGAAGAACACCTCGAGAGCCTCCAGCATACCCTCGAGCAGTTAAAGGAAGCAGGCGCAAAGATTTCAATACAAAAAGGACAGTGGGCACGCAAAAGGGTGGACTACCTCGGGCTCCAGGTCGGCACTGAGGGAATGTTACCCCAAACCAAAAGACTTGAAGCCCTCCTCGCACTCAAATCGCCCACCACAGTCACGACCCTTCGGAGCTTCTTAGGGATTTGCAACTACCTTCGACAGTTCGTGGACGACTACGCAGGAATCGTTCGACCCTTAGTTAAACTACTGCAAAAAGACGAACCATGGGAGTGGGGACAGGAACAGGAAGCCGCAGAAAAAGAATTAAAACGACAGATCACAGAGGCATCCTGCCTAGCATACCCAGAGAAAGGGAAAGAATACTACCTGGAGACCGCATACTCGGATCATAGTATCAGCTCGGTACTGTACCAGAGACAGGAAGCAGAGAAACGAGTTATTGCCTATGCCAGCAAAGCCCTCCGGGGAGTGGAGATGAAGTTCTCCGAGTGTGAGAAGGCGATATTTGGAAACATCTGGGCCATACAACATTTTCGGAACTTGTTGAACGGAGAGAGGATCATCCTGGAAACGAATCATGAATCCTTGGCATACCTCAACAGTAAGAAGATTCGAGAGGGCCGCGTAACCAGCAGCCGAATAGCCAGCTGGGCACTGACACTCCAAGGCCTACCAATCACAGTGAAATACGCAAAGAACAAGAAAAGTCCAATGGCCCAAGGTCTTGCCGATTTACATGATTGTACCTTTGACAGCATGGAAGCAGAGGACGAAAAGATACCTCCGGAGGACAACAGGTACCTGCCCTTCAGGAAGGAGACATGTGCCGACCTACCAGTGGTATACATCGATGGATGCTCCAAGATGAAGGAGAACAAGCTTCACGCTGGGTCAGGAGTCATTTGGGAAAATGGCCCACTCGCAGGGATTCAAGAGGGATTTCAGCTGGGACCAAAGTCAAACCAGTATGCAGAGTTGGTCGGGGTACACATCGCTGTCCAGATGGCATCCGATAACCAAATACGGACCATGGTGGTGTGCACTGATTCCAACTACGTACAGCACAGCTTCCTGCACCACCTACCCATATGGAAAAAAAACGAGATGAAGAACCATAGGAATAAACCAATTCGCCATCGAGAACTATTCGAGGCCATAGATAAGATGGTTCAAAACAAGGATATGAAGATATTTTGGAAGAAAGTCAAAGGACACTCCAAGATACCTGGTCAAGAGAAAACTGGGAACGACCAAGCAGATGCTATAGCAAAAGTGGGAAGCCTGGAAGGCACCCCGTGGAAGCTAGAAGACCAAACCGACAGAGACGGACAACAAGAGTCGACGAACCAAGACATCGCCGTGATAGGACTGGTCACAAGAAGTGGGAAGAACCCGGCAGAAGCTGGAACCAGAGCCCAATTGAACAGTGCCCAGCCTTCCGAAGACCTGATCAGAATGCAACAAGAGGACGAAACACTAAAGACACTCGCCGATCATATCCAAGATCCAGCAGGAAAACCAATCACTACTGACAACTTGAATGACAACAAAGAGCTCGAGATCATGCATAGCCAAATCAAAAGGTTCTCAATGCGAAAAGGGCTACTGGTATACACAAACGAAAAAGACGGTCGACCTAGATGGGTAGTCCCCTCTCAATATCGAGAAATAATGTTACAACACGCCCACAATGAACCGTGTAGCGGCCACCGATGCGAGGTGAATACGGGACAGATGCTGCGACAGGTGGCCTACTGGCCAAAAATGGGGGAAGACATACACAAACATGTGTCCAACTGTCTCGTGTGTTGTAAGTACCAGCCAACGACCTCACAGCATAGGGCACCCCTACAGAGGAGGGGAGCAGATTATCCCTGGTCCAACCTACAGATCGACTGGATAGGACCTGTCAACCGATCAACCAAAGGGAACAAGTACATGCTAACTGTGACCTGTGCATTCTCTAAATGGACAGAGTGTTTACCTGCACCCAACAACACCGCGGAAACAACCGCTATACTACTGATTAACCAAATATTCAGTAGATGGGGCCTACCGTCAACGATCGATTCAGACAAAGGAAGCCACTTCACAGCCGAGGTCATCACAGAAGTGTGGAAGATGTTGGGAGTAAAAAGACAATTACATGTCGCATACCATCCACAATCCTCAGGACAGGTGGAAAGAGCCAACAGGACCATCGTGAGCCTCCTAAAGAAATATGTGTCTACCACGGGCCGCGACTGGGATACGAAACTACCCCTAGTCTTGATGGCCATGCGAGCCACACCCAACCGAGCTACAGGCAGGACACCCTTCGAGATCATGACAGGGAGGCTAATGACCCTCCCAGTACACCTGTTATATGTCCCAGCGGAGGACGAGACCCCGACGGCAATGACGCCAACTGAATACCTGACGGGACTGAATAGTCACCTACAGAGCACATTCGCTATGGTCAGGGACCAGTTGCAGGTAGAGGCTCAGGGGAGCAAAGCATACTATGACCAAAAAGCCAGCCACGCAGAATACCAGCTAGGAGACCAGGTGTGGTACCTCAATTATGAGAAAAGGAAACAGAAGTGCAGGAAATTCCTGCCTTCCTGGACAGGACCACACGAGGTTGTTGACAAAATGTCCCCAGTCGTATATCAGCTAAAAATCACAAAGACAGGAAGAGAGCAGCAATACAAGTGGGTGCACATCAACCAAATCAAACCGTACCCTGTGCTGGTGGAGCGAGATGAGGAATAAAGGTGGAAAAGGGGGGGGACTAAACTAATGGGCTTATCACACTACAATAATATGTAACATGTTTTCCAGGGAATGGCAGCCCTCCTGCTCACGCTCCTGCTAACGTACCTTGTCAAGCTAGAAGGGAGCCAAGAGCTGATCAAGCCAGGACCAGAATCCGGGGTGATGCTGAGAGACTCCTCCAGCTTCCTAGTAACCGAAACGAAAATAGTAACCCAACAAGTCTATGTCTCCTTGGAACCTGCCTTGGTGGTAAAGAAGCACTTCGGGAAGTTACCACCCCAAGCCACCCAAGCAACCCGAATATGGTATTATGACTTCCTAAGATATAGTGAACAGAATATCGGAACGATCCTGAAGCAATTACAAAGAACCATGATACTTCCCCCCACCACGGGCAACCTAACACGTTCCAAGAGGTCTATCGGCCTGGGAGGGGTCTTTGGAATACTATCCGGTTTTAGCTCCTTAATCACACTAGGAGTATCCATATCCAACGCCGTAAAGATTGGACACCTCACGCAAGGTATCGAGAATTTACAGCTCGATATGCATCAGATCCATCAGCAAATACAACACCAACAAAAGAATCTGGTCGAAATGGGATCCACCCTCCGAGACACCGTGGTTCTCGTAAACCTACATTCTATCATGATTAACTTAACATTCCAAGAATTGAGTTCTGCAATCCGAGGTCTATACGAAGAAGAGAGTATTCGAGAGCCAATTCAGTGGGTGATCCAAGACTTGTTGCGGAGCATCAGCGGCAGCGTCAGTGATCTTATACAAGGACAAATTCCGTCATATCTGGTAACTCCAACACTGATAAAAGATGTGCTACAAGCAGCATCCCCGGAAACAATCAGTCCAACTCAAGTACAAATTGCCTTCAACATGGGTACAGCCACACCCATACATGTGGACCCCCAAACTAGACAGCTGGCGTTTTTGCTAAATTTACCCCTGGTTAAACCCGGAAATGTATTCCGATTGCGGACAGTATTGAACGTGGGTACATGGAATAACGACATTTACTCCAAGATGGAAACTCCCTTAGTGGTGGCCTACCAGGAAGAAGGCCCCCTTAAGTACCTGGTGCCTGACCTAAACCTGTGTCAAATAATGAAAGAGGTTCATTGGCTCTGCCCAGGGGAACCATTTCTGACCAATACAGCAGAACTAATGTGTGGTCTGTCAAACCTAAGCTCCAAGGAAACTTGCAAGTTTAAGCTAAGTAAACCCAAAGAAAGAACCGGAACAGTGGCCATGATAGCTAATGCCCAGTGGTTGATTAGCACCCCTCTAGACACGGCAATTGTTTCCACCGATCAACACTCCATAACCATGGAAGTTCCGATTCCAAGCCACGTCGCACTGGTCACAATACCAAGAGGAACATTCGTACGCATAGGGGACAAGGTATTATATAACCTAGACAAAAGCCTACACCAAGCGGAGGTAGAAATCGTAGACACATTCCGAGGCCACAAGTTTGAGATAAGCAGCACTCTGTCCAACTTGTTGAACAGTAAAGAATTCCATATGGTGAGATTATCCCTCAGCGAATCAGAGATTAACATAACAGATCTTACTTGGGCGACCGAAGTGGCTGGATATCAGCGAAATCAACAGATGGGGATGGGAATCACAGGGGCAACAGGGATGATCATACTAGTCCTGGCTATTCTAACCTTAACATACCGTGTGGCCAAAATGAATGCCGAACTTAAAAGACTAATCGCAGGCACAAGCCACATACCATTCGAGCCCAGGAACAGGGATAGAGCCAAGGCCTGATGATGCCACCCAAGAGTAACCGTAGAAACTATCTTTTTAACGATATCTCCTATAACATGTAGTCAATAGAATAACTTTCCCTCCCTTATCGTTTTACCTTCCTTTAGAATTTTTCCTCTCTCTTGTCACATATAACCTGTTAAGTTGTGACACGTACGCGCGCGTTGTAAGGAATAGCAGCAAAACTTGAGGACAATCGATGGTTCATGATGGAAGAAGGGTATACATATTTTTAAAAATAACCCGTGGCCATTTGACCACTGGTCATTTTTAAAAGGGCGGAATGTTGTATACTAACCCTTCTTCCAAAATTGAGATTAATAATATTTGATGATTTTTATATATTATCTTTTTACTTGTTTTTTTAATGAATGAAACACACCAAAAGCGCAGCAAACTGCAAAACACCAGGTGTTGTTAAGTAATGAACTGGAGGAGGGCTAGGATGGCAGAATTTGCAACCTTGCTTCAAGGAAAGATAAGGCCTGATGAACGGGCACATGTCACCCGTGCAGGCGGCAGAGACAGTGGGAGTGTCAGCCAGACATAGTTAAGGCAAAAAGCCCAACCATCCTGCATGGTTTTAAAGTAACGTCAAAATTCGAAATTCAACAACAGAGTAGGCTAAATTATCGATCCTCGCGCTCGCTCAAATTGGAGACCAGGCTGCGAGCTACATCAATGAACCATTGCCCATTTGCTGATCCAATACTGAATGTTAATATTACTGAAGTCAAAACGAATTCTATGACCTCAGCACATGGGCAAATAATAGGGCAGTGTCGACTCAAAGGCAATGGAAGAAACAGAGGCGCCTTTGTCTAAATCACAACCACAGAAAGCCAGGAATCATCACTGATTGTGTGTTCAGGGATTCCGAGCTAGTTAGAACACGTGCACAGGGGGGGAGCTGATGTAAACAACCCTGCACGTCTGAACGTGAGGGGGCCTTTGACCTGAAAGTAAGAATAACACTCCCAGAGCAGAAGGTTGGATGACCACAGTGAGACGAGAATAAGAGTGGTGTATATCTCTCAAGGAGGCAGACCCAGCTGAACAACAAGGCTGCGGGGGTCACCAGAAGTTCGCATTCGCCTAGTTAAGACAAAAAGCCCAATTATTCTGTATTGCTATTAAAGTAACGTTAAAGTCGGAATTTAACAACAGGGTAGGCTAAAGTTATCGATATTCACACCCACTCCAATTAAACCAGGCCACAAGTTACGCCTACTGAACCATCACCATTATTAAGTCAATATGAAATGTTATTTCCATACTTCAATACTTTCTATACAATTCGACCCGAAGCATATGACAATCAGAACCTTCCTAAGTCAAAATTGAATCGCACCCAGACAGGAGCGAATAGTCAATATAAGGTTGAAGAGGGAAGGAAATCAAGAGCACGGCGAACTGCAAACGTAAGCAAAAGCCGGGAACAACACCAGCCCAGCAACAGCGAGTGGGGCTTCGACAGGCCATAAAGTAGAATAATAACTCCCGGGGTCAGGGGACACAAGAAGAAGCAGGCAGACAAAAACCAGAACTGACTCCAAGGTTCAACCGCCCTCACCTACTCAGGAGTGACGGAAATTAATGAGGCCTTGAATTAACGGCAGGCAACAACAACGGCGAGCAGAGATAGGGTGGGGCAAAGACTGCGGGCTATGGAATGCAACTTCGTGTCAGTAAAGCCCTGACAAACAAGTTAAGTTAAAGACATCACAATACATAATATCGCACATAACATCAATGTTAACGCTATTCACCGTAAGCTATATTCCGCTTATATAACCATGCAGGCACCAAGGAATACGAATTCCTAGGATCAAGAAACTTACCCCTTAACCTAAGATATCGGGAATAAATTTATAGTAATAAGTATATGCATAAAAAGACAAAAGTAAAACTTATGGAAAAGCCAGGATAACGGGATGAATCACCACCAGGTGGAATATAAATACATAAAAAAAAAACAATGTTAAACCCAGGGTCGGAGAGAAAGGGAGATCCCGGCCGTCTTTGTATCCCCGCAGCGCGGGATAGGAGTGTGTATACGCTCGGGGAAACACCTCCACTGGAGTCAAACATCACGATGAAACGACAGACCTTAGGTTACATACAGAATCATAACTGTGAAATAGTAAGGGACAAATGTTAACTTAAAACTTTTAACCATTTCTTTGTGCGCCGGGTCGGAGAGAGTGTTGCCCCTCCCTCCAGGTTGTGCAACACGAACAAAGACGCCTATGAGACGATTTGTAACGTCTGTGTTTTGGGTCATGAAGAAGGCCAGACAAGAGATAATATTGCACCCAGACAGAGAGACGACTTCGAGGCAATTTGTAACATCTGATTGTTTGCTCGTGGGTTTTATGGAGGGAGTGTGACAACGAATATACCGTCAGTGATGCACACAAGGACACACGGACATACGGACAGACACATGGACACACCTGCCTACGGACAGATCCTGACACAGCAAAAATCGGAAGAAGCCCCGCCTTGTGGGCGGGATCCAGGGGGAATTTTCGGCATAAAGTAAAGGATCCTGAGCATTGGAAACCAGTGCGACGGGAGGGTCCACTCAGAAGCTCGACCGGGAGGGTCGACTCAGGAACGAGTGCGACCAGAGCGGGTCCACTCAGGAGTGCGACCAGAGAGTCGACTCAGGAGCGAGGGCGACCAGCGGGTCGACCCAGGAGCGAGCTCGACCGGGAGGGTCGACTCAGGAGCGAGCTGCGACCAGCGGGTCGGCTCGACTCATCTTCAGCTCGTCAATCTCTGCTGCCGCCGGAGATCTCCGCTGCCGCCGGTGGTGAGCGTCGCGACTTGGCGACGATCCAGCGCTGCACGCTACGAGCGAGTTGTGGGCGCCACCTACCGACCGGGTTCCGAACTGCGACAGCGTATCAACAGCCATCCGACAGGGGAGCGATGGATACGTATGACGCGCACCGCCCCCTCACCACACGACCACCAGGCGTCTGTTTGACCTAAAGAATCGACTCCGAACACTGACTATTCAAGACAACTCTTACCACTCAAACACACTCGAACCCATAAGCCATCCGTGGCTGGAAAGCATCACAACGAGACCGAGTGGTGGCCATCCGTCGTTTATAAGAGTATTCTTAATTTTTATCTTTAATATTTAGTGGGCTGTACTCTTAATCGCATAAATTCCCAACAGATCCATCAATACGAACTGATTCTTGGCACCTCCTTCCGCCGAGCCACGCTCACGTGGGGAGTGGTGGCCCACCGGATCCTTATCAGGTGATCTGGTCCCCAATTAGTAAACTTGGTATAAGATAACAATCTTCGGAAAAGGAGCACCGTCGCAGGCCCTTACTCCGAGCCGTTCTGCTGTCAGATAACCTGCCGATGTATCTGTTGAGATTGGTGCCTTTAAGAATAGTAACTGTTTTGATTGTGTTTTTTTTTTTCCCCGCCGTATAATCTTTCAAGTATCCTTCAGTCATAATCGCCGCACGTACTCGCATCCTCTACAGAATATTCAACTGTCCCGTGACCCAAGGTGTTAACAACGTGATAAGGGTTGCGTATGATCAATAAGGAGTGCGGTACTGCGTGAACAATATTGAGTATAATCATTCATTAACGTTAAGGTTTTCTTAGCATAGTATTTGCATGTTTTAACGACTCTCTCTCTCACTAACAACCATCGCGTTATGCGGGATCCATGTGCAATTGTCAAAGTGAAATCAGACAATCGTTGATGATACTGTATTGATGCCGTATTGACGTTCCGGGATTGAGAGTTCGCATACTATATCATAGTTAAGGTTGAATTAGTAATAAATTGATCAATACAGAAGTGGTTGTGTGATTCTTTCCTGAAATCTATGCATAAGATCTGCTTCTGCGTTGAGATTTGAACTTGGTGACCTTAATAAACACACTAATACATACTCAGTAAATGTTAAAGCGATAACGGGGTGAACCGGGGTCTGGTTATCATAACGACTTGCGTTATCATAATTACACCCACTCGCATAATTAATACGATTACCTCTCGAATTGGCATAATTAAAATGTGCGTAATTACATAATTAACATATTTCCGGATAATTACACATTTGGCCAAATTTCATTAATTATTATTATTTCCACTGAATATTCATAACCCACACATACAACATAATAATTCACCCACGCACGCATACAACATAACAAATTTTCATAACCAACATATACAACACTACCCTCGTCGTTGGCAAGGGATTACTACTGTATTTGGCTGCTATCAATTTCCACGTGAGAAGCCACTTCCTTGAGCTATCGTTTGAAGTCAGGTGGTTTCTGAAAAAGAGCCACACAGCTCAGTGGGCTCGACCTGGTGAAATAAAAGACAGCTTAATGTAGTTTCACTTTTTAAGTTTAGCAATTCCACTGCCTGCACGCCGCTCCGATCGACCTCGCCACCGCCCGGCCCCACCGATGGCTCACGCGGCGGGGGCGTACATTTGTCTCGACATGCCGTGCACCGGGATGGTGCCATCGCGCCGCCGGCCCTCCGCCTCCTCCTCCGCGTCCTCCTCCTCCTCGTCGTCCTCCTGGTCCGAGTCGGCGGACTCGTCGCTCGACGAGGAGTACTCCGTCGACTTCTGCGCCACCCGCCCGGTGTCCGACAGGACCTGCGGGCGGCAGGGGGTGGCAGCAATCGTCACGTGCGGTCGGGTTCGTGGCGATAGAGCGGGGTGGCAACGGTGACCAGCACGGGGCCCGAATTGGCGCAGGGCTCGGGTTGCCGCGATGTGCCGATACTACGATATATCGCGAGATGCAAGGTTTGCGATAATCGTATCGTGACAAATGATTTTTGGGAACTCTACACAGTGCAAAGCTACAGGTGGTGTAACACAGCGAAGCATGGGCAGTAGAGTTTAGAGTCGGTAGATTCATAATGTATTCATCTAACAACCAGAATCTTGGTTGGTGTGTACATTTTCCATTTTTATTTTTTTATTATCTATTATCTATTGAGTCCCAGGCCCTGTCCTTTTAAAACAATGATTCAGTTGCATGCATGATTTTAATTCTATTTTCTTTGTCTTTTTCCCCAAATGTTACCCCAACTGTGCTATCGGCATCATGCCGCGTCACAAGACAAAGAATCCATTCGCAACTCTCCTTAGAGAAGTGTAACACCTCATTATGTTCCATTCGCGGCATGCACCGACACTTGTTTCTTTTGTATCGTGACCTATGTAACGACGTTTGTGGAACTAAGATCTGTACCCGTCGCAGGACGCCCATGAAATAGCGCCGAGCATCTCATTGGGCCCTTCTTGCTGAAATAAGTACAATCCATCAAGATAGAGAATGGGCCGTAACTACATTGTAATCCTTGGTCACGCGACAGTCAAACTAATATTATTTTTTTTATTCTCAGAGCTGGAATTTTGTCACGTTAAGTGCGGTACTGATGCGCTTTTTTCCGTAGTCATTGGTGATTGGGCTGAGACCATAGACTCACTGTACTTGAACACCCAGTTTCAGCATGGGGTGCTACCTAGATTCAAAACTCGTGCCAGCTTCTGATATTCGGAAGCCACTGAAGCTGTGCACTTTCAAATCTAACTTGAAAACTAATTTCTTTCGACCTGCTTTGTGTTTAGTTTGTTGTCCTTCCCCCGCACCTCCTATCAGCACGGTTGGCTACGTATCGTGCAAAAGAAGTTCAACATACACATGTAATTCTGACCTGAGCTACCTGGCTACCTCAACGTTTTAGGATTATAAATTTGTGGAGTAATCAGTTGCTTGTGGCTCCCTGCACATCTGCGCAATGATGTCACCGGCAATGCCACAGCGATGGGTTCTTGCGTCGTGCCGACGTCAAGCCACCTCAGCTCCCACCAAGCGAGGTGGGGGTGGGACACTATTAAGGATGTGCGAGCTGCGAGGGTATCACTACAGTTATGTTGTCCTTCAGCAGAGCTGACCTTGTGAAATTACAAATCATGGACTCATTTTAGGATTAAATTAACTCGTAAAAAACCAACAACCGACGCAACAATAGCAATTGGTTACAAATCACAGCACGTGCATACTATGAATTGATCAGGCAAATACATAATTTTAACCTGCATTTTTTGACTTTAGTTTTAGCGCGTGCAAACGACTCCATTGGAGTCAGTTGCGTGAAGCATGCACGGTGGAACTTCACTGCGGTGCTCCAGCCCAGCGTTTTTACATACTCCGGACCACGCAAGTCCCATGGTTCCACATTTTTGTGAATAGCAATATTTTCTATTCATGTTGCAAAGTTAGTTTCACTGCACATTGCATGCAGCATTGAGAGGAAGCTTTACCGTGGGGGGAGGGGGGGTGCAAGGACTGGAGTTGAGAAACTCTAATTTAGCAAATGAGCTTCTTAACTCCGGCATCCAGGGCCGAAATCCAGGGCCTTTGACGATCACCGTTTTTTCCCCAGTCCAAGTGCCTGCCAGTCTTTCAAAGAGGCATTAGCACCCAATGTGAAAACTAGCTTGGATAGGCCACCGTCAACGCGCTCCGTTCACTACTGCTTCTGCGGTGCCGAGGTGGGGGGTGGGGGGCACTCTCTCGAATCTGACAGTGAGGAAAGGAGCTTGCTGACATGGCCACCTCAAGGTAACCAGGTGGGCACAGGACGAGCTGGGACTGGGAGAACATCCTGGGCACAGGAGTTTGTGGCATCGGAGCTCATGCTGAATTGACAAAACGGTGCCATCCTTCAATGCTGTGCAAGGTGCAGTTTCAGCTCATTCGTGAGTGGTAGAGGTGGTGGTAATTTCAGTGCAGGCGAAAAGCACGACCCAAACAGTGACTGTGCAGCATTTGACTTCAACACTTTCTGCAGGCTGGTTGCCTGGTGTAGGAAACCACATTCTGGCTTTGCCAGCACAAAAGCGACTCCCTCTTACCAACGTGGGAATGGAGTGACCAGTTTCATTCAAAGATCTATTATTTTCAACCTGTTATCGTCTCTCAATTTTCTGGCCTCGTTCATAATGTCTTGTTCACTCCACTGGTGTACATCTAATGTTCAAATTAACTGCAAATCATCCGATTCACAACCGCACACGAGTTGACACGTGTATCGGGAATACACAAATCTATTCTAAATCAAGACATAAATCATTGAATGCCTAAAAAACTACACACTATATTTACAGCTATTGTATGCTGATCGTGCATGATAAGACGATACATATACAGGTTATATATGCATCTTGAAAACACGCTGCATATACACAAACACATCAGCGGAGAAGTCACATTCCATTTACCATCAGATGACTCTTCAAGATGTCTCACTAACCTTTTCGCTGGTTAAT
The DNA here is from genome assembly GCF_015708825.2 of Lethenteron reissneri. NCBI lineage: Eukaryota > Metazoa > Chordata > Hyperoartia > Petromyzontiformes > Petromyzontidae > Lethenteron > Lethenteron reissneri. Next base: position 729,621 of record NC_083823.1, on the reverse strand, counting down.
CACGATTTTTAAAGAAGCAAAACCATTTACTCATTTAGATACGGCCAAATTGAGTTTTTTTTTTGGGGGGGGGGGGAGGGGGGATTTGAAATGTGACCGCTGACATGCTTCAGACGGTCAGACCGAAAATAAAACTGGAATGACGCAAGCAGCGGCCTGCGATGGAAGCAGGCGCAAGAGGGCCGCAGCAGCAGCGGGGAGGGCGCTTACCACCATCATCTCGCCCTACGCGTGTGCCCGTGGCGCCGTCAGGAGGAGAGCAATAACACAGCCGCTGTTACCGCCTCCGTGCCGACGCAAATAGACAGCGGCGGGGTGTAAAATCGCGACCGCGGCAACAACAACAACAATAATCCTCCGAACGCAATCGCGGCGTGCGTCTTAAAAAGGTGTGCAAACCAAGTGCGGGAAACGCGATAGAACTGACCTCGGAGATAGCTTTTGTATAGCTCTTATGGTTAAGCGTGGAGTCGGGAAAAGTGAGAGAAATCGTTAAAAAAAACGGACACAAAAACGAGGCAAAAAAATATCGACGCAAACCGTTGAGACAAGTTGCGTTCCGTTTAGCGATCACCCGTGAAAGCTGGCATGGCGCACAGGGGGATAAGTGTGGGCAATGTCAAGTCCAAGCTAACGTGTACTCGTGTTTACATTGCACAAAGCACTCATTTTAAAACTGAGTCGACCTAGGTCAGAGTGCAGAATCAGAAAATTTTATTTATCCTGGAGAAATCAGATGAGCAACGAAGCTTTTTTCACAGCTCTCCAGCAGGGGCAGGTCAGAAAGTTACAAACAAACAATGCAAACTATAGGAAAGTTAAGCAGATCACTAAAAAATTAACTAAAACTAAACTTGTATTTTACTTGGTAAAGCCCACTGAGCTATTAAGCTAAGATTACAGCACTCTTCTTTACAATGCATACAGGCTAGAATGATGATAGAGGAGCGAAGTATTCTTATTAGTACGACAAATGGCGGTGCTGTCGGTGCAGGCTTACCGGCGGTCTCATCGGTCGCGTAAACTCGGGTCGCTCCACTTGCGTAACCGGTAACGGTTCAGGGTTGCTCGACGCTTCAACCTGAAGGGCAGCACCTGCAAAGTGGAGCGAGAATGTCATTAAAGACCGCAAAATAATGAACATCACAGAGCTTGCCTTCTTTCTTACAACGTTTTGTCAATCCTACTGCTGGACTCCATCTCTCAGAGGGGTTGGTGAAGGGTCAGTTCGGATGCAAATGGTCACCGACGTCATAAGCGTCATTGACCACTGCGGCACCACTCCACAGAGCTGGCATCATCCTCAATAATAACAAGAACATATTTGCGTTGTTTACCCAGAATATGCTCGACAAGCACCTGTTGCAAAAACCACATTGATCAGTGGAGGCAAGCGAGGTCAAAATAACCTCCATGACCAACGTGGTGTGGGAAGGCCATCATCACCCAACAGCAGATTAAGGAGGACTGCAAATTAAAGAATCCATTGAGACAAAACGTCTCCTTCAAGGGCAACTCCGAGGACCCAGCTGCACAGCATGAATCAGATGCGTGTGTGGATTCATTAATCAGCTGTCACACACAGCCAGGGAAGATTGGTGCCAGGAGGTGAGTATGAGGTTGGGGGAGGGGTGGTAGTCGTTGGGGCAATGACCTCTGCTCTGGTTGCGCTCACGAGACCCGGGCTGCGAGCCGGGCTGAGACCCGGGCTGCGACCCCGGTCGGGATCCCGGCGTGCTGGATCCGGAGTGCGATCCGGATCCGGAGCTGGACGAGCCACCGCTGCTGAACTTGCGCGGCGGCTGCTGGTGCTGCACGATCCCTGCCGCTCTCGCCTCCAAGGCACTGCCGGCACTGAAACGAAAGAGCCGGCGGGAATTGAAATTAAAACGCGCAGGAGGCGCAGTTCTAAGCACACGCGTAACAGATTCGCACACGCGCAGTGGCATAGCATAGTTGGCACACATACGTACGTGTGCGCGTGGCTTAGATGGGTGCAGTAATGATTAACTTGGAAACAGAGGTGATCAAGTTCGGAGAGGTCTTTGGTAGGTATACAATCATTTGCCTCCCAGCAATTGAATGAACCATTACAATTCTATGGAATAAATTTGTATTTACAAACTGTGAATGAAGTACATCGAGTGGCTGCAGAGGTCACGTGAAACCATTATATACCAACTAAAAAATCGATTCCCAAGAGACACGATTCGATGCAGTATGAACAGGTAAACCAGAGTCAATTGGCAAGTTAGCGTGATGTGGAGTAAAGTGTGCGCTACACCACCTCTTCCAAAATGTCTGTCCAGCCTGAAACAATTGGCCAAAAATGCTCTAGAGCTACAGAGCTCCCTTCTAAGCCCTTTTGCCAGCCATGGCACCGTGATGGCAAGATGTTAACCACCTCGCCTGGTATAGACGAGGTCTTGCATTCGCTCCTGACCCTGCTGCATAGCCATCTAGAGGTTACGTGTTGTCCCTGTGGTCGTGTGGCTTTTTCTCCAGGTCCTCCGGTTTTCCGCTCCACATTTAGAAATATGCGTTGGGAGTATTTGGCCGCTATAAATGTCCACGTAAGTCACTTTGTTCGGCTATCATTTGTGGCCAGGTTGCTTCTGAAAAAGAGCTATGCAGCATAGTGGGCCTTACCTGGTACGATAGTTTTAGTTTAAGTGCAGGGCTGCAAGTTTACCCTTTACCTATTTAGCCCTCAGTAAAGTAAAAGTTCTGCTCTCCTGATGTACACAAAACACACGGATGTGTACATTCTGGACTCTCCTGCTCACAAGACAAATCCTCATCCCCTCCGTGTGTTGCCGGCCTGGTGGCAAGCATGGCGGCCACACCTGGCCTGGCGAGCGTGGCGCGGCGTAAGCCCCGGGAGGTGGCTGGGCGAGTTTCTGCGGCCCAGCTTGGGCGAGACGAGTCCGGCTCGCACCGGCACCTGTTGAGGGTCGTGTTGAAAGCCAGAAGCACGAGACGCAGGCACAAGAGACACAAGGGCCAAACGATCAAACAAAGAAAAAAAATATAACACAAACGCGTCCTCGAATTAATGCGGGTACGTGAAGGGCCCCCAGAAGTCAATGTCGCAAACTACGTTTGGTGGTCAATCCAGCAGGCCTCTTATTCACACCAATTCTCAGAATTGGAATATAGTCAATTAAAAGGAATCAATCGAAATTTGCGCAAAAGTAGTTTTTTGTGTGTGCAGTTACTGGTGACCAGACCGCGGCAATCAACTTGCTACAGTTGAGAAGCCAGTGTGAAATAATGGTTGCCAAAACTCAAGGATTAATCTCAGCGGCGCTGGGCACGCGGTGCCTCGGGACCTCGAGAGCCAGCTCTCGGGATGTCCCCCGCCGCCTTTTCAAAACCACAACGTCGACCTCACCTTGGCCGTCAGATCCTCCCACTCGGTTCTGCTCCGTGCCAGCAACTGTTCCGGGCCTCCGGGGCCCACGGGAGCGGCGGGATGCCGGGGGCTGGCCACGGCGGGGGCGGCGCCGTTGCCGAGTGAGGCCACGGGGGGAGCGCTCGGGGCGGCCGCGGCGGCCGGCAGCAGGTCCTGCTCAGGCACCGACTGCGAGCGTGCCATGGGGCCAGAGCCCTGCTGCCGCAGCGGCACGCGGTGCGCGACCTGCACCTGCTGGTGCTGCGTGCGCACATCGGCAAGCCCAGTCACACGCGTGTGCGCAATATTAATTCATTCGTTTGCTTTTGTATGTAGAACTTCTATTTCACCGTACGTAGCCAACCATGGGAATCGGAGGTGCAGGGGTAGGACAACTACAACACAAAAAACATTTTTTTTTTTTACCAAACCACCGACCTAGAATGTGCCTGATCCTGTCAAATCTCAGACGTTTAGCTAGGTTGAGCCTTCATATTTTGAGTAGCTTCCAAATATATATTATATATACTGCTTTATGTTGGTTGAAATGTAATACTGTAGCACTATTGATACATTTCCAAGGTAACGTGGCAATGCAAACCTTAACATCATCATGTGGATTACTACCAGTCGTATAACGAAATAATACGTTTTTACACATTTAAAAACTCTAACTGAATAAAACCAAGGTGAATAACAATAAAGTGTCTGGCTTTGGGCATGGGTGGTGGCAAAACAGGAAGGCCCACTGAGCGATAAAGCCCTTTCTCAGAAGGGACCCGGCCACAAATGCGTTCACACGGCCCTGTCCGCCGCCACCTGTGCGGCAACCTTGGGGCAACCCCCAGCGGCAGACTTGCCTGCGACTCGGGGCCCCCCCTGTGGAAGGCGGACGGCGCCGCTGGTCCCTGCGGTGCCGCCACGGCGAACACGTCCGGCTGTGACGCTCGCTGTCCCCCGGCGGCGGCCGCCGCCACGGGCATCTTGCGGTTCTGCTTCGAGCGATCCTCCACCTGCGGAGCAGCGCACGCGCCCGTCAGCTTCGCCCGAGCGGCACGTGTATCGTAGCCGCAAGGCCCGGTGCACTGCCGCAGTAACAGCGGCTACTGGTTTCGCAATGCTTTTAAGTTGGGACTCGATAACTCGGCATGTAATGGATTCAACCCCAAGGAGATTCGAGAATTGTCACAATTCGGGGGTTACGATTAAATTCTCCCCTTTGTTCTGCCTAGTGTTGTATTGTCCATCTCAAATGTTGTCCCATACGTTTGTGTGCTTGTATTGATATATTTTTTACTTAGCTGTGGCTAAAACCCTGTCTGCAGCTCGCTCTGAGATGCAGAGAAAACAGCGATCCTCAGAGGTTTTGGGCAGGGGAAGTGCGGTGGCAGGGGGTGGCAGAGAGAGCCTTGGTGCTGGCATTATGTGCACTCGTGTCTTCCCTCATTATTCACCAGCTGGCTGTCCGCGATTTTGGCTATCCGCAATTTTGTCTTTCTGCGAATCGCATCTGGGACTCGACGCGACTGCATCGCGAGAGCAAGTGATGACAGAGAATTTCTCGAATCTTTAGAAGCATCTGCAGACGTTGCACACATGATATTTGTAGGCCATTGTCATTTTCCGCGGAAATTTTCTATTCACGAGCATCTCCAGAACGCATCTCTCGCGAATAACGAGGGAATAACTGCATCTGCAGCACAGTCCACGACCTCAACGGGAATTGCTGCGATTAGTTAAGATGAACTAAATGCTAATTGTTAAGAGGAGCTAAGCGACCCGTTGGTGGCAGCATGGACAATTCGATTCTCTTGTTTGTTCTCCCTTTGTTGGTATTGTCCCTGTCAAATGTTTTGTTCAGTGTGTTTGTACTGCTAGACTGCTAGGCAAGCAAGGTGTTGTTTGTATTGCTCATCTCATACGTTTGTCTTGTGTGTAATTGGAGTGTTCGTCTTGTTTGTCATTTCTCATTGGTAATGGAGGTGTTACTCGTTTGTTTTTAATCATTCTGTCCGTCTCATTGGCAATATCTCTCATGAGAGTAGTTTGCTCCGTCTCGTTCATTCCATTCACTCAAACGTAACGTATTCATGTAACATGCAAAACCCACAAGAGACCAATTCTGAAGAGTATGCACTGTGAGTACAAATTCGACTTGAATCACTGGATCGTTAAATATGCCGATCGGTGGCCTCCTCCACCTACGAAGCGTTTCTCATTATCAAATGTACAAATTTTGGATCGTATCTTACAACATGATGGTCAGTGTTTGACCATACTTCACCATGCAGTTCAGTGTGGGTTGGTTAAAGAAAGCACATTTTATAGAGCATACCAATGTGTCGAATGAAGAAAGTTAATTGGTACGTACTGCCGGCTATGTCGTACGGGTCAAGACGCATAGACCCTGATACATTAAATGGAACGAAAGTTGAAAAGCACTAAAGAATTCACAGAAAGGTGAGTGCTTAGCAATGCACTGAGAGAGAGAGAGCTTAAATAACACGAACAACGCACTAAATCGGAGACACCACACGGACAGTTTGGTCAATGGGATCTTGGGGGGCAGGAGGGGTCACCAGACGGGACCCCGATGTCTGAAGAACGAGACTGGTGACGGCATAGAAGCCCAAGGAGCGGTCGCACAGGAGGACGACCGCCACCACAGGGGAGCGACGAGACGAGTTCACGTGCCAGGAGAGACGGTGAGGGAGCCACGGTGGCTAGGAGATGTTAACTACCTCGCCTGGTGTACAGGAGGTCATGGGTTCGATCCCAACCCTGACGATGGCTTTTGTATATTCGGAGTTTGCGGTGTCTCTCTCCCCGTGTGTTTAGAGTATTTGCCTGCTATAAATGTACACGTGATAAGCCAATTCGTTGAGCTGTCATTTGCGATAGCCAGGTGGCTTCTGAAAAACAGCTACATTGCAGAGTGGGGCCATATCTGGTAAAATAAAACGTTTAGTTTTGATAGTTAGCGGCTGTAAGAGGTGGCATGGGCAGAGGGCCTTCAAAGTTGCAGCGCATAAACGATAGCCGACGAAATACAACTTTAATTGTAAATCTTGTTAAATGCCAAATAATGAGTTACATCATCACACACAATAAAATGAGTATTGCATGCTGTATTATTTCCCTAATACGCGTAATACAAAACGTATATATGTGGTGTGCATATGTACAGAAACCCACCACAGAAGACTAGAGACATAAGTAGATTTTAAGAACCTGTTGTTACTAACATGCTGTTTAAAGGAAGACATCACTGAAAACAAACAAACAGCTCTTGACAGTGTGAGTTTCTACCTAGGCTGCGTGTCCTGGGCTGACAAGCGCTCGAAGCTTCATTAGTTACAGTCAAGCGTGCCGTCACGACACTCTGACATCAATGGAACTTTATAAAAACACTTCTTCGATGCAGTGACATGACAAGGCTATTGTTGAAGTCTTTATTCTCAGTAGAGGAAGCGTAAAAACCTCGTGTCGGACAGCCTGGGACACATGCAGGCCAGCTACGCATTTGTAAGAGCCGTTTGTCTTTCGGTTGCATCTTCCTTTCAAAATCTACAGACTAAACCTACGAGCCATTCCCACCAAGACTGCAGTGCATCTCAACTCCAGCCCTCGCGATACTGAAGTAGAGATATCCTGCTCGACCGCACAGAACGCTCGTAAACCGTGACACTAGGGTAGGTTTATGGCAATCGTCGCTGAGAAGCACCGCCATACCATTTCCTATTGCGAAAAATAAAAAGAAGTTGCTGAAAACCTGAACAAATCTAACTCATGCCTCCCCCCAAATGGTCAGCTAGGATGATTACTTCCAATAAAACAGCAGAGGTCACATGACTACCTAAAGTTGTGTGCTCTGCAGATCAGGCACTACTGAAAACTATTTCGCAACAAATTGGGTTTTCAGTGGCGAGCGAGAACTTCTGTCACGAATTGGCATTCAGTTTAACACGAAGGTTTTCGAGACGAAGAGCATCCATAATATAGAATTTTCGGGTTCGATCGCGTAAATAATTGTCATTGCTGTACCCAGGTTGCCTAAGCTGATCTCTATGAATGCATTGGCAGTGGTGAAGAATGCAACTGCCGTAAAACTGCCCCAGTGCATCACGGGCCTTAACACACACACACAAGCAAGTATACCGTTGCGCATGCTTTAACGCGGACACACGCACAGACACACGGTGCAGACAAATTGCACGTGCGCGTCAATCGAGCCCTCCGGCGTGCATGGGGGGGGGGGGGGGGGGAGTGGGGGGGCTGTTGTATGTGACCGTTAAAGCTGCAGCAGTGCGCGTGAGGCCGTCCGTTAAGGGCGTCATGTGACTGTTGTGGCCATTAGTGCATGCCGGACAGTTAAGGGGGTTAAAGATCTGAGTGCTGCGCGTTTGCCCGTCCTTTGTTTCGGTGATACCTGACTTGGCCTTGCCTGCGGCGGCACGTCTGGACTCTGAGCGGAAACACAAATGACGACAGAGGGGCGACGGTTTAAGCAGGGGGGGTGGCGGGGAAAGGGCACGGCGGGGGGCGGGGGGGAGACGGGCACAGAAACTAGCCCACGGGTGGCGTTAAGGGCTGAGGTTTCCAAACTAGCCGTGTCGCAACTCATCGATTCTTACGCTCGCGACGCACGAATCGCAATGTGAGAATCGATTAATTATGACATGCCAATTTTGCTCGGTTGTACTTGGGTTAATAGAGCAGACAACATAGTACCAATCGGACGTAAACAAAAAATAATTATTGAACCGAATTGTGACGCGGAAACAGGATAATTCATTCAAAATCTCTGGGGGGGGGGGGGGAAGGGCAGAAGTGAAATGTGACATGCACAGTGTAACCGCGCGTGCGCTCTGCCGACCTGCTTGGCCCATGCCGGCTTGTCAGGGCAGCTCTTCCCCTCCAGGTAGTGGTACTGCACCGCCGCCGCCGCCGCCTGCTGCCTCTGCCTGTCGGGCCCGGGGGCAGCGGCAACGCGCTGCTGCTGCTGCTGCTGCTGCTCTGCTTGCTGCTGCTTCTGCAGGGACAGTAGATAGCGCTGTTCCTGTTTGAGTTGCTGCTGCAGCAACTGGGCCTGGCGCTCCTCCTGCTCAAGCTCGGGGGGCTCGTCCGTCTGCTTGCGCTTGTGCTCCCGCTGCCGGTGCAGCCAAGACAAACACAGAGGGGGCGGGGGACAAACAGCCCTCGGCGCCGTTACTCGGTGGAAGCGGCCGGCGTAAGGCTCGCCGTTGGAAAGCGCAAGCGAGCGGCGATTGCTATCGGGGGCAAGAAGTGGCTCACAGCTGCCACCTCTCAAAAACAAACCGCAGGGTTGGTGCCCTGGTGAACAGGTCGCGTGGCCGGTGACAAGATTTCAGTTGCCTCCTGTCTGTCCAGCCATCGTCACTTCTGCACGAAAGGGAGGTTTTGTACCTCGGTAAGAAACGTTTTGGGAGTCGTTGCCAGTATCCACAGATGTCTTCTTAACTGTTACATTAGAACGATCCTGCAGGATCAGAATGGAGAGAAATCTTGTGGGGAGTGCCCGCACTAAGTCCCTGCACCAAGTACCCGCGGCCTGACACCTGACTCGCCCCGCCCACTACCCACAATCCCTCAATACTTTCTAGCACAGCCAGATCACAATGGTAATGCAAGTTCTCAACAGAACCAGACCTCTCTATGAAGCACGAAATATTTAAGTGGAGAGAGGGAGGGAGGTGAAAAAGGGGGACTGGTACCTGGGAACAGGCCTGAAAGGAGAAGTAACTCGACACAGACAACCGCCTGGTGCGATTGCAAGAAGCAGAGAAGCACAAAAACACCTTGGCACAACGAGCACGGTGGTGTCACGTCAGACGAGTGCGGCAGAAAGACCCCGGCTATACAACAACCAGACGTGCGCATGCTCGAGGGCGTAAGCATTGAGGCGCCCTGTTCATGCGGTTGATCCAGCTGGATGGCTCGGCCCATTTGCTCGTGATCCGACTAAGGAATGACTCCAGGAGGGGAAGTGAGGAGTACTGGAGAGGGACCTGTCCCTTTAGTGGTGAAGGTCGCTCTATGGAACCACCAGTGGCTCCCGCTCTGGGAACGCGAGCCAGGGGTAGAATGTCCCGGGGGAAGCTCCCAGCGTCTTGCTCGGACTTCTCCCGAGGACACCTCCGAGCCCAGGGGACGAATCAAGACGACGAACCCCAAGGTTGTGCCCTGCATCTCTTGCGACCCGGGCACGCAAACCTGGTGCAGCTCCTACTGTACACAGCCCGGTCCATCAACGCGCGTAGCTGCGCCCCGCCGAACCATATCCAATGGCCACGGGTCACCACGCTCGTCACGGACGACGAACCCTCGGAAGGTGGAAACTTCAAGTAGCGCGGGCGCTTGGCCGTTCCCGTTGGGAGACTTCTTCTGCGCTTGCGAGCGCCGTGATGGACAAGGCGGACCCGGGAAGGTCACTTCGGGAGGCGCGCACGTGGAGGAGTGGATGGCACGGCCCGAAGGGCACCGGCGTCCCTTGGGGGAGCGTCAGCACGGTTGCGGGAGGAGATCGGCTGGTGAGGTGGGAAGGCCCCGTCATCATCGCTGCGAGGAGCTCGCAAACTGCACGGTGCTCCGGTGACAGACTGCATGCGCCCGAACGCACGCCCGTTGGTGTTTGGGTGGTGGCTGGGCGAGCAACAGCAGGCGCTCTTCTGGTACGGGCCGGCCCGTGTGGGCGCATCTCTGACTGCGGCCGGGCGAGGCTGGCGTTACCAACATTCAAAACTGCGGGCCGCACGACGAGAGGATACATCCGCTCCGAGTTCCGCGTGCTTACAAGCAGACGGAGCGGCAGTGTCCTTTCGCTGCTGCTACGACTGCAGCCACAACCCCGCCGGCCACAAGTTCGCGGACTGGCAGACGTTGCCTGCCGTACTGCAGGAGGGCGCCAGGACCCGGGTCTTGCGCTTTCAATGGGCTCTTCCAAGACGGGCCGTGTCTTGCCGCCGGTCACTTCTGCGCCTCTAACGATGGCGGAAGCAGAAGCGGCTTCGCATCGTTGCCAGGTGAACGTAGTCTGGTTCACCTCTCGCTCCGTGAAACACGGCGGAGGCAATGAGGACAAGCGTCCATTTCGTGGCCGGTCCCCAGGCAGTTACGGCAGTGAATGGGTGTCCCACCCCTGCAGGTCAGTGCCACAAGAGCAGCGGCGCCTGCGTGCACGCTTGGGCCCCATCGCCGCTGTTATTTATTTAGTAAAGGATGCCGCATGTTCATGGTGCTGGTTGACGTTGCGTTCAAGTGGAGTGCATTGTGAACACCACCCGATAAGAAAGGCGTTGCCATTTTTTAAATGAGGTTAAATGTGTATTTTATAATCTCGTTATATATTTTGAAGTGTACACATTTACTCTCGTGCATCCTGAATGGTTATGATGTAATTCCACGTTTGCTTGTCAGTAAAGTTGATTAAGAAGAAAAATAAAAAAATGGCCATGAAAGAGAGGGAAAGGAGAGATCAAGGTTACCATACAACTCCAGATGAATGTTTGTCAACAACATTCTCCAACTTTTTCCAAGTTTATAAATTTAATTTGCCCGAGCTGCGATGGTGGCTCAAGCCTCTGCTGCACCACGCTCGATGCGGAGATGACCGCCGAGGGATTGTGGGTAGTGGGCGGGGTGAAGTTAGGCGGCTGGCGCAGACATTTAGTGCCCACTCCCTAAAGACTTCTCTCCATCACACGTTCGTGTAACTTTCTGACCTGCCCCTACTAGACATCTGTGAAAAAGAGCTCCATAGTTCATCGTATTCCTCTGGTATACATAAAAGAGTAGGATTCTTTTTCGAATTCTGACTCTGCTTGATAAACGCTAACGTAGCGGTTAAGAGGACATCCGTGGATGCTGGCAACGACGACCAAAAACAAAGATGGGTCCCCATGCTCTTTTTCTTATTGACATTTCCACCCCCTGCGATGATTTATGCTCACACACCAAGAGGACGGTGGTGGGGGGGAAATGCCAATATCACAAAGATGCGCCCCAAGGCTGGGTTTGTAAGGGCATGAGATGCGCAAGTTAATATCAGACGTTTATAATTGTGAATAAAAGAAAACCATACAAACGAGCTAATGGGCAGGCGAGGTGTGGAGAAGAATGGAAAGTTAATTGGAGTTACATGGAAAAAAGGAGCAACGTATATGCTTTAAAAATGCCAATAAAATATTTTTTTTTACGATTCAGAGCTTGCCAATTGCAAATGGTCACAAAAAAGGAGAAAATATAGGAGCCTTCTGAACAGCACTTGGGTATTGTGATGCTGCCATAAACATAATTTTGCACACAGCACTTGGCCATTTCAACAAAAAATATTTTATGGACTTTTTGTTTGCGGAAGTCAGGAAGAAATTGAAGGAAAGCAGTGAAGTGGTAGGTAGGAGGCGCTGGATAGATCCGACCACCGTTACCAAAAGCAAAGCCTGTTCCTGGAGCAGCTGCTGCTGTAGCATCTCTAACTGCCTGTGCTCCTCCTCTAACTGCTGTCGGATGTGATCCTGAGGGTCGACACAGAGGCGATCACAGCAGCGACACACGGTCAACGGCTCACTCACTCGCCGACTCACTCGATTCAACGCTACAGGCCTCACAGCCCACCTGAGATCACTTTACTTTACACACGTTTTCATTTTTTTTTATACCGAGGATGACCGAAGTGGCGTGGTGGCTCTGCGGTGGCGAGGAGATGTTAATTGCCTCTCCTGGTATGCAGGAGGTCGTGGGTTTGATCCCGACCCTGAAGCCTGGAAATTTGGAGTTTGCGTGTCTCTCACCCCGTAGTCACTGGATTTGTCTCCGGGTCCTCCGGTTTTTCCCTCCACATTTAGAAACATGCATTTAGAGTATTTGGCTGCTATAAATTTCCACGTGATAAGCCACTTTGTGTTGAGCTATCATTTGTGATAGCCAGGTCACTTCTGAAAAAGAGCTATAAAAGCTCAGGGGACCTCACCTGGTAAAATAAAACATTGATTTACTTTTTACTTTTAAATAGTTACAATGCTGCTCGGTTTAATATCATCATTATTCGTAGGCCATGTTCAAGACAAGTATACACACAAACCCACCCACATTCACAAATACCAAAGATCCTCTGGGAAACGACAAACAAGGGAGCCTTCCGAGGTGGCTCGCCCGTCGAGACTCGCGCACATGGCCAAGGGGCGGGCACCTGCTGCTCGCGCTCCGCCTGCCGCCGCCGCTCCTCCTCCGCATCCGCGCGCAACCGCTGCTGCTGCTGCTGCTCCTGCTGCTGCTGCTGCTGGCCGTGTTCCAAACCCGGTTCCGGGTTCCGTCTCCGCAGCTCCTTCTCCTGCAGCCGGGACTGCTCGCGTGACCGCTTCTGCTTCTGCGAGGGACACGGCGACGGCGGCAGCGGCGTGATCAGCGGAGCGGTCAAGCTGGGGCACATTGCCGAGGTAATTTAAAAACTCAGCCGATGCTAGGACCCCGTCTCCATCACGGAGCAGTGGTTGGCATTGGCTTTGTATATGGCGAGCTGCTGATCAGATCCACGCTCCCCACACGCACGCTTTCGAGTGGGAGGGTCTTCCTTGTTGAACTTTTTTTTTTATCTTGGTCATTACCGATATCTTACCAAGCAATTCTACTCTGGAGGACAGAGTCTTAAACAGTAGACGAGGCCTACTAATAGAGGCAGATCCTGCACCTCGACTAGTTTGCCTACCGAGTTGACTGCCTCCGACCTGGCCAAACGTACGTGAACCAGTGGGGGTCAGGGGTCATGGATTGTATTTTTTTGTAAACACAGACATCCTGAACTATCACTAGATAAAAACATGACCTGGATTCCAATATTGACATCTTAATCACTGTCGCACACCTCGAGGCGAGATACAATGTAACAATTTCCTTTTTCCACTTTTATTTTACCAGGTATGGTCCACTGAGCTATACAGCTCTTTTTCAGAAGCGACCTGGCCACAAATGAAACCTGAAAATAGTGGCTTATTATGATGGAATTTAAAGCAGGCAAATTATCTAAACGTGTGACATCGATTCTAAATGGAGGGAAAAACCGGTGGAACCAGAGAAAAATCCACGCGACTACGGGGAGAAGAGACACGTAAACTCCAAACATACAGCAGGCGTCAGGGTCGGGATCGAACCCACGACCTCCTCCTGAATACCCACGCGAGGAGAGTCAACATCTTCGAGCCACCACGACCTCACCTCCTCCATCTGCCGCCGCTGCTGCCGCTGGTACTCGATGCGCTTCTGGCGCTCGGCCAGCAGGTGCTGCTTGCGGCCGTCGTTCTCGCTTTGCTGCTGCCGCGCCAGCATCTCCAGCTGCCGGCGCTGCACCTCGGCTGCCTCTCGCCCGTCGCCGCGCTGCTGCAGGCGCAGGAAGTCGCGCCGCAGCGTCGACTCGCCGGCGACGTTCACGATCGAGCTGGCACAACGCGCGCAATGACAAGTTAACGAGCACACGTTCACTAAACACATTTCTGCTGTGCAGATCTTTTTCAGAGGAGACCTGGCAATCACAAATGATAGCTCAACGAAGTGGCTAATTACGTGGACATTTATAGCAGCCAAATACTCGAAACCCACGATTCTAAATGTGGAGGGAAAAAACGGAAGATTCGGAGAAAAATCAACGTGACCACGGGGAGAGAGACACGCAAACTCCGAATATCCAGCAGCAGGCGTCGCGGACCACTCACCTCGGCTCTCCTTCCTGATTCTGCGCCTCCTCGTCCTCCTCCTCGCTCCCACTGTACTCGTACTCCGTCTCGTCTGTCGAGACACCACGACAACAAAAAAGCAGAGACGTGCACTCAATTATTGTTTTGGTCATGCCAGTCTGGAGTTGAAGTTTCATGGCTGAGAACACAAAACATTCACGACAACAATTTTGTGGTATACAGCGGCACGTGTTTTTATAAACACAAGGGTAAAGGGTATAAGTCTTCATCAACCTAAATGTGTAATATTTGACCTATCGGTGTTACGCATCAAGGAGCATATACCAAAACGTGTACTCCGGTCATCCTCATTTGGCTGGCCATCGAACAAAGACTGTCACTGCATTGCGCACTTTCGGATGCGCTTCTGTGACTGTCTGGAACGCTCTTCCATCCAATATTAGGAAGCCACTACTAGACCTATGCACTTTTACATCACCTAGATTGAAAACTAATTTCTTTCGAACTGCTTTGTGTTTAGTTTGTTGTCCTTCCCTCGCATCTCCGATTAGCATGCATGGTTGGCTACGTATGGTGCGAAATACGTTCAACGTACAAAAGTACGATTTAAAGCTTTCGTGACTGCAGGGATTCATCTTCTTGTTTCTTTCGGTAAAGTCACGTAGAAATTTTGACGTTTCGGCTACAACGCAAGCAGCCGTCTTCAGGTGAAGAATGAGACACTACCAAACTAGGAGCTTATATATAAGCTGCATTGGGGGTTGAAGAGCGCCTTAACAAAAAGAATGTGCATGTGAAGAGGAATTTAGCATATTCATGGAAAATGCGTAGGCGTTGGGCGGGGGGGTGTCAAAGTCATATTATGCCCATGCATTATGCAGGATCAGCAGCAACCAAGGGGGGTGCAGGGATTAGCAGTAACAAAGGGAAGGAATGTTAATGATATGTAGCTGCAGTTACTCAACAACCACGTAGAAAACTAAAGTATAAACTACATAAAAAACTAAAGTATAAACTGCATCGCACCATCAGTATACTTACTATACTCTATAATAAGCTGAGTTACTAACAGCAAGTAATACATTACCATTCTACCTCGTAAAAATTCTATAATATGCTTCCATCTAGACCTTATTCTCTTACATCACACGAGCATATACCGTACTATATACTGCCATAGATAAACCCAACATTAAATTATATACTGTATTGCTGTAAACCAACCTATATCTTATACATTTAATATAACACTATGTATTATTCTACACACCCTAATGTGTGTCGAAATGGTTTATTACGTCCTTCCAATGATTGCTGAGCCAGAATCCATCTTCTCGGTTAAAATTGTCTCTGTGTTTGTATATGTGGATCGCCTCATGAACGAATCTCTCATGATAGCCAGATGGCTTGCAGAGAACCTCTGTCTTGGAGAAGTCAATATCATGTGAGCCCACTGAGTTGTAACAGTGATCTGCCACGGCTGAGGTGTTTGTCCTACCGTGTTTCAGGTCAGCTTTATGTTCACGGATGCGGTCCGAGACATGTCGTTTGGTTTCCCCAATGTAACTGCTACCACAGAGGCAACTTAGTTTGTAGACGCCAGGGTACTGTATGTCTGGAACCACATCTTTTACAGACGGTACCAGATCACGGATTTTATGTACTGTGTTGAATCGGACCTGGATCTTGTGTTTAATCAGGATTTTGGAGATCTTTTTTGTGACCCCAGCAATGTAGGGTAAGGTGATGGTCTTGAAAGGCTCCTCAACAGGATCCTTCTTGATGGTTGGAGTGATGGCTTTGCGGATTGTATAGTCGGAGTAACCATTTGCCTTAAGAGCTTGGCGTACGTGTTTGAGTTCACTGGAAATGTGTTCATGGTCGGAGATGCATTGGGCTCTATGATATAGAGTCTTGATGAGGGAATTCTTCTGGGATGGATGGTGGTGGGAATCCGGTTTTAGATAAGCATCCGTGTGGGTGGCTTTCCTGTAGACAGAGTGGCTCATTGAACCATCAGGTCTCCTTTTGATTAGGACATCCAAAAAAGGGTAGCTTGCCATCATTTTCGACTTCCATGGTGAATCTGATGGCTGGGTGTATGGAATTGATGTGGTCGAGAAATTGGTCTAGAGCAGGCCGGCCATGTGGCCAGATGACAAAAGTGTCGTCTACGTACCTCTTCCATAAGGTCGGGCGTGACTTTACCGAAAGAAACAAGAAGGTACAAAAGTACATATGCTATACGATAAAGAATCCATTCGTATCTCCCGCAGAGCAGTGCCAATCCTTCGTGTGAGAGAACAACCCACGGAAGCGGATGCCAGTTTCCTAAGAGACCTCATCAAGCGACCTCTGGTCTACACAATAGGGGGCAGCACTTTCCCGTCCATTCCACCAAATGACAATAATGTTCGTCACTTTATAGCTAAACCCACATTTAATTTTTGGAGCTGGAATTTATCCAAAACGCACCCAAATTATTCGAGCTGGAATTCATCCAAATCAACTGGTGGTTTATTTGTGAAGTTAGCGGTGGCCGGGCTGAGATCATCTACACAGAGTATCCGGTTCAATCACAGGCGGCTGCTGCCTGTATTAAAATACAGGATCTCAACCCCCAGGATTCCAGCTCGGCGCTTTGACCTCCGAGCTACCAGTCGCGTGCATCTGCGCGTGTTGCTTTGTGCGACTGGCTCACGCCGCCGTGGGACGCACCTTTCTCCCCGCGCTTCTTGCGCGTGCGGTCGATGTGGTCCTTGAGCTGGATGCGGACCTGCCGCTCGTTGGGCTGCTCGCGGATGAAGGGGTGCTTTAGCAGCTGCTCGGTTGGCAGGCGCTGCAGGTAGTTCTTCACCAGGCAGCTCTCCGCAAAACTCAAGAAGCGCTTGGACCTGCGCGAGTCGGGGCGGAGCCCAGGTTCAGCACGAAGGACCGAGGCAGAGAAGCAACCCGAGCCAACCCAAGTTAGCTCGACAAGAACCCGAGCTAAGCCAACCAATGGCCTCAACCACCAACTGGACCAGACCCAACTCCAGACAATGAATGCAACACACTGCAAGGTGCAATTCAACCAGCCCAGCTCAACCAATAGCTTTAACATGCCGGCACAAACAGAGCAGCTCCACCAAAAGCTACAAAAAAAACAACCCAACTGGTCAAGAAACCACCCCAGCTAAATCAACTCCACCCAACCATCAGTGTCAAACCAACGTAACCTGACGAGGGGGCCACGGTAGCGAGGTGTTAACTACCTCGCCTAGTATGCAAAAGCTCGTGGGTTCAATCCAGACCCCTGACGCCTGTACATTTGGAGATTGAATGCTCTTCCGGTGGCCGCGTAGATTTTTCATGAGGTTCTCTGGGTTTTCCCTCCACATTTAGAAACATTCGTTTAGAACCTTTGGCTGCTATAAATTTCAACATAAGGCACTTCATTGGGTTATCGCTTGTTATAGCCAGGTCGCTTCTGAAAAATAGCTATATAGCTCAGTGGGCCTTGCCTGGTAAAATAAAAAAATGTATTTAATCGTTTATAGTAAAAACATTATTTTTTCTAGTTTTATAGACAAATGAAACCACCCCCCATAAAATGTCCTTAGAATTGTGAAGGGAGAACAATCGATTCCTGGCTGACGAGACATTCCGCACATTAAGGAAGCATTCGGCCGCTTTGCAATTGTCAATATTTTCTCCATCAGCGGCAGCATCGGCAGCACTCACCACTTCTTGGATTTGAGCCTGGGCGGCGGGTTCCGTGGGATCAGGAAGAGAGCCCTCATTGGGTGCATGTCGCACAAGGCTGCAGCACACAACGCACGGCGCGCACACCGATGAACCATGAGAGGCGCGCTCACCTCGCACCATTGCTGTGTGGGAGTAGGTCAGGGTGTGTGTGCAATTTTATTGAGAGACTGTGCATTGTCTTGGTGTTGTCTGGGACTGTTGTTGTTGTTTTGCTGCCTTGCTCAATCTTGCAGTTAGTACTGAAAAATCGGCAGTAATGAATGTACTTGTGTAATTTTGTACTTAGATAATTTAGCGACTGGATTACCTTCTCTATTTTGCACCATCATTTTTTGTATTGTGGACATCTGTGAAAAAGAGTTTCACAGCTCATCGGATTCCTCCAGGACAAATACAAATTCTCATTATGATGTGTGTCAAGATCTGCCTCTGTGGAGGAGGAGGCTCGTGAAGGACGCTACTGGGCAGTTTGAGGCTGTCATCCTCCAGAGGAGTGACGCTCACAACAACAAGCCGAGCGCCACTCAGCTAAAATAGACCAAGTTGGCACAATAGGAGGCACAGGTAGTGGTACATCTGCCAGTCATTTCAGTCAGGAAACCCACGGCACCTGGTTCGGTCCCGTCACCTCCTGCCAGCAAGTCTTAAAAACTTAATGTAGCCTCAAAGTGCACCTAGCCTGGCACAAACGCCATGGGGACGTTCCCGCCAATTAGTGGTGAATGGTGGCCGTTGTTGTTGGACGTGTGTGGGTCTTTTTACTGGTTGTCTGGGTGTGTCTGTGGGTGCAGTGTCAGTTTTAGTAATTGCTCGCTTGCCCCACGGTTCAGAAGGATAAACGTGGGAATCTTTGTGCGTTATGCAAGCCGTATCATATCCTCTTATTTTCAAGAGCAGACCACACTGTGCCTATTCTGGCCCTGTGTAGAGATTTATTCACGGTCAATAAGGATGTGCCTTCCAGAACGCTTGAAGATTTCTGCTGTGCATTACTCCACTCTATAAAACATGCACGCATAAGCGGTGTGTGGTGTATTTAACAGCTCGCCTGGCGCTGGAAACAATGACACGACACACATGGCTGATATTATCGGATTAGAGACGTCATTGTAACGAGGCCGAAAAAAATACGTCGTCGGTCAAACAGCTGGGCCCTTCCTGCAGTTGACCCTGGACACAGGTCCCACGACGTCAACCCAGGTCGGCCGGTTACTTCAAGTCCGTTGGACAACATCACACGTAGCCAGGTGGCTCAAATTCATTCCAGCCACGTGAAGGTTTTTTTTCTTTCTCTCGAATTACTGTTTTCTAACATAACCCAAAGCGCAACTCTACTCGAAAAGCAATCTCAGAGGGTCGACGGTTCCCCCCCCCCCCCCAAACAAAACGACGACACAAAGAGGGCAATTATATTATTGGTGTTTCTGGCCGAGTTTTCATCATTTAGCGTCGCTCTCTGCGCCCTTGCGTCTCGCTGCTGACCATGTCACGAGGCAGTCCACGAGAACAATGCACAATCGACTTCCATTGAAAGCTGCAGTCACGAAAGCTTCAAATCAAGATTCAAGTCCTAAATTATCACTAGCTTCTTGCAAAACAATGCCATGTAACAAAAAACAACTATTACCGTTTAGTTGTTGCTTGGTCTGTTAATAAGTCTATTTTGTGTTTTGACAAAGTGCACTTTAGCTTGGCTACATTTGTACGAGCAATGACTAAAGCTTAAACATGTGAGCGCCAGCTGTGTCTGGTTGAGTGACATCTAAATTACAGACATGTGCACGGACACGGCCACATGAAAAGAAAATCACTGGACACGTGGGAATAAAGAGCCTTCACATCGCAGCACTGACACGCACACAGTAGGACCGACGCCGTGTCGAACCGCGTGGGAAATACCAGCGACTAAAACACAAGGCTGGAACGCCAGTTGCGTCGGGTGCATTCTTTGCGAGCAGTGTGGCTGGGCCAGGGCTTGAGTGAAGAGATAAACGTGCCACAGACAGCCCAGAAAAGGCATACTTTCAGCACGGAATGGCACGGACTTATGGTGGTAGGCGGCTGCAAGGCAGAATGGAAACCGAGACAAAGCTATGCTTAAGGTATGTGACAGGCCAGTATTATGGCCTATGAAGCCACTCATAGAGAAGGGACAACCAGTTGTGGGCAGTGGAGAGTGTGCAGCATGAACCTGAACCGACTTGGCACAAATGGTTTATCACAGAGGTCACACCGTGACACTTAGTGCAAGAAAAGCAAGGTATCAACTTGGTCTCAGCTGTCAATTGCTCTACTCAAGGGCATCAACCTCTTCCCTTCTGCTGGTGTTTGAGGTCAGAGTGCAGAGCTGGCACCACCAAGATCCTAGGTTCGAATCTGGGTTTCAGTGCTCGGTGCATATCCAGGTTTCTAAAGTGTATGGAGGATTTGATGGTCACAACCTGACCATACATTACTTCACCAAATAACCATCAGGTGACAATTTGGTTCTGCACTTAGGTCCAACTGTTCAGTTTGCCTGTCATTTGATGAAAACTGCTCTTTGCTAGAGCAGACAAAAAAACGCTGCCCCCCTCATTGTCTGCAGCAGAGGTCACTTGATGGGAATTCAGAGGTAGCTCTGTTAAAACACACTTTTGTGGTCCGTTCCCCAAAAACAAAGGGTTGCACTGCTCTGCCAGAGATCCAATGGACACTCTCTCTTGGCATGACACCAATAGAACATTAGGGATAAAATTGGTTGTAAATCACAACTTTTTTTTACGGGAGGTGTTCAGATGTTGGCGATTTACTCACGTGGGGCGCCTTCTGCCATCTCTATCGCGGTGACTCCGAGGGACCACAAATCGCTCTGCGGCAGAGACATCGGCACGAGGAGATTAATCGGCGATGCGAAACCGAGACGCGAACACAGACACCACCGCACGCTCGTTAATTATGCGCAATGCAAACTCGGCAATCTTGTGAAAGAACATATCCGAGTGCTCCAGTTCACATGCGCCAAAAGCCGAGTGTGCTGTAGCGAACAGTATATTAAAGATGTGGAACGGACTTCCAATGAGGATCACGTCAAAGAAAAGGGCACTGACAACCGCCGGTCGCCAATGTAATCGATTGGCAATTCACAATATTAGATTTTAATATACATTAAACCATCACTGAAGACAGGCGGTTTACGACGATCCACATTTACGACGATTATTTAACGTCACCATGGATAGATTTACGATGCGGAAACTTGATTTACGACGCGTCTTCCGACACGACTCAGAACACATTTGAATAGTCAGTCTGGTTTCCGACGTGACTTGGCGTGGAGCTTTTGTTATTCTCAAGTGTTGCTGAGGATGTTTACCTCTTAAACTCTGTTAGACACGGCCGATAAAAATAAAAACAAATCGGCAAGTGATGTTTCTACTGCCTATGGGAAAACAGTGGTCCGATTTACAATGATTTATGACGGGGTTTTCAGGAACGCGTTCTAACGTCGTAAAGGTGGGGACTGCCTGTGTTAGGATTCTTTTGAAACAAGTGTCCAACACTGTGATATTTGGCCAATTCCATCGATGAGTGTTTGGCACGGGGAAAGAAACTTGAGAAGCTGGAGAAAACCCATACTGATACAAGAGAATAACAAAGCAATGATTGGTAAGTATACTGATGGTGCTATGCTATTTATACTTTAGTTTTTTATGTAGTTTATACTTTAGTTTTCTACGTGGTGGTTGAGTAACTGCAGCTACATATCATTAACATTCCTTTCCTTTGTTACTGCTAATCCCTGCACCCCCCCCTTGGTGCTGTTGATCCTGCATAATGCATGGGCATAATATGACTTTGAAACCCCCCCGCCCACCTCCTACGCATTTTCCATGAATATGCTAAATTCCTCTTCACATGCACATTCTTTTGTTAAGGCGCTCTTTCCTCCACCTCCAACGCAGCTTATATATAAGCTCCTAGCTTGGCATTGTCTCATTCTTCACCTGAAGACGGCTGCTTGCGTTGTAGCCGAAACGTCGTGAGAATTGTTTTATTATGTTTTATTTTTATTATTTTATTACTTCCCTTCTACGTGACTTTACCGAAAGAACCAAGAAGATGAATCCCTGCAGTCACGAAAGCTTTAAATCGAAACTTTAAATCGAAATGTATGTAGAACTTAGTTTGCAGCGTACGTAGTCAACCGTGCTAATCGGAAGTGCGGGGGAAGGACAAAAAACTAAACACAAAAATAACCAGAGTTCAAGAATCCATTACTGATACGCATTTGTTAAAGCAAAGGACACGGACCACTACCGATCAGCACGTGTTAAAGGACGTTGAGTGCCATGTGTTAAGGGATAGATAGGTGTAAACACAGACCATCGATTACCCCCCCACCACCACCAGCCAGGTGAATATCCCACCACCAAACAAAACACCACGGGGACATCGTTCAGTTGGTTGCACGACGTACTCTGTAGTCGTAGGTGGCGTCCGGGTTCTCGTCGCAGGCGATCACCTCGGGCGCCATCCAGTAGGGCGTCCCGATGAACGTGTTCCTGCGGCCGACCGTGCGGTCCAGCTGAGCGCTCACGCCAAAATCGACTGAGCGAGGAAGAGGGATACAAGGGGGGTGGCGGAGGTGGCGGCGTGGGGGAAGAGGCCGAGAGAGGGAGAGAGAGGGGGTGGAGATGAAGGCGAGGGTAAAGTCAGTTTAACATGTCGTAGTAGGCTTTCGCAACCAATATTATCCACAAAAGGTTCTTATTGGGTTTGATCGCATAAATGTCGTTAAACTCGTCACCACCCGACACAGCCAATTAGTAAGGTTTGTCACGTAAATAAAACGTGGCAATTAGTTACTAGTTCAGCTACCAGTGTGTTGGAGAGTAAACTCACAACGTTTACAATTCAAGTCCTGCGACGTTTCGCCGGTAAATTATGGGTGGAGCGCAGGCAGCGTTGGTGGTCACAGCTGTTCAGGCTCTCGGGCGAGTTAATTCTCGGGGACTCTGCGACTTCTGCGTGGCGCAGGCGGGATGCATGTATTAAAGAAGACACGACCGGCTGTGTCAGCAATCCCCTGGCAGACGCTCGCTCACTCACTCACTCGCTCACTCACTCATTAATTTTCAAGTGCGGGGCGTTATTTGCTGGGATGGCAAAATGTCACATCCCTCGAGCGGACTAAGTGCCACTCGGTGTAAAAATACAACACGGAAAAAACCAGGCCGCACAGGCCTAAACGTACGTGGTGGTGACCTTCTGAGTTTGCGTCCTCGTGTGGGTGCACCCGCAGCGTAAATTGTGCACGAGTTGGTGTGCGCTCACCAACTGCTATGCCTCACCAGCCCTGACAAGTGCTTGTTCAGCATGCAGACCCAGTAAATTGTCTTTGTTGTGCATTATTGTACGAGAAGTGGTGGTTCGCAGTGGTTTGCGCACGGACACCACAATTCCAGTCACATGGGTTCAATTTCTAACAATGTAAAATATCAGTGGCGAGTGATCACTTTCACGCATTGTAATGCTCACGCGAGGCTTTCAAGGCCGATTCAATGACGCTGCTCATCCTAAGTTCGTGTAAGGGAACAAGTTCACATGTGCATGTCAATGGGGATGTGTGTGTGTGTGGGGAGTGGTCGTGCAGTGGTTAGCACGCTGCGCTATCAATCCAACACGCCGGGTTAGATTCCCGCTCACGACCAACACCGGTGACGATTAACTGAATGGGTCCTGTGCCTCCACCAGGTCGACTCAGCTTCAAATGAGTACCTGGTGTGGAATGTAAATATCGCCACTGGGGAGACAAAGGCAGCTGGGAGTAGTGTTGGCCACCCACCCTCCTCGTGCGCCGTGTTGGCCTTCATTAGGCACTCGCGAACAGCACTAGACACAACAGTCTGGTAAGTCTATATGGGGGATGTTTGTCTTTGTGTGGCAATAGCGAAATGGTGTTTGTGAACGCCCACCATGTGGTTATACTGTCATCCTGTTTGTATGCGCGTGTACGCTTGCATTTGTTCCCATTGCTCATCAATTTTTTCCTCGGATGAAATAATGGGCCCGCCAGGAATCAATACGTTGCTAAAAACACACCTAGTACTCTGCGGCAATGTTCAATAAAGTGCACTTAAAGAGCGCCGCACGGAAATGTAACAAACAAGCCAAGGTTTATGGTTCATTATTTAATAATGTTAATCAACAACTCCAGATATCAATCCGCCTTGGGAAAATTCGAAGCGACTGGAATGTTATACCGACCGCCCTCGACGGCAAACTTCAACGGCAGCGAACGTTGAACGCGACGGGCAAATAGCGACAGCAAATCCCGCCAGAAGCAAGCCACAGCTACGGGCCAGGGGTGGCGAGCGAGCGGGTAGTGGGGGGGGGGCTCACCCAGTTTGACTTCGGCGTTCTCGGTGAGCAGCACGTTCTGTCCCTTGATGTCGCGGTGGATGACCCGGTGGGCGTGCAGGTGGGACAGGCCCTGCGTGGTCGAGACGCACGCACACACAGCCACGCCGCCGGTGAACTGGCGAGGTCGGGGAGCGCGGTCGAACGTTGCGAAAATTCGTCACGTGCGGTGCGAGTGGATTTGTGATTTGTGCGGAAAGAAAGCGGTAGCTTTTACATTTTTTTTAGTGATTTGATAATTAGTCTTGATCGTCAAGAGGTCGTGAATATTAAAACAATTTTTTCATTTTACCAGGTAAGGTCCACCGAGCTGTATAGCTCTTTTTTAGAAGCGACCTGGCCACAAACTTCAGCTCAAGAAGTGGCTAATCATGTGGACATTTATTTCAGCCTAATATTCTAAAACGCATGTTTTTAAATGTGGAGGGAAGTAATGAGTAGAATAACTAACTGTAAGGTTGACATATTTATACAGGACGGTCCATGCTCCACTGAAACAATAATCCAATGATAATGCAATTACCTGTTCGGATGAAAGAAGATCATTATATATTAGTGGGGTATCTGTAAATGGATTACCCTGCCGACAAAAGTATTTGTCAGAGCATAAAATGTATTTTAATTACAAAATAAACTTTAATCTGGCTTTAAATAAAGTCTTTGTAAATATGTATGGTCAACATAACAGGCTGCTGGAAGGAGAGGGCTCATCATGACGACTGTTGTCTACGGTTTGGGGAGAGGCCGATATAGGGGCCATGAGGGATGATTGAGAACCCGGAGCACCACAGCGCAGCGGTCAATTATCCCGAGCGCTGCTCGGAGTGCGGAGAATTGCCAAAACGGGGCTGTGTAATATTGCCAATGTGCTAACACACCCAACTTGTTATTAACATGGGTAGGACATGTGTGCAGGATGGAGGAGGGCAGGTTACGGAGACAGGCACTGGAGTGGCACCCAGAGGTTTGTGACCAAAGGGAAGACCCAAAGCCAGATGGTGTCCGTGAGGGATTGCGAGAGTGGTGCTTGAAAGACATGTCAAGTGCATAACAAGGACAAAACCTAAAAGCAGATGGTGGTGATGTACATTGAACTTCTTTTGGACCATACGTAGCCAACGGTGTTAATCAGGTTACGGGGGAAGGACAACAAACTAATCGCCGATGATGACAAGACGAAGCAACGGTCCTTGAAAGACGCATTAAGTTTGTACCAAGGGGCGTTCAGTTTTTAACGCGGTCAAGCGGAAAGCGTTGGCGGTGCGTGCTGGATTTCCGTGACGACCTCTCGAGAGACAACAGAGGGAAGTGAGGTTCAGTGAGAACTTGGTCTCAAACCCGGCGGAGAGGCGCATATTGGACACGAAGGTCCATCTTCTATTTTATTATTATTATTGTTGTGGTAAGAACACGAGTCCGGGACAGAAAAACCGCGAGGTGTGGGTCTATCAGCGTTTCATAGACATATTTAAGTTGGTCTGGTAGGCTCGATGCGCCAACCTATGGGGACAAGGGCCCATATTCTTAGTCACGGCTTGGCTCTGAAAGTAACTTGCGGACCCTCCCCTGTTGGACATCTGTAAAAAAGAGCTTCATAGATCGGATTCTTCCAAGATTTCAATTAAAGATTCTTATTCGGTATTCTGAAGCGAGCCGGCTCAAAGTTGTGCTTAACTTGAGTCGACACTCCACAAAGTCCCAGCCACGCTCAGAATTTCCGTGAGCCGAGCCTAAGCCACCCCATGGCCGAGTTGATCGTGCGTGTTTGAAACCAACATGAGCGGCCCAAGACCGAGCCAAGTCACGTGAGAGGACGAGCTGTAGCAGAGTCG
Organism: Lethenteron reissneri; assembly: GCF_015708825.2. Lineage (NCBI taxonomy): Eukaryota > Metazoa > Chordata > Hyperoartia > Petromyzontiformes > Petromyzontidae > Lethenteron > Lethenteron reissneri. Next base: position 703,540 of record NC_083823.1, on the reverse strand, counting down.
TGACGAACATCGCCCGATATACAGGAGGTCAGGGGTTCCATGACGAACCTGACGTTTGTATATATGGAATTTGCATGTTCACCACGTGGTCTCGTGAATTTTTTTTCCTCCGGGTCCTCCGGTTTTTACCTCAAGATTTAGAATTTCCACACGATAATCCACTTTGTTGAGCTATCATTTATGGCCAGATCACTTCTGAAATGTAAGTTAATGCCTCAGTGGGCTTTACCGGGTAAGAGGAGTAATTTCGTTTTACTTGTATATATTTTTTTATTTGTTTACCTTTCCTATACTTTGCACTCCTGTCGTGTTTGTTTATTGTTGTAACGTTCTGACCCCGTGCCCCTACTGGACATCTGTGAAAAAGAGCTTTATAGATTCCTCCTCCTGCAGTAGAAACAAATATTCTGATTCTGAACAATATGGCACTAAGAGTTCCATCTCTGGGGACGGGGGGGGGAACTTCAGTGGGTGGCACCGTGCTTGCTGCTGTTACCCGCAGGATCTCTCTGCAGATGTAGGCGATCCAGTCCTCCTTGAGCGAGTTGCCCTTTGTGTTCTTCACCAGGTCGGTCACAGAGCCCGCGCCGCAGAACTCCATCACCAGCTAAGGGCCGCCGAAAATCGGCAGAAGACAAGAGTGAGCCTCACGCACGCACGCGCTCCGTGCGGGCTCCGCACGCGCTCCGTGCGGGCTCCGCACGCGCTCCGTGCGGGCTCCGCACGCGCTCCGTGCGGGCTCCGTGCGGGCTCCGTGCGGGCTCCGTGCGGGCTCCGTGTCGGGCGGTTAGAAACGGGTTACAGGCAGGCGGCGGAAGGCCCCGAGACAACCCTCTCCGCATCCACGTTCCGCGACTCCCCAAACGGGAGTTGCTCATCGTTAAGATTGACTCGGCGATCGGTGGCATTGGGAGGCCGGAGAAAGCCGAGGCTCCACGTGACCGAGGGCAGCCCCCATCTGAACCAGGAGCGAATTAAAGCAAAAAAGAATAAACTACGATACCTCAATATCAACCCCCGCAGTATCCTAGAACATTAACTTGTCGTGCATAATTAAAAACAGCTCTCCACCTTTTGTCAAACACACTGTGTTATGTGAAACGGTTACATCGTAGGAATGATGTTTTGTGAAATTGCCAATTTAATAGAGTTTATGATTTTTTAAAATATAATATATATACATACACACATGCTAATGCTTTGGGCAGTGGCCTTTCTTCTTGGCCTATCCAAATGGCTATTGCACAACTTGATATGGCAAGCGAGACCATTGTGCCAAGATGGTGTTCGTGGCGAGTGTTTTGCATTTGTGCACGACAACGTAACGTTTATGGGACATCAATCACAACCGCTCGCTTGGCCAGCAGTGTGTGCATACAACATACTTTACTATGAGCATTATTATATCTTTAAGCGAAATGCAACCCAAAACAAACACTTCTTGTGCAGCAACACCGATTGCATGTTGCGGGCTACCCTACACTATTTCGATTTAAAGCTTTCGTGACTGCAGGGATTCATCTTCTTGGTTTTTTCAGTAAAGTCACGTAGAAGGGAAGTAATAAAATAATAAAAATAAAACATAATAAAATAATTCTCACGACGTTTCGGCTACAACGCAAGCAGCCGTCTTCAGGTGAAGAATGAGACACTGCCAAGCTAGGAGCTAGGAGCTTGGCAGTGACGGCTGCTTGCGTTGTAGCCGAAACGTCGTGAGAATTATTTTATTATGTTTTATTTTTATTATTTTATTACTACCCTACACCAGTCTAAAGCTTTGTCAAAGCACCGTGGTGGCGAGACGTTAAATACCTCGCCTGGTATACAGCAGGTAGTAGGTTTGATCCCCACCCTAGACGCCTGTATATTTGAAGTTTGCATGTTCTCCCAGTGGTCGCGTGGATTTTACCTCTGGTTTTTCCCTCCACATTTTGAATCAACATACTTTTAGAGTATTTGGCTGCTGTACATTTCCACGTGATAAGCCACTTCGCTGGGCTATGACTTGTGGCCAGGACGCTTCTGAAAATGAGCTATTTAGCTCAGTGGGCCTTACCTGGTAAAAAAAAAGATAATTTTAGTTTATTAAGGAGTAATAAGATACTTTGGTGGTTTCACGGTTAATACACTGGACCTGCAATAGTAACCAGTTTAATACCCCATCGAAGCAGCCGATACAAGGGGAAAGTGTTAAATACCTCCCCCTGTCTGTCCACTCGGCAGTATGAATAAGGTGTTTTTTACCTTGGCTAAACATCTTGGAAGACGTGGGTGTACCCACACTACTCCACCACACCGACTGTTGACGCATAAACAAAGCTCCAAACTGTTGTAGAACGACAGATCGAGACACAGGCGAGGTCTGTGTCTACAAGATGAAAACTGTTTTCTGGGAAAGGTCTCCCCCACCCCTCACCACCCTCCTCAATGCTTTGGACCTCGGCGTTCCCCGCCAGCGCTAAACAGGCGCCAGGCTGCACACCACCTCACCCAGAGCTGGTCATCGTGCCCCGGAGGGCTCTTCTTGATGAAGGCCCCGTAGTAGGTGGCGATGTTGCGGTGGTGCGAGTACTTCTTCAGCATGTTGATCTCCAGCTTGATCTCCTCCTCCTCGTCCTGCCGCGAGCAGCAACACAAATCACACGACGAGGTGAGAGGCGAGAGGGGCGTCACGGCGGCACAGCACGGCATCGCGACAACCGACGGCCCGGTTTGCAGTTACTCTGCGTGATATTAAAAAACCGCAGGTCTCAGCGTCTTATTCAAAATTTATTATGCAATGATGCTATTGTAATCGCAACGTGAGAAGACGTGTACATTCAAAACTCTGAGAGCATTGCATAACCCGTCGGGTAAGAAAATGGCCCGTGGAAGGTGATATAGCAGAACTACTCCTGACATCCCCTGCAAGTGACCGCTTATCCACACTGGAGGTGTTGCACTTCGCATGGCAGTAAAAAAATATTTCTTTATTTTGTAATGCTCAGTGCTAAGACTTTTGCGGAATTAATTAAAAATTCCAATTGAATCCCACACGTCCTCTTTTAACGCGGGAGATGCATTCCTCAAAAGTGTCACGGAATGCAAAAACTATTTCCCCATAGAAATCTAACGATAAAATTTGGCGCGATACGATGTGCGCACACACACACGCAGCAAGACGGCGGGACACACGACGGAGGTGACGCCGCCACGTCCCTGCTTCATTGCGTGCACTTGATCACCGTGTCGCCCAGCCGCTCAGCCCAAGTAGCTCGTCGACGACCGCTCAGAAATCGCGTTTTGACGGTTGCGTCACGTGGAGTAGCGGTGCGTGTTCCGCGTTACGACAAGCGTTCGCAAATGGAAGAACGTTATAGTGAAAGTGTTGTGTATGTAGAACTTCTTTCGCACTGTACATAGCCAACCATGCTAATCAGGTGTCTGAACACGAGTTAAGCGAGGACTCACCGCATTGTATATATTGTTTATGCAGTCTTTGGTGACCAAGTGTGCGTACCGTAAACTTGCTACACTTAAAGTGCCCAGTTTCATCCCAGGCAGCCTAAAGGTTTGCTACAATACATTAATATGGACCACAACTGTGGATGCTGGCAACAAAAACCAGAAAAAACAAAGTTGATTTATACCCAGGATCTCAGCAGTGCTGACTCGGCATCTCCGAGCCCTTAAGGCACCCGTCCACCTCCCTGCTTTTGTTCGATTTTAATGTCACTACATGGGGTAGAAACGTGCATTTAATAAACCCAATTTTCCAGATCGTGTAGGTCACTCGTCAGATAATTTTTTTTTACCAAACACGCCACCACGGCCCGACAGGCTGGGCCTTTCCTGTTTAGGGGGGACAATAATAGTGCGAACACTGGCAGCGGTCTTTTGGTTGTTTCCATTTGGATCTTTTTAACGCCAACAGATTCCATCGCGTCAGTACAAACACTCAAGGGGAAATAAATCTTGCTCGTGTGCTGTGGTTACCACCGGCGGATTTTGATTTGGTGTGGTGGTGCTGGGGAGGGTTCACTAATTAGAGAGAACTTTCATGAGGTGGTTAAAAAAAATACTAATTCGACATTTTTTGCAAACACAACAATTAGAAAAAACCCACAGCACATTTATTGGCAAAATGACCATACCAAGCCACGTGCAGGAAGCCCGTCACATAAACAGATATAAAACAAGACATACATCTCCTGAAGATAAAAGCCCTAATCATGCAGCAACGACAGACAGCCATCAAATATAATCAAGTTGATGTTACTTATTCACTTGTGTGTCTGTTGCATTGGCAGCTCTGCCACACAGGGACCGGTCATCTCTCTCTTGAACCTCAACTCAAATCACCGTCTCGGTCGTCGGGATTGAAATAATAGTCTCCTCCAGAGGCAGGAATGAGAGCACACGACGCCCGCTCTCGGCCTGCCGACTCTTTTCGCTAGTGTAGCAGTTGCTTTCTGCACGCTGCGTGTTTCGATTGTCAGCCACGGCTAACGTCAGTCAGTGAAGAGGGACGTACAAATTATTCCGGATGCGGCTTCCCCGGGTTCGGGGCTGTGACAAACACCTCTACCTCGTCTAAAGAGCCACGACACCACTCAACCAGAATATGTCGTTTGATCGCCAAGTGCAAAACGTGGTCAGGTCCTGCAATTTCCATATCAGGGCTCTACGACACAGACCACGAATGAGGCGTGACATGGCCAACACGGTGGTGCGGCAATAATATTAACAAGGCTCAATATTGTTTGGCACGTGTCGTGACGGGTGCTGCAGGATCCGACCATATCCATCCAGCGCTTGCCGAGCTGCATTGGCTTCCGGATGCCCAACGAATGCGTTGTAAGGTCGCACTCGTCACACACAAAGTGCTTGCCACAAATAAACAACAACACCTCGCTGCTGTTCTCGTCAAGAAGCTTAAACCATCATCACAAAAACTCCGGTCATCCTCACAGCAGGAGCTTTTGGCTGACCATCGAACAAAGACGGTCACCGCATTGTGCGCTTTCAGATGTGCTTCTGCGGCCGTCTGGAACGCTCTTCCTTTTGATATGAAGAAGCCACTGGAGCTGTGTGTTTGTTAATCTCGATTGAAACTCATTTCTTCGGGACTGCTTTTAATGTTTAGTTTGTTGCCCTTCCTCCGCATCTCCGATGAGCACCGTATGCCGATGTATGGTGCGAGTGATATCCGATCCAGCCTGGCACCGTGCCCTTCAGCAACGTGCACCGACAAGCATGGTGAATGATAAAAAAAAACCATGACGGACCGAGAATTGGGAGGCTTTACCCAGCAGTGGATTGACAAAGGGATGGAAATTATTATTATTTTATTATCCGTGTGTTTTTACAATGTTGGTAATGGCACAACAAAACATAAACCGTTAACGGTGAGGATCCAGAGCCTGCACATCTGTACTGCATTACCACTTGACGGACTAGCGAGATGTTTTCAGAGAAACTCGAATATGCATTACCCAACTCCCATTCTGAACCGCTCGTGTCATCGCTACCAATCACCTCGGTTTACATTTTATTTTGCGCCCTGAGGCTCTAAAATGCTGCATAACAGGATCAAACAAAACCAGGGGTGAGAATTCAACAATTATTTAAATATCCGGAACGACCGCACCGATTGCAAGGTGGTCGATTCCTCCACCGGGCCGAGTCTTGCGACTTGTCGCTGCCGTAGAGCGTCGCTCTCGTTCACGCGATAGGATTTTAATCCTGTATCCAGCCCGACCTTCACGACCGGCATCGCGTCAGCAGCAAGGCACTGCTCTACTCCATTCCAGGAAGCACTCCCTTGCTTCCCGGAAGCACAGCCACGAGGAGAGACAACGCAGAACTAATCTTGCTGTATGTGAAGAAATCCCTCTTGCCTGTCCAAGGCACTATTCAGTTGCTGAGGCAAGCATTTATTTTCATCCCTTTTCTGACACGCATTTCTGCTCGTCGGCGTTTGCCAAAATCAAACGCACATGCTGTAGCAATTTCAGTTTTGCCCTTTTAGGCAATCGTTTTGTGTGGTGGCTTTGTCCCCGACACAATGGAACTCGCTAAACGCAGGCAACTTGTTTTTTGACATATGGGGGTCAAACCTGGACTTGATCAAGAGCAGATCCTCGGAGGTGACGAGGCGAAGCGCGAGCTTTGCGAGCCAGACCTCCCTCGTGCGATATCAGAGCAGGACTCGTTCAAGGCCCTATGTGCTTAGTCGTTGAAAAATTGGGTAGCATTCCCAAATTTTCATACCGCTTCTCATTTCATCTACATTCCAATCAGCCCCACACCCCAACCAATCAACCCTTTCCTCATTCCGAGACGTCTGCAAGCTGCAGGGTGCGTGTCCCGTTCACCGCTGAAAACACGGAACGCGCAAGCGGTTAACGTTTAATTTTATTCAGAGGCATAGCGCCATTGTTTTCAAAACACACATTGTACTGTACTCACTGCAGAGAACCGGAGCGACACGACCGCACTATGATAGTTGGCGCCAAACTGTGCCACACGCCCTCTCGCATGGCCTTGTGGGAGCCTCGGTACGTCTTCCGACTTCATTTTAGTTTCACACGGTGCGTCATTGGAATGGGAAAGGGTCAACAATCATTACGGTACATCCCTCTTCGGTGCAAGGGTCGCCATGCTTTAGGTGGCTTGTGGATGGTGTGCTGCTCTGCTACTCATATTCTTAGGTTTTTTCGGTAAAGTCACGTAGGTAAAAAATTAAAATTAATAAAAGTAAAATAAAATAAAAATCACGACGTTTCGGAGGCAACACAAGCTTCCGTCTTCAGGTGCAACCGTCACAGCCCAAATCGTGTTTTTGTTCCGATTTCCTTTCAATACGGTTGCCTTGCCCAACTCGGCAATTGGCAACGTCTCTCTGGCAAACCGACCCTCGGCGTCGGCGCACGCCCGTGACAGACCGGTGAAGGATATCGCGAGAATTTCCGTCGCGTCTCCAGGAGGGGGCAGTTTGCACGCGGCAACGCCACAAGGCGTCAATGCCCTGGGGTCAAGTAGACTGCGTGGCTGCTGCTCGTGCAAAATGCCGCCTTGCAGTCCCACTCCTCGTCAAACCCCGCCAAAGCCACCGTGGCATCCCAACATCAACGAACGACGCCGTGAAGATTGTGAGCGCACCGCTGAACTCCTGGGTTCGAATGAGAGCGTTGGTCACCCGAGATTAAAACAGAAATCTCGAATTTATCGAGTTGATGGTTTGTCCAACCAACAATGACTGCACAAAAACACCCATAGTATTACTCGATCCAATTCATTTTCCCCCAAAGAAAGTCACACCCGAGTCTCAACTCGTTTCCAGGATTGTCCTCATCAGAATATTTGTCCAGTTCCAAATTAAGGAGTGTTTTGCTTGCTGTGGAAAACAAATAAGCAGAACAAACCATGTGCCACTCAATAGTCTGCACAGATGGGTTCATGCCCCCCACTCTCCAGGCATTAACCCTGTAACAATTTGTCCCCCCCCCCCTTGTGATTCAATAACTTTCCACATTTCAGGGTCACGGTTCAAGTCACGCGGTCTTTTTTGTTTTCCACCACATTGCAGGGCACTGCAGCACTCCAGGCGGCTGCATGGGTCATGCAAAATGCACCGAACATACGAATTCCATCGTTGATTTTTCACACGCACGATACGATGCATGTATAGCAAGCACAGAAAATAAGGCTTCGATGCCGTGTGTGTCTAACATTATTGCAGTGAAATCAACTTTAAACAAAGGAAAGCGATGCGTCGTTACACCCTTAATGATGACAACGTCCACCCCCCCACACTCGCAGCCCAGCGGCTTTTTGGAGTCTCACAAATCCACGCAATCCACCAGCCGTTGCCCCCACACCCCGGACCCCGAGGGCCTTCACACCACCATGGGGCTTGTGGTTTACACGGAGGCACCGCCGCCGCTGCTGCTGCAGTGCGACAGCGCAAGCAATCAGCCGGTTGTCCCCCCCCCCCCTCCTCAACAGCTGCCCACCACAGCGCCACAAATCTATTGCTTTAGTAGCCGCGGGGGAGCGGTCAGAAGCGACGCACATCTGCCTCGGAGAAATAAATCTGTTCCTCATCAGAGGCGCGAAAACCTGTGCGTGCCCACGTGTGCTACATACCGAGGCTATGAGCGAGCGACAAACGGTAAGGGTAAACACCTCTCGGCTTTTATAGTTTCCAACGGTCAGAGACATCAACCGAACAAATCTACGTTCAAAACGTCGTTAATAATAGCGAGATAAAATAATAATAAATGTGAAACTGACAGTCCTTTGTCATGCGACTGCTGGATGGATGGCCTCAAACCGTTTTGGTCTTGATGGTTGTTTGGGCAAACTCCACCACGCCGGTCAATGTGGGTTGGGGAACAGAGGGGAAGTCCAGGACTGGTTCCAAAATCACTTAATCACCGATGTGATTTAAATCCAGGAATAAAACTCTGGTCACCGAGTTCAGAGCACGTGTTAACCACTCTGCTACTGTTCAACCCCACATTTGTATATAAATATATGACGAGATAAACATTTGTAGCGGTGGCAGTAACAGACTACGCGACTAACAAGGTTCGTAAAAGTTTACGGCCAGCCTGAACATTTTTTTTAACCTCCTTCCTAAACGTGTCTTAACAGTGAATTATGTCGTCGTACAACAGATGATCCTTGGTGGGGCTCCAATTCTGGGTAAATTGGCAAAAAAACGTCCAGCGTATTTCACAACCCTTAAGCCTCCACCGCACCATCCGATTGGCACAGTTGGCTCCGTACTGTGCGAAAGAAGTTCCATATACAGTATGCACACATATGCCACGGAGAGTGCACTGCTCGGATGAGAAGGTCCGCAGCAATTCATGTCGTCTCTCACGGATAACGAGTGACGCTCGCTCCCGTCCGTTTTAACGACGACGGCATAAAAACTGGATGGGCATGGTGCGAAGGAAGGCACCGCACCCCCCTGCTCACATTCACGCATATTTATACTCGCGCCATTGCAATCCATGAAATAGCAACGTTTTAACTTTCACATCGAATTTAAAAATACATTTTTCATAATAAAAATCTATCTTTATATAAACGACTTTTGCGTGTCAAAATAATAACTTTCCACGCACACGAATTTGGCTTTCGAAGAATTTTGCAATGAAGATTCATCGCCTGTGACATTTATGCAATTTAAGCCACCTTGAAAGAGTTCTGTATTTTTTTGTATATTTCCAAGAAACTACCCAGAAACACCGAGAGCGATCTTTCGCAGTGGGCCCAAGTCCGAATTTCTCGCACGAGCGAATGGGGGGGGGGGAAGGCGGGGTTGCGCAGGGCAGCCAAGCGGGGGATGCACGCAAATCGGCTGTAACCAGCAAGCACGTTCAGCAACCAAGTACCTTGGGAGGACAACACTTGAGTACCCAGAAGAATGCTCGCGGACGAGAGGCTGCTTGTAATTACCAGAGAAATGCCACGGTACTCGAATTGTAAATTGTGTGGGCTTACTCTCCAGCCCAACCGGTTAGTGCTGAACTAGGAACTAATTTTGACTTAAAGCTTTCATGACTGCAGGAATTCAAATTCTTTGGGTCTTTCGGTAAAGTGAAGAAGTCGATAGGTTCAAAGAAAAAAACAAAAAACTAGGACGTTTTGATCGCAACACAAGCGTTCATTGCTTGTGTTGCGATCAAAACGTCCTAGTTTTTTGTTCTTTTCTTTGAACCTATCTACGTGACTTTACCGAAAGACCCAAAGAATAGTAACCAATTGCCACGTTTTGTTTACCTGACAAACCTTAATTGGCTGTGTCAGGTGGTGGTGGTGGCGGGTTGAATGACGTATTTATATTAACGCGATCAAACTCAAAAAAACTCTATTATGGAGAGGATAACACTCGGACAGGAATATGTATAAGCAGCAGGTAGCCAGATTGCTCTGTGAACAGAGCATCAAGCCATCACCACCAAGGTCCTGTGTTCGAATGTGGGTTTTAGCCACCCATCAATAAACCAGGTTCTCAAGTGTAGTAAGATGATAGTCTCATTCCGGTCACAAAATAAATTTCTCATGAAATTTGGTTTTCACCGTAATATGGCTAAATTCCTAACTGCCATTATTGGTAGCATGAAGTTCCAAATGGATAATTTTTCCTGTGAATAAGACACTAATAACACAATTATAACATTATTTTAATTACTCTTTGACATAGTATATATGTTGTTTGTCTCTTAACTGATTATTAAATACGTTATTGTTAGTTGTAATGTTAGGTTAGAAACACTTCGCCTGTGCTCTCCAGTTATCTGGGTGGAAAGTGGGGCTAAGTTTTGCCAAATACTGGCCAGCTGGCTCAAAAACGTAAGGATAAAATACACAGATGTGTAATGACAGTGTGACACCTGCTGGCCTGGAAGGGGAATCACGGGTACAGGCACGGTTAAGTAACAACTAATCAGAGAAGGAGATGTATCTGGGGTAAAGGTAACAGGTGGGGTTAACCGAGATACTCCGGGAACCTGCTGGAAGGTTCCACGAGAGGACGTGGCCAGAGGCGGGGCCTAGCCACGCCTGGGGGGTATAAGGGGGAGCGGACCCGGCGCTCGTGTGTGGGGTCTTGGGTCCTGGCTGCGTCGCTGCTCGCCGACATCTCTCTCCGTCGTCTGGCCACGTGGAAGATCTCCTGCGGGGCTTCCATCGCCGTCATCGTCACGCCGCCAACCAGCGGCGTGGCGGAGTGAGGGCGGTGGGACCACGCCGAGTGATCGGTTTTGTGTAGCCAGTAGGGCCGTTAATACCTCGTATTGTACTCAGTGTGAGGAAGAAGTGTTGGCCTGTCTTGTGCCCAGTTTGAGTAATAAAGAAGTACCCTCTACACGACGTGTCGCGGAAGTCGCTCATTACACATATAAACAATGGGCTACATGTCATTAATTATATTATTATTGTTCATATAATGCTGTCCCATATGCTTTGAGGTTCAATCGATGAAGAGGAGAGTCTTCTCAATCCTCACCACAATACAGATAAGCGCTCGATACACACAAGCACAATGCAATTCCGATTTGTTTGCATGCATCAGAAGCGACGCTAACTGCTGTGGCTCTCCTTCCCCAGGACGGGAAACGATTCTTAAACAGATTGTGTTTTGCACAACTACCAGGAGGGGGGGGGGGGGGTGTTGGCCGCCAAACAAAGCGAGAACTTCCCACGAGATTCCTCTTTGGGACGCAGCGGACGACGACATTCGATTTTCGGTGGAGAACCTCCAGAGGCGCTGGCTCAGCAGCCTGGCGTGGTGATTAGAAATCAAAGCCAGCTGCAAGCTTCTGCAGATTTCTAAAAAAGCCCTCCCCACCCTACCCACCATCCCTGCTGGACGTGCACTTGATTCGGCAGCGTAGAGGCGTTAAAAAAATGTACTGCTTTGTCTGGTAATAGATGACGTGCACCGGTTAGCGCACTGCACTTTGTAGCTGCAAACCCGGGTTTGATCACGGCTCACATCAGCGGTGAGTGATGTGTAAGCCAAACCTCTCCTTCACAAACCTGCATCAACACCGGTATGGTGAAGTATGGCAAACTACGCCCATGCGACAAAGCATTAGGACTTCATCAAGCAGTTGACTAAGAAAGAGCTTTACAATATCATTATATAAAAAAAACTAAAGCTACTTTTATTTTACCAGGTAAGCCCCACCGACCTATCTAGCTCTTTTTCAAAAGCAACCTGGCCACAAATGGTAGCTCAACGAAGTGGCTTATCACCACGTGGGAAATTTATAGGAGCGAAGAAATGCCTCTGGAAAGTCCTACCTTGTCCCTCAAGTGGAGAGAAGTTGGAAATCAGTATAAATCAGCAGCTGAGAAAGTGTACTATATAAAAGCTGCTATAGCAGCGTGCAAACATCTGCACATTCCTCATATGTTCACACGTCTTGTTTATATTGAAATAAAAAAAACATAAACATGGCAGTGTGTACATAAGGGTAGCTATACATACTTTACACCAACATTCCGGTATGTCCAGGAAGTTCCCATTTGGGTTGTATTTTTACTCGAGACGAATTGAGTTTACACAACTCCAATTATTTGTTTAGTAAATTGTTAGGAATCACATGACAAATTAAAAACCAACACGTGATTACTTCACAAGCTTCCAGGCATTCACGCACACCACCTCGTAAATGTGAATAATTCACAAGCGGCCACAGGGACAGAAGTGTACAGTCAGGTTCAGAAGCTACTTTCCACCTTCATTTCACAATGCCAGCGTGTTCCAAATGGCCAGCGTGATTTAGAGCTGACAGAGTTAAAGGAGCTATGGATTAAATCAGAGCCAGACGCACACAGAGGGGAAAGAGAAAAAAAAAATGCACGCACCAACTAGACAAAAGTGGGACTGAAGTTGCACAATTCTTTTTCAAATTGAGTCTCCCACATAGGGTGCGCTAAGACATCCAATTTCCCTGCTGCACAATAGGCACGGACATGGCAAAGGGCTTTATCAAAAGCTTCCAAATGCCGCCCCCCCCAACCACTGACCCCCCCCCCCCCCCACCGCGTGCGGTCAAACCATTCTGCAAGGCGCGAGCTGACTGCTGCTGCGGGGGGGGGGGGGGTTTGGCTACAAGGAAACGCGATACTTTGCGCCTATTCTAAGAACAGCGTTGCCCCGCGCTGTCTGTAGGAGGGTACGAGAGACGGCTGCGAAGAACACTAGGGCAGGAAAAAAGGCACGCGCGGGGGCAGGCGCAACGTGGATAGACAAAAATAATTTACGTGAAAAGTTCAATGAAGCATTCACTACTCGAAGCAATCAATCCACTCAAGTGCAACACGGCGTGGTAAAGAAAATTCGCGCAACATCGATCTTGTTGTAGCATTTAATGTTTTTACTTTTAAACTGCAACGTCAAATGGGAGGTGTGTTATTGCAGTGGGGAAAAACATGACCCGACTAATGCGGACCTCAGTGCATCGTGGGTGCTAGGACAAAGACGATAAACACGGATGTAGACGAGAAATCGGGAACAGAAGCTGATGAGTGTGCCCAGAAGCATGGAGAGGATGCATGCTTGAATTTGTACTGAGCAACAGAAAGAAGACATCAATTTCGGGAACATACCAAAGTAAAAAAAAACATTCGACAAGAAAATTCCACAGGCTTCAGCAAGACATCACTCTAAAGTAAGGCACGGGGTGGTCATTAGCTAAGACTAAAGACAGAGTGGCAGCAAAAGGAGCGAACGCGTCCGAGAGTTCATCCATGACAGAGGTGGTGGAGCTTTGAAATCAGCTCAGGTGGGGGTAAATTGTTACACTGCTTGCCAACTGCAATTGCCCCAACAGTCTGTTAAGGAGTCTATCAAGGCTATAAGGGGGTTCTTTGTCTCTGCGAGATTGCATGACCCATGACTTGGACGGGCCTTCTTCATCCAACAGTGGATCGATCATGGATGACAATGACGACCCACGTTACAGTAGAATTCGCATTGCGTTATGGTTACTCGTACGAGATGGTCACGCGAGTCCGAGAGTCAGAACGAAGGAAACGCACGACACTGAACAACACTCGCTATGGAGGAAGGTCACCAGTCCTATTTATTTAACTTAAAAATGTCGCTGCAGAATTCGCCTTGGTGGGGATCATGAGAAGCATCTGTGAGCCGAAGGGAAATGGAAAGAGGGAGACGAGGGGCTCCTGTTCCAATCCCCTCCTTCTCTACGACTCCCTCTGCCCCCACACCCACACATCCACTTGTCCTCCTGTTTCCCCTTCTTTAGCGAAACGGTATGCGGGATTTGAGACGACGTCACAAGCGATGGAAGCAAACGGATTGTCGACGCGGTACGGCGAGCAGCGATAAAACACGCGGCTTCGGCGCTACCGTTGGAAGCCGAAGAAATCCAAAAAAGTTTCGTGAGAAATTGACACACCTTGGCTTTGTGTGCAGAGCCTCATGAGGGCCCGACTTCCCACCTTCAGAGCAATGCAAAAGCTCCAAAAGGTAAGAAGTTCAAATGAATTTTTAAAAAGGGCTATGTGCACGGCCGCAGATTTCCAACCCCCTCTTAATCGCGAACCTACTCTCGAGGGAGAATGCGCGATCGGAAGGAGCCCATTACTTGGACAGGAAGCCACTCTGCGAGAAGCACAAAATAGGTTGGGCAAAATGCAGAGCGCAAGGGAGTGTTTGGGCACTGCAGCCAAAGTGAATGGGGAAAGAAAAAAAACAGAACACTGTCTGGCAATTCAACCCTTCCATAGCCTAATCGGTCCACGTGAAGTGACCCGTTAAGTGAACAGGGGACTCAAACTTTACCCACAGGATGAGCCTGCCTAGAAAGAAAGTTAACAAACACATTAGCACTGCTTCCTGGAGAAACGTTTGACATTCATTATTTCATTAATGGGCAAATGAATGAACGGATGGCAAAACAGACGAAAGACAACAATGCCGAGTCACAAGCATGGGCACACGCGGCTGGGCAGGACTCACCTCCGTGACATCCATGACCTTGATGGCTGCCAGCTGTCCCGTCTTCACATGACGCCCCTGGGAACGGGCAGAAGAGCAGCACAAGATTAGACGATCACTCAAATCTCATGCAGTCAGAAACCTCTGAATAAAACATTTAATTATTTACATTTTTGGCCTGCCACACTGGACTACTCTTAACAATACTCAAATCGTTGGCACAAGACATCTTTACTCACCGCAAGCGCCGAGGATTAACGAGAGCACGATATCACGCACTGGCAGGATAGAGGCGTCTTTACCATTAAACGTCACCAGCAAAACTCACATTGACTTGCTGCGCACCTGGGCACCTCGATTAACGATGCACAATACCGCGTTCGAGCAAAGGGTGTCCGCTGCTTTACCTCGGGAGGGATTGCCCGTGCTTCGTAACAAAAACAGCGGCACTTGCACAATTTATACAACCCCAAAGGCAGATGGAATGTTGGGAATTGACACCAAAAGCAAACGGGCAGCAACTGCTTAAATAAATAAATGTGTTCTCGTGGTACCTGGCTTATGTTAACGTGTGCCCGTAAAGATTCAAGCAAACGGCTGTTTAGAGTCAAGGGACAGCCATGGATTGGCTTTGTGACCCCTCCGTGGACCCCTGGGGATAAGTCACGAGGGTGTCACGTGCTGGAGGCGACCCCCGCAGCATCAGATGTCGCCGCACTACTCGGCCAAGAGGCACGGGGGTGTCAAGCGCTCGTTCGGATGCCACGCTGCCGCCCCCCACGCCGGGGCAGTCTTCACCGCGCGCCGCAAAGTCGCACAAACTCGATTATCTCTTTGAGTGTCGTCCGTGAAAGGTTTTAATAACGAGGAAGCGTCGCGTGCCTCCGGTGCACATCGCCGTAACGACCTAGACTGCCGCCCCCCCTCACATTTGAATTCGGCCATTTGTGCAAATGTCTGCAGCTGAACGTCGCATGCGGTTGTTCCTCGACTCAATTTAAAAAATGCATGCCCCACTCTATCCCCCCCCCCACGCAAAAAACCAGAGCGAAATTCAAGACACGTCAATTTCACTTTGCCAACGTGCGGTTATTCATGTTAGCGATGGCGCGCTACGCGTTACCTTTTTTGTTCAAGAACACGTTCGTTTAAGCAGACGACGTTGCTCGTTAAACAGATTAATTCGTTCATTTCGTGTCCATCATACCAACTTAGTCAGATTACTGACGACCATGTGGGCACGGGCCCCCATGCGCACGGTCAGTAATGGTGCTTAAATCATCTGCTGTGCATGGCTCCTCGATTAAAGAGATAATAATAAAAACAATTACCATCAGTGCTGTTGCAAAAATGTGTGGAAAGATGTTAAAACAAACAATTTGCCCTGCTGGAGTGGGGGGGACAGAACTCTTCTTTAGGCAACAGTGCAAACTCAACAAGTGACTTCTATCACAGCATCCTCTCCTGATTTACGTGGGCCCAATTTTGTACGCTGATCTGTCTCGCTCCCTAGGGACGGGGGGGGGGGGGGGTTAGGAAGTGGCTGTCTGCCCAGCCTGTGAAATGTTTTGGCGGTGATCCGTAAAAGCCCCCAAAAAATATCTCTTTTTCGCGTTCCCAGTATTAAGTGACACATCGCTGCTTTGCAACTTGATGCTTCTGTTCATCGTTTGGATTTGTCATGCGATCAAGGCGAAGAGCAAAGGTGCATGTCAGCAAATCCCAGCGGTAGACAAAACTGCCACACGTCACAATGAACGAGACATTTTCTTCAAACATCCTCATCCATTGTCCACCACCAACAACCACACAAAATTGTATAATTTAAAATATATTATATTTGGCTGGGAATCAAACTGAGGTCGCCAGGCTCAAAGCACAGTGCAGCTAACCAATTGCGTCTGCATTCCACACGACGGTTAAATTGTACACGACCAATTGAAATCGAGATGTACAAATGCCACGTGGCTTAAGGGCAATGAGGGCCCAAGCTAACGTATTCAGCCAGACACACCAAACAGAAAGCGGAGTACTGCAGTGAGTGTGACCATTTCATTGAGCCAGGGTCAATCCACTGCTGGATGAAGGCATCCTCCCCCCCCAAGCCATCGCAATCTCTCACGATCGTAATAATCCACCGGGCAGCTGCATACGCGAGCCCATTCCGCTGCTCCGCCTGCCCGGTGGATGACCTCGCAGGCGAGTTTTCCGTCCATGAAGTATATCTCAGCTGCTTACAATTGGCCGCAAATATTTATCAACTGCTAAAATAAACACTTGTGTAAATCCCAAATGCAAAACAAAAAACACAATAAAACAGGATATACAAGCATGATGTGGGTATGTTATTATTAATTGCTAAAAAGCACGTGCAAAAACATCCAAGGACACTGCCGAGGATATTAACGTGCATCCAAAAATAGACCCAAATCTGTCGCACTTCTCAAAACCTTGCCCCGCACTCCCAAGTGCCCAAATTTAACTCTGGCGGCTTCATCTTTTATGTACGCTGCCAAAGTGAGTGCAGAGCCATTAGGCTACTTCGTTACCACCCCCACCACTGCCACCCGCAGTTCCTTTTACCCAGCATTCCCTGCTAAGGAGAGGTCGATGCGGGGTCACAGCCGCCACGATCCTGCGTCTTCCCGGCACTCAGACCCGACAAAGCACAAACAAAGATCCACCCCTCCTGTAGCCTTGACAGGCTGTTAGCGAGCACCTATGAAGTTTGGCACAATGCATGACGAGGGGGAGGTGTAGCGTGGACCACATTCTACTGCGTTCGTCCCCCCAGTGCGTGCGTTTACATTCCACGCACAGGTAATAGTTTCAAAGCAGAGTCGACCCACTGGAGGCCCAAGACCAGTTTTGATAATCACCACTGATACGCTTAAGCCTTGGCCTACAAGCGAAAGTCGGGGCGCTGTGTTCGAAGAGCAGTGCGCCAACCACTGTACCACCACTCCATCCATACCCACGTGTCTAGGACCCAATTCTCCTTCACAAGCACGACTTTGTCACATTTCAGAAGCTACGCAGGATGTGGGCCTGGATAGTGCTTGGACTGCCTCACATCAGACATTGCATATTTGGGCTGCGATTTGGCCAGAAGGCGGCACAGCAATTGGGCGTCGCCTCCTTGGTGCGCAGCGAGTTCTCTCTGGGGGCTGCAGTTTCCTTGCACGCCAAACATCACACGTAGCAGGACCCTCCCCCCCACATCAAAAGATTAAACAGGAAATGCAAAATGCTCCGCTTTTCGAACGTAAAACTTAAGGTAAAACCTATTCGTTAGCCTTCATAACAACTTCTACTCTCATTTCTTTATACATCCATTCACGCTCCCTCCGATCTCAAGATTCCCTTTTCCTCACTCTGCTACTTCACCTCCTTGCGCCCAGCCTCGCTTTCAATTCTTTCTCTCTTCTTGCCCCGTTGCACTGGGACAAACTCCCTCTCCACATTAGACTCTCCCCCTCAGGTCCTTGGTCTTCTCTATTGCTTTTTCTCTTCCACTGCCTTCCCCTCTAACGGTTCCTTCCTCCGCCTCTAACCCACTCCCAGTCCCCCGGTCCTCTTCCTCCTACGACCCTAATTCCTGACCCGGCTCCCACGTCGCTCCCCCAGACCTCCGCTGTGCTCCTCAATCAGCTCAACTATCCAGCCACCAGACCGCTGCCCCTACCACCCTTCACCTACCCTCATCCATGCCCAGTCATAGCACTCTATATCTATCTTACCACTCTACGTGCATGCCCCACACCCCGCTGCCTCTCATCCACGTCGCACCCATCTGTCACCCTCATTCACCATCACACTCCACCTTATTCCTCCTTCCCTACCCCTGCAACATCACGTGGCTCCATTCCCAGGCCCTGGCCCTCCATCCCTTCTGTCACCTCTCTCGCTGACAGCTGCTTCACCCCACCTGTGCTCCCCTTTTGCCCCTTGGGTACCGCCGCCAGCTTGTGTTGTAAAGTGCCATAGAAAGAGCGGCAGAAAAATCCTAAATAATTGAATACAACTTGTAAACTGGATTTTTTTGTCCAGGGATTTGTTTGATATTCAATGTCTACTAAAATAAACGGCGGCTATTAAATATAAACGGCGATTAACACTCTGCTCAGCAAAAGGGGCTGAAAAGTCACCCTGCTGCATACTTCTGTGATTAGGCAGTGTTAATAATTAATGTGACAAAAAGTTGCCTTTGTTGTGATCATTGTTGAACCTTCAAGCTGGGAACAATATTTACATGAAATAACCCTGTTGCCAGATTCAGCAGATGCTGCTGAATGGGTAACCATGGTGATTATTTAACCAGATCAGAGGATGCTGGACAAAGTTAATTGGTTTTTGATATTTTACAATTTTCAAGTCTTTGCAGCAAGTCTTCAACCCCCAGGTTATTTGTGTACCAGGCTAAATTTGCCATTTGCGCGCGTGCCAATCACATTTAGCACCACTGCAGTCACCGGAGCTAACTACGAGCAACTTTCCTCATGATCACCTTTGCTCACATGCAAGCTTAATGAAAACATTGTAACAGGATTAGTAGTCACAACCTCTCAACCTCTGAATCATCTCCCAAACTGTCGCCATCCACTCTCACCGTCTTGTGATGCGACAATCCATCTAGCACCTGCACATGAGCCGATTTTATTAATTGTTCCATCTCCAGAGTAGAAGTCCTATCAGGCAAGTCCCCTCCATTGGATGTCACTTCTTGTCAGCGTCTATGCTTTTAAATAAGGCTTAGTACCTTTCTGAGATGTTAACTCCCTCGCCTAATAGACAGGAGGTCGTGGGTTCAATCTCGAACCTGATGCCCGTAAATTTGGCGTTTTCATGTTCTCCCCGTGGTTCGAGTGCATTTTTCTCCAGGTCCTCCGGATTTCCCCTCCATATTTAGAAACATGCGTTTAGCGTATTTGGCTGCTATAAATCTCCACGTGAAAAGCCACTTCGTTGAGCTATCACTTGTGACGGCCAGGTCGCTTCTGAAAAAAGAGCTACACAGCTCAGTGGGCCTTACCTGGTCAAATTAAAATATAGTTTATATAAAACTTTAGCAATTCCCACCGGGCTCAAAAATCACGGTGCAGAGGGTTCTGAGATGGGCACGCGGTGCCCCACACCCTACCATCTCACTTGCCTTGCAAGCTACTCATACTTCTTAGCAAAGCCAAATTAAGGTAGCAGGATAAATCGCAGAAACTGCATTACACCATCTCCATGAACCCAAGATAAACCATGATAAACGTGACATCTAGCACACTTAGAATAGAATACAGTGTACATCTTGAGGTAGGCGTAACAATTACTTGAAAGGAAGCAAGGACATGGAACAAACAACTAATGAATCTTATTACGAGTTGGTCAACGAATCTTACCTGGTTATCAAACCCTCCGAACAATTAAAATGGAGCAGCCTGTTGACGAGGATGTGGTCAGGTCGCTTACGGAAAAAGAGCCATGCAGCTCAGTGGGCTTTACCTGGTAAAATAAAAAAGATAGTTTATTGGTAGCTTTGAGCAGGATTCGCAGTCGCCGAGTTGCGCTGGGTTCGAGGGGGGGAGAGGGATATCTCCCGCCGTGGCACGCTGCAGAGCAGACAAGTCCGTGACGGGAGCTCTCGCTGCTGCGGTGCTGACCGAGGTGCTGACCGAGGCCTCGCAGCCATTTATCAGCTGGCGCCAATCTCAAGACAGCAGAGATCTTTACAATGTTGACATGATTCCATGTTATGTGCCAAGCATATAAACAGTTTATGTGGGAGTCATCAATTCAAACCGCACCAGCAGTGCTGAAAAAGTGATTGCTGCTTTGGTGGCATGCGGGATAAAAAAAAAATTTTCAGCTTAGTGATAATATACAAAGTTAATATTAAATCTAAGATAACTAAAAAGCGGGACAGAATAGAGCAGGAGAAGCAAAGATGCAGATGTTTACATACGACGTTTGGTTGTCTGATACTCTAACATGCCCTCAAATTGCAATTTTGTTAGTTTAATTAGCTGGGGCCAAAGATCTCCCTTCAGCTGGCTCCATGGCGAGGCTTATGGGTTGTGGGGTCTGGAGTGGTGAGGTGGCTGGGGTGGTGGGGTGGTGAGGTGGCTGGGGTGGTGGGGGTGGCAGGGGTGGGCACCCAGTGCCCATCTCAAAGCTCTCTCTCTGCACCACTTTCCGTGGCCCGGGCGGGAATTGGATTAAGTTACGAATAACTCAGCTCCAGTGGATGGCGAGACCTTGATGACGAAAAATGTAAAAAAAATATATATGCTTAAGGTGCACTTTATTCCATCTGTGACCAAACAGAGATGGGGTAACATTACACACAATGTTGTTTCGGCTTTTAATTTTCATTATAACATTACATTTTCCAAAGGCACCCCCAACCTGCCTTCGCTCACCGTTACTCCACATTGTTTTATCTAATTGCCCTTCATTGTCCGTTTTAAGTAGACCTGCTGTGACGTGCGTTCCGTTTGACGATAGATGTGAAATCGCTGTGTACTGCAAAGAGGAGTGGGACAAAATCCCTCCTGAGATGTGTGCAAACCTGGTGGCCAACTAAAAGAAACGGCTGACCTCTGTGATTACCAACAAGGGTTTTGCCACCAAGTACCAAGTCATGTTTTGAAGAGAGGTCAAATATTGATTTCCTTCATTAAAATACAAATCAATTTATAACATTTTTGACATGTGTTTTTCTGGATTTTGTTGTTGTTATTATGTCTCTCACTGTTCAAATAAACCTACCATTAAAATTATTAACTGTTCATTTCTTTGTCAGTGGGCAAACGTACAAAATCAGCAAGGGATCAAATACCTTTTTCCCTCACTGTACGTAGATTGTTGGGGCGAGTGCTGTTATCAAGCACCACGGTGGCGAGATGTTAACTCCCTCGCTTGCTATGCCGGTCATGGGTTCGATCCCGAAGCTGACGCTTGTATATTTAGAGCTTGCAATGCTCTCCCCGTGGTCGCGTGGATTTTTCTCTGGGTCGTCTGGTTTTTCCCTCCACATTTAGAAACATGCTTTAAAGCATTTGGCCGTTATAAATTTCCACGTGATAAGCTACTTCATTGAGCTGTTATTTGTGGCCAGATCACTTCTGAAAAAAGAGCTACTTAGCTCAGTGGGCCTTATCTGGTAAAATAACAAGTTTAGCTTAAGGCACACAGGGTACAAAAGAGCGAGGGAGAAGTCCAATTCTGACATCACAAATCACTGAAGAGTCGTGGCCTGGAATTTAACTCGCAAGGTCCGTAGAGCAGTGCACCAACCACTGCAACAACGCTCCCCAAAATAGAGTCATCCCTTGTTATACGGCAACTCAATATACGGAATTTCGCTATGACCCAACGTATAAATTATGGAAAAAATTCAATAGACGTTATGTTTAATTCACATTTACTGAATTTTTAATCTGTAAATTATACATTTTCGGCGGGGGGAGCAATAAAATTATGCATGCTCTGTCGTTTGTCATCGCATGTATTTCATGCCACTCCAGGTCGTGTGGGCGCCAGTGGCAAGATGTTAACTACCTCGCCTGGTATGCAAGAGGTTGTGGGTTTTATCCCAACCCTGACACCTGTATATTTGGAGTTTGCATGTCTCTCTCCCTGTGGTCGTGTGGATTTTTCTCCAGGTCCTCTGGTTTTTCCCTCCACACTTAGAAACAATGTCATGCATTTAGAGTATTTGACTGCTATAAATTTCCACACAAGCCACTTCGTTGAGATATCATATGCGGTCAGGTAGCTTTTGAAAAAGAGCTACATAGCTGAGTGGGGTCTTAAAACCGGGGGGGCCCCTAGAAAAATCCACACGACCACGGGGAGAACAGGCAAACTCCTAACTATACACACAGCAGGCATCAGGGTCGGGATCGAACCCATGACCTCTCGCCACCACATCCCTCGTATATCCAGGGATGCCTGTACATGCAAATGTGTGTTTCTTTTACATTGGCTATACTTGGTCACCACAAAGACTATAGACATGTGCCAACACCCCAGGCCAGATAAACACATCTGGAGAAAAAATAGTAACACCTTTCCTACAGCCTTGACAAAAAATATATTCATTTTCTAAAATGTAAACCTACCATAGTGATTGTTTTATTTAACATTGTTCCCCTCCTCTTCAAAGCTGGCTTGCTGATCCCACCTCTATTTGGCCACAGAGGTAATACAGAAGGTTTACTTTTTCCCAAAATGCAGTGTATTAGCAGGGATTTAACCAAGATGGGGAATCATCCAGCCTCAAACACTCTGTTTACAAGGGAGTCTCTCAGCACCCACCGAGCCCTCTCTCATTGCCCAACATCACTCCGCTATCACTCCGACACATTCAGTCTCAAAACAAACACCCCAAGGTGGCCCCGAATGCAACCACCAAGGCGGCACTGCTCGAGATACTGGGTACAAAACCGGGTTCCAGCCGTCTGTTATTATACCAGATTGTCACCCTACTGTCTTGTGATGCAGAAATTTATTTCTGTTTTCACCTAAATCAGCTTGTTTTGCCTCTTAATAATTAAACGTTTGGTTTTATGGAGGGTATAATACAAAAGGTGTACCACCGTGTGTGAACAGAGGGTTATTGGACTTCAGAAGTGGTTTTCAACAAATGCCATTCACGGAGTGATGAAATGCGAGCTTGATGGGAGTTCCAAATGAAAATGTTTTCACTTCCTTACGTGACAAACCTCCATGCACAAAGCCGTTAACCATGATGTATGTCCACCTACAATAGGATCCCAGATCGCCCCGGAGGACATCCAGTCTGGCTCACATCTTCACACGGCACATTTGATTTATGTGCCAAAACATCTCACAAACCATTTGGAATTGGCCACCAGTCACGTTGAGTCTCTTTCAGGTTGGACTGCCAAGTTGCAAATCCGATCGCGAACGAAAAGGCCGACACAAAACTCGAGAGAGAAGAGAAGAAACAGTCACACATGCCAGCCCTGGTCCGGCGACGCGGGTGGCACACACGAGCGAAAATGTGCCGACACGTCCGAACCCAACCAGGCCAGCCCAGAGCTGGGCAGGTCCGGCGAGGCGACAGCACGCGGATCAGCATTTTACCGGGAGATGCGGTTGGACCCCGTGTGCCACCACATGCGCTCGCGGCACCACAATAGCCCCTGTGCAAATGGCACGGGTGAAACGATGCTTGCTGAAGTCGGGGGACAGCGGGGCGGTGAACTTCAGTGCCAATCAAATAATATAAATGTCGTGACGTATAGAGTCACTTGTGGTGTTAGCACTAGCCACTGTGAGAAGAATGTAACTGTGCGTCTTAGAGCCTCTCTCTGTCACCAGAGTACGTATAGCATACGGGACAGGCGAGGTGAACCCGAGACGGCACGTGACCAGGAGAGGATAAGGACGGGGAACAGAAGAGGACCGAGGGGGACATGTGATGTGAGGTCGCAGAACCTCTGGGGAGCTCCCGAAGGGGGTGTGGAAGAGGGCGGAGCGGGGCCACGCTCGGGGGATAAGAAGGGGTCCTGCGAGCCGAGCGGCGCCGTTCTCTGGGATCAACCCGTCGGGCTACGCTCTTCGATCTTCGCGCACGACATCGTGGACCAGGCAGCGTGTTAGCTGACATGGCCCGATTATATCGTTATCCCGTCGGTGTGTATGTAGTTACGTCGTTACCCTGTTGGGGTGTATAATACACGTGTTGCCTCCAAGTTAGAAGTGTCTGCCTCCGTGGAACCCACTACACAAACATAACATGCACATTTTAAGACAGTAATACAATATTAGTAGATAGGCATACAAATTCAATTGTAAATGCAAAAAAATAAACATGTTAGTGTAACCAAATTTGCGTATCCATTTAAAGGGTTTAAGTCAATTGTATTCAAAGAGCCACTGCACAACATGTTTTCCAAATGCGACGGTGCTTGCGAGACAACAACAACAACAACCGCCATTCGCCACTAAGTGGCGGTGACGTCCCCACGGCGCTTGTGCCAGGCCATGTGCACGTTAAGGCCAACGACCACCACCAACACCCTTTAACTTCAAAAAAAACATTTCATCAAAATCTTTCCATGCTGGGACCGAATCATTTGATGAGATAGCCTTTGTTAAAAGGTTGCCGGTCGGGGCAGTGGGTAAACGACAGAAAAAAACACCCAAGATCACAAACACAGGTGGTTTTCCTTGCCCGAGCGTTGCGCGATTACGCCATCGCTTCCACACGCAGACCTCGGACTGCGTTAGTGCCACTTGGCCGAGCAGACGGCACCGCCGGTGGCGGCAGACTGGAGGTTTTTTTGTGAGCAGGGTGGACCACATGTGCCGTACGACGACCAGATAACGGGGCCACACTACCCACCACTGTCAAAGCCAACCGCCGGCTCAGCCAATGACCTATCACGAGAGCGATCGCCTGGGGGAGTGGGGGTCGACACCAGACTTAAATAAAAACAATATAAAAAAATTGTATTTAATTAATTAAACGGACAAAGAGAGGTCAGTACTGCATTTGCACGGGGGGGGGGGGGGGGGATCGTGACCATCTCACGCGATGATGTCGCATCTCGTGCACGGTGCCCGGCGGCAGGGGGCGGTGGCAACAGCCGGCGACGGAAAGCGTTGCAAACGAATGGCACAACGACGCGTTCCCCCCCCCCGCGTCACGCCAACAAACAGGGGGGCAGCCTCAAAGCAGAGGCCTTGGCCCCATCGCGGGCTCAGGATGACGACAAACAAAACCCCATTCACCGCCAGTGCGAGGCGGTAAAAGTGGGCTCGGGCTCGCCAGACCGTCACCATAAATTATTGGCGCCCCTCCAACGACATGAAAATTGCGCATGGCAATAAAGGAGCGTGCGAGCCTGCGTCTGTGTGCGCGGAGCAGAGTCGGGCGGCCGCAATGTGGAAAACTGACACTGTATGCGGGCGGACTGCGGTAGGTATCCTTAGCAGCAGCCCCACCACTCCAATGGGCCACAAGAATTGGGTCGGTCCTGTGACCTCCCATCAGCGAGAATTTAGCCTTCTCCATCACATGGGCAACATGGGATGGATGAGGTTTGAGGGAATCTCACACGAAACTCCACCCGAAACTTTACTCTTTTAAATTATGGTAATGGCAGCGATCCGAAAATGTTTACCAAAACAGACTGCAAAAAAACAGGGGGGGGGGGGGGGGTAACCTCGAGGTCTCCTCACGCACGACGAGTGTTTGACAACATAATTTGCTATGCAATACAACTCAAACGCATGACAACACAGCCAATCCAGATTGTAATTCATGCCATAACGTCATTTAAAAAGGGCACCCACAGGCAGGGCCAACAGAAACCTGCAGAAGTGCCAAGATTTTATTAGCAACATTCCGCTTATTTCGTGAACAAAGTAAGGGCCTGTCCGGCTGTTTTTAATCAACGGCATAAAAAAGGCTACGTGCTCTTCCTCGTGTCCAATTTCCATTGCAATGACTGCAGACGAAGCGTTTTTCGGGACAAATGATGCTCCTCGTTGCGAAGGGGAAGTCCGCTGGCGGCGGGAGAATGCCCGCAGCGGCCAGGATGGGATCGGCGTTCACGGGCGGGGCGCGTGTGCGATCTCCAAAGACGCGACTTGTTCCGTGAAAGAGAAAATCCCCCAAGCTTGTGCGAGTCATCGAGAGCGCGAGCACGCATGTGACCATGCACAGAGGCCAGAAACGAGGCACTTGCTTTTTTTTCTCCCCCCAGTCTCACTCCCACCCCACAACCCCGCCAACTCTTAACTAAAAGAACACGGGTTTCAGCAACTTTGGCGGATCGCAATAAATTTAATAATTTCTGACAAAGTGCCATGCGGCCGCTCCTAAACCGAGTGCTTTGTTGTAATTTTCCATCTTTCGGCGTGGCTGTGTCTGGATGGTGGATCCTCGTTAAGAACTCACTCAAACCACTGCCAAGCCCATTCAGAGGGCTTCCTGGTGGCAATGGTTTAAGTTGAAAACGTAAAACGCATGCCTCACGGTTGTATTGAAAATAAGTAATATCAAAGCTGCCTTCCATATAATAACGTTCCTTATTGTAATACAGAAGTGCAATTAATGTATCCTGGGCAGCCTCACGTATACAAGGGGAGATAATACAGATGAGTCTATAAACCCACTTTCTGTCCCTGCTATCAACAGACCACATTGCAGCACAGCGGGTGTGAGAGTTTAACAAGTCTCCACGTGACCCACGGATGCTTGCCACCAAAGGGCTGGGGGTGACCGGTGTGCGTCGTTACGCCCTGCTGGGAACAAGCACTCGGCAAGTGGAACAAGCCCAAGCGAGCGCCTCAACATTGTCGGCTAGAATGGATTTTCACAACTACATTTAACGATCACTTCCAGAGCTCAGGTGAATGCGCGACAGTGGTATCATGTAATGAAACATTGTAATAGAATGACATTAATTATGTGGAAAACAAGTTCCGCTAAAAGGTCTTTGAGACGACTGTATTTGCACGATTCATTTATAGATTGATATTGTTGAACTTGACTTCTCACGAAATTCGTACACAATGTTAAGGTTTCATTAATGTGCGTTGTGCTTTCCCCGCAGCTGTTAAAACTTTGGTTAAAAAAATAAGTCTTTCTGCTCCACGTTTATGGAATACCCTTGCCACTCGTGTGTGGTATGGTTTGCCTCCTTCAAGCGCCCTCCTTGCTTCCCCATTAAACCAAAACTCACAACATACTTGCACCTGTGCCTCACTTTTTTCTGGCGTCTCTTGCTCCCACGTTTGCATTGTATGTTTCGACCTGCGTGTGTAAGTTAGATTAAATATAAGAGTTGACTTTAAAACTTGGACCTGTATCTGTCTGGTGCCTCTTGCGGTCATATTTGCACGCGTTTCATTTCCCAACGTCATACCTCTTTTGTTATTTGTGCATTATTCCTTAAGATCCTGTACTGTTTCTCAGCAACGTTGACGTTTGTCTTTTGCTTCTATCGCTGTTGCTTGTACTAACGCACCACCGATCTCCATTGTAAAATCGTCGGGCAAACAGCTGTGATAGTCTGTGTAACAAATCAAAAAATGCACTCAAACCCCAGATCTCCCTTTCAAATTCAACTACGATTCTTTGAACTATCTTACCAGGTAAGGCCCACTGAGCTTGTTCTCATTTTCAGAAGCGACCTGGCCACAAATTCTAGCTCAACGAAGTGGCTTATTGTGTGGAAATTTATAGCAACTTAAAACGCACGTTTCTAAAATATGGAGGGAGAAACGAGAAGACCTGGAGACAAATCCACACGACCATGGGGATAACATGCAAATTTCAAATATACAGGCGTCAGGGTCGGGATCAAACCCACGACCTCATGTATACCAGCTGAGGTAGATAACATCTCGCCACCACTATGCCCCATCAGACAGAGCAAAGTCTGAGCCAAATGAGAGGGCAGGAGACATGGTGTAGAGGGTGCTTAATTTCGCTTCCTCACGAGAACAAAAACGACCAAGGCAGGGACACCACTCCGCCCGCACCCCCCCCCCGCACCTCTAATCCCTCTTTGCCTTTTAATCCCTGGCACCTCTTAACCTCACCCAGGTGCCACTGCATGCCTCCCGCCGACCCCCCTCCTCCACTTCCGAGCTGAGCCAAGGCTGGCAGGCGTTAACTACCGATGGAGATTAGCCCTTCCAGCCGGGCAACACTTGGTCCAAAAGGAAAGAAATATATAATAATACTACGAGGCCAAAAAATGTGCTCCACTGTTTACACGGCAGGCGCGACTTCAGACTGTTTACACGAGGAGTATTGTGCAGACTCTAAAGCGTCTCCTGCGGTGCAGACCACGCGTGTGAAATCTCCCATTGTTTTATTTCATGTACCCCCCCCCCCCACCAGCTCATTTCCTGCTCACACCTGTTGAGTCCCAGCCGCGAAAACCAACACGGTGCCCTGCCGGAGCCTGCACGGGTGAGTCGCAGTGGCGGAGGTGCCACTTTCATGCCCCATGCTGCGTGAAGGTTGGCAGGGGGGGGGGGGGTCACGCGAGAGCAGAATGGGAACTGTGAACGCTTTTTCAGTGTGGCTCATTCACTGCGTGCGCGTCTATAGGAGAGTGCAAGTGTAGCCATTAAACGCATCGCACGAGGAACCCGGCCAACCGAGTTAGACTCCTGCTCATGGCTAACACCAGTGACGATTATCTGTACCAGACCTGGTCCTCCCATAGGTCGACTCAGCCTCAAGGAGGACCTGGTGCGGTGCATAAACATCGTCACTAGGGAGACAAAGGCGGCTGGGGGTGATGCTGGCCACCCACCCCCTTTGTATGCAGTTCTGGCCTTCATAGGCGCTCACTAACTGAACTTGCCCCAAACGCCTATTCAGGGTATATGTCGGATCTGTCTTTGTGTATCTATCCCAGTGTTATAAAGACCTTCACATCCACAATGACGATTGATTACTGTATTTACCCAAGAATGTCAGTGTGTAACACGCGTGACGTCACACCACGTCGACCAGCCCCCTCATTAATGATCATGACCAGGTGACGTCCTCCAAATGGCCAACCCGCCTCATTAATAATCATTATCGGGTGACGTCACTCCACATGGGGGACGACGACGAGGCGCCTCCTCCCCCCTTCCTCAGCGTCACGCGATCTCCGTAACGCTATTGAGACGTAGAAGTAAAAAGGACGTCACGATGAACAAGAGATTATAACCTTTAAATTAAATAAGTCTGTGTCACCGCTGCCTTACAAACTGCACACGAATGGATGCAATGAATATCATGTCGCGGTCTGCTTTTCGCTTGAAAGTTTCAGATTAACTGCAATTCACCAGTCCTTGGATGGGCAAAAGGCTAGTTAGGCATATAAAGACGCATTGATTCGTCAATTAATAATCGATTGTCATTCTCATGATAGATGCATCAAATCACGCGGGATAGAGTTCATTATGTATTACTTATGACAGATGTGCGGATGTCGATGTCGGCTAATGGAGCAAATACATCTGTGG
Source organism: Lethenteron reissneri (assembly GCF_015708825.2). Lineage (NCBI taxonomy): Eukaryota > Metazoa > Chordata > Hyperoartia > Petromyzontiformes > Petromyzontidae > Lethenteron > Lethenteron reissneri. Next base: position 674,067 of record NC_083823.1, on the reverse strand, counting down.
AGAGAAATACGAGAGAGGAAAGCAAAACATTTAAAAAAATTCGACGGAAAAAAACTGATTCGAGAAATTCACTGGCAACTCCAGCACAGTGACGATTCACAGAATTGCTGGGAGGGAGAAACGTTAAATTGCCTGTCAACTACGGGCGACTGTGCGCATCAAGCCGACGCCGGAGACGATTCATCATGAAGCGTGAATGCATTGCCAGCGTGCGGTGGGGGGGGGGGTGTGAAATGCCAAGATGACGAAACGACGGATACCCGAATCGCGTTGAATCGTTCCCCAAGCTCCGAGCGACCGATGTAGAATTCTGACAAAACCTCACGCACACAAGTGAAGCCCTTTGCCGAATGTGGGAAACCCAGCTGGGCCATGCGGTGACCGAAACATTACCTGGCCATCCAATTTCCTGTTGTTACATTGCCCGCATGGAATTTCCTCATTGATTGAGCACACGTTTTTCCTTGCGATTTAATAAACACAAACGGGCTTTAATACTACTTGCGAATGGGTACACCAAACTTATTTTAAAAGGCAGTGTGCAATGAATGCTACACAGGGTTATTCTGTTTCATGTTGGTGCTTATATAAAAAAAAGCCCAAAATGGCATGCTGTTAGCATAGAAGCCGAATTCGCCTATTAATATAAACGGGCATAATCCCTAATCTACTCTAAAATACTTTAAACGTTTATTATATCTATCGATTTCAATCTTGTGTTATGGTTTTGTAAATTGTGACAAATGTTTGAACTGCTCGATGAAATATTTGTTGTGTGCTTGCTCTGATGTGTTGACCCAGGATTCACTTGGACATTTTATTTTTGGTATCAATGGGCTCTCACCCTGCATTTAAATAAGGGTCAATAAGAAACACAATACATGTGTACAAAACAGACAAAGATCCCCGTTTAGCCTAAACATAATGCTGGGGCAAGTGCTGTTAGCGAGCACCTATTGAGGCTGGCACAGCACACGAGTGGGTGGCCAGAACGACACCCATGGCCCCCTGTCTCCCTCGTGGTGATGCTTACACATCACACCAGGTCCGCATTTGAGTCGTCCTAGGGGAGGCCCAAGACTGGTTCAGATAAGTGTTAGCCGTGAGCAGGAGTCGAATCCGGGTGTCGGGGTTAGTAGCACAATGCGGTCATCACTACACTACCGTTCCCCACTGTGTGAGAAGTGTACACACTACACAGATTACCCAAAACACATGCAAAAATAACAGCCGGAATATGCCCAATATTGATACTAGGAAGCCAAGCCGGATTGATTCCAGACAGTGCTTGGGTGGGCAACTACCACACACAGCAGGTAATTATAGGCTACTGCGGGGATACGTGGTGAGCAGCAGAACGTAGTGCAGCAAAATCGATTGTTGCACTGCGATTCTATGCTCTCTACCTCCACTAAAAAGAGACGGATAAGCAGTTAAACAACCCTCAAGAGCTGTATGGTGACAAGAGGGGTGCTCATCCAGCAGTGGATTGACAACAGGGCTGTATATATATACGGAATGCAATGGCAGCCGGAAGTGATACACCCCCTCCCCCCACCTCCCCCGAGGGGGGGGGGACCACGTGGACCATTAAAGTGACAAGCAATGACTGAAGCAATAACGACCGGGTGAATCAATGGGCCAATTAACTGGTTCACTGCCCAAGGGAAGCGACATTTGCGTATCAGCCAGGCCAGTCTGGTCGGCTAAAAAAGCATTTTGCTTGATTGAGGGCAGACAGATTTACAAGACAAAGAAGATTAGGAAGATCATTGCTTTCAGAGCACTGTACTGGAGAGAGATACCTTTTAAGGAGAACTTTACATACAGTATATTCAATCTGGGCACATTTCCCTTCGGGCAAAATTCAATGGAAGCCAAGAGTAAACAAGAGGACAGATTAGTCTCTATCACCTTGTGGCCCCAGGAAATTTAGCTCTGCGATGAAAGATCAAGGATGTTGGAGCCGACATTTGCCAATGACTAAGACACAGGGAGTGGCGTCAGTGCAGACAGTCGGCTTAAACAGGCAGACAGCTGACGAACGTTCACCACCTGCGTGGCGCTTTCAAAAGAAGAGCCTCTTACCACCGAAGAGTCCAGCTTCAAACATCACTGATGGGTCACGTGAACAGATTCAAGTGAATGTGCCACGTAGGATTTTGCAACCCACATTACGATTCACAATTGATGCTTGCGCGTTAGGCCACGGAATGATCTGGGCCAAATGTGTCGTGAAGAACCCTCCACCGCTTCAAGCCGAACAAATCCTGGCTTGATTAAATTCTGGATTGTTATTTGCAATTTCTGTACCTCGTGCCCATGGCATTGGACGTATTTCGGATTAAACGTCAAATATAATTGCCACATTTGGTTGAGAACATTGTTCTTCAACTTACCCACGGTGTGCTAAAAAATAATTGGTGCAAACTCTTGAATACATGACAAATCGTTAGGTTGGCAGGTGGTGGAGGGTTCGTGATGGCACAAATCTGATCAGATGGTAACGTTGCCCAACTTAAACATTCATTATGAACCAGGGCCCTCGTACGGGCATGCAAATGCAAGCATGCAGGGCTGTCGTGCAAGTGCCATTCATCTTCCATTTGTTGGGTTGCACCTGGACGCATCAAACAGATGTGTATCACCTCGCCACTATGGGCACCACGGTGGCAAGATGTCATCTCCCTCGCCTGGTACGCAGGAGGTCGTGGGTTACATCCCGACCCTGACGCCTGCTGCTGTATATTTGGAGTTTGCGCGTCCCCGTGGTCGCGTGGATTTTTCTCCGGATCCTCCGGTTTTTCTCTCCACTATTAGAAACGTGGGTTTAGAGTATTTGGCTGCTATAATTGTCCACGTGATAGGCCACTTCGTTGAGCTGTCATTTATGGTCAGGTTCCTTCTGAAAAAAAGCTACATAGCTCAGTGGGCCTTAACTAGTAAAATAAAAAAGGTTAGTTCAGATCGTGCAGATTTCGTTATGCGATCCTCACTGGAGGAGAACTTCAAGTAGATAAACAAGCGGACTCTTAAACAAACACGAGTACGGATTAAAAATGCCCACTACCTAACAACTCGCATAACCTCACCTCCTCTGCCCGTCTAAATGCATGTGAAAAGGACTTTACAATACAGGAATGTATTGTCAAACGCAACATTTGTGGAACTTATAAGATCAGTGTAACGTAAACAGTGTGCAATACACAAACAATGCACAGCAGAGCCACAACGATTCATTACTCAGCAATCAATTGTCAGAACTCCAGGTTGCGATTCGATAAAAAAATCTACTCGTTTTGTTTTAACATTGCAGTGAACGCAGCAGCCAGTTTTGGCTGCAGGGATCACGTCAACCCATACATACCACACAAGCTAAATCGAATAACAGGCTTTCTTATAAGTGCGATAAATTTGATGTGTGTATCGCTAGTATAAGAGTCGATATGTTATAAATAAATGCATCATTCCATCTTTACAACGCACGCAATGCACGGCGCGCAACAAAGACAATAGGCAGCTAACGAGGCATACAGGGCAATGCAAGGCTGAATAGGAAGGGGTTAAAATGTAGCGTTTTAATTAGCGGGGATGTAACATCCACAAGATTACCCGCAGTTAGGGTCAAAAATAGCATTGCAGAGAAATGCAGCAGTCAGCTGCACCATTAAATACATCACTGCCACATCTACATTCCCTGTTATTAGGATACCGGGTTCTTTAACTTGGGCTCCTACCAGAAATTAAGCCGGATGTGGTGACTCATGCGTGTCATCCAGCACTTTGGAAGAAAAGGGTCGTACAGATCTGTGGGACTCCAAAACACGCCATGCTGCAAAGGAGGCCAGCCGATGGCAGTACAACAAGTAGGCAAGTGAAATCCTCTGTCGTGTGTGTGGGTTTTCACTGGATACTCTGGTTTCCAAACATATGCAATAATACCATCAAGTGAAAGGCCAAACAACCCAATGCAGAACCCTCTTCAAGAAGTGAGACCCAAGGAAACCTTTCTGGATAACAGATTTACACAAATAAGTCACGCTACAAGTCAGACATTCTAAAAATCAAACTCGCATTAAAAAAAGATGCAATTTTTATCGCTTTATGCTAAATTATGTCTTAACAACCATGTTAAATGTGGTGACGTGTATATGTAACTAACGGGAAGTACCCGGCGTTGCCTGGGGGAAAATATTTTTTTCAAAGCTTCTCTTAAAAACACAACATATACATACACAAATACTAAGCTGTTGTGACAGCCCAGCGTGCTGTTTTGCCCATTTGTCAGTCAACAAAATTATACGAGGCTTGCAGAAGTCCAAAAATTAATAGAAAGTGGGGGGTAAATAGTTGATCTCAAAAGTTTCCGAAAATTGTCAACCCCCCCCTAAAAAAATATGCGTAGGCATATATACCTACACACCCTACATACAATAGAGTAGTATCTACCGACTCTACAGTAGTATCTACCGACTCTACAGAGAGAGAATGTCGATGCGTGTTCTCTCTCTATGTATCTTTGTGATATCTGTCTGCTTATATGTCTGTCTATAGTTTTCTGGTTAGATTTTTGTTGCTATTTCTTTTATACCTGATGATGATTGCTTGTGTTGCAATGGAAACGTCGTATGCTATTATTGAATTAATTATTTTATCTTTATATGTGACTTTACCGAAAGAACCAAAGAGCAAGTCCTGCAGTCATGAAAGCTCCAAATTAAGATTCCTTTGTATTGTCGAACTTGTCTTCTGCATGGTTTGTTCTATTCTCATTCCTTCAATGAGCTTCAAGAAGACATCTGCATGTAATTTCCACGAATAGCAATATTACCGATTATTTCTCGCACGATTCCATGTAATTATCCCAAGCAAAATAATTTCCTTTAACTTGACAAACCACTAGAAATTTTCCTTTCCACACGTGTAGGTAGCAGCATACATGAGCACGCGATACTTTAGCAGTGATCACACCTGGTGCTACCAGGACAATAGTCTGCGCATTGCTCTCGGTCATGGGACAAACCAGTAGCTCACTGGGAGGGTACACGGCGGCACTCCTCGAGTTACGGCTTTGGCACGGGACCACAAACTATCGACGACTCTGCAGAGCTTACTTGCAACTGCAGTTTTACATTAAGAACTTTGTACCATTCTTGATTTTTTTTTGCACCTTGTTTAACCGTTCAATTGTCTGCAACTCTGGCTGTATGTTATACTTGTATTTCTTCCAAGGTCTAGCTCGAAAGTGATTTGTTGTATCAATGGTTTACCATCTCATTTAAATATAGGATACTAGCGGGAAGTACCCCGGCGTTGCCCGGGGGAAAAATATATTTAAAAAATGTCTTTAAAACATAACATATACGTACACAAGTACTAAGCTATTGTGAAAGCACGGCATGCCGTTTGTCCGTTAACAAAATTATAAGAGGCTTGCAGAAGTCCAAAAAGTTATAAAAAAGTATGTGGGTAAACAGTTGATCTCAAAGGTTTTCGAAAATTGTCGACCTCCCCCTTCAAAAAATATTTTTATCCCCGCGTAGGCATATATACCTAAACACCCCACATACAATAGTGTGAGTAGTATCTGCTGACTCTGTAGTTGTATCTGACTGTACAGTAGTATCTACTGAGCCTAGTAGTAGAAACTGACTGTAGTAATAACTACTCACCGTAGTAGTACCTACGGACCCTAAAGTAGCATCTACCGACTCTATAGCAGTAACTACCGACTCTGCAGTAGTATCTAATGACTATAGTAGTACCTACAAAAAGACTGTGGCATTGACGAGAGGGAATGGCGCGGTGAATGTTGTAAATATGAGGACGATGATGATGATGCGTAAGTGAAAGGGAGGTGAAGATGATGAGATGAACGATTTGATGGAGGATGCCTATGGAGACGGGGAGGGTATCGGTGATGACGCGGGGGAGGGGAAAACGAGGAAGGGCAGACGAGTGAGACTAGATGGGTCTTTTGAGGAGTGGGTGACCATTTGATGTGCAGAGTCCATTCCAGTGCAGAGGGCGCAAAGAACGAGAATGAACTAAACAAATGCTGAAGAGCACACAAAGCAGCATGCAGAAGCTCGGGCAGGACCCGCCGCCACAAGGGATGATGGCCCATGGTCGAGATTCACGACGGATTGGCAGCCAAGGGAACACTCAAGAGGAGACATTAATGGAAATCGGTGTGCTGAATAGATTGTTGCATCGCCAAGACCACGAGCAGGCATCGACGTCTCAAGGAGGATTCATCTAGATGTGGAGAGACCATGGTTGCCGATGAAAATATACATCCAAGTGAAGGGCATAATTATTATATATATTCAATGTGATGTCTGCGTAAGAATATCAAAACATTTACCATTGCAAATTTTTCTTTCCTTTCCCCACAATCGGTCTTCACATAAAAAAAGCAAACTCCACGGCAGAGATGCTTTTCTGGACATTTCAACCCCAAAGCAAATACTCGAGCAATATTTCCAAAGTAACACGAGCTGCTTAAGAAAATACCATTTGCTGTAAACTACGTGGCACCAACTGTCCCCAAACACAATACCTAAGGATTCCCTGCTCACATTCGAATTTTCAGTAAACGCAGATTTCATTTGTCCAGACGATCGTCAAAACACTTTGTCGATCAAACATCCAAGGTTGAATTTTTTTGTAACTCTACAGCCCTTTGTAAAAAAAAAACTGCTGGATAAAGGCCTCCCCACGCAGTGTCAGTCAAGTTGGTTGTTTATCCGTACTTCACCATGCTGGCTATTGCGAGTTGGTCAAGTGGGGTGGGGGCAGGGCCGGTTTTAGATACTCGCCACGGACGCTTAGCCATGGCTGGGAATTGCTGCGCCGCCAAGATGAATGGCAAAAAACTAAATATTTTTTCTTGAAGCAAAGACGACGTCGCTGCTGTTCCAATTCATGTGAGCTGCAACAGAGTAAAGCTGCGTGTGGCTCTGCAACACAAACTCTCGAAATGTGTTCTTGTTGCGTGTGCAAAACCATTACTTTGTGGAACTTTTTATGTTTTAATATCCGTATTTTTGAGTACAAATATAAACACACACTCTAAGATTTACACAAAGAGAGAAAAAAGACCAAAAAAAGACGGTGTAAGCCTTCCACGCTCACTTCCCGGGGAGAATGTGCAAGCTTAGAGAGAACAAGCCTGGACCTGCATAGCCCGCCGGTTAAATATAGCACTGATAAACCTGTCCAGCCTCTCTCAAATTCCTCTGGGCTGCAGGGGCACAAAGCAGCAGCAAGCGTTGGTTCGGCCTCAGGAAGGAAGAAGTCACTTGACATTCTTGGTGGTGACATCAACCACCCATTGCACTCCACAACCTCCAATGGGTCGGTCTGGCTTTCAAGCACAACTGCTCACCACGAGATGTGCGATGTAACAATTACCTGCCCCCCCCCCCGCCCCCCCCCACAGCAATTCCTACTCGCAATCATCACTCCTTACACCCCCCTCCGCCCCTGAACTCAACATGCTGCCCCCCCCCTCCCTCCGGAAGCCTCAACAAACAAGCTGATCGGGAGGAAGAACAACAACAGCGGCAATTAGGGGGCAATTATACCGCTGTTATTATTAAACAGTGGGAGTTGCAAATGGGAATGCGGGAACCAGAGTTCCCCGTTTCACTTCCCCACCGTGGCGGGCGATTGGAGAAACAAACACGGCGGGTGGAGGATTTTTGCCTTTGAATTAATCACTCCCTGACTGCACCCAATGTCATCAGATCTTTTGAGTCTAGTAGGTCCGAGCCTCAGTAAGTACTTGAAGAGTGCTCCTGAAAAATCTATCTAAAAGATAAGTTATTCTTTTGCCAAATAAAATAATGGTTATCTCTGAACGTTAACTCATTTTCAAAGTTCCTATTATACAGAATTTGTCTTTTCTATGTATATACAAATTATGTATCGTTGTAAACACAGTACTGAAGTGCAATTATACATGTATAATATTATTTTGCTATAAAGTAAACAAACACTACAAAGGGTTATTTTTCATGTGAAACACGGAACATTTTACTCAACTTCTTTGACTTGCCGATACAAACAACTGCATGGTACACCCGCCGCTGTATACATTGCAGGTCTGCCTCGGACAAGAGATGTTTGGTCTAAAAAAGATTCTCACCCGGCTATGAATCGCTCAAACTTTATACTTCACACTATCCACCTCTCAATGTTCGCCAATTTCTGCACTCAAATGGAAATTAAATCATTGCATGCGTCGAATAGCTGCTAAAAATGTAATCCTGCCATGTAGTCTACTTCATCATGAATACGCTTCTCAACCCATCTTGTGCAACTTGACAAAACGCACAGCGACTTATCGCTCAAGAGTAATGGCTCTACAAATGCCATCCTCGCTGGCTGAACACCCCTGTCATCACACACCACCAATCAATTTGTCTTTCCGTGTTATGAAAAGCAGATTGGCCCATTTGCTCTCTTAACTGTAATGCTGCCCTGCCTTCCGTATTGACGTCTGCACATTACGAACTGCCCAAGCGAACTCCGCATTTTGCGTTCGGCTGCGGGGGTGGTCAGGTGTTATTTTTCTGCGCTGACCAAAATGTAGTCGATCTCAGGAGCTCAAATGCGAAAAACAAAAAAACCGATTCCAAGCCCGTTGTGGCACCACCAACTCCGCCACTTTGTCCCCACTTCCTGCAAGCTGTTGGAGCAGTTTGATGGATACTTTGATCGAGCGATCGGCATTGTTCAAGGGTTTTTGTTCACGAGAAAACTTTAAAAGTCATAATGACGCCACTATAATTACAGTAGGTCATTCAAATGTATGGGAACGATGTTGCATGAGTGGCTGACCCTAACTTTCAAACTTGTTTTTCTTCCTCTCATTCACAACGGTTCATTATTAATGTGACGGGCAGGATATACAGGCCTTGGTACACATCGACAAGTTAAGAGGCATGTGTGTTTGGGTTCTGTCTCCCTTTATAGGAACTGTACGGAATCTCTTTCTGCGAGATCTCCTCAATGCACTCTCCATCTGTTTAGGAGTCAAGAAACTCGGCTATGAAATGAGCAATACACAATTTCATCGCTGCTACTCAGCTCAACAATAAATTAACCCAAGCCGTGTTTTGCATAACTATGATGCACCGCAGCTTTTATGGCAGAATTTTTGCATAACGGTTTCATTTAAAACAATACAAACCAAACTGGTGAACCGTTAACGAGCGTAAAAGCAGACTTCGGAATTTTAACAGCACGCTTGCCTCACAAGGTGGGCTGAAGATAAATTAATGTAAACATTTCAGTTTCATTTATTAGGTATAGCCCTGCGAGCCATGCGGCTCTCGACTCGTGAAACGTTGCATAAAACCAGCGGCGACAGAGCTGTGACACGCCACCGAGACGATAAAAAGAGCACACAACAAAATCGTTCAATTTCAGCAGCGTTCTTCACTTCTTGCCACGAGAGACGCGAGCAAAACAGCGGCTCGCGCTCAACGAGCCGTGGCAGCATTGGTGGTGGCCAAGAACGCCCTCAGCACGCACCGGCGCTCGCCTCGCGATGCGTGCGACAAACTTGGCACGCGCGCGTCAACGTGCCACCGCACCGCCCCGGGCGCAGGGGGGGGATGTCACCGTGCCATCGCACCGCCCCGAGGCGCAGGGAGGGATGTCACCGTGCCACCGCCCCCCGCCCCGAGGCGCAGGGGGGGATGTCACCGTGCCACCGCCCCCCGCCCCGAGGCGCAGGGGGGGATGTCACCGTGCCACCGCCCCCCGCCCCGAGGCGCAGGGGGGGATGTCACCGTGCCACCGCCCCCCGCCCCGAGGCGCAGGGGGGGATGTCACCGTGCCACCGCCCCCCGCCCCGAGGCGCAGGGGGGGGATGTCACCGTGCCATCGCACCGCCCCGGGGCGCACCGGTGGATGTCACCGTGCCACCGCCCCCCGCCCCGAGGCGCAGGGGGGGATGTCACCGTGCCACCGCCCCCCGCCCCGAGGCGCAGGGGGGGGGATGTCACCGTGCCATCACACCGCCCCGGGGCGCACAGGTGGATGTCACCGTGCCACCGCCCCCCGCCCCGAGGCGCAGGGGGGGATGTCACCGTGCCATCGCACTGCCCCGGGGCGCAGGGGGGGATGTCACCGTGCCAGCCACTGCGCCAGGGCACACCGGTGGATGTCAAGGTGCAACAGCAAAGCCCCGGGGGGCATGGGTGGATGTTGAGGACGGCCGTGCGGCATCTCCACCCCGCTCCGCAAACACAGACGGTGATACAAGACATCGGAAACGCACGCACATTGCATTATTAGTGCACCGCGCTCATAAAGTGTGCACCTCCGATTTGCACGGTTGGCTCCATACGGTGCAAAAGAAGTTCAACATACGTACCAGCTCACCTGTTAATGCTGTAGTGTGATTTTGTACAAAGTAGAGAACGCCTCTAAGCCAAGGAACTAATATCCGGAACCAAACCGAGCGGTGAAAAATCTTATTGTCCGTGGGTGGAGCCTTCATAAGATCCACCAATGTCTTCAGATAACGAGTGACCCCGGATGTGAAGCAAAAGCATCCTACTATTATTATTATTCAAGCTTATCAGCCGATTATTACAGCTACCAGAAAGTGGCATCCTGAAAGCACTGCATTCACCTTGTTAAAATCACTATCACATTTTCACAAATAAGGCGAGTTACTCAGAAATAGTGGATAATTCATCCTATTATGGTGTAGATCCATGTATGGAAAAACCCAGACTTACGTATGAGCCAACGGCACTCCCACATGAAAGATAGAATTGAGAACTTTTACTGTATTATTGCATACAAAACATATCTTGAACTTGAGTTAGTTGAATTGTTAAGTTAAGTAGTTTAAATAATAATAATACAGTAACGAATTGGCATGTTCAGTTTAAAAAAAGCCTTTATTACGAATAATACAGAGGGAATAACAGAAGTCTAATCATCAAAGTTTACGCGTCAAGAAATATTACACTTTCTTAACGAGGCAAATGTTTCTTCACGCAGTGCTCCGCACAAAAAAAAACCCAAATAAAGTTTACGCGTGTTTTTAAAGGCGGCCTCGTTCGACCACTTCATTGCGACGTGCGAAGAAAACAAACCAGCTTCTCTCGGTCGGTGCGCAGACGTGGGGCAAAGGGAGAGGAGGAGGGGGGGGTCAGCATACACACGGGGCAGTATTAATTGGTGACCTCGCCATACAGCACACGGCTTTGTGTGGCCTTGAACACATGCGATGCTGTTTGCCGTTAGCAAGGCCCCGAAGAACTAATGGCAAATTAAGTAAAGGCGGACCCGGGAACACGTTTAGTCTGGGCGGTAGCAGGTGGACGGGAAACGCCGGGTCACTGGGGCGTTGTCGGGTGGGGGTGGGTGGGGGATCCAAGAAAGGATGCCGCCGGTTATAGATTTTCCAGGGGTCCCAAGTTCCAAACCAATACGTCCTCAGATTTCGAAAAGATAAGCAGAATTGGGCCTAAATAGTGCTTCGATGGGTCCACGCGTTGTCACGTGTTTGTCGGTGGCAGGGCTACGTGGTGGGTCAGAGCCGCAGTGCAAGAAAGATTAATTGTTGTACCGTACTCGGCGACCAGAGTTCAATTCCCCACCAACATTGGTTGCAAGTAATATCAGAGACAGTTTTGGACCACCACCATCACAACACCACACTGACCAGCGTGGTGAAGTATGGTCAATAATCCTCAATCCACACAGATAACAGGAAAACTCGTCCAGCACTGAACTGACAAATGGGCCGTCCATGTGGGGAAAAAACAAATCTTTGCTGAAACCATTGGCTTTTAAAGTCTGTGAACGGAAAGATGCGACTCCCTACTCACGGCCACGTCAGAAGTGCCGGCGCCATGAAGAGGGCGCCGCTGGTGGAGATGCCGGCCACGTGGCAGCCGTCGCTCGCGGCTACCGACCGTCGGCAGCTCTCCCAATTGGCTTCGAAGTGGGTCACAGGCCTGTGCCAGTCGCGATTCGGCGAGCCGCGACCGCGCATTGGTTGCCACCATCGTTGTTGTTATTATTATGATACCTCGCTGCATGACAAGACATGCATCATTCTGCTACAAATCATAAAAGTTTCACAATTTTCTAAACCAGAGCCAAACACAGTGTGCATATTGCACATTACGTAATGCAAGCAAGAAATTTTCGAGGTAATGATTTTAGCTTCTCCCGAACGTTGACGGCAAATAATTGCAAAGCAACAATTCTTTATTGGCCTTGTGTCTTGAAGCACACGACACAGATTGGCTCATTACACAGAATTGCGATTCATACAAGACACGTCACAATGTACACAACCCAGTGCCGGTTGATTCAAAAGATATGTTCAAATGTTACCGTGTCGTTTATATTGTCGTTTGCATAGTTATGTCCATGTTATTCATTCTAAACGCAACACCGGCATGTCAATTGCATAAATGGTACATCACCCATTCTTGAAGCTTACAAATCTACGAAGAATCGTTTTTAAAAATCAACATTACACAATTACTATACTTTCTTCATACACGCTGCAGACCCTGCACCACACGTCAACAAAAAATGACACGAGGTACACATTGCATCGTTCACCCCCATACCAGGCAACGAAAATAAAGGAGACCAAAATGCTTGCGCTCGGATGCCAACGGCGTAAGATAAAAATATATTTTTAAACGCGTTGTTTTCCTAAAGGACACATTTATAGCGAGCGGTGGCTGTGGGCCGTCGCCGGTGTTCGGTTTCAACGTAAAGTGCACAAGGAATGCCGGGAAGGTTGGCGCCACACGTAAGATGGGCCCGCATTCTCCTACCCGAGCCTGGACGCCACGCAACTCCAAAACCGGGACACAAAACTAAAAAACCCAAAAAATCTCAAACGCCCAGCAATGCTGCTTTGTACTGTAGATGGGACCCCCTTTCGTCAATCCACTGCTGGATCAGGGGTTCTCCACACGCCGTGTAGGCTGTCGTGGGGGTTGTTTGACCGTACTGCAGCACCGCTTGGGTCGCTGTGGGTTTGGCGAAGAAGGCTGGGAGCGTAGACGTGGGAGCATGAACACGCGGTACAACAATTGCATTTATTGCACCGTGCCCTGCCTACCATTCCGTTGCGCAGACCCGCTTGCTGCTTATTACAACCTGGTGTGCATCCAAAGCATTCCAAAGTGATTTGATCATAAGCCAATTTTTGTATTACCCAAAATATTTTTTATTTATATACACGTAAAAATTCACCCTAGCTCACCATGATTTTATGAATTGTCACAAATGTGGGTCATGATTTAAATGTAGACTAAATATTTTCTTGTCTCATTGTACCAACTGCTTTCTATCACCTTGTACTAGCCCAGGTCAGCAGCCAAAATGACAAGAGCCGACATTTTTTCAAATTTGGTAAAAACCTCGATATTTCAAGAACCGCAATGCACTGTGGTGAATACGAGACAGTGGGTCCTTAATAAAGAACGTCACCGAGCAGTCCTTAAAAAGAGCCGCACGCGGCCACGGAGCCCCAGGTTGCCGACCCCTGCGTTAGCCTGACAATGACATTTGCTCACGGGTTTCACGAATTGTAAATAAATCGCTCCTTACGTGTGCGATGCGACGCACGCATCTGCGAGTGTGGCAATACATTTCCATCGAAGAATTTGACGATACGTGCGAAAGCGTTTCACCCGAACTGCCGATCACAGGACAGACAAAGCACGCCGCTCTGAGCAAAACACTCCCCAGGCGTAAAAACTCCCGGGACAGCTGGGTGCTCTCTGCCCAACATCGTTGCCTCCCATGCACCTTTCAAAGCGCCTGCTGGCTCCTTTGTTTAGAGCCAACTCAAGCTACGGGGTTGACTTCATGGGAAAGACGTAACACAATACATTACGCTACCCTATTAGGTATTTGCAAATACATTTTGTGGTTTAAGATGAGAAGACGCACACGTACGCGAGTAATAAAGCACCTCCTGGCAGCCGCCAAGAGCCCTCAACTCTGAAGGAGGCGCACTGCCTGAAACCTCCGATGAGTGTACAGTACATGGTTTGTGTATGTTAAAAGAAGATGGGGGTGGTAGAGTGAGCCAATGCTTATTGCACTGCACCAAGAACCTGGCCATCTGAGTTTGATTCCAAGCCATGACAAACATCAATTGCGAGTTTTAGATCCGAACCGGTCCTGGGCATCCCTGTCATCAACTGCACTGAGCAGACTGGTGGAGTATGGTCAAACTAGTAAACTATATAGAGACTCAACCCTAAAAACAAACGGCTGTCTCTTATCGGCAATCACCGAGGATGTGTGCCTAGGGCTGTCCAAAGCTTCACTCATGAGAAACAAAAATGACTTTAAAGTTACGGTCATTATGGCACTCCTGATTTCACTCCCATACATTTAAATGCAGTAATGCAGTGATGTCAATAAATAATTATTATTTAACAAATTTCTGCAATTAAGTAAATATTTTTTTATAATTTAACTTAAACCATGTGTCCAACAGATCAAGACAAACGGATGAGGTCAACATCGCCCACGGCTATTACTGCTACCGCTGGATTAAGACATCCCCATGCCATCACCATCTCTTACGGTCTCCAACACAACAATCCCTCTCGATGTCGCACACAATCCGATTCCATCGCTCCCACCATCTCTGCAGTGGATGTCCCTCTGGGGCACACTGCTCCGTCATCGGTCGAGGACCACCGGTAATAATCCCTTCTAGTATCCCACCTAAGTAATTGTTGACACAATGTCCGACTGTTTGTCTTCCCGTCTCCGTTTAATTCCCCTATACACATGTACAGCCCATGTACAGCCCTGTTTTGCCAATAGGTTGATGGAATTATCTGACCATATCATACCACACCAGTTAGTGTGGAATGAAGGTGAGGGAGCCTTGAAGTACATTATAACAATGATTTTGCTACACTGCCCTGTTGTGCATCATCTGTTGCCCACAATTTCGCTTTAGTGACTTTAAATACACAACCATCAAAAACCATAAATACTACTACCACCACCCCTGCCTGCCAGGTGGCTTGGCAGTACAGAGAGCGGCTCGCAAATCATAAGGGTGCAAGTTCAAATCCTGGTTAGAGGTTGACTCAACACATCATCCCTCCAGGGTCAATACAATGAGTATCACTGTGTAGAAGTCAACAGTGATGGATGGATGGACTCACCCCCGCCATAGGAATGTGGCATTTCCTCCACTGGCTCAGGGCTGTAAACAGGCAATGAGCACCGCAATAATATTCATTTGAGCAGGAAATCACTTTGACGTTGACGTTTGACCACCACCACCACCAACAACAATAAATTTATGTCACTTTGTATCCGGTGTCGTAATGTTTACAGCACCCGCCAATACCCCGTGTCTCCATTGACCCGGACTTGGAAATCATCAGCCCTTGCCCCCAGCAAGGGCCTCTTAGCACACAGGCAAGTCAGTTGAACCAGCATGAAATGATATGGGCACACTAAGCCGCCCTATCATGGGAATGAAATGCAGCTGGGTGTGGTGGTGACCACCGACCGCCACGCAAGACCCAGAAGTACACTTTTTTTTAATGGTCTCGAATTCCCCCCCCCCCCCCCATTTCATTCAAAGTGTTATCAGGGTCATGCTACGACACAAAGCATCCAAGGATAGCTTATTGTTTCATGTCTGATGGGTATGAAATTGATTAAGATTTCTTAAATATTGCAATGTCAAACCTGTACGAATACAAGATAGACTTAAAAAAAACCGGAATTACCAACGTCTTGAAAAAAAATTGTCTGCATTTTAGTCAAATTGTGGTAGTTGATGAAGTTTCCATGCACAATTTGGGCACATGGCAATACTATGTTATAGAATGACCTGCAGAAGGAGACTTCATAGAACCGCTGCCAAAATCAGTTCAAGTGGCCTTGTGGTGCATCAAACCGTGCCATACTGCAGACAAATGTTCACCAAATGGCACTCAATCTAATATTATTTTCATCCTCACACAGATGGAATTTCACCAAATTAAGACAAAAGTCAAAATGAATGTTTTTGTACACCCATTAGTCAATGGACTGTGACAGTAAACTCACTCCACTAGAGAACCGAGTGTCATTGTAGGTGGCTCAGCGGTTTCAAACCCAGATTGTCAGTGCTGCCGATTGATTGCTCCGATGCATAAGCCACCTGGTCACCACCACACCCCGAGGCCCTTTAAACACAGACCACAATGGTACATTACACCAAGAGCCTTTATCCAAACAGCCCTGTGGCAAACAACAATGCAGGTGATTCAAACCATGAGCATTCCTGTATAAACGATGTCTCTCCTCTGATTAGCCCCAGGTCTACCATGCAAAAAGATCATTTATCTCAACGTGCTCCTACCTGTTTATATATACTGTAGGGCAAAGGAGAAAAAGCGGTGCGTGGTAGACGCCTATGCAGAAACTTGTCCACTGTTGTACTATATTTCTGTGCACCCCACATTCAACAACCAGCACTGACCAGCATGGTAAAGCGTGGTCATACACTCCTCGTGACCTGCAGGCTGCGGGGAAGCCCTCATCCAAAAGTGGAGCTGTACGTGTCGGTGATCGGAAGGAAATCGGAAAAAAATTATTGGTATGTCTTCAGGTCTAAAGACATACCAAGGCTCCCACAAAGCCACGCGGGAGGGCATGTGGTACAGTTTGGCGTCAGCTATCGTAGAGTGCGGTCGTGTCGCTACAGTTCTCTGCGGCGAGTTACAATGTCTCTAAAACCAACGGCACTACGCCTCTCTAAGTAAAAATAACGCCGAGCCGCGTGAGCATTCCGAGAATCGGCGGTGAAAGGGACCCCCACCCTGGAACTTGCAGACGTCTCGAAATGGGAAAGGGTTAACAAACACGGCTTGCATTCACCACCACATGTGAAGGCAACGTATATTGAACTGAAGCACTTTTGGAGACGCATTTTAAAAACCGTGAGACGAAAGAAAAAGGTCAGCTCTTAAAGCACGGACAATTATCCGGCAGCATGTGGTTTGGAGCCAGTGTAATCCGACAAAACCAGTTTTGGGAAGAGGGAAAAAATTTAATAATGAACTCCACCATGTCCAGACAATGTGCACGTGTTGTGTGCAGGCGCCTCGCATTAAACGCAGCAACAAGCAAACCCAGAACATCACTGGAAAACTTGACAGCCCATGACTCAAAGACTCTTCATGATAACAAGGTAATGTTCACAATCTGCAAACGTTCTACGAGAGCTCCTCTCACGGAGTGTATCTGCGCAATCTGTTGGGCGGTTTTTAATCTTTGCCAAAACCGTAGACTTCGAATCTTCCTTATTGCTAGCATGGCGATTAAACTTTTTCTGAATGTGTAACTCGACCCCATTAACCTTTACGTGCCAAATTTGGCAAGGAGGTAATTTTTTTTAAATTTCGTGGATTCTCTTCTGATCTCCCGATGAGTGGCGGTTTGGTGGCGAGCGGCACTCTACGTGTTGCCGTTCACACGATAGCAATAACAAATTTTGGCTTGGCGTGGCCCGAGAGGGTGAAAAACCAAGAAAATAAAACCAAAATATGAAATACCATAATAATGTGATATTGGATTGAGTAGCGGGGATGTGCGCTTACATTGAAAGACAATGCTACAGCATTAACCTGGAGCAATAACATATTCGTATATGCAATAATCACGGAGCATTTAATTACAATTATTTTAGACCGCTCTCAGGAGCTGCCTCGCAAAAAAGACAAGTCAGGTTTTCCAAACCCCACATGAACGACCTTTGCCTTCGCAAAACATTTCACGCCTCCAAGTGACATCGGCGAGAACGCCGAACGTGTTGTTTTCCGAATTATTGTCAGTTCCAGAGCTCCCATCTTTCGCCTTATCGACAAGATCGTCGTGCGTCAGAGAGGTTAATATGAAGCCCTATATTAAAACCAGAGTTCTCTCTCTCCCGCTCTGGGGACGTGTGGCTAAGCCAGCACGGTGTTCCAAGCGCTCATCGTCAAGCCTGCGACAAAGCTAAAATGAAGAATCCTTATAATGGAATAAATTGCTTTTCATCAAGAGCCACACAGCGTGAAAATGTGATCTCACGATCTTTAATTTTCGGCGCTCCCAAGGCTGGCTCGCCCATCTGGAATTATTGCTTCCACGTGCAGCAGTTGCGACTGAATGCCCACAATGCAACTATCAAGGCGCCCGATAAAGGTTCATAGAAATCCGAGCGTTTACTGCGCAATCATTCATATTTACCTGCGTCTAAAAAGAGCAACCATGCAATACACTTACTGGCTCGCTTGATGAAGAAAATATATTGGAGGTGGTTGCATAAGGGCTGAAATTTACAGCATTCCGGTCGAACTTTGGTTCGGCACCGGCCGGTAACGGAGTGGTTTGAATAGCAGCTCAAACGTTTATGGACCTGGTTTATGACAAAACTATCTGCACTGTATCACCCCCCCCCCCCCCCAATGCTGTGACACCACACCAGCACAGGAATGCAGTTTAAAAGCGTCAATTTTTACACCCTTAGTATCCACGATGATTAACGCTTACTTGAGAACTCACGCAAAATCCCGGTGTTGTAATACACCTTAAAATTGCGTGCGCTTGCCTATAGGTTGGAAGCACTGGCTGAATATCTATCTAAGCATTTAGGTACAGAAATCCCCCAGCCATCATCCATGCAGTGAAAACCTTCCCTTTCCCCCCCTACGCCTATGAGCAACCGTCTGCTTTGTCTACAAATTAAATACACCCACCCTATCTCTCCAGCGTCTTGAGATGCGGTCGCAATGAGGCGCCACGGACATTCTAACCGTCATCGTATTGTAGACGGTGAAAGAGGCGAACGTGTCGTTGCTCCCACTGGCCAACAAAATCCACCAGCAAATAGAACCAAACTTGTCAACAAAAACGAATGAAGGTACTTTTTAAACACGCAAGCAGAGTTTACCGGTTCCAAAAAAAATCCCCTACTTCTACATTTCATCAGGGTAAACGACCACCCCCCTCCCACTGCCGATTTAAAAACATGGGGGGGACACAGGAGGGCGACATTTCAGGGGGCTGACGTCAGACAAAAATGGAGAGGGATGGGAGGTGAGAGTTCACCGCTGCGAGATCGTCTCCATCGCCGGTGGCACGCGTGCTGCTGCTGCGCAAAAGCCTGCGCGACCGTGCCTTA
Organism: Lethenteron reissneri; assembly: GCF_015708825.2. NCBI lineage: Eukaryota > Metazoa > Chordata > Hyperoartia > Petromyzontiformes > Petromyzontidae > Lethenteron > Lethenteron reissneri. The sequence continues at coordinate 654,872 of NC_083823.1, read as the reverse complement.
ATGACAAGCTTTTATATTTACGAGATCTAACTAAAAAAAACATTTATTATTATGGAACGTGGGTGCAATCCCGCACAAGTCCACCAGGGATGCACTGTACGGCAAGCGCTCAGGACTCTGCGAGAGAGAAATGCCACCGGCCCCGTGTCCCACCCAAGGTGCCGGCCAGAAACACGCAGAGGCGGGGGCTGCATCGTCGTCATATGAACGCTTCTCCTCTCTGGCCGTATCAGCGACCGTATCGCACCTCCGATTAGCATGGTTGGCTACGTGCGGCGTGAAAAGAAGTTCAACGCACGTACGTATCGGCAGCCGCATCGCGGTGGGCCATTCGGATGAATGGACTCGAGTGCCTATCTCTCGCGCTGCGGTGTGCTGCCAACTATGGGAGATGCAGAAATTATGAGGTTAGGAAATGAAAGGGAAGGTATGGAGTGATGGAATGAATAAATAAAGCGAGACACTTGATACACGGTAACAAAGACCAACAGACATTGGTCAACTACGGTAACATTGTAGGATTTTGGGCAGTGTTTTTAAAGTTGCATGTACGTACGAATGTTGAACTTCTTTCGCACCGTACGTAGCCAACCATGCTAATCGGAGGTGCGAAACACATGTACAATTAAACACCAAGATCTGAGAAAAAAAACAGCACATTCATTATCACTATCGCCAATCATGATCTTGCGAATAAATCCACCTATAGCTCCTGCTGAACATTAGCAAAGTCTATCGCTGCCCCTCCACGGTGGACGGCCCTTTCATGCACAATCCCTCCGTTCACTGCCACCCTCATTAATCTCGACCATTAAGTGCCTGGCGATTACTCAGCCACGGGGGTTGGCATCTGAACTCTCTACCAATGTGGCACAAGTCCTGCAGTATGTATGGGGAACCTCTGCCCACTGCAGCCATCATAAAAGCCAATATTGCTGTTAACATGTTATGATATTATGTGTCATCATCACTGGCACGACTGCCCATTTACTTGGTCCCTGATCACCACTGCTGCAATTAATATTTTTAGCAAGTGTTAAAAATACCCCTCTTTGACAGTAACAGCAATAACAGCTTTTTTAAATATTAATTAAGCTGCACCTGTTAATCCTTTATAGAGGCTCCACTAACAAACTACTGGATAGACCTACGGCAATTATACACACGTGTACATTGTAATATTCCATTCTCTGTAATTTGGAAAAACGAAATAGATTACAGTTAAAGCTGACTCCATACATCCTCCGCATGTCTCTGGAGACCAAGAAGCGTTGACACGTGGAGCCTAAGACCAGGGATCAAATTAAACGCTCGTGCCCTGCCACCAAGTGAGATGAGGGGGAGAGGCCGAGAGAAACGTACTCGAGCCTTGACGACTCGCGCATTCGTGTTGTTGTTTTACGGCATGCGAGTGCTGGCAGCCTACAGAATGCAACCATCGTCATCACCGTGGCCTCGTACACACAGGGCGTTGACAACAAAAACCTTTAGTAAAACACCGGGGTAGGTTGAGCAAATAAAGACGACCACGTGGTCACTTTGGGTGATGGTGGAGAAGAGAAAGGAACCACTTTATTTCGAGATCAGCACATCTTATGTATTAAATCCGTCATTGGCATATGCTCCCTACCTACACCAACACGCACTTACCAGCGTGGTCAAGCTCGGTGAAGTGACGCCACCATGAGGCACACGGCGTGGGGGGGGGGGGCCATCGCCCATCAGGAGATGAAGACAAATGGGCTGTATCCGTGCGCACACACATCTCTGATGGGGTAACTGTGACCTTGAAATCCGAGTGTCAGGCGTACAATGAGGGCTCAAGCTAAACTCCACAATTTGTGGCGCAATGGACCATCGACAGTTGTCCAGACGCCCATGTCCGGTGTGTTAAATGTGTCACATGGGGCGACCGATTTCTGTCTCGCTCTCACCTCTTTCAGGCCAGGCCATTGTTATCACCCAACACCGCAGGCTTTGCCAATCCGGCTCCATTTGCGCCAACGTATGCAAAAGTTTCAAATTAAATCTACCTCGACAACACGCTTGTTTTGTGTGTCACCTGAGACAATCCTGGTCCAAGCCTCGCCAATCGTGATGCCATTAGCATCGCGGCAATAATTCTACACTCCGGCTTGTATCCACAAAATGACACCGGGGGTCAAAAAATGTCATAATTTATCTCGCTTGCAATACCACACCCTGGTGAATCACAGGAAACTCAAAAATGTAACCTCAGCAAAACAGGCCCCAATTCAACTGCAACCAAATGGAACGAGAACTGCAATATCAGCTCGCCGCGGTACGGGTGAACGAGCTGCGCCAGTTGCGAAAAATCCGACGCTTTGACACAGCTCCGGCACCCCGAGCGTACGACGACCAACGAGTTACGACAACGGCGCTCCCAACACGAGTTGCCTAGTGGAGAAAGCAGTGCCAAGCAATTGTCGAATCAAGTGGACAGATTCCAAAAGTACAAACTTGCACAAGATTGATCGGTGAACAGAAAACACCATGGCTCACAAAAGCACCTCGGCTCGAGAGAGGGTAACTCTTGAGGGTATTTGGTGTATTCTCCCACGTTGATTGCACGTGTTGGAAGAGGTTGGAGTACTCACACTTTACACCACCAATACTAAACAGTGCATTGTGTCTAAATGGAATCACATCTCAGGATGCTTTGCACGAATGAAAAACGACATTCTGTTAAAACGATGCTGCACATTAGGAAGGACGTACGGTTAACCGTGTAAGTCTGCTTAGCGGTCAAGTCACTTTTGAAAGGTCGGTCACGACGCAAACACGGCTACCGCCGAGTGTGCCCGCGCTCCGCACGCCGAGAGGGTACACGGCAAAGAGACGGCGCGTCTTGTTTACTGGAGGTACCCCTGATTGGTGCGCGCGAGAAGAATGGAGGGGTAGCAGACAGGAAGGGAGGTGACCCCCTTCCCATTCCTGCACCACGTTCGGGAAACCGAAGACCGCGGTGCGCAACGAAAACACGGCCCGCCGACACTCATCCCCCGCCCGCGGTGCGCAGCAGCAGCAGCCGCCGTTTGCTCCGGTAGGTGGGCCGTGAGGTTAACAAGGTCGCCCTGGGTCAAAGAGACAATGTTTCACGCGTCTCAATGGGTTTATTTTAACTCAATGGGATTTCTTTCATTTCATAAATACCATGAAAAATTGTGCATATGGATGGATACCGGAACGCTTTCCCACGTGTTTGTCCTCGTAAGTAGATAACTGGCTATAAACCTTCCGAGTCGCGTGAGATTATATGACGTATCGAATTACGTGTGAATACGCCATGTTGGCCAATAGGCTTATATCTATTCAGTGCTGGCTTTTATAAGACACGTTTTGGCCAAAACATTGAATTAATTTGACGACTTTTGTTCATAGCAAGTCCCTAACAGCAACGTGATGTTATGCTAGAAACGTCGGTTTGCTCATTTTTACAAGGGTTATCGTGACTCCATCCGTCTGACCCAATGTCGGCCAGAACGCTTTCAACTTTAAGTTGGACAACAATAAAAAAAGGAACAAAATGCACTGTACTGCACAGTGCACAGGTGCTCAGAGAATAATCCACCACCCCCCTTTTGAAAACAATCGCCCGAAGCCAACAGTGCCCCAGCAGCCACAGGTGTTGAATTAACTCTGACCACATCGACCACCAGCTGCAGACGTGGGGCAGCATACCGCACCTGCAGCTGTCAACGCGAACGTTTTTTTATGGCGGTGTCGAACTCCGGCACGTTGCGGCAACACCAGCAGGGCCAACCCTGTGCCCGCTAATCGCAGGCCTGATCCAAACGTTCGCACAGCCTGGGCATGAACAGCTCAGACGGGGTCACATTTCTGGCCTTCGGTGTACGTTCAACATAAGGCCGACTCGAGGCACGCTTTGATAGAAACAACGTTTTTAAATAGATTACTCTTTTGGACATTTTCTACGTCAATAGAACCGTGTCGAGACTCACCGCTAATTGGACTGCGTAGATGGGAATGGGCCATCCAATCGTCGCAACTTGTCCAATTGGTTTATAATGAGCAATGATTTCGACAGAAATGAAGCGAGCGCGTAACGCCAGTCAAGCGTGCTTAAACCATCTGTAGGTGACATTGACGCAAGTTAACACAATTCATATAAAAAGTATACCAGAATACTATTGCGGTGCTCTAAATACACACGTGTGACTTATACGGTTTTAATGAGTGCACATTAAAATCAGGTCGTCCTGTATAATGCTACACTAATTACATTCAATTAGGCGGCTAGATTGTACTAAGCAATTTTTTCGAGTCTGCATGAACCTTTTATAACAGCTGGCAAAGACGACAATATAAAAACTCATGGGAGGAAACTGGCAAGACAGGTAATACTATCTAGAAAGCACTTCATTTCTGCAGGAGAGGCGTAATATCAAACACAGCGGGTTTGATCGTGCGGCATTTCTTGGGTCGTGCTGTTAAAATAGTTTTTTGGCATTTGTACGTTCGTGCGTGCCATTCGGCGCATTCTTTACAAACGTTTCACTGGAAAAACATTAGCGATTCCTGTTTTTCGTAAGCCGGTAATTGATTGTGAATACGGTTACCAGTTCACCGGTTATTTTGTTTAACAACTCTATTCCGGAGGAGGTATTCTAACCCGATGCGTACGTTTAAATTGGCAATATACTGCCGCGCAAAATAGCCTGCCCTTGGTATCGTTAACACCCCCGCCGCATGCTTCGTGGAGAAGATTCTCCGCAAAATATTTTGGCCGCAGAGACGGAGGAGCCAGGGGGTGGCCGAATGGCCAGTGGTCACGGTGCTCGCCAGAGCTCAGTTTCAATTCCCAGTGCCACCCAATAAATCCGTTTGTTGTCCAAGGATTTACTGCGGCACGCCACTGTTAGCTGAACATCACATTTAAAATAGCCACTTAAGCAAATCTCAAGACTGTCACGGCCTAAATATATGTTGAAGTTGTTAATAACTAAATTAATAAACTTTTTTTAAATATTAGATTTTAAGCCCTTTGTCACTGCACTGCTGAAAGAAGGGCTCCACACAACACGTCGGTCAGGTTTTGTAAAGATTTATATAAAAGACTTAACTATGCTGGTCAGTGCAGGACGTTGGCAGTGGGGCAAGACTGATCGAGATATCACGAACCATTGATGTTTGCCGTGGTGTCCAGGTCCCCCTTGCAAAATGTACTAAGACTGTATGTGCTTCACTTTGGTATAAAAGAGCAATGCAATTGCATAAAGGTGACGTGTTTCTCACCCATTTGTCACTCGGCAAAAGCCCATTAGACAAATTGTTGACGATCCTGAACGTTGGTCCTCTCCCTCTGCTACGGTGGTGTTAATTTTGTTCGATTTCACGTTTTACCAGGTAATGTAATTGGTTGGCAAACAAACTTGGCCACACTGCAATATAAATCATTGAGCTCATAAATCTCAAAACGTCCTATCTCAACATTGGACCTTGACATCCACCACATACCGCTGCATTATTAATGAACAAAGTAAGCAATGATGGTAGTTTACAAAGTGCATGTAAACACGCTTCCTGTTGAATAACATCTTTGTGATGCATTACTACTGCTGCACCACTATGTTCCCCCCCCCCCCCCCCTGAAAGTAAAGAGCACTGGTCTGAGTCGTGACACTGCGCTAACATTGCAGCTAACATTGCGGCGTTCGTTTCTCAACCCACCTCAGGCTATTTTAATTAAGATTCTGGAACCAATTAAAGAACAGGCTGAAAGTGAAACTTGGCAGACGTCTTAAAAAAAAGAGGAAAGCCCATAAATGCGTGCTTACAATCCACAAGAGCGAATGCGACGCAACAGTGGGCCAGACTACAAGCGGCGCCCTCTTCTAACAAGCAAAAAAACGTGTCATGTGCTGTCGGCGGGCGAACGCGCCTATCTGGCCATGTGCAGTTGGAATGAAATTGCCTGCGCTTGGCACGAGGCGGATAATCATTCTGTAACCCAAAGCTATGAGGTAGGGGAGTGTTAACGATTCACCCCTGTGGAGATTTGATGAACTGCTGCAGTTCAGGTTTGTGATTCGAACAAATAACCAATTCTATGTTCGAGTCCAAGGACCAGAGTGGAATAAATTGTTATCACCTAATTTTAATCAAACCGATTTATTGACATGGCTAACAATAGTGAATTACAGTATTTGATAATCCGCTCAAAACCTGCCCCAATACACATTTATTGTCTTAGTTTATGAATGCGCTTCTATTTTTCCTCCCCGTGGACGATGACATTTCTTGGTAAAGTATAGGGCCTTGTGTACCAAGTAGAAAGGTGCTTTAGAAAAGTCATTTATGTTTCAATGGTTCACATAATTCATTGGTATTGGTCACGCAAAGAAGTTGGAACAACTAAAGTTATGCCACTCCAAGTTGGTACAGACAAGTGAACCATCTGGTCTGATGTCATGGACTTTTTTGACAATGTTGATTGTCACACGGCATTTGATGCAGAGAGATTTAAAAAATAAATTAATATTAATCCATGATTCGACTTGTTATTAATCCCCTAATATTCATCAGCACTCCGACAAAACATTTCTAAGACCATTTGTCAAGCCACTGCTGCATGAGGACTCTCCACGCACCATGTGGGTGGTCATCATCATCATGGCTTGGCTTCGCGAACGAAGATCTAGGAAGGACATCCACGTCTTCTGCAGGCACGCTGGTGGCTGAAGAGGCCTATGCGGGACAAGCAGGTCCTGCCACAACAGCTGCAAGTATAGGTCTCATCTGGGATGGGTGCTGAGGGATCATGGTTCTTCCTCCTTCTCCTTTTGTCCTCCATACGGGCCCTGCGGGTATCTTCGAAGAAGGAGGTGGCCTGGTGGACTGTGTGCCGCCAGGAGTTGCGATCAGCTGCTTGTGTTGCCCACTGACGGTGATCGATGCAGCAAGCAGTGAGGGACTTCTTCAGGGAGTCTTTGTATCGCTTTCGTGGTGCCCCTATGTCGCGATGGCCAGAGGACAGTTCCCCATACAGCACGATCTTAGGCAAGCGGTGGTTCTCCATCCTGGCGATGTGCCCTGCCCAACGAAGCTGTGTCTTGAGGACCATGGCCTCGATGCTGATGACCTTCGCTGACTTGAGGACTTCAGTGTTGGCGACGAAGTCACTCCAGTGAATATTGAAGATTGTGCGGAGGCAGCGCTGATGGAAACGCTCGAGGAGACTCAGGTGACGACGGTACGTGACCCAGGACTCAGCGCCATACAGGAGAGTGGTCAGCACAACAGCTTTGTAGACGTTGACCTTTGTGGCTCTTTTAAGGTTTCTGTTGTTCCAGACACGTTTGTATAGTCTGCCAAATGCACTGTTTGCCTTGGCCAGCCTGTTGTCGACTTCGTTGTCGATCTTGGCGTCAGACGAGATGACGCACCCCAAGTAGCTGAACTGGTGGACAGCTTTCAGTTCTGTTTGTTCAATGAAGATGCTTGGTGGATGGTGCTCCTCATGGGGTGCGGACTGATGAAGAACTTCAGTCTTCCTCAGGCTGACTTCAAGGCCGAAGATCTGAGCTGTTTTCGCGAAACAGGACGTAATTCGCTGCATAGCTGCCTCTGTATGAGCAAGGAGGGCGGCATCGTCAGCAAAAAGCAGCTCCCTGATCAGTTGCTCCATGGTCTTTGTGTGGGCCTGCAAACGCCTCAGGTTGAACACGCTCCCGTCGAGACGAAAACGGATGTATACGCCATCAGCGTCGTCGAGGTCCTCTGTGACCTGCTGGAGCATCATGCTGAACAAAATGGTGAACAGCGTGGGAGCAAGAACACAGCCCTGTTTCACGCCGTTTGCAATAGGGAAGGGCTGCGAGAGATTGTTGCTATTTCTGACTTGTCCAAGCTGATCTTCATGAAGCTGGACGATCATGGTGAGGAACTTCGGTGGGCAGCCTAGCTTGTCCAGGATTTTCCAAAGTCCCTGCCTGCTCACGGTGTCAAACGCTTTTGTCAGGTCCACAAAGGTGACGTACAGTGCTTTGTTTTGCTCCCGGCACTTTTCCTGAATCTGCCTCAGGACAAACACCATGTCTGTGGTTCCCCGGTTGGCTCTAAAGCCACACTGGGTCTCTGGGAGGTGATCTTCAGCTATTGCGGGTACCAGTCTATTCAGCAGTACTCTTGCGAGGATTTTGCCGGCGACGGACAGAAGTGTTATGCCACGATAATTGGAACAGTCTGATTTCTCCCCTTTGTTCTTGTACAGGGTGATGATGACTGCATCTTTGAGATCTTGAGGGAGTTTACCCTGCTCCCAGCAGCAGACGAAGAATTCATGGAGTTTGGTGTGCAGTGCTGGGCCTCCGTTCTTCCATACTTCAGGAGGGATGCCATCGACTCCTGCAGCTTTACCACTCTTCAGCTGTTTAATGGCTTCCTCAGTCTCTTGTAATGTTGGTGCCACATCCAGTTCGGTTTTCACTGGTTGTTGTGGGATGCGGTCAATCGCTGGTTCTTGGACTGAGCGGCTAGCATTGAAGAGCGTGTAGAAGTGCTCAGACCAGCGGTTCAGGATTGAGTCCTTTTCAGTGAGCAGTTTTTTCCCGTCTGCACTCCGCAGGGGGCTCAGGATTTGGTACGAGGGGCCATATACCGCTTTTAGGGCTTCGTAGAATCCCCTGTAGTCGCCAGTATCAGCGCAAACCTGTGTTTTTACTGCGAGGTTGGTCCACCACTCGTTCTGAATCTCTCGAAGCTTGCGCTGGATGGTGCTGCATTCCAGGCGGAAGGCTGCTTTTTTGTGCGGGCAGGATGGTCGGGCCAGGTGGGCCTGGTGGCTATTTAACCATGCAGGTCAGTGCGGGTTGGTGAATGTAGAGAGCATAGATGTGGAAATAAAAAAGTGCAGCAACGGCCACACATTTTGCTGAACTGCATTCTACTGTCCACCATGAGCCCCCCACAGCCTCTAACCTGTTCACCTTGGGTCCCCTATCCAACCTATCCAATCGTTATCCAGACAATCACTGCGAAGCTTTAACGCAATCGGCCGCTTTCCGGGCGATTTGGCCCTAGCACCCATACGGACGCCCTGCATCGAAACAAATCGGCCTGCGCAAAATAACCTGTTGCTCGATGCCGACGGCTGGGCGTGGTGGCAGAGAGAACTCGGGGCCCATCGTCACACGCCGAGCCAAAATAAACTCGAGCGGATCTGACACACGCTGCCCTCAAGCCCCGCGGCCTCCGGTTCCTCCAGCGATGGCAGGAAACACCAACGCGTACCGATACATCCCCTTTGCCATGTTCAAATCGTTGTTACGCTGCAACCGTTTTTCCTACTCAATGACTCAAATCCCCCCCAGGTTTGTGCCATTCATCGAGATTTTGAATTGCGGTTTGGAATCCACGTTATCCGTTTCATGAATAAAGACACCCATCTCAATGCCATTATGTCATGTGTTACGTACTCACTCAACACTCCACCTCCCACGCAAAGTGTACATGCTGCTTTTTAAAACGTCGATATTTAGAGGCCATCTAAAAACTGCATACAAACTGAAGAGTACATTGTGTGCACATTAAATACATTGTGCAAGTGTTTATATGTTAATCCTAGAGTAGCAGTTCATAGCATTTATGGACCCACGGACCACCATCAACTCTCAAACATTTTTCACGCACCACCATGCAGCAAAAACACATGGCGTTTGGTCACAAAAATTACATCTGCAACTGTTCCATGGCCTTGTAGACTGGTGGTATGTTGGACCACAGGTTGAGAACCACATACCAGAGTATATATGATAATTTATTGTTCCAAAAGAAATGTATGCCTTTTTAACATATGACAACCACTCAGATTACAGATGTGTATTGATGCATCCATCGAAGTGGGTTCTTATGCACAATACAAAGGCATTAATTCTTGCATGTGAGAATCAATTATTGTTTTACGACTTTTGATGGTCAGTGGTCTAGACAAATGTCAGAGGGGCAGCCAAAGAAGAAAATACAGCCGAGAGGATGTCCATGACAGAGGCAGAGCGATAAACTAAGCGCGTGCACAGGAGACTGAGAATTGGCGATGGTTTGGGGAGCCCTTCATTCAGCGGAGGATAGATCATGGCTGACGATGTTTTTCATGCAAAACCCTGCAGAAGCTATTGATTCTACTTGCACCACAACAGCAAAAGTAAATAGAAAATCGCAACTGCCGAATCACGACGATTCATCAAATCACAGTGCACGATTGACAGTTTCACACCTCTGCCCTCGCTGCCATTCATCACCGTATCTGCAATGAACCATCAAATTCACACAGCACACAGAGGAATGCACCACTCACGGCATGCCTATTTTCCTTTCGTGATCAACTGCATTGAACTGGTCCGGTCTGTTGCCGTTCGTCTTAAGTAAGATGCAACGCTACGCCGCCCGGAGATAAAGGGGGCCCTGTCAGCTGTCGCAAACAAAGGACGTTAAGGGGTACACCTTGTTTCCACTAAGCCAGTCGATCCACTCGCCACACACGCGTCTGTGGTTCTTACCCAATACAGCTTGTCAGCCAATACAGGGTAGAGGCTTATGTTTTTACAGAATACTCAAGAGGCAAATCAAAGGGTCTCCCGTGTGAATACCAGGGCTGGGCGTCGTTCAACTCGAGCAAGTTGTACTAAGCAGATGGTGGGAATTTCACATCCCTATGGCAGGGTTCAGTTTATATACGTGATAATTATATATATATTACAAACTTCTCTCTGCACACATCCACGTGGTGCAGCCTCCTATGGTAGTACTAATTTTACAAACCCAGAAAGAATGATGGGCCGAGACAATCTTGGACAGAATGTGAACTTAAGATTTAATATTTAAAGCCGTGATGCGTTGGTAACTCTGCTCAAATCAGGCCATCTCGCCTTGTATGCAGGAGGTCGTGGGTTTGATCCAGACCCTGATGCCCGTAAATTTGGCGTTTGAGAAAAGAAGCGAAGGGAGGAAATTCCAAAGTGGGCCCGTGCACGTGAAGAAGCACAACGAGAGAAGTGGTGTGACCTGCAGTGCAGTGGCTGAGCACAACATTGGGCTCGCCAAAGGAATCTAAAGTTATATTCTGGACAAACCTCATGAAAAGAAAAGGCTTCCCACCACCCTGCTTTCAATTGTTAACAATTAATTATCACAAACGAGTTGGTGAGCGTAATAATCGATGTGAAATCGTACATTGTTTACTCGCCTAAAAAGCGCCAGCACATCTGTGTCAGCAAGGAGAGGGTATACGGTACATTTTATGGCTAGAAAATACCTTGTACACTTGCCCGTACGTTCCATTCCCCACGACTTCCACCAACTCAAATATCCCGGCAGGTTCCTGGCGAGACGCGGCAACATTGGACAAGCGAGGGAAGGGAGGGCAGATGGAAAATGCGTTATAAAACTGGTCTCGGGCCCCAATACAAACCACATTTTTATACCAACAGAAGCAATAACAAACGGACTGCAACCAAGTTAAACTTTCAAGCTTCCTTATTAACAACAGTTATACTTTTATGTGAAAAAATACACCTTTTGTGGAAGTGGCCACGGTTCCTTTAAATGGTCACATGCCTCAACTTTAAAAGAGCGTTAAAAGTTTGTAATTTGTACTTAACGGGGGGGGGGGGGGGGGGGGGGAGGACATACGCTCTAAACCCAGCTACTGGCCACGCCAGTGACATCTGTGGCATGTCACATGTATGAAGTTGTTTTACCAGGTCATGCCCACTGTGCTATGCAACTCTCTTTTCAGAAGCAACCTGGCTCTCACAAATGATAGCTCAACGAGGAGTGGCTTATCACGTGGGAATTCATTGCAGCCAAATACTCTAAAAACAGCACGTCCATCATAAATGTGGAGGGGGAAAAAATCCACGCGACCACGGGGAGAGAGAGAAGCAGACGCCAAATATACAGGCGTCAGGGTCGGGAGTGAGCCCACGACCTGCTGCATACCAGGCGGGAGAGGCAGGTCACACATCTCGCCATCTGGACAAGTCCCTTGACAGAGTTCCCCTTCACCAACCTCCCACTGCTATCGTGCAGAATCCTCCTCCAGCAGTAGATCGAGCAAGAGGGCTGTGCTTTCGCTACGTTTCAGTGACGAGGCGAGTCCAGACATGCACGTGGCCACATGACTACTTATTATATGAACCTTGTGGCGGTACCCCGGGGTTCCGTAGCACCCCGGCTCTCGCATGATATCCGTGATGCAGTCATTCTTAGTCTGTCGATGGTGGGCGATGGACTCGTCTGGACGAGCTGTACTCACGACGCACCACCACCACGGCGGCGGTGGTGGTGGTGCGTACCGCGAGCGTTGGGGATTTCGGCGCAATCGACAGCGCGGAGTGGCACCGATGTCGGAGTGAAGTTACACCCCTGGGAAAAATTGTGTCCCAGAAGTAACACATTTAATTGCCTCGGCCAGTTCGTATTGTTTGGCACCGCGGGGTACCGCCATAAGGGTCACACATACAGATTATTTTGCGACCACGTCGCTCTCAATACATCTCTCCACTTTGTGCAGCAGCTGGTCACTCCTGTTGATCAACAGTCGCTGCCACTCCTAAGAACACACAAGCTGCCCCCCCCCCCGTCATTAGAGCAACTGGTCGCTTGTTTTTTTTACAAAATCGCTTTCATTACAGAGCAACAAGCGGTCGCCGCCGATGAGCAACAAAGTCGCCCGCGGTCGCCCTGGAGTTGCCACTTACAGCTTCACTGGGGGGCAACCAAAGTCGCTCTGCGCCCGTCTCGCCCAGTCTACGAGTCGCCTCTCTCGCCGTGAGAAGTGGCCACCAAGTGACGCGGCTCAGTCGCTCAGTCGCTCGCCTCACAGCGGGCAACCCACGCCGCCTCAAGGTCTCTTCTTACCCAAGTTAGAAGTTGTTAGAGACCGTGGCCACACTTCACACACCGCACGGTGCCCACGTACGGAACCAAGTAGGGAAACAACATCACCGCAGCGGCACCAACAACAACACACGTGGATAACGAGACTGGTGTTGCCAAGTGCTCTCAACAATAACCGACGGCGGAGCAAGGAGGACGTCGGTGGAAGTTACCCGCAGAGCCGCCAGGTCAATGTCGTCCAGACTCCTCGCCGGAGAATCGCTCGCCATCCTCGCCGCAGGGCTCGCTCGTGTCGGCGACAATAGTCGCCGCGGTCGCGGCGGAGCGCGGCCGATTTTCCCAACTTTATATTGTGTTTGTGAGCGGGGTCGTCGCGCCCATGAGGCGGGATTGCGATCGCAGCGAGCGGGCGATGGTGGCGGTGGCGGCGGAGCCGGGGGGGAGTGAGGCGGCCCTTAGCGACGACAGCTCCACGCGTCGCAAGGCATCTCGGGAACAACAACACGGCGGCCCCGCCCGATATATATAGCGCGCTCGCTCAGCGCCGCCCCTCCTTTGCATTTCCCACTCGCGATAAGCTGCTTCCGCGCGCTGCCATTGGATGCCGGCTGTCCAGGGGCGGGGCTTGAGCCGATGCTTAAACGTGGTAGTATTTGTAATCGCGTGTTGGGGCGGGGCTAGTGACAAGGGGGGGGGGGAGAGATCAGCTGATCGGTGGGCGGGGCTAGTGACAGGGGGGGGGGGGGCAGTGTTTATTCACGTGGCCGGGCTGCACTGATGGATGGATGGGGGTGAAGGGGGTCTCCGCTGCAGTTTTCTTTGGGTCTTTCGGTGAAGTCACGTACCGAAACACCCAAATAATATGAATTCCTGCAGTCACGAAAGCTTTGAGTCAAGATTTTTTCGTTGCATTCTTAAAGCTGTTTAGTCGATTTTTTCAGATTCGTGTTCGTTTGTGGCTGCTACACGTTGTCGTGTATTGGTCGCCAGACTTTTCAGTTGATTCGTGCCACTGGATAGAATCTACACACACACACCACTCTGGATTCCAAATATTCACGACCACGATAGTAACGAATATGAAAAGGAATGCTCGTTTATACTCGCGTCAGTACCCATTGCGATTACAAGCGTTTGTTTTTCAAAGGAGGCGTAGGTCTCTCCAGATGTACACGACTTTTTGTTTTATTTTATTTTCATTCATTTTGATGTTTTACCTACGTGACTTTACCGAAAAAAACCTAAGAATATGTACACGACTGTAGCCTAAATATTCACACACCGCTGTTCATAACATAGATTCACACCGCGGTAGATGACAAACTTATACCCCCAATAGACTCCGGTGGTTAATGCTACTGTATACTATCTTTAGATTCACGCCATTATTAATTTTACATATTCACATCACCGTAGAATTCAGATTCACAGCACTGTTAGATTCTTACAGGCCCCGCAAGGGACGACAGACGATCGATCTGTGGCTTGAATAGTGACGGATCATCCAAACAAACATCGTGAGTGGGGAGGGTCTCGCAGAGACGGCGCACCTCCCAGCTGAAGCATCCTCATCTGCGGACGTCGTGATTGGCATGGTACTGAATTCTCACGGTCGGCAAGAAACCTCCTCACGGTTGACTGTCAGAACGTCCGGAGATTCAAGTAGTACGGTTGGTAGGTGCGTCGTCATCTTAGTGATAGATTCCCCGACACATAATTGTGTAGATATTACGTCTAAATTACAACCGCCACAATCAATGCGGATGTCCCTCCAGCCCTGCCCGAAGCGCAGCAATTCCCGGGAATGTACAAGGCTCGTTATACGCCAAATGTTTAATGTGTTGACTCTGGGGACTAATGGAAAGTATTGGCCTAAAGTATCGTACTTTGCCACGGTCGCCACTAACATTACCTTTAGCCCGAGGAATGTGACGCTTCCGTAGAAATGAAACACACAGCCTTTCAGAGTTAACACAGCGGCGTTTGTTCATCGTGATGATGGGTGGCGGTGGTGAAATACCCGAATATTTCAGGCCGATTCTACGCAGTTGCTGTTAACATGTTTTGCGTGAGCAAAAACACAACAACAAACGCTAAACGTGGGGGTGGCGACGGCAGGCGGAGGCTCCCATCCAGCAGTGGAGCGATCATTACCGATTGTCGACGATTGTCAAAAAGAGAAAACAAGTTTAGTTCCTGACCAAACAATGACGCGGTTAAATAAACAACATGTAAATACAGTGCGGCATACGCTGCTGCGTGTACGTTGTACGCGTATTTGGTTTACATCTTAAGTGTGTCTCATGACACCATGACCTCATTGTTTGTGTTCACGTGCGCACTGCAACAGATGCCGCTGCCTCCACCTGCTGGCACCAGACGGGGTCACCGCACGAACGCGACGGCTGCTGCTGCTGGGAGCCCTGGCAAGGCTGGCAGTTCCAGTTCCCACACCCCTCCTTCCTGCAAGACGGAAGGAGGGATTTGTACGACCGATGTAAAGACGTCCAAGGTGCCCAGTCTCTGCTTATACTTCACTTACATAGAACGCTAGATGTGCACCGTGATAGCGTACGCAACCGTCAATTTCATGCGCTCTGACCTATCCACTGCTGGATGAAGGCCTCCCCAAAGGTGTTGCACGCCTGCTGCCGTATATTTGGAGTTTGCGTCTCTCTCTCCGTGGTCGCGTGGATTTTTCTCGGGGTCTTCTGGGTTTTCCTTACACATTCACAAACGTGCGCTTACCGAGTATTGTATTTGACCGCTGTAAATGTCCACACACACAAGCCGCTTCGTCGAGCTCTCATTCGCAGCCAGGTCGCTTCTCAAAATGAGCTATAGAGCTCAGTGGGGCCTGACCTGGTAAAATAATCAACTAAGTTTAGCTTAAGTTGCCATCCCTCGTGGCCTTGTGATACAACAATTAACGTGTTTTACAAAGGCTCCAGCCCTTACACGGGAGCCGACCTCATCCCTCCATCTCCGCTGTGGATGTCCTCCGAGGGGTGTTTTCTCCATTGGCCACCACTCTTATGTCGTTCGTCTCCATTCGGGTTGCCAAACCCGGTTTTATTTGCATTGCCTATGAACGAGTGGGAAAAAAGCGGTCAAATAAAACGTCTTTCCAGCTTCCCCCACGTGTAGAAATGTCAAGTACAATGAACACAACATTTTACATTTTTAACCGAGAAATGGAACTGCTGTGCTGTAATGGTTAGCACGCTAAACTTGCAATCCAGAGGGCGCCAGTTAGACCCAGTTCCCTGGCGCAGCAGTTTAAACAAGGTAACACTTAAATCAACTGGCAGGTTATCCACGCGGTGGGGGTAACACGCGGTGGTGGTAACACGCAGTGGGTATGCCCTCGTCTTACATCTTCTGGTCAGTCTAGCGGAGGCTTTTTCCACCACCGGTGGAATGAGCAAGCAATTACAGGGCTGCACATTTAGCTGAAACACGTACAGTCAATTCTGCTACAACGCCGCGTGTTGTTTTCATAACACGAATTGGATAAAACACGGCGAATGTATTTAGGAAAACTTTTTGATAACGCGGATGCGACTTGGATATAACGCGATCGAGCGGACGGAACTCGGTCGCGCGAGTAGGAATAAGCGGTCGTACGGCTGCCTCTGGCGTAGCGCCACGCACGGCAGCGGGATGCTGCTGGATGCTTCCAGGTGCTACCCACGCGCCTCAGTCTTTGTTCGGCCTGCGTCCACATTTCACGTGTTATCGAGGACTGTTCTTTACCCTATAACACAATATTTCCATAAAGCGGTGTTCTTCAGGAACACAACTACCGTGTTACAGCACAGGCTGGACCACACGGAGACTTCACTAGACTGGAGTAGGTGCCGGCAGGTGCCTGCCACTGGCCAGCAGCACCATGCAGCGTGCGGTTTGTATGTTCATGCGTGCCAATTGGTGCATTCATTCCACATTTTCTCTAGAAAAAAGTTGCCGGTTCCTGACTTGTGGAATCGGTCATGTATATTACGAACATTTAGCGGATTACCGTTTGCAGTGTCAACTACCGGCCAGGAACTGCGTAGAATCTTTTATACGTAGCATGCACTTCACGAAACGAGAAATATGATCCCGTTGCCAATCCGCAACTGGATGGGAGGCCTCCCCCACACCGTGCCGATCATGGGGGTTGTTTGACCATATTTCACCAGTGTGGATTTGTGAAGGATGCACCCAAGACTGGTTCAGATATCACTTGCCATTGATGTAAGCCGTGGGTCGGTATTAATTCCAGATTTTTTTATTTATTCTGGGAAACGTAAATAATAATAAAAACTTAGTACGACGAAAAACTGTATAGTATATATATTTTTATTTATCTGCAAGTTCTAGAATCCTTTGGAAAATTACAGCCACCGACTGTAGTATGGTTTGTAAACTTTAGAGTGTTAATCTCAACATAGGGAGAACGCACAAATTCCTTTCTCCCAGGGGGCCCACATGACCTCCACAATCACCACACACCGCTCGCTTCGTTCATTCGCCAGCCGCGATTCAGACATTCACCAGGTCACTCCTGAAGCCACCCACTTGCTCACTCGCCAACCTCGACACGAACATTTAAGCACATTCCTGATCAACCCCACAACATAAGTAAGAAGAAGACTCCGTAAGCCAGTCAAACCATCGCCATCACCCAGCATTATTCGAACGGCCGCTCTCTATTTCTCCAGCCCTTCCCACGCGATCGTTCGCTCAGTCGCTGTACGCCGGCAGCCCGAACGACTCGGGCACAAAGTCCTGCAGGGAGCGCAGCACCAGCGTGGCGCCGGCCGTGAGCTTCGAGTCCAGGTTCTCGTCCGGGACCATCACCACCTGCATCCCGGCCGCCAGCCCCGCCTGTACCCCCAGCGGGGCGTCCTCGAACACCAGGCACTGTCGGACAGAAACGCAAGTGCAGGGACGATTTAGCTCGCGTCGGTGTGGTGAGAAAAGATGGCACATTGTATGCAGCCGGTCGCGAGTAATAACAGTGGCAGCTAAAGGACAGAACACAAGCAATCAAACAAGGGCGAGCTCTTAATTAAAATGCGGAATACGATAAAGCTTATGCAACGGTGTTTCTAGACTATGTGATGCTACTAAATGCACTGCCTAACAGGGGAATATAGCGACATTAATAAGTGTCCTGACACCTAAAGTATGAATACAAGCAAGACTATTTATAATTGATCCAAATTCTTTAAAATTAATCACTCGTAATGCAAATTAAGGGGAGCGGAGGGTGCAGTGGTTAGTGCACTATAACCACAATAGCACGTGTCCATCTGCTTCACTGTGGATGTCAAAGATCCCCCGCTGCCATTGGCAAGAGTAGGCCGTTGTGTGCCGGCATCAGAGTCAACATTTTCCAAATTAAAAAATAATACTTCATATTCTTTAATTGGGATTATATCATAGCAATCTTCGCCACCTTCAGACATACCAATTCCCCAGGTCATGCTTGCAAATTAGACTATCTTTGTTTCTTGCGATCTCACCTGGTTAAACAAAATCAACTTCACCCTCAGGCCAAAAGCAAAAAGTGATGGTGTGAAATTCGTCTGCGTGTCCCATAACAATTTGTGCTTGAATAGCAACACATTACAATGACATTCAATCACATGAACCTATTTATAAGGTGTAACGGGACTTTGTTGACATTGTGAACAACTTTCAGCATCTCTCGATGCCGGAGAGTCATGTGCATCTATATACAATAGGTCGAGGACAAGAGGTGGTTCTTGAACCTGGGAGCCTGGACTTGAACAGGTACTAGAAGCACTCTGGACAAGTTATCTATTATGCCTTTTACACGTAAAAATATATCTAAATTACGCATTATAAGTATTGCCACTTGGGAAGGAACCCTGCTCATAAAGATTGCCCGTTCATAACGAACGTGGTTTGTCGGAACGTATTATCTTGTGTGGATCCCGACCTCAGGACAGCGATCGCATTATGTCAGCAACCCCACGTACAACGATCATACGCGGTGTCAACGATCATACGTGGAATGGAATTGGAAGAAAACTTAAATAAAATAACTTTATCGGAAGACGTACCAAGGCATATTTTGACGTCTGCTATCATAGAGTGCGGCCGTGTCACTACAGTTCTCTGCGGTGAATGCAATGTATTTAAAAACAACGTCGCAACGTCTCTCTAAATAAAATCAACGCGAACCGCTTGCGTCTTCCGAGATTCAGCGGTGAACAGGACCCACCCTGCAACTTGCAGACGTCATCGGAATGGATTAATTTAACGTGAAATGATGCGAGTAGCGACTCTGCTGCGCAGCCTGAGTGTGTATGGCAGCTGACGCGGCCCACGCGAAGGAGTGGTCATTTTATCTTCGGGGCCCTTGAGGGGGCGTTTGGTCACGTGCCCCACACCTTTGATTAGCACGGTTGGCTATGTACAATGCGAAAGAAGTTCACCATACATACACATATATACACCCCGCTAATATATATTGTGTTCGTGGATTTAAATTATTTTGGAATTTAAAAAAATGTGAAAGATCTCATTGAGAAATATTTTTTCTTCCATTCGTTTTTATACAATAGTAACATTGCGGTAACAATGTAAGGCTCCAAGTTAATTCATACTCCATGTATGTTAGCATTAAATATTGTAGAGTATTCAAGTTGATGTATTTTACCCTCTCTAAAATACAATTTACTCACAAAGCATCAATATTATGGAGTAAACATCTTATCTGCTAGTTGCAGTCAGGCCGTGTAGCATGCATTGTTCACTCCCTTCGCTAAGAACACGCGGTACAAGCCGAAGACACATCGCAGAGCGCAAATTAGTCTTTGTCGCCGTTCTCTCTCCACCTCCGACATTCAGAGGCCTGTCTCTTTGCCATGCAACCGTGCAAGGGCTGGGAGCTTGGAGCCTGCTGAGCACACGGCCGGACACCGTGCAAGGGCTGGGAGCCTGCAGAGCAGACGGCCAGCAGGAAGGAGGAAGCTCTAGACTATGGGGTCAGCACAGGAGAGGGGGGCGCGCCGGCGGGGGTCACATCCTGGGCGCTCACCTGCGAGGGCCGGGCGGGCGGCTGGAAGCGGCGGGCGGCCACCAGGAAGGCGTCCGGCGCCGGCTTGCCGCTGCGCACCTCGGGGTCGTCGCCCAGCACCGTGTGGCGGAAGAGCGAGAAGAGGCCGCCGTGGTTGGTGGTCTTCATCTGGAAGGTGGCCCGCGCCGAGCTGGTGGCCACGGCCATGGGCACGCCGTGCCCGTGCAGGTGCCCGATCAGCCGCTCCACGCCTGCGCTCGTCACGGGGCGGCACGCCGTCGTTAGTTGGACGTCGTGCACGGTCCGTCTTATACCATAGCTCACATGCTGGACGGTGCGGGCTGGTCAAGGGGTCGAGTGTATGTATGTTGAACTTCTATCGCACTGTACGTAGCCAACCGTGCTGATTGGGAGATGCTGGGAGAGGGACAACAAACTTAACACAAAAGGAGTTCCAAAAAAAATCCATTTTCAATCTAAATGATTTAAAAGTGCATAGCTCTAGTGGCCTCCTAATACCAGAAGGAAGAGTGTTCCAGATGGCCGCAGAAGCGCATCTGAAAGCGCGGTACGGTGACCATCTTTGTTCGATGGCTAGCCAAAATCCACTGCTGTGAGGATGACCGGAGGTCGTGGATGGGCGCAGTGCAGAACTGGTTCAGATATCACTTGCTACCGACTTGGTTTGTGGCCGGGGATCAAACCCAGGCAGTTAGGCTTCAGAGTAAAGTTGCTTACCAAAGATTCACTGCTCCAGCAATCTTTAATGAAGCATCTAAAACAAGAGATATGTGTTTTGGGGCTCATCTTTGGATCCTTTACTCGCAATGTTTTTTGTATGCATTGTCCAAAACACTGCCTGAATTAAATTGCATATGTACATAGTTACCGTGTCAAGAGTAATCAGATACAATCAAATTACGCGTGCACTAAACTATCAACAACATATTTCATAACAACACATTTCATGACCGCATAGGTCAATAAATAGTACAGTCCGTTCAAAGGGCAAGTCTTATCGCCTGGAATTTTCAGTACAAAATACACCAACTACAGTGCCATTCACATTCTTACACATTTACCCACACACACGGTAATGCTATGACTTAAATCACTCAGAATATTTTGCTTTTTAATCAGACCTCAGGAGCTGTGCATGAATGAGCCTACATAGCATTTGGATGGCCAGCGACCACACGTAAAATAGGTGTCATAGGGAGCTACGTGTTAAATAGCAGTGCAGCAATATCTCCCATTGTACCATACCATGCTCCCTGCCTTCACCGACCCCGCGCCGACTGGAGTGGTGAATTACGCTCAATAACCCCCCACATCCAAAGTGGCAATGTGGCGGCACTTTCTCCCGAGAGGGCTGCACGCGTACGCTACACGGTCAAATATCGGTGACCCGATCTCACAAGCAGTGGCATCATCCCTGGGTACTGCGCATTACCCAGCATTATATTACTAATGCACGACGTGGAAGTGATAAATCCCTTTTGACGTAATTCAACTAAAATCTGGGTTTTTGCTCGGGGCGGGAAAGGAGGGCGGGAGGAGGAAAGCACTCCCAGCTTCACCCCGGCACGCGTCTCTCCTGGCGCACTTGCAGCTCCAGTCGCCGACATCCATGGGAGCAACCGAGGTCACACGGCAATCGGTCGCACGCTGCATTCCCAAGTTTTTATTTTGTTGAACCAAGGGAAGAAGGTCGAAATGATGAGGATATTCTCAGTTGTATATTTACGTAAAAAAGGGTACAACAACGAAGCGACTATAAATCAGAGCGCAAAAAAAACTAATTGAAATTATAGCCAACACAACCGTGTAATAGATACAATGATAGCCAACACAACAACAAGACAACAATCGTGTAAAAGATGGAAACAGTGCACAAGCATAAATGATATTAAATAAAATATATTTCCTGTCACAAATTTGGCTCGGACAAATTACTATTAGAAATCATTGATCATAAAATTAAGTTACAGAAAATATTAAATTATAATTAGGGTGTATGTTGCACGAGTATCATAAACAGACAGCCATATGTGTCAATTATAAATTGTAAGTGACGTTATCACAGAGTCGACAGCTAAGCATCACATTGTGATTTAGAAGGGAGGGTAGCTAGGGACATTTTTGAGGCAAAGGAATTCCAGGTGTTTCGGGCATTAACAAAGAATGCGCTACAGCCCGGATTTCCACTGCGGTTTAAGCCGTTCCCCATCACGAGTTACGATACATCGTGGGCCAAGTGGTGGCCAGCAAAGCTGCACCATGAACCCTGGTGACCCGAGTTCGATTCCTGACCACAGACAACGACGAGTGGCGTGTCATATCTGAACTGGTCCTGGGGGTGCCCCTCCAACAACCCGCACCGAGCAGAGTGGTCAATTACGGTCAATCAACCCCTGTGACCAACAGTGTGGGGTAGGCCTACGTCCAGCAGCAGATTAACAAAGGGCATGTACGTTGTGAGCTTAAGAATCAAAGTGAACCGATGCATCGTTACACTTCCGTTGCGCTAAGCTGGCGGCTTGTTTTCCTCGGTGCGATCAGGGCTGTTCTTACAACAGTGCTGATATAAGACGAGCGCAATATTAACTCGGCAACAGACTGCACTTTAAAGCGCATTCATCTAACTCTACACGGTGAGGGAACGCAGAGCCAGCTACGGCTTGTAAGTGATAATAATAACAAGGGGCAGTTGCAGCCCACAGAAACACCTAATGTGTTTATCAGCAGTATTTTAATGGCCGATATTACATTTCTTGCAAGGGAAGTGTGCGCCCTTCTTCACTGCATCCGGGCAGTAAAAGGAAGCCCATTTAAACGCCATCACATGTCACATGGCTTTCACATCACGGAGAACCCAATTGTCCCGCACGATTGCCACGTTATGTTCGTTTCTGCGAGACCATTTGTGCGCAATTTATTGTTTTGTTTAGGATGTGCTACTGTTCTCAGTGGGGAGGGAACACACAACACTGTTTGAAATTAAGAAATGCTTGAGTTTGTGACTGGAAAGAGTGGCTGTATGAGATGAAGCTATCCTTGAGGTGGCCAGGTCGCTCAGAGGTCAGATCTGTGAGCTGGCAGAGCTGAGATCCTGGGCTGGAATCCAGGCGGACGCCTGTGGTTAACCGGGTTCTCAGGTGTAGAGAGCGTTGGTGGTTTTAGGGTGGTCACCAATGACTGCACAACAACAACAAAAACCCCATCACTCAATTCGGTTCTGCATTTAATTATCCCGAATTCGAGCTCTGAGAATCACGTATGTCAGTTTGACCATCATGCAAAAAGTCTTACTCTCACTGTCAGAGGCAGGTGGTAAGGTGCTGCCCTTACACTGTGTGAGCCAGAGGTCACCTGAAGAGAACTCAGCAGTAGCCCTGTGATATCCACTTTTATGGGCCATTCTCCAACATGCACGGTTGCACTACTCTCTAAAATAATTGAATGTGTTTCATCTCATGACGTGATACACACTCATTTATTGGATAAAAACGTCTTGATATAGAGAGGACTGCAGAACACTGGGCAATCATTGTCTCCAGCTCTCAGCCTGGCTGCCTTCCAGCTCGTCTGTGGTTCCTCAGCGATTGTGAGATGCAGGTTGCACGACCTACGCTGCATAAAACTAAACATAATGCCGACAAGCACAATTTTGGAGGGAAATAAATGAACAAAATCCTTATCTATTCTCATTCGGGCTAAGCATTTTAACACACAAACACGCGTACGACTTAAAGGACCACAACATCCATAGCTAAAATTACCAGTGCATCATTTTCACATTTACAGTATGAAGGAGCAGCAGCAGCAACAAAACAATGGTTGCTTTGAGTCACAGTCTCCACAGAGTTAAGTGGCTCTCTATGCTCGAGTTAGACCTGCGTTGATAGCGGTTGTCTCAGATGCCCCTGCACTCAGCACAGACGTAACATCACGCGGTGGAGCATCGGGCCGCAGATTATTGGTTTCCTGGAATGCGGCGTGGAGGGCAATGCAAAAAATGGCTCTTAAGATGCGGTGAATCAGAGTGTGGGTAATGCAGGGTAGCAGTGTTCATTATTTCTCCTTGTGTCTCCTTGTGTCTCCTTGTGAGAAGACAGCTTCTTTATTCACATTACCCTCAGGCAAACTCGTCGCAGAAAACATCCCATTCCTGTCCTCTGCTGTGAAAAAAAAACGTGATTTTACACGAGTATAGAGAATAATCAACTCGTCCACTCAAAATAGACGCTTATGCTTAAGATATGCGCGTTAAATGGAGTACATTTAAGAAAGGATTATTTACACTTTGTAAAAAATGTTTGCAAATTATTTGGACAAAATACACGAGAAAAAAGCATATATTTGTTCATATAATGATGACCTCCAATGATGAAAGTTCATAAAATTGCGTGGTGATGCGGGAAGTGAATCGTTCCTGACCTATCACCTGATATTTACTTGCAAACTGCGTAAAATACAGTGGCTCATTAGGAGTGGAACGATGCACCGATTAATTATCGTTTATAAAAAACAATACTTGCATCAAATTGCGGGGTGTAAGATTTGACGTTTTTTCAATTGTTCCCTGCACCTCCCCTGTAATCCGTGGAGTTTTTGGGGATGAACGGAGTGGCACGGCTACTTCCCTTCCTGTAACACGCGGCACACAGCGTCGCCGCAAAATCTGTCTCGCAAATGACGAGAAAAGCCTCCACGGTGTGCCTCGAATTAACGGGATCCGCGACACGCCACCGCTCCCACCACCGTATCACCACGGATTACTGCAGTCTTGATTGTCTATTGTATGTATGTACGTTGAACTTCTTTCGCGCCATACGTAGCCAACCGTGCTAATCAGACACAAAAAGCAGTTCTACAGAAATTAGTTTTCAATTTTGTATGGAATGGGTTGATATCACCCCTGCAGCTTCTAGAGATGCTACCACTAACAGCAATGTTGAAAGAACAAAAAAATCTTGCATTCTGTCGGGTTTTGTGAAACGTGTTTGTCCTCGAACGTGTTTAATTACCGTTGACAATATCACGTTCTCAGTCGCACAATGGGATATCGTACGACGCATCACATGGGATGTCACAAGATGATGTCACACTCAATTATCTCATTAGTAAGGGCTGTTACGGTGTCAGCATCAAGGCGAATGTTTTGTTGCGCTGGATTTCGTGTCCGCGTTTGTCGCAACCCTTTTCTCTGGGGTAGGTCCCCAATGGCAACTTAACTTTATCCTACAATTTTGTTCATATTAGATCATCTTTGCACGAGTTACCATGAACCCCTGTTACCGATGGACGGACAGAGCTAATGCATTAATGCTTTCAACCTGAGTTATATAGTATTGAAAAATAAATTCATATTGAAGCATATAAGGACCCTGAATCCTTACAAATCACAGAGCCGCCATGGAAGGTGAATCGTTCCACTGCTACTCATTCGACAATCCATCACATAACCAGAATAATCATCC
Source organism: Lethenteron reissneri (assembly GCF_015708825.2). Lineage (NCBI taxonomy): Eukaryota > Metazoa > Chordata > Hyperoartia > Petromyzontiformes > Petromyzontidae > Lethenteron > Lethenteron reissneri. The sequence continues at coordinate 629,474 of NC_083823.1, read as the reverse complement.
CCATCATTGCCCGTGTCGTTGTATATATTTATTTATTAATCGCTCCAGGAAGCCATGAATTCGTTGAGGCCCCCAGGCTCTTTGGCGATCTGTCTGGCGTGTCGAAAAGCAGTGCGCCGCACACAGGCAAGTTCTTTGAGCGTACAGACGGACACCGGTTCGGCAGCATCTTCTCTGCCTCTTCGTAGTGTCCTGCGCGGAAACGCTTGGCGCTTGCCCCAAACCTGCAGCTGTGCAAGGTGGCAGGGATGGTGACCTCTCGTGATTTTTCACCAACTCAAGAGAGTCGATGGATCCACCCCAAATTTGATCAGAAAATTTTGATGCTTTTCATACTTTTCTGCGAGAAATTCTATTCCAGAAGCTTTGGAAGCAATACCAAGATGTTTGCATTTGTGTATAGCTTTCTTGTATTTGTCAGCAAGCCCATTTTTTTTGACATGTGTTTTTGTAATCGTGTGATGTTAACATGAGTCGATTTTATGAACACAGTGTGTGCTGCAGGAAAAGTAATTTAATATTGGAAAAAAATAGTATATAGCAACACTCTAAGTTTGCAAAAACTACACTTGCTGCATTTACAAAAAGGTAAACTTGAAATTCTACTCGGGTAAAAAGTAAACATGACCCGAGCAAGAGAATGCACGTCATTAAAACAATCACTCAAAGCACTTCAAAGCACACGAGACGGACGCTCCTCCACACACGCTAACCAAACGCTGCGCATAACCGAATGGCGAAGTGCACACATACGTATGTTGGACTTCTTTCGCAGCCTACGTAGCCGACACAAAAATAAGTTCTAAAGAAATTAGTTTTGAATCGAGATTTAAAAGTGGACCGCTCCAGCGGATTCCTCAAATTGGAACAGCATTCCAGACGGCCGCCGAAGCGCGTCTGAACGCGCAAGATGCAACAAAGCCAGCTCAAACTGGGCCGACATCACGCAAGCAGGTACCCGGTAGGAGCCGTGCGCTGGGAAAGACCTTCTCCTGGCGAGCGATGCTTTCTGCCAGCAGCTCCTCGGGCGTCATCGGCAGCTCTAGCGCATCGCGGATGACGCGCGCCGCGTCAAGCGACTTCTTGCCCATCACCTGCGACTTGAGCTCCCAGGTGTACCGCTTGCCGTGAGGCCTGCAGATGTCCTCGAACACCTCCGTGTACAGGCGCTCCGTGTCTGCAATAACAATAATCGTCATCATCGTAACAATGCCGTGCATACTCTTTGGTTCTTTCGGTAAAGCCACGTAGGTATAAAAATAAATAATAAATCACGGCGTTTCGACCGCAACACAAGCAATCGTCATCAGGTAGAAAGACACAGCAGTAGAACTGCTGAACAAGAAGGGGCTGCTGCAACAAGAGGTTATCTTTAGGTTTGAGGTGTGTGTCACCCAAGGGTACGCACGCACGCACAGCAGCTGCGTTAAAGGGAGAGATTGGCATGTTCATGTCAACGAGTACAATGGGAGATCAGCCCCGTCGTCGCACACGAGCAAAGTCGCCACACGCACGCACAGCAGCAGCAGTAGCTGCTGCGTTACTTACAAGGGAAGGCCCGAGTCTCAGCACTCCTTTCTGTGAACTTTGGCCAATTCCGTGCAATATTGTTTGGTGAACACTGGAGTATCCAGAGAAAACCAACCCATGCATCGGCGGGGTTGACAGTCAAAGCTCTGAAGTTTCAAGAGTACAACGTCTCCTCCCAAGCCTACCTGGCCCCCCAAACCTACCTGGCCCCCCAAGCCTACCTGGTCTTCCAAGCCTACCTGGTCTTCCAAGCCTACCTGGTCTTCCAAGCCTACCTGGCCTCCCAAGCCTACCTGGCCCCCCAAGCCTACCTGGTCTTCCAAGCCTACCTGGCCCCCCAAGCCTACCTGGCCCCCCAAGCCTACCTGGTCTTCCAAGCCTACCTGGTCTTCCAAGCCTACCTGGCCCCCCAAGCCTACCTGGCCCCCCAAGCCTACCTGGTCTTCCAAGCCTACCTGGTCTTCCAAGCCTACCTGGCCCCCCAAGCCTACCTGGCCCCCCAAGCCTACCTGGTCTTCCAAGCCTACCTGGCCCCCCAAGTCTACCTGGCCCCCCAAGCCTACCTGGTCTTCCAAGCCTACCTGGCCCCCCAAGCCTACCTGGCCTCCCAAGCCTACCTACCTGGTCTTCCAAGGGTGTTTCCCATTTAAATACTAACCAAGCTCAACTCGGCTTCGCGACGAGATACATTGAGGGCGATTCGGAGAGGTAAGTAAAATCGCTGCTTAGAGTATAACGGATAACGTGTCAGTTCAGAGCAGTCGATGGTTCGTGTCGTGGTGGACACAACGGCTGATGTAACAATGAAAAGATACGTCGGTGGTTGAGACTAACGACAGTGGCAGCAAAATAAAATACTCCCGTGGAGATGGAGTGGGCTTGAGTTGTACCATCTTATTTGACAGGTACTGTTCTACTTTACCGAGTGTTGACATCCCCAGCGTTCAACAGTACTGCTTTTTTGTATTTCGATTCTCAACCAACACCGGCTTAGGTCGAGGTACACCGATTGTTCTCTTGCACACATTGACGACTGTTGGACCAATTTCTCTTGTAGCCCCGCCCACCACCCCCACGTCCCATTCATTGGCTACCACATTCAGATAAGCCCCTCCCCCCCTTAACTTGTATTTAAGGGCTGGTCTCTTGGAATTTTGCCTCACTTGATGCAGTAATTTTAGCTGTGACGGTCCCACCTGATGACAGAGACTTGTGTTGCCTCCGAAACGTCGTGATTTACTATTTTATTTCTATTAATTTTATTTTATGTTTACCTACGTGACTTTACCGAAAAAGCGTAAGAGTATGGAGTGGGCTGAAGTAGTAACTATTTGACGTTTTGTGTACGTGACAAATGAGCACAATTGTCCACGCGGCTTTATTAAGTGTGATTGTACAACGTTTATCTTAAGCTTAAGCAAAGCTTTTAGTTGCTGCTAAATCTTTAAGTGTCTGTGGCCAAATCACTCAGGAGATCTCTGAAGCGTTTCAGCCTGGACAGCGGCCGGGGTAGCGAAGCATCTTGCACGGGCAGGTCTCCATCGGGCAATGCGGAACAATCCATTATTGTACGGTACTTCTACGCTCCCACAATCTATATCTGCAGCCCGCCTTTACCAATCTACATTTAGGGGCCGTCCATAAATGACGTCACGCACCTGGGGGGGGGGGGGGGGTCAGACATTTGTGACGATGTGTGACGAGGGGGGAGGTGAGAAATGTGACGTCACATCAAAATGCGCAACTTTAAATAAATATAGACAACACGTTCTACTTAATTAAATAGACTTTTTAATGTTTTCTCCTACAACATCAGAGTACGGCGCCACATTAAATACGCACTACAATAACAATAGTTTAAAGCGATTTGAAGCATGTTTCATATTTTTGGGGGACAGAGCTTTGTGACGTCATATTTGAGGGGGGGGGGGTCTGACTTTTTGTGACGCCGTGTGACGAGGGGGGGGGGGTCCAAATCGTCCAAAATCGCGTGACGTCATTTATGGACGGCCCCTTACCGGCAGTGGTGGAGTTGGTCAAACCAGCCAACACTTACTCGGGCGGCGTGTGTGAAGGGCCCTCATCCAGCAGTGGAGTTGACCATAGGAGGCCGTTACTATCCTTGTACACACATCAATCAACGCCTCCGCCTGCCAGAGAAGACTCAGCACACACAAGGAGACCGACCAGCGGCCTACGTCGCGGGCTGCGTCCGCCCGAGTGATAGATCACGAAGCGGCACAGAGACGCAAAGCGGCACGGCGCCTGCGAGCGGCCAGCGCTGCCGGAGCGTGCAAGCTGCAGCGCCCTGCGGCGCAGGAAGAAACGAACTGACCCAGGAGGAGTCCATCCATGTCAAAGATGACATGGCTCACGGAAGACATGTCCCAGACCCTGCCGGCAGAGGGAAGATTGTTGCCAAGTTGGTAGAAGTCTTCCGGAAGATGTTGGCAAGTTGGTAGACGTCTTCCGGAAGATTGTTGTCAAGTTGGTAGAGATCTTCCGGAAGATTGTTGTCAAGTTGGTAGAGATCTTCCGGAAGATGTTGACAAGTTGGTAGAATTCTTCCGGAAGATTGTTGCCAAGTTGGTAGAGATCTTCCGGAAGATTGTTGTCAAGTTGGTAGAGATCTTCCGGAAGATTGTTGCTAAGTTGGTAGAATTCTTCCGGAAGATTGTTGCCAAGTTGGTAGAGATCTTCCGGAAGATGTTGACAAGTTGGTAGAGATCTTCCGGAAGATTGTTGCTAAGTTGGTAGACTTCTTCCGGAAGATGTTGCCAAGTTGGTAGAGATCTTCCGGAAGATGTTGGCAAGTTGGTAGAGATCTTCCGGAAGATGTTGACAAGTTGGTAGAGTCATCTTCTTGGTTCTTTCGGTAAAGTCACGTAGAAGGGAAGTAATAAAATAATAAAAATAAAACATAATAAAACAATTCTCACGACGTTTCGGCCACAACGCAAGCAGCCGTCCTCAGGTGAAAACCAGGTCCGTCGAGGCGGAGGTCTTCCGGAAGATTGTTGTCAAGTTGGTAGAGATCTTCCGGAAGATTGTTGTCAAGTTGGTAGAGATCTTCCGGAAGATGTTGACAAGTTGGTAGAGATCTTCCGGAAGATTGTTGCTAAGTTGGTAGAATTCTTCCGGAAGATTGTTGCCAAGTTGGTAGAGATCTTCCGGAAGATGTTGGCAAGTTGGTAGAAATCTTCCGGAAGATGTTGACAAGTTGGTAGAGGTCTTCCGGAAGATGTTGGCAAGTTGGTAGAATTCTTCCGGAAGATGTTGGCAAGTTGTGCACCTGTAGTGTGCATTATATTTGCACTGATTAAAAAAAAACTTGCATGTTTCCTTTACGCCCATCAAACACAGTACAACCTCGTTTGCGATCTACGCAACATACCGCAGAGACCGAGCACCCCTTCTCTGCCATGTTGACGTTTCTCTTGTATTGCTGTCCTGCTCACGCACCGCGGATATTTACACGAAGATGATAGTCACACGAAGATGATATTCACAATAAGATGATATTCACAATATGATGATATTCACTATAAGATGATATTCACAATAATATATTGACACTAAGATGATATTCACAATAAGATGATATTCACTATAAGATGATATTCACTATAAGATGATATTCACAATAATATATTGACACTAAGATGATATTTACAATAAGATGATATTCACAATAAGATGATATTCACTATAAGATGATATTCACAATAATATATTGACATTAAGATGATATTTACAATAAGATGATATTCACAATAAGATGATATTCACTATAAGATGATATTCACAATAATATATTGACACTAAGATGATATTAACATAAATGTCAAAAGAGGGCACTCGTGGGTTGAGAAGTTTTCTACAATTTCAAGCTGGGACCGTGAAGATGGCATCACGTTGTGAGATTCCAGTACCGCACGTAGAAAATGTAAACACATCCCCCCACCCCCCACGTAACGTGAAACCACATTAAGTGTATGGAATGTTTTTCATTAAATCTGTAGAAAATATATGTAATACCATGTGACCCGTGACAATGGGCAAATGTGTTCTTCCGGACAGCAATGAACTTTGCTCACCACCACCACCCCCATCATCGTCGTCATCTTTGTGTGGACCAAGGAAGACAGAGGCATACGCCTGTTTATGCTTTTTTTTATTTTAATGAATCCGCATTGCTAACATTTTGCACCACCGACGTTCCATCAAATCAACAACGACCGGCCCCACCGGCCGTTACATTCAAAAGTCATCTTGCATAGAAAAAACTACAAATTATAATAATGATTTACACTAAAAGTTTTAAAAACACGTATACAAGCGGCTATTTAATCGTCGTAGCAACAGCCCATATTGGGAATTAGCCACAAGTATTAACCACAAGTATTAATCAGCATTGGTATGGTACTCAAGAGGAGAGTACAGTAGTGGAATTGAATTAACAATAGCACACATTTTTTTTTACTTTTTGCCCAGCAAGACAAATATAAGTAACAAAAAAACCCATAAGTTGTTCTGAGATAAAAAAAAAAATACTCAGCATTTGCACGGCCTCAATGTGTTGTCGGGTTAGATTTAAACAAACACATTTCAAGTGGTCCAGCATCCTTTAAAAATACAACTGGTATCGATAAAAATGACATTATTTAAACCAGGCACGACCCCGCCGAGACAAAATGTCCCTTTTGCAAAGGGAGACCTGGAGATTCATTCCCCACACAATCACGACATCAATCATCACTGTAAATCTTCCAGCCGATGAACAACTACCATTTAACGGCAAATACTGGTCGTGCAAACTCCAGCAGCAAACGGGGCAGCCACATCGGCGTCTTGACAGCGAGGGCCCAGGCTCGTGACCTCGGGGCCAGGCTCGTGACCTCGGGGCCGACTTGCCGCCAGTGTCGGCGAAGGAGGCACACAAGGTCACACAACGTCACACAAGGTCACGTGTTCACTGTGAATCGGACGAAGAGGAAACACTTTGTCCACCCAAGAAACGAGCCCATCAAAGTTGTCGTAACTGCGAAGTGGCAATGCACGCGGCAAAGACGCAGCCCCTGCAATCGCTCTCTCACGCCCCTGCTGGCGGAAGGGGCCCCCCCCCCCACTGGAGGGAAGTTTCGAGAGCCCCCCTCCAGTCGGGTGTACTTGGCCGACTCTTCCATGCCGACGGGTTGCCTGAGCAGAGGCGGGGGGGGGGGGGGTACCCACGCTTTACCCCACCAGACGCCACCTGCCAATCGATGCACTTCCGTGGAACCAATTACTGCCGGTTGGACACGGGCAGATGGGGGTGCTGGGGATTGAAAACACTCTCCCATTGTTTAAACTGCCGCACCGGGAGATTGCAACGAGCCAGCAACTTCGGGATTTACAAGTGCAGTGCGCTCACCATTACAGCACGGTAGTATCCTCCGCTTATATATAGCACAGGTTATAAAAATCCTGTTTTAGTTTCACAACATTGAGGATAATAACCGTTTTGCAAGACATCAGGACGTGATCAGTGTTGCAAATTGTGAATCTGTCGTCATTTCATAGCTGGACTGTGCTTCATCACGGCGATTGTTTGACAGAACATCGGTCATCTTAAAATCATGAGCAATACAAACAATCATTTATGCAAATAATATATTTCTTACCACAAGAAGGCAAGCAACATTCACAACAAATCGACTTTCCGATTCTCATTTTATAAAAAAAAGTTTGAATTCAGTGCACACGTCCGTGTTATATTAACATAATCAACCGTGATCTCAAACACACATTAATTGAATAAAACTTTTTTTTTATGTCAGCAGCATTAATTTCTCTGGCCTGGTTTCGACCTTTTAGGTCTCATCAGCAGCCTGGCAAAATTAAATACCGCCGGCAGAAGAGAGGATATTGGTAAAAGCACTCCCTCGAAATAACGGTGTCCTGTCAGCACACAACAATAAGTGAGGCCGAGAGCCGAATAACAATGGCAGATAGAGAAGTCAAACTGTTGACTTCACTCGAATGCATCGTGAAGTCTGAACAACAGTTTAGAAATTGCATATTGTACTCACATGGCAGCAACAAAAGGCAGTGCACACACACTAAGCGTGGAGCCAACCCACAACTTGAGATGCAAAAGGTGGATTGTGTGGATTGGCCAAGTCCCGCTGTAGTCTTTGAAGCCTTATTCACATTCCTGTGTTGTTGAGGAATGTGTGCGCTCCAGTTCCTGAGTGTCCACAGAGCAAGGCGCACAGCCACACTATTTATGTACCAACAGGTTTTTGACACACATACCGAGACGCACGTGTTTGTACAAAGACAAAGATCCTCCATGTAGCCTTAACAGGCTGTTGGGGAAAGTGCTGTTAGCGAGCACCTAATGAAGGCCGGCACGGCACACGACAGGGTGGGTGGCCAGCACCACGCCCGGCCGCCTTTGTCTCTGATGGCGATATTTTCACACTGTACCAGGTACTCATTTGAGGCTGAGTTGACCTACGGGAGACCCAGAACCGGTTCAGATAATTACCGTCACTGGGTTCGTTATGCAGCATGCTAACCGCTCCCCATACGAGCGCACGCACAAAATAGTTCTAAAAAACTTTGGCTCAGAAAAACAGAGGATAGGTCTCAAACGTACAAGGGAAGGTTTCACAAACCAAGTGAGTTCGCCACACACACAGAAATCTACATGAACGTGACACCACCACACGCAGCCCTAAAGCAGCAGTCAAACTCAACGGAGACGCTAAGAGCCCCCCCGCTTCCCCTGCCAACATACGGCCAATACCTCTTCGGATGAGAACCAAGATCGTAATAATAACACTGCCGTGAGAGATGGAAGAAGAAGAAAAAGCCACAGGGTTCCTGCCGACTGAGAGAGGAGGACCCGACCGGCAATACGAGGAGTCGCGTAAACTCCGCCGCCGTGGCGATCGTTCCGTGGGACAGCTGCCGCATGCACAATCGGCGCCACGCGTCTGTCGCGCTTGCGCCGATCGGAGGTGGGAGGGGAGGTGGGGGGAAGCGTCGAGCCCTCCCGCGCGTAGTCAGGGTCGCCGGTCAGCGTACGCGGGGAGGCCGAACGCCTCGGGCACAAACTCCTCGAGCGAGCGCAGCACGAGCGACGCGCCGCGCGTGTCCTCGGGGCCGAAGTTCTCGTCGGGGATGATGACCACCTGCATTCCGGCCGCCAGCGCCGCCCGCATGCCATTGGGCGCGTCCTCGAACACCAGGCACTGGCGCAGACAACGGCAGAAGAAGGGGGTGTCAAGGGGGCGGGCAAGCGCCGGCCACGGCGTCGCTCTGTGGCTAATTGGGAGCGTGATGCTGGCATCCGTGGCCTAGTTTACTTGGTTTTTCTCAATGAATGCAACCGCTTTTTTTTTGTCGCTAATGTTCTCATTGCAAATCTACGCGAGTCCGGTACAATACGGTACAACACTCTACAATACTTTACAACGCGGTACAATATGGTACAGTACGGCACAGTGCCATACGGTACGGTACAATGCGATATAAAACGCCAATCACCGAATGTGGTGGGGGTGGGGGAACAGAAACTCCGTGAACAACGATGCCATGTCGGTGCGACAGGACCCTGTGACCCTGTGACCCCGTGACCCCGTGTGAAGGGGGACGAAGAATGTGCTCCCTGCCTCACCCAGGGAGGGGGGGGAAGGGAACGGGAGAGGGTCACAGGCAGGGGGAGTCTACGAGCTGCCCAGTGAACTTTACCGTCAGCTCAAGTACCGCCCAAATAAGTGGCTAATCACGTGGACATTTCTAGCAGCCAAATACTCGAAACGTGTGACGTTGATTCAAAATGTGGAGGGAAAAACCGTAGGATCCGGAGAAGAGTCCACGCGACCACGGGGAGATAGAGAGAGAGACACACAACCTCCAAATATAGAGAAGTCAGGCATTGAACCCACGACCTCCTGCACACGAGGCGGGGTTAGTTAACATCTCGCCACCATGGCGCCCAACTCCTGTCCATCCCCCGAGGCGGAGAGGGGGGCGTGCTGGCGGGGGTCACATCCCTGGGAGCTCTAGACCATGGGGTCAGCACAGGAGAGGGGGGCGTGCTGGCGGGGGTCACATCCCTGGGAGCTCTAGACCATGGGGTCAGCACAGGAGAGGGGGGCGCACCGGCGGGGGTCACATCCTGGGCGCTCACCTGCGAGGGCCGGGCGGGCGGCTGGAAGCGGCGAGCGGCCACCAGGAAGGCGTCCGGCGCCGGCTTGCCGCTGCGCACCTCGGGGTCGTCGCCCAGCACCGTGTGGCGGAAGAGCGAGAAGAGGCCGCCGTGGTTGGTGGTCTTCATCTGGAAGGTGGCCCGCGCCGAGCTGGTGGCCACGGCCATGGGCACGCCGTGCCCGTGCAGGTGCCCGATCAGCCGCTCCACGCCTGCGCTCGTCACGGGGCGGCACGCCGTCGTTAGTTGGACGTCGTGCACGGTCCGTCTTATGCCATAGCTCACATGCTGGATGGTGCGGGCTGGTCAAGGGGTCGAGTGAATGGTCGGGGGGTGGGAGGGGTGCAGAGCCAAGCCCAGGGGCACGGCGGTGGCTAGGAGATGTTAACTACCTCGCCCTGTATACAGGAGGTCGTGATAGATGTTAACTACCTCGCCCGGTATACAGGAGGTCGTGATAAATGTTAACTACCTCGCCTGGTATACAGGAGGTCGTGGGTTTGATCCCGACCCTGACGCCCGTAACGTGGCCACGTGGACTTTTCTCCGGGTCCTTCGGTTATTCCCTCCAGATTTGGAAACATGCGTTTAGAGTATGTGGCTGCTAGAAATGTCCACGTGATGATGATGCACCACTTGGTTGAGCTGTCATTGTGACGGCCAGGTCGCTACAGAACAAGAGCTACATAGCTCAGTGGGCCTTCCCTGGTAAAATAACGTAGTTTAGTTTTAGTTTAAGAAATCACTTGCAACAGATTTTCACTGTGGCCGGGTATCGAACCGAGGCAGGACGTGAGAACAACGACAATTTCATCGATTACGCTCGATCCGTGCGATCACAATATGTGCAGCAGAACATCCCCTTCGTTCTTCCGTCTTAGATCAAACAGCGACATCGCGTGCCCGCATCTCACGCGTGCTCTGCGTCCGTGTGTGCGTCCGTCTGTGTGTGTGCATCTGTGTGTGTGTGTGCTCCCGTGTGTGTGTGCGTCTGTGTGTGTGTGCGTCCGTCTGCGTGTGTGCGTCTGTGTGTGTGCGTCTGTGTGTGTGTGCGCCCATGTGCATGCGCCCGTGCTGATCTATCTGCTGCACCGTTACGTTCAACTCCCGATTGTCCGTGTTGCAGATTCACTGTTGCTACCTCACATTATTTACGAGATATATTTATCAACAAGAGCACGCTGCTTCCATTTATCATTATTGTTCTAAGCTGCCCTTCACTGATCGATAGTCAGCGACTCATTACCCATACGACTGCGCACATGTCGGTAAGAAAACCGATTGCTTGAAGCAGTCAACAGGTTCTGTACCTTCGTCCCCACTTCTACGGAGGTAAACAATAACGACGTTGTCACGACTTTGAATGGCTCTCTGGACCCCCCCGTCGCTCCACGTGACGGGAGCTACCCTTCTGGAGCCGAATTCAGTCCCTTGAGAAGCCCCCAAGCAGGCGGCAACCAAACGTGTGGGGCAACAACGCCGAGGAGAACGCGTGGCACAATCGGCGAACATCACACCAACTACGCAGCACAACGCATCATACGGCGAACTTCTTCCGCACCGTACATAGCCGACCGCGCTAAACGGGCCGCCCCCCCCCCCACGGACAATCGGGAAGCGACTTATCGACGGCGGCGTAGCGGCGCCTGAGAACTCTCGGCACGGTACCCGGCAGGAGCTCCGCGGCGGGAAATATCTTTGCCTGGCGCTCGCGGCACTCGGCGATCAGCTGCTCGGGCGTGAGCGGCAGCTCCAGCGCGTCCTGGATGATGCGCGCCACGTCCAGGGCCTTCTTGCCCATCACCTGGGCCTTCACGTCCCACGAGTAGTGCTTGCCGTACTGCCTGCACACATCCTCGTACACGCCCGCGTACAACCGCTCCGTGTCTGGCGGAAGGAGAGAGAGAGAGAATGAAAGTCGAGACAAATAAGGCGCACGCAGCGTGCCGGCGGCGGTCTTCGGAAGGATTTAACTGACGGTATGGGCGGCTGTCAAGAGCACAAGACGCATTATTCACATCTGCAAATTGTTCGAATAATAATTAATTGAAACTATGAACAATGTTTTTTTGTTATTTGACCAGGTAAGGCCCCACTGAGCTACGTAGCTCTTTTTCAGAAGCGACCTGGCCACAAACGATAGCTCAACGAAGTGGCTTATCATCACGTGGAAATGTATCGCAGCCAAATGATCTAAACACTCTAAACGCATGTTTGTAAATGTGGAGGGGAAAAAACAGGAGGACCCGGACATGGCGGCAGCGTGGCGAGGCCTTCAGCCAGCAGTGGACAGAACATTGCTGATGTTGATGATGATGATCGTGATGACCTCAAAACCCAAATCACGAGTGCCTTTCACGGAGGCAGACAGGCACACAGTACGGTGTGCTGTACTAGTAATGTATTGGCACGTTCTGTTTACGTGACAAACCTTACTAATTGGCCGTGTCGGGTGGTGGCGGGTTTAACGAGACATTTATATTTACGCGAATCTCACCTAAAAAAACTTGTTTCACGGGGAAGAGTGATGCAACAACAAAGGGGGAATTCCGCGACTCGGAACATAACGAGTCAATTTCGGTCGGGACCCCGCGACCCATCGGCGAGCGGTGGGGCCTGGGCCTCCGGTCAATGTGGATGTCAATGTGGATGTCAATGTGGATGTCAATGTGGATGTCGATGTGGATGTCGATGTGGATGTCGATGTGGATGTCGATGTGGATGTCAATGTGGATGTCGATGTGGATGTCGATGTGGATGTCGATGTGGATGTCAATGTGGATGTCAATGTGGATGTCAATGTGGATGCCAAGAAAAAGGGGAAAAACCCTATTATTAAAAAAAATATTGTGTTTAAATAAATTCTGTTCAAATGTTACACAATCGCGTGTGCTGGTTTGGCCCACATCTCCCTCGCGCGAGCTTCGTGCTCTCAAGGGGCTCTCACGCTGCTCACAAAGAGAATCGCTGCCGTTGTTGACGCCGCGTGCACCAATTGCGTTGCCCGACTGAGACAGCGCCCCTTTGATCACTGACGTCACACCCCGCCACGCGTCACCAATTGTTCATATCACACAGCGGGGACGTGCGGGCAGGGGAGGCAGAGCCTCGCCTGCCATACTCCAATGAAAATAGCTGTTACTTAAAGTAGAAAAAAGAATAATCAAATAAAATAAATATTAAACATTTTCCACTGATCTGTGTTATAAATGTCATTCTGTACGATTCCAATATTTTTTATAGTCAAAATCGCCGAATTTGCGGAGCTCCGCTGCAGATACAGGAAGAGACGAGAGGTGAGGCAGCGACGCGCTCAGCCTCCCCTCTGATTGCGCAACCCCTTAGTAACTGGATGGAGCGCGGGCAATAAGCGCGTGCCTGTTACTATGTTTGTGTGTGTCACACCGCTTCACACACACACACACCACGTGTGTGTCGCTGTGTCACACTGCTACAGACACGTGACGCAATGCAATCGCTTGCATGAGACAGGCAGCTGAGTCAGTCTCCCTGATTTTGTCCGATTACGACAATTCACCACGAGTCTTCATTTTCAGCATTTGGCTTGCCGCTACGATGTTTCCATATTTAGCACGACAGACAGTTAGCCCTGTGTTTATGTAAACCTAAGTTTATTTAAACCCAGGTATCCCCCATTACTTTGTAATCCTCCCCGCCCCCCCACCCCCCATTTGCATCCCAACTGAACTATCGCCATCACCATGGGGAGTGACCCCTTCGGATCTCCCGCACAGCAGCGGGCGACCCTTGGTTTGAGAGAAGGGCCCAAGGAAGCGGATGTCACAGAGCTGCGTCTGAGGCCCATCCTTCCAGCGACTTCTGCTTCACAAAGTAGAGAGGGCAGCATTCCCCCCCTCCCCCCCGTTTTTAATGGGACAGTGCGATGGGTTGCATCACATCCGAACCCACATTTGAAATTCTCAGAGCTGGAATTTAGAGAGAGAGAAAGAACGAATTATAATAAAAAAAAGCCATTACAGACGGCTGAGGCCCACGGTTCAAGTCCAGACAAGCTGCCCGTGATGCAGCCGGGTTCTTGAGTGCAGCGCGTTGCTGGTCTCAGCCCTTGTCACCAAATGATTGCACCGCAAACAAAAAGCCATCACAGATAATAATGATTAATTATAAAACCAGCAAAAAGCTGCATTCGAGAACCCGGCGTCATCACAGCAGGCAGCTCGCCTGGACCTGAACCGTGGGGGCCTCAGTGGCTCTGCGCTCTGACCACGGAGTCGCCTCAAACCCTTCGTGAATACGAGGCGCGTGGTCTCGACGGCCTCTTCTTCTTCTTAACAAAGTAACTCTGTATTTCACCTCTTTCGTGATATCGCCCACTCTCCGAACCCTCAGCAACTTTTGACACTTCATAAATAAAATGCATTATTAGTATTTATCGAGGTGTTTGCGCGCGCAAGCGCCCCGCCACGTGGTAGCATGCAAAGCAAGTGCGTGACCGGGTCTCTGCCATAGGAATGTGGAAGTTCCACAAGTCGCCTAGAATGCGCGACAGAGAAAATAACCTGACGTGGCCAGTTTGCCCACAGCTGACTCACGCAAGAAGACAATGGCGATTGCTCCACTCCCGTGTGCGTTTTATGGCCACCCCATCGACGTGTGTTGCACTTCTATCGCATCGAACGCAGCCAACCGTGCTGATCAGCGGTGCGGCGAGAGAGGGCTTTATCGCTTTATCAGCTCAGAACATATTGTGCCGCAGTAAAGAGCACACAAGACTCTGAATCACACCACCAGAAGATAAACACCTAGGCACCGAGTGAGAGCCGCCTTATTTGGTGACTGATTAATTGAGTCCTTTACTGGTTCCTGGGGCCAAAGACATAAAAAAAACACAGAGCAACACCCAGTGCAGACAAAATTAGCAATGTACGCCAAGGCACAGAGGCAAGTGCTGTAAGGGTGACGTCGTAGGCTGTTGTTTTTCTCTCAATGTACACGTGCAGTTCATGTAGTAGTAATAATTATGCTGTAGTAGATTATGATGTATGTTGAACTTCTTTCGCACCATACGCAACGTCTCAAGACGCCACGCTTGAAAGGGACAAAGGTAATGGAGCATGAACTGAGAGGTAAAAATAGTTCCACAAGCGGAGGGGGCACCAGAGTGCCGTGCGATCACCCCACAGATGCGAGAGAGAGAGATGTATATCAAGAGCACGACCAATATTATTCATAATAAAGGTTTCTGGGTTAGATCGCGTAAGTATAAACGGATCACGTAAGTATAAATGGATCGCGTAAGTATGAAGTAGTAACGAGTTGGCGTTTTGTTGACGTGACAAATCCCTTACTAATTGGCTGTGTCGGGTGGTGGAGGGTTTCGACACATTTATACTCTTAGGCGCTCTAAACCAAACACCTTTTTTATGAGATCAAGAGGTTTGTAGGCAGAAGGGCACCATTGGCAGATCTTAAAGGCCTTGAAGCGTCACGAGATCGAATTAGCTCCTGAATGTGAAGTGAAGCGAGCCAACGTGAGGCATTCGATGCGCGCAGCACGATCTTCAATCCCAGTCGTCTGCAGACGGAGGCAACGTCACGAGCCCCCAGGCTGCTGCGGTCAGCAGCCCGACACGGAGGATCGCCACCTGTCTGGGTTTGACCCGGACAGGAAACCTGGACGTGTCTTCAACTTCTTTCGCACCGTACGGGAGGTGCGCGTGAAGGACAACAAACTTAAGACACAGAAAGCGGTTCGCAAAAAATGAGTTATCAATCTCGCTGTAAAACCTGTGCTCTCGGGTGACAGCAGGCGTTGATTTTCACCGAGATCTGGTGCCGGTATTGCTGAGTGACACTTGACTGCAGGACACTGCACAAGCTCTGATAGCAGAGCTCGTGCTGACCGAGACGCGTGTCCGGGCTTGGTCCAAAGTGGGGGGGGGGAAGGTGGCGATCCCAATGTGAAGCCATTTCCTCAATCGTGGGGAAGAGGCATTGCTCCACCTTCAACCATTCTGAAGAGCGCAGCTGCCCAATCAGCACAAGAGCCGGACAGGCGTGAGAGCCGGACGATGTTTTTACTTCGCAACGGTGAACGCGGCTCGCTTTGAAGAAAATAAACAAACAGGCGGTCAGTTGTGTTTCATTATCTCGAATAAGCGAACGATCGTTAATCATTAGCGACTCCCCTCTTCCTTTGTTAAATGCACCGCTGGCTGAAGGCCTCTCTCCCTATGCATGGGGGGGGGGGGGGGATTCAGACGTCATTGGCCACTGATGGTGGCAGCCCGAGGCCGGAATAAAACTCATAGTTGACCACCAGCGGCACTAACCGATTGCGCACAACGCTCTCCCACCACCACTGCAGCAGCTGCTGCTGCTCACGCGGCCACGAAAGAAAGTGCCGCCTCATTTGGCGTTGGCAGCCAATGAACTTTTGGCAGCTGCTCGCGGTGATCGCGCCCTCGTGGTCCCGTCGAGGTGGACTTGTCAGCTCGTGGCAATGTGGGGTGGACCCGCACCCAGTGCCGGATTATTCTCGAAGCAAAGTAGCTACATATGATGCTACGGGTCCCGCACTTTCAAGGGCCCCGCGCTAAACGCTTTCAAGCTATCAACTCCGGTTCAGTGATTCTGCACTTGCTCTATTACTATAGTAGTATACCGCCTTCAACTTTTATGAACGACTGGGTGTTTAAGGTTAGCGATTTGTCGTATTATCTGGCTGTATAGCAAATGAAAAAACAAGAGTTACTTTACTATGCAAATTAAACATTTGCGTTTTAATATTTGTGTTTATTTATTTATTTCGGGCCCCTTTACAACATCACGCCACAGGCCCCGCACGAGCTCCATCCGCCACTGGGTGGACCGCAGTTTAATTGAGGAACGGACTTGCCCTCTGTGCTCCTAATATTGCCGCAACATGGTTTACATATAGATGCAACAACATGGTTTAAATATAGATGCAACATTGTTTAAATATAGATGCAACATGATCGTATTCTGCAGATTATAAGACGCAGTGGTGGAGCGGTGAACCCGCTGCGCTACGAACCTAGGTCGCCGAGTTGGATTCCCGCTCCCGGCCAACAACAACAACAAAACAACAACAACAACAAAACAACAACAACGGCGGAGGCGGCAATTCTCTGAACCGGTCGTGGGTTTCTCGGAGGTGGAATCAGCCTCAATTGAGTACCTGGTGCGGTGTGTAAACATCGTCACTGGGGATACAAAGGCGGTCGGGCGTGGTGCTGGCCACAACCCCCTCTGATGAACGCTCAGAAACAGCACTTGCCCCACAGTCTGTCCAGGCTATGCAGGGGACCTTTGTCTCTCTACGCTGCTCAGTAGGTGGAGACAGCTTCGTGCGCCCCGTGCCCGGGTCGACGTCACTCGCCACTGACGTGAGCCGCGAGTGGCGGCATTCAGTCCGGCCTGGCTCAGAGCCAAGTGCGTGTGCCACTGGCACCACAACAAGTGGCGGTGACGTCCCCACGGTGCCGGTGCCGGTGCCAGGCTAGGTGCACTCCGAGACAACGTGGAGTGTCGAAGTCTCGCTGGTAACAAGGGGCGCAGCGCCTTTGGCACCCGCATGGTTGGCTGCGTACGGCGCGAAAGAAGTTCAACGCAGTCCAGACCCCCCAGCAGGTGCCACAGGGTCGGCCGACTTGCCGTGCCCCCCCCCCCCCTCCTGCTGTGCCAACCTTGCCGCACTTTATCCTCCCGGCGCTCCGCTCGTTGTTGTGAGCGCCGTGGTCGCCCCTCTGCCCCTCCGTTGGAGGCGGCGGTTTGGGTCTCTGCGCTCCGCACCCCACGGGGAGGAGTTCGATCCCAGGTCACGACCGAAACGCCGTGGCGCGAATACCAGGAGGCAGCGCCAACCCGCAACTCCACCACCACCTCGCCACCACCACCACGGACAATAACCCCCCTCGCCCCACCTATCCCCCTCCACGATCGACCGGCGTGGGTGGTGGGGGGTGGAGGCCTCCATCGAGCAGTGGCTGTGCCAGGCGGGCCTGGCCGTGTGCGAGTGCAGGCGGGAGGGGGGGCAGGGGAGACTCACCCAGCAGCAGGCCGTCCATGTCGAATATGACGTGGGTCGCGTGGTTGAAGCAAGGCGACATCGCGGCGGCGAGAGGCGGTGCACGTAACGCGCACGGGTCGCGCCGATTGCTGCCCGACCCCCGTGCCGCCGCTGCCGCTGCTGCTGCTGGAGCCGCCGGCCCAGAGCTCCGCCTCCGCGGCAGCGCGGGGGGACAGCGCGCCCCCTGTCGGTCGCGCAGAGTCCCCGCACAGCAGCGCCGCGGTGGGGGGGGGGTGAGGTGGTGGTGGTGAGGGTGGTGGTTGGGGTGGGGTGGTGGTTGGGGTGGGGTGGTGGTGGTGGGGGTGAGGTGGTGGTGGGGGGGGTGGGGTGGTGGTGGGGGGGTGGGGTGGTGGTGGTGAGGGTGGTTGGGGTGGGGTGGTGGTGGGGGGTGGTGGTGAGGACGGGGTCACGACCCTCCCTGCCGAGGGAGTGTGCCATGGTCAATAGCTCTCGGCAAGGGAAGGGAATTTACCCTTTTTACCGGGTAAAAGGGGTAAAGGTGTCGACATGCCAAGGGGTAAGGTAAAGGGTAGGGTAAAGGTAGCTCGCAAGAATTACCCGGTAGGGTAAAGGTAGCGCGAAGTGTTACCCGGTAAATACGGTGCCTTGTTTACCGCTAGAAGCTCCGTGGCGCAGTCCGGTGGCCTCCATTTAATAAGTAACATTAAAACAAACTTTATTAAAAACAGACCCAACACGACGAGCTGAAGAAGCGATGCGAGACAGTGGTCATCAACGAACCCCATTGCGTAGCAACACAACTTCGCCCCCTAACTTCACAGGCGGGGGGCTCGGAGGAGAGAGATGCTCCACGATGGGACTGCGGGAACAACTGGGACGCGTCACAGAACACCTCCCGGTGGGTCAAATAAACCACCCGAAGACGTTTCCGTCGTCGTCGTTCACGAATCCGAGACATTCAAGTTTCGCCCTTCGCGCAGAAGCTCGGCAGATGCCCCAAAATAATGCGATTTATTTTTAGAATACTGGTTTCGTAATTGCGTTTACACTTTAGAATTGGCATCGATTTTGCTCTTCCTATTTAAAGCCAAGTCTCCCTTAAAAATCATTTTGGTCTCAATGGACTTTTAAAGTAACAACCTTACCTGGTTTTAAAGGTCTTCAGTCTGCTGCGCGTTGACATGTTTTAAATGCATGTTGGGACGTGTTTGTGCTTCATCAAATGCGATGCCCGTCTGATGCATGCGTATTGTAAAATACAGAATTTTGGTTCACCAACCGATGGGGAAAGTTTTGTTTTCCGTCGGTTTTTAAGCAACAAACTCACAACCAGTTTGGACTTGCCAAGACGCACCGGCAGAGCCCGCCTCATTGTTCCACAAAGCCCAGAGGCCGATGGATAATTGTAATCTCATTTTTAAATAGTGAAACAAAGATTGTCGATTACTACATACAAATATCCCCCGTATAGCCTTAACACACAGTTGGAGCAAGTGCTGTTAGCGAGCACCTATTAAGGTCGGAACGGCACGAGGGAGTGGGTGGCCAGGGCCACCCCCAGCCGCCTTTGTCTCGCTAGTGACGATGTTTACACATCGCATCAGGTACTCATTTGTGGCTGATTTGACCTCGGGGAAGCCCATTACCGGTTCAGATGATCGTCACTGGTGTTGGCCGTGACCGGGAATTGAACTCGGGTAGCTGGGTTTGTAGCGCAGCGCGCTAACCACTACACCACCGCTCCCCACTGACACACACACAGGTGGACTTGCTAATTTGATCAATTATAGCAAGTGCCAAAGTGAGAGGATAGACAACGCAGGTGTAGTTAATTGTACAGTACAAATACTGTATTGCAACACTAAGCCCTCGGTGGGGCCGTTTCAAATGTGACCTACATGTATGTTACCAGGTAAGGCCCACTAAGCTTTGTAGCTCTTTGTCAGAATAGACCTGGCCACAAATGATAGCTCAACCAAGTGGCTTACCTCTTTGAAATGTATAGCAGCAAAATACTCTTAAACGCATGTTTCTAAAAGTGGAGGGAAAAACCGGAGGACCCGGAGAAAAGTCCACGTGACCGTGGGGAGAACACGAAAACTCCAAATATACAGCAGCAGGCGTCAGTGTCGTGCTCGAACGCACGATCTGCTGCATACCAGGCGAGGTAGTTAACATCTCGCCACCCCGGCGCCCCCCACGTGTGTAAATATTGCTCGGTGTCGCCCCGAGCCAGGCGTCCTCCTGCTGGATAGGCATGGTTCCGCGTCATCAATCCGCGAGCAGCATCAGGTTCAGTGTGGCCGTCTCCTTGGGCAGTGAATCCACGCACGCTCAGGGGTTTTGTTCCACATCGATGTTTCTGATACTCGACCGCAGGGCGCGCTGGAACATCTGGTTGAAGATAGCTGAAGACGAGCTACACACTCGACTTGGAACAGATTGCACGCAGTATATGCAGAACCGACAGCCCATCAAATGAAACATTTTTGAACAAAGATTTATTCCCATTTTATTGCAAACTGTTATCACCGGCGCACATCAAACCACAGGACTGTAGAACGGAATGTGTTGTTGAAGGAATGCTTATAGATTATGCTAATGCTGGTGTGGAAACAATGCGGTGGAGCGGTGGCGCAGAGGTTAGTGCACTGCATTCTGAAACTGGCGACTTGAGTTCGATTCTTCGCCATGGCGAGTGATATCTGAACTGGTACCGACTCCTAACCTTAACAAACCCACACTGACCATCGTGGTAAAGTATGGTCAAACAGCACCCCCGTCGCCAAAGCGTTAAGCGGGAGCATTTATCCAGCAGCAAATTGACAGATCTGTAAATTATTATTATTGAAGAAGTAAATGTTCTCCTGTTCACAGCGTATATGGATATGCATGAGTAGGTTTAAGATGAAGCATGATAATCATCGGTACTGCAGTCTGTTGACATTATTTAAGGAGCACAGTAATCTCATTACCTTCAATCACGAATCACCGGCTTCCACAAGAGACTGGTACTGCACAGCCGAATTAGCCCATAGGTACGCAGTATCAACATGAGAACTACACCCGGTGTGGAACACTTCAAGCAGGGGGGGAGGGGGGGGAGGTTTGTGTAAAGTAATTTTCGTGAATAACTATTTCACAAGTAAAACATCCCGCCGGCGTTCATTGGACGGGATGTGTGTAGGCCACATCCAAAGGCCCACGACTACTTTGTAAACAGGGAATTTTTCCACACAAACACGAATCATTACAGTACATTTAAGTGAACACGTCAATAAATAGTTCAAGATTAAAAACACACGCACGCACGATTTCAATCGATACCCGTCCCTGCTACATCTTCTTGCTCCTCAATTTTTCCAGCGTTTTCTAGAGAAATCAGAAACAAACGAGCGCACATTAGTTATGCGAAGCACGGTTTGCGAATGCCAACTTCAAAGTTACTCCGAGCGGAAAAGATTGCAGAAAGACTACCACTGGCTTTTTAATTTTTACATTTTATTTAAAAGGTGCGTTATAAATATTAGCCTGACATCCATAATATACAGAGGACTCTACTTATAGATTCGTGAAAACTCTTTGGAAATGTGCCCCTTAAGTCTATTATTCCACATCCGATGGCACACATCACAAACTGCTCACATGATGGAGCGCCGCTCACTCTCAGCTGGGGCTCTGAATGGACCAATGGGGAGTTGGTTTGCACGACATGTGCAATGATTCAGCTCCCATCATTCGATGATTCATCACGATTTAGGGGTCACGATTCAATACGATAATTGATTCCAATGTTTGTCTCATTTGTAGTCAGTCTAATTTCAGTGTTAAAAAAAAAACTCAACTAATTGGTTAATGACACTGCGGCCTTAAAATACAAATATAAGAGGCGACATTTTGAGCACAAATAGAGGCCAGCGAGGACGTTAATATGGATTGGATACTGAATTTAACATAATTTTTTCGTACATTTTAATGAGTTTCATTTGCACTTTTAATTTCTACTGTCTGTACAGCCTTTTCTGTCCATACGCTCTCCTGCCGTTGGTCCACTGTGCAGTTGAATTTGTCCCGTCTCATTTTGCCGACTCATTTGTAGTAAATAGTATTTTGGTTGTTTCATTTGTTTTCATCGTTATCTCCAATATAATATATTTAAAAAGTGTTGCGATTCGCAGGTGCAACATTCTTCGATGCACGATTATAAAACACGTACCACCAGGGAGATTCAATTTTAATCGATAAGGAGTTTAAGAATCGTCGCATGCGGTAGTTTGTGCCGTAATTCTCACCTGGTGGAATGCCTTTGCCTTCTCGCGATTCCTGGTAGAAACGTCCTTCCTCTGCTCCGCCTCCCTCTTGCTCTTCACCTCCTCTAGCCGCTCGTACAACCTGCAGTGGCATTCACTCGAAGTGAGAAATGCCCAAGGTGGCCGAGAGGCTTGGAGGTTAGAGCCCTGCTGAGCTGGCACACCCGGTGAGATCCTTGGATTTGAATCCGGGAATGTCTTAAGACCAAGAATCCCTTCAGAATTGTAAACTAAAAACTATTTTTATTTTACCAGGTAAGGCCCATTGAGCTGTGTAGCTCTTTTTGCAGAAGCAAGCTGCCTATCACAAATGACAGCCCAATGAAGTGGCTTGTCATGTGGAAATGTATATCAGCCAAATACTCTGAACGCGTGGTGCTTCTAAATGTAGAGGGAAAAACCCGGGGAAAAATCCACGCAACCAGGAGCGGAGAGAGAGACATGCAAACTCAAAATATAAAGGTGTCAGGGTTGGGATCGAACCCACAACCTCCTCCATACCAGGCAAGGAATTTAACATCTCGCCACCTGGCAACCTCCCCATTAAGAATAAATGTAATCAAAGAATCTTTACATCCCTGGTGAATTGCACATTTACGTGACAGCATATACGTCGTGAAATCTACTGTCGGCCCTGCTCATCATTGTACACCAAGCACTGATACATTTCACCAATGACAGACAGCAGTGCTTTTGAAGACAAGCCTGTGCTGCTCATGCTACTGTCACAGAGAAGAGCTCTCAGTCCTAGTGAGCAGCCAGGCCTCCCTCGGGCCAGTTGTGAGCCAGCCCAAGAGCTCAGAGTCTGTGGTCTACTATGTCAAATGGGGGGGGGGGAGATGAGTGGGAGTACAGTTCAGTTATACCTGCTTTCCTCCTATAGCCGCAGCACAGAGAAAACGCAAACTGTAACTGGAATTGGCCAAACATCTCACTGCTGAGGAGTTGCCTGCAGGTTACTCAGTTGGGAATGCACGTGGCAACATTAGCCCCTACTCCGAAAACCTGGCAGGACCCATCATCAAATAGAGTCTTGAGACTGAGCGAGGCTTTCCTGGGTAAAACAAGCACAACAATAATAATAGTAGCGTAGCATTTGTTTGCGTTTGGGTGCGCACACTTAAATGCTGCCCGTTTTATGCATAGCGCAATGAAGCGCGGTCTTCGCCGGGCCATGTAAACACAGCCGGTGTGTCGCTGACAGCGAGGTCACAGACAGAACAACGGGAGCGCACACGACGGGCCCAGGTACCTGGCCGTCCTCTTGACAGCCTCTTCCTCCGCGCTCTTCCTGTCGGCGGACGTGACCACCTTTACCTCCCCGACCTTCTTCAGGGAGCACTTCTGGGCGGACACGGGAACTACACGCGCACACACAAACACGCACACGTGACATTCGTTCAATCGAAGAAATGTCATATTGACCGTTGAGTAAAGCAAGTGGGTTTGGGTAGTGCACGTCGCTAAAAGGGGTTTATAGCCGATGGTCAAGAAAAACGACAGTGGCAGCCAAAAAGAGGGAACATGGCCAAGAGTACGTCTGCTGCAGAAATGGAGCAATGAAAGCAGCTCATAAGTAGGTAATAGCTGGATTGTTGTATAGCGTGACCAGGAGAGAGGGTGACGGCTCACGGAGAGCTACTACCAGCCGTAGATAGATCATAGCCACTCCCGCTGACAATGTGGCCAGAAAAAAACTCGTTATATAATGGAACCCATGGAAACAAAGCAGAACATTTTCTTTCTGACACGGATGGTTGTTTGAGCGCAAAGGTACAACAACGGTCAATAGATGGGTCTGGGAAAACAGAGATATGGTGATGGTTTGCGGAGGCCTTCATCCAGCGGTGAACAGATCATAGCCAACGATGACGACGTTAATGAGTCGTGCAGACCTGGCGGATGAGCCGACTCACCGTCGACCAGCTTAGCGGGGGCAGCGCCGCCCGCGCGCTCCCTGCCGCTGCGCTCCCTGGCGCTGCGCTCCCTGGCGCGCTGGGCGGTGGCGCTGGGCACGGCCTGCTCTCTCCTCCTCGCCTCTCGCACGCGTTTCTCCGACTGCACGATAAAGTCCCGCTTCCTCCGCTGGAACGCCTCCTGCAAGCTGGACGCAGAGTGTCCGCAGCCCGACACGACCACTGGCAGGCAGACACGTTGCCACTTTAATTAATGTTCGCGTCTGTACGTTTAAAAAAATAACTTCCCCAGTTCATCCCGGTGACGGCTATCGGCGTAATGTCAAGAAAGGAAGTATTCACTTGGATCTCTCGCAGAGCAGTGCAACCCCTCGTGTTTGATAACTGCTCGAGGAAGCGGATATCACAGAGCTACCTCGGATATTATTTTAAGTGACTACGCATTTCCCTCCTGCTCTGATAAATATGAGAGTAAATGTTCATCTGATGACAGTGAAACTGATGTTCATTTCCCAGAACAGAAATTAAGTAAATTGAGAACAGAACCAAATTTGCTGCGATGGATTTTTGTACAGTAATAGCTTTTTACCCTTTCAACTGGTACAAAAATTGACACCTTTATACAAGGCATCATGTTTGCAATAACCACAACACAAGCCGTCAAAATGCAAACAAAAAGAAACAACACCGTCCAGCGGAGACGCGCACCTTCGCTTGTCGACTGAAGCGACGCGCTCGGGCCCGGCTGCTGCTGTCCCGGCGAATCCGTAGCACGGCCTGGCGTCCGCCCCGTTACTTCATCGTCCTCAGCAGGCGGTCGCTGCAACGAGATGACAGCATCGTCAATCTGGGAGAAGATTTACGTGCAAAGTTCGATCCGATATAGCAGGGGTGAGGAACCTTTTCCTGACAAACCGAGGGCCGAATAGGAATCGTAAATACTTTTGGCGTACCCACTTCAGTCACTGCAAGAAGAACTTTGCAGCGACCAAAAGTGATTGCGTGAAAATTCTGCACGCAGCGTTAACAGGTCGAAGATATTCCCCTCTATTACCCGAGTCATGCGGCTGGGATGCTGACAAATATTGTTTGCAGGCCGTGTCTAAGTAGTAGTCCTCACGTGGCTGTGAACCGGATGCAATATAGTCGCGGACCGTATCCATCCTATAGGTCGTAGGTTTTCTATTCTGGCTATCGGGCCTTATACAATGTTAGGATAATAGCTGTTGGAGAACACCTGTTAAGGTTGGGGCAGTTACACAAGGGGGTGGAATGTGATCAGCACCATAACTGGCCACCTTTGTCTCCCCAGTGATGATACCATGGTATGTGTGTTAAAACTTCTTTCGCACCGGATGTAGCCAACGGTGATAATCAGGGGTGCGAAAAAAAACACAAACTTAAGCAAAACACGAGGATATTTTATTTTTTAAGGCCAAGTCAACATATAGGTGAGGCTCAGATAAGCCCTCTCGATGCATGAATCACACTTGTCAATCCACTGCTGGATAAGGGCCTCCCAAAGTCTGCCGGTTCGTTGGAGGATATTTCCCCACTCTTCACCACGCTGGCCAGTTCGGGGTGGTTGAAGGCGGGGGAGCAAAGACGTTACAGAGTGATACAGTACAATATATATTTGTTTATGTAACACCCCTTTTGCCACTTGTTCAATCCACATAATTCCCTCCCATTGTCTTTGTACCCAAGTTTTTATAACCTTGCTCAATAAAAAAGATAAAACATGAACTCTTATCTATTACACCTTCAAAGGTGCTGTTTGTTGCTGAACAATTGACATTTAGGGGGTTTTGGGCTTGTGCTCAGCAACCATCATAAAAAACAAACTTCACGTCGGAGACAAAGACACGGAGCGATCGGGAGGAATATCGCCGGTCACGTGCGTCCGCTTACCGTGTCGCCCTCGAGCGTCACGTCCAGCGACAGCTCATGCTGCACGCTCGACTCCGTGTCCGTCAGGGTCACCAGGGTCAACTCGGGCTCCTCCAGGATCCCCATCTCCTGGCCCGAGTCCTGGACGCCCGCGTGGGGGAGAAGCAAGAGGGGAGGGCAGCATTTAGCCTCCCACGCTTGCCGAGGGACCGCACCCCCGTCACACACCCCTCCTCCCCACCCCAGCTGCTTATTCGTACACTGCCCCCACCGCCAGCAATGAAGGTTCCCGGCAGTGCCAAGTCGGTCTGTATGAAATCCTACGTGTGTAACGTTGCATCAATTCATATATTACAATTAATGTTTATGCTCATGTGTAAAAATGTAATTTTTTTTTTTTGAAAACTATAAGCTAATGTCCACACGGTACTTTTAGGTTACATCTGGTAAAAATGTAAGCACAAGACAAAAAAGTACGAACAATACACACAACACAAAGAAGGTAAAAACTAAATATAAAATGTTTAAGAATTGAAT
Organism: Lethenteron reissneri; assembly: GCF_015708825.2. Lineage (NCBI taxonomy): Eukaryota > Metazoa > Chordata > Hyperoartia > Petromyzontiformes > Petromyzontidae > Lethenteron > Lethenteron reissneri. The sequence goes on along the minus strand of NC_083823.1, from coordinate 603,056 downwards.
CGTGAATCCGCATTATGACAATGCAGTTACATAGGGTGATATGTTACGAAGCTTTGTAGTCGATTATCCAACATGCACTATGACGCTCACATCGTATTTAAAACGCGCGCACGATCGGCTGCACGCAGCTCGTACCCACCCACACATGCGTGCCGGGGAAGGCGAGCAGCCGTGAGAGATCCTGGCTCCACGAAGCCGAGCAGGAATCCATCCGACGGAATTCCTCTTGCCGTCCCAGCTCCCCCGACGATAGCACGTCCCACCCGGCCCCCGCGCCTCCCTCCCGCCTGCTCGCCAGCTCACACCACACGCGCTCGTCGGCCCGGCCGCTCCCGCCCACTGCCGCTGCCGGGACTCCGCTGCCGCCGCAGTCCGAACTCAAACTCAAAAAGCTGCTGCCGTAGTCGCTGAAAGCGGCGCACGCCCGGAAGTCGGCGCGGTTGAGCTCGGGATCCGACCGCGCGGTGGCGCTGCTGTAGTGTTCCGCCAGCGTGTACTCGCTCAAGGGCGAGTCGACCGTCGCGAGGAGCGCTTGCTCGGGGAGCGACGACGCGTCCGGGCTCGGTCGGTCGGAGGCTCCGGTGGTGTCCGTGTTGCGAGCCGACACGCTGTCGTCGTCGCCACGGGGCGGCTGCTGCGTCTGTCTGGATGCTGCGAGCGTACAGCTTCGCTGCAGGCTTCCCGTGGCCAGCGGCAAAGGCCGACTCGGTACGGACACAAGCGTGGCCGCGCTCCCGCCGGAGGACTCCTCGTCGGGCCCCGGCGCCACGTGTGACGTGTCGGAGGTGCCGCCCTCGGCCAACCCCGCGGGGCTGCTGACCGAGCACGAGGCACCGGAAGGGGAGTTGGATGAGGTGTCTTGTGTGACCAGGCTGCAATCGCCCAGCGTCACTTCCGGCAGGAGCGCCCGGAAGGAAGGGTCGTCGTCCTCGTCTGTCATGCGACGAGCAAAACGTCAAAATCCCGCGCGCGTGGTCACGAAGTTAAATTCCTAAAAACAGTGCCACAATACATTTAGTGTTAGCCTTTTGTCAATGGGGGGTTGTTAATCATACTGGACCAAACTGGTCAGCGTGGGTTGGCGCCAGTACCAATGCAGACATATCGCTCGCCACTGATGTTAGCCATGGCTGGGAATCAAACTCTGGTTGCTGGCTTCCCAGTGCAGTGTGTGAACCACAACACACATTCTTTTGTCTAGCTTCGTGAGCATTTACCGTAGTTTAAAACACTTCAGGTGAAACCGACTGTGATACCCAGCGGGTCTTACCTGGCTCCCTGGACTGGGGCTGGGACTCGCGATGTCCAGGGTGGCTAGACTCAACACTCAGCGCGGATGAGAGGGATGCGCTCGGGCAAGACGAGTCGGACAACGTACCCGAGATCCGACTGAGCCCTGAGCCGGTGCCAGACAGTGCCAGACTCTGGGAGAGGAGACGGTGGAGGCACAATCGTCAATACATCGGTGACAGTTCCACAAATTAGGTGACTTCACAGTCAAAAAGTTAATCAATCTTCCTCATCGTACATCAGGAGCGTAGCGAGTTGAAGGTCTCAATTCCAGCTATGAGAATACAAATATCAGTTTGAATGCGACGCAATGAACATTGCCCTCGGTGGAAGAGAGGGAAAGTACTGCCCTCTACTGTCCAGACGAGAGGTCACTTGCAGTTCGATGGTATCCGCTTCAGCGGGCCGTTCTCGAACGCACAGGTTTGCACACAAGCCTGCGAGAGGCACTCGTGATTTCTTCGTCTAATGCTAAGATGTCCAGATATCGTTTGATAAATCAAAGTAAAAGCGACAAATAAGAGTGAACCTGCGAGGGGCGCGCGTCGCCGGCGAGCGAGGATGTGTCGAGGGTGTCGTCGGGCCCTGCGGCCAGAGGCTCAAACTCCAGGGCCCCGGCGTCCACGCGGCTCAGGTCCGGCCCTGCGTCGAAACTGGGGTCCCACGTGTCGGTAGATTCCGCCTGCCCCGCCGGAGGCTCTGCCGGCCGTGGTGGAGGTGCGGCCGAGAGGGCGACGAACAACATCTCGTCTCGTACACGTGTCATGATGCCCAGGTAGGTCCCGTGATGTCATTATGCATCACGGGACCTACACTGCTAGGATGAAAGCCTCCAAGCACCGTGCAGGTTGCGAGGGTTATTTGACCATACTCACTACAGTGGTGAGTGCGGGATGCCGGGTTTAAAGGCACACTGCTGCACAACAACTTTATATCTACTCCGCAATACAAGCCGGCACATGTAATTTTAGAAGATACGCCTGGAACTAAAACTAAACTTTTTTTTATTTTACCAGGTAAGGCCCGCTGAGCGAAATATCTATTTTTCAGAAGAGACCTGGCCACAAATAATAGCTCAACAAAGTGGCGTATCACATGGAAATTTATAGGAGCCAATTACTCTAAACGCAAGTTGATTCTCAATGTGGAGGGGAAAACCAGAGGACCCGGAGACAAATCCACACGACTACAGGGAGAGAGACATGCGAACTCCAAATATACAGACATCTTCTTTGGGTTTTTCGGTAAAGTCACGTAGATAGGTTCAAAGAAAATAACAAAAAACTACGACGTTTCGATCACAACACAAGCGTTCGTCATCTTCCTCGTAACGAACGCTTGTGTTGCAATCGAAACGTCCTAGTTTTTTATTATTTTCTTTGAACCTATCTACGTGACTTCACAGAAAAACCCAAAGAATATGAATTCCTGCAGTCATGAAAGCTTTAAGTCAAGATTTATACAGACATCTTCAAGGTTGGGATGGAACCCATGACCTCTTGTATACCACCAGGCAAGGTAGTTACCATCGGTGAGCAGGGCCACAGCAAGGACTCACCATGCGAGAGGGCGACGCGCGGCTCCGTCGACGGCTGGGCACCCTGCTGCTGCTGCTGCTGCTGCTGCTTTGGCTGCGTGTACTTGGCTATGATCTCGTAGATGGAGCTGTGCTCAGACGGGGCGGCACAGTGCGGGCCGTGTGGCAAGAGCATCCAGTCAGGGTCTCCCTGTTGGCCGCCGCCTGGTGGGGCCGGAGGGCCACGCAGACCGCCCACAGCGGCAGCCGGCCTCGCCCAGACCTCCCGCGCCCCGTCCTCCCCAAGCGTTTCTATCAATTGACATGCAGCATCCGTTCAAATAAAATCAATGAAAATAAATTCTAACATGGTAACGGTGCAGCCCTGCAATTGCCTACTCACGCCACTGCTGGCAGAAAGGCCTACAAACTACAGTAAGCGGCCTACTTGTGGCTTCCTGGTGGTGGAACTTCTACTGGTGGCCTCCAGGTTGTGGAACTCCCGACTGGTGCCCCCCCCTCCCCGAATGTGGCTCTCCCGACCATTGGAGATCAGGCTCTCCGACAGTGTTGATATTTCCCAACTGAAAACACGTCTCCTTTAAAACAACCTTCTTATAATTGGCTTTGCTCCTCTCTGGCTCTTCTGTTGCCAACCGGTTCCTTATTTATTTTCGTTGTCCTTTTGATGCACGATACCTTGAGACATTGTGAAAGACACCTAATAAGTGTCAATTATCATAATTATATGGCCTACTCTTCTACGCTGGCCAAACGTCTTGGATGATGTGGGAGTACCCAAACTCGGAACGCACGCAACCTCTGAATTCTGTGTGCGCCTACATCTGGGAGGACAGCAACAGGGGGGGTGGACCAAGAGGCACATTTCCCATTGTTTCAACTGCAACAAAGGGAGATCGAAGCAGCAACCTTGAGACTGCAGGTCTACCGTGTAAACAAGTATTTGAAAGGTCTATTGGGCCCTCAGCCAGGGAAAGGTTCATTACCCCTGCTCTTTGGCAAACCATGAGATTGCAGCACCACATAGCCTAAATCCTTAGCAACCCCAACAAGGATCACCCCCTAATAGCCACCCTACCAATGATCACCCTTATAGCCTCAGCAAATGGCAGGTACGAGCGCTGTTAGCGAATAGCACCGACTAAGGCCAGCACGGCACACGAGGGGGTGGGTGGCCAGCACCACGCCCCAACGGCTCGTCTCCCTAGTGGCAGTGTTTACACACGGCACCAGATACTTATTTGAGGCCAAATCGACCTAGGAGAGCCCCAGTACCGGTTCAGATAACCGTCACCGGTGTTGTCCGTGAGGGGGAATCGAACCCGGGCCACCGGGTCCTAAGCGCAGCACGCTAACCACTACGCCACTGCTTCCAGCACGTAGTCACACCACCGCCGTACGCAACCTTCACTGCCAGGTACTCGCGGCAGCGTGCCACTCACCCTGGCTCAGCCGGCCGCTGGAGAGCGAGACGAGGCTGCCGCTGGAGATGGCGCCCGAGGCTGGGGAGGTGGTGGCCAGAGACTCGCTGCTTGCGGGAGACTCGGCCGAGGGAGAAGAGGCCGAGAGAGAAGCGGCTGCGTGTTTCCCCAGGGAGGCCCGGGCCTCTGCGGGGGTCTGCCATTCCACGTAGCTGGGAGATGCCTTAAGACGTGGACAGCCATGGTGACAGAAATGCAACAGCAATGCCATTAATACATAATAACAATACCCTTTATTCACCCGGCAGCGTGCTTGTGTACTGCTGTCCAATACAGTTATTTTTTTATTTGACTAAAAAAGTAAAATGTGGTATAACGAGATAATTGAGTGAGCTCATAAGCATTTATAAGATTTGCAAACATTGTCCTTGAAGCAAGACCAAGGTTTTTGTAGTCCTCTTACCTTACAATCGCACCTCCCATTTGCACGGTTGGCTACGTATGGGTGCAAAAGCAGTTCAACATACATACATTCAGAATAAATATTTTGCCTTATGATGTTGGTGAATAAGCCATGTTGTGAAATGAAAGGTCCACCGTATCAATGAGTGACAATGGATAATAACACAGTGGCCTGCATCTGAGCTCAGTTCAAGTGTAGAGAACTTCACGGGGGAGTCTGCACGTTGGCAGTCTCTTGTCAGGAACAGTTTATGGTCATCATTGCTCAGATGCAAAACAAAAACACTTCCGTGTTACACAGCGCACAGACACGCCGACAATACACAGCGAGAAAAACAAAAAAGCGCAACTATACACAACAACACGCGACACAACACCAACCATCACAAAGTGAAAACAAATACACACAAATACGCGGACACACACACACGCACGCAAATATGCACACAAATACGCGGACACGCACACACACACAGACGAACTCAGGCTCAGAGGTAATGCTTTTCTCGGGAATGAGCAATCAGCCCCACTCTCCTCTGGGCGCGGGGCCCAGAAGCAGGGTCAGATTTGGCTAAGTTTTCATCATCGGCCTGCGATGCTGCAGCCATCACCAGCCTCCGAGGGGACAAAGCACTGTAGGTCCACAAATCGTCTGGCAACATCCCAAATCCACACAAGCGTCAACGGACAGACGCCAACTTTGAAAATAAAAACACATGCAAACAGTGAGTTCTCGACAGCAAAAGGTCCGATTGTGAGCGTAAGTCTTCCCATCATGCCTTGCACGCGACGTGAAATCACAGCACAGCCATATTTGAGCATATACGGAAATTTCAACCCAAAAAACAAATACTTCTTGCAGGCGCACAGGTTGTGTTCTGGGCTTTCCAACAAGTTTAAAACGTTATGAATGAGAACAGACAAAAACACTTCAAAATCATGGTCAGGTGCTCAGTTATTGTGTCCTCAATACATTACGGTACTGAGGAATTAAAACCAGGGATGTCAGTAGGGTGCCACCGTGACTCACTTGACTTGCATTGATTCTTATCATCGTTTGATAAAATAGGCTCTTTATGAGATTGAAAAATAATTTATTTATAACTGATTTTTGTGTTTAGTTCGTTGTCCTTCCCCCGCACGGCCGATTAGAAAGGTTGGCTACGTACTGTGCGAAAGAAGTTCAACATACATACATGACATTATAGTTCAGAGAGGAACCTGAACCTGTTCAACCTTCTTTACACGTTTACTTCTGCTGCTTCTATTCTACTTTCACCGTGAAACCAACGACGCTGAAGGAGCAGAGTTGGCGCTTGCGGTAGACATCCCGCAGCACCGACCACGTTGAAACGATGCGTATCATCGCGACGCGGACATTACCGCAGTGCACAACCATAACAACAACATGCATGAGGAAGAGCGTGGAAACCTCGCTGTGTGGGAGACGGCTTCCGTCGAAGAAAGATGGCATTCCCAGGCTCACGTCGGCGGAAATGCCAAGCGGCACTGCAGGTGACCGAGTTGAACCTGGAAAATGGAACAGGACGAGGTTACAGACGGGATATCCAAATATATAACCCTTACCCATTCCGATAACGTACATGGGAGCCTCGGTACCGAAAAAGTTATTAAATAACTTCACCGATAAAGTTATAAAATACAAGGCCATACGGAAGGGTGTGTGGCACAGTTTGGCACCAGCTAACGTAGAGTGCGGTCATGTCCCTACACTTCTCTGTAGGGAGTAATGTCTTGAAAAACAACGGCGCTAGACCTCTCCAAATAAAATTAACGCTAACCGCTTGCACGTTCCGAGATTAAGCTATGAACGGGACCCACCCTGCAACCAGCAGGCGCCTACAAGTTGCAGGAACGATGGGATCAGTTCATGTGCATAAGCGAGACAGATTGTGGCCTTGCAGATATGAGCAATCGCGACATCTGTGTTTCACCCAGCAGTCGAGAGGCAATCGCTGATACTGATGACGATGCTAATAATGATGATTCTGATGACAATGGGAGTGACGACAATGCTGATGATGGTAATGATGACTATGATAATGATGCCGAGGATAACGCTCATGACGCAGACAATGATGATGCTGAACTCAATAACGACCATGACCTTATTCGACCAGAGGCACCAGGCCGCCAAGATTTGAACTGACTCACCAGGTATACAGGAGGTTATGGGTTTGATCCCGACCCTGACACCTGCTGTATGTTTGGAGTTTGTGTGTCTCTCCCCGTGTTCGCATGGATTTTTCTCGGGGTCCTCCGGTTTTTCCCTCTACATTTAGAATCAATATCACACGCTTAGAGAATGTGGCCGTTATAAATATCCTTGTGATAAGCCACTTTGTTGAGCTAAGATTTGTGGCGAGGTCGCTTCTGAAAGAGAGCTATATAGCTCAGTTAGCCTTACCCGGTAAAATAAATAAGTTTAGTTTAAGTTTACTCAACGTGGGTAGCGAGAAGTGAGGCGGGACCTACTGTCCCGCGTGCTGCTGGACGGAGCGAGCAGTACGTCCCTCCAGTTGCGACCGCCGCCACCACCGACAAAGTCGCCCGGGGAGTATGAGCGCGGACGTCCCTCGGCCGAGACGCGAGACGACGCCTCCAGTCGCCCGTCCCTGTACGAGTCGTCCTCGCCCAGCTCCTCACGCTCATCCTCACCCAGGGCGCCGGAGAAACGCAGTCGCTCCCGGCACGAGGCCCCAAACTCGCTGCCCGCGGCCGCTTCCAGCAGCGAGCCGCCCAGGCCTGCGAGTAAATGAAACGGCAGTGGCGCCATGGCGAGGGCGTTTGCTATGCCCAGTCGCACAGATGCAGTCAAGGTGCAGCTCTGCTGTGACTTGCTCACGGCATTGCTGGTAGCTCTGGAGAGCTCACTTCTCCAACAGTGGTTACCCATCCTTTCTAGATCCGCATGGGACTGTTAACGCCCAAGGGTTTTTCATGAAACACCATGCAACAATAGCAATTTTTTTAAATCCCAAAAGCATTATAAAATGCCAATGAAAATGTACAGAAATTCTAAATTATCTTTTTGTTGACGAATCTAAATAGCTGTGCAATGGGGAGTAATATCTGGTTTTGTGAAAGAAGAAAATAGTAGCGTCTGTGCAACAGTTGTATCGACCACTTTGCAAGACCAGACGAGTGGACGTATCAGTGGAGTGTGGACTAGAGAAGCCGGTGGATGTGACGATGATGGACGTGTCAGTGGAGTGTGGGTGCACGGTGGGTGCTGACCGAGGGCAGAGCGCTGCTTGTCGCTGTGTGGCGTGTCCACCTCCTGGATGGCACTCAGCTCGTGTTGCTCGATGAGTCCCAGAAGGCCGAGGCGTGAGCGGGCCACGGGGGGCCGTTCGCGGACGGGCCGCCCCAGGTGAAAGACGGAATCCACGCCCACCGCGAGCCCACCAGCTCCGGATAGAAGCGGTCCGGCGACCGGCAGCGGTTCGCCCTCTGAGACACAGGCACGACACCAACACAACCAACTAATTTTTTTTTCTTTAACCAAGTAAGACCCACTGAGCTATACAGCTCTTTTTCAGAAGCGACTTGGCCATAAACGATAGCTCAAAGAAGTGGCTTATCATATGAACTGATTTTTGTGCTTAGTTTGTTGTTCTTCTCCCACACCTACGATTACCACGGCTGGCTCCGTACAATGCAAAAGAAGTTCAACATGCGTAACGCAAACATGTATTTTATTTCACCAAGGTTACTGTATTGTGATACATTTTTCATAAACTAGAATGACTGTATTTTAGAGTGTTTCGCAAATTGAACTGCCTTTTTATTTTACACTTATCGGAATGAGACTGTGATATTACAACAGGAAGACACTCAGATCCATTACCTCGTCAAACCATAATGTTTACATTTCAATAACAACAACAATCCAGGAGCAAAACATGCCTGGGGCAATACCAAAAGACTGCTTCTCATGTCTTGCCACCACAGTTAAAGGTTTTTCCAGAATCAGGCACAAGATGACGATGCTGTGGCGCAGTCTGTAGCCCTGGGGAGGTCCTCAACAGTGCAAGGCTTCTCCAGAAGGGCTGGCAGGCCAATAGAGACACCATGGTCCATGTCTCACCGCAGTCGCGTGGCTGTCAGGATCGCTCGAGTAACCCCATTTCTGCACATTGACTTTTGATCTGCCGACTCCAGTGCAAAGGCTACGTGGACATTTGCCAAAGGTAAACGCTTGCAAACCTAACACCTCCTAAACATAGTATAAATAACAACCCGACAATCTTCATCCAAACTACAATTCAAAAAATCTCACTCAAACCGATAGGCAGACTTCTGACAGGGACAAAGATTGGATTTTAAATGTTGGGTCATGACCATGGACGTCCCCACGCTCACCAGACAACAAGTTGAAGGCACCGCGCTCCGTTGCCTCCTCACCAATGTGGTCCAGCTCCTGTGCGTGGCTCCGCTCCGGGGTTGTGGCACTGCCGGGCCCCTCCAGGGCTCGGAACAGGGAAGACATCAGGTGGTACCGCTGAGCCAGCTCCGAGTTCTCCCACGCGCCCGCCGGCCTCTCACCGCCCCCGACGCCAATCTGCGATGACCAAACGCACGCATGTTACCTCTCTGTGTGCGTCGGAGCACCGGTGAGCGCGCAATGTAGGCAGGGAGACAAACCCGGGCTGTTAAAACCGACGATGGCAGACTAATAATAATAATTACTTATTTACCAGGAAAGACACATCGAGTCCAATTACTCTATTTAGGAGGGTTCTGCATTCGGTTATTACATTTTATTTCGAGATGTTTTCAGCCAATTTAAGCACGTGTGGGAGGAAACTGGAGGATGCGAAAGGGGGTTCCACTAATTTCCCCGTACAGAAAACAGATGGAGATTAGGCCACTTGCTGTACCATCGTCTTCTAGCGAACCAGGGCATGGCACATTCACGCTCACAGGAAGGCCGCTTCACAACATTTGTGGGATTCAACAACATCGCTTCCACAGTGGTGGATTGCAGGCATGCCATAGCCACCACCGCCCAGGCATACAGACCATGAAGCAGTATAACAGTGCAGACTACCGACGTTAAATCATTAAATCAAGATCTTATCCAATGGCTCTGGAAAATTGCAGATTCATTTATGAACATCAATCCTTAAGCTCATGACACGTGTAGTTGTACATGATTGCACGTGCAGCCCTTGGTGAATTTACCGACGAGCGAGCGATTCCCAATGCCGTGCTGCGGGCCACAGAAGTTATGTGACCAGATTTAACCATGTTGGTTGCTGCGGGTTGCGAGGATAGCAGTAGTCACATGATTATGATGCAGTGCACCTCTGCTGCCCACCACGTAGCCTTGAAAACTATAACAACCATTTGCATAGTGGGCATGCAAGCATTTACCAGCCGTAAAAATATGCTTAGCTTTCGGGATCTGAAGATAAAAAGGCACATTACAGGTGATTTTGTCATGAGCTCTTGACACACCCAACAATTTACTTCAGTAAGATCTTTTTTTTTAAAGCATACATTGGCACAAACTATTCCAAGACTGATTAGGCAACTTATCTTGCATCACAAGAACTTAACAAACATAATAAGAAAGCATAACACTTGCTGCAGGTATATAATATCATAAATAGTGAAAGCACTTTATATATTACAAAGGCTGTACAATGCTGCTGCAAGCACACTACGACAAATGACACTACAGAATGTGGCTACCGCACCTCCTCTGTGGAGCGGGATAGGTCACGCTGCTGCTGCTGCACCCCCTCATCGCTGCTCCACACTCCTCCTTCCTCGTCTTGCCGAGCACCCTGCGTCCACCTCTGCACTTCGCCCTCGCCCTCCCACCCGCACGTCGGCATCGCTGGCAATTCCCGGGCATCCCACGGCCGAGGTGCAGATTCCGCCGGCCACGGGGGATCGGAGTCCGCCGGCGACGGCGCCTCGAGCTCGGCTGGCAACGCCGCTCGTCCGGCGAGGGAACCCCGGTGCCCGGCGAGCCACGAGGGAACTGCTGGGCCCCGTGGTCCCACGCCGGGGGCGGCCGCCCCTCCCTCGTCCAGGTCAGAGTCGAACATTCCTCGTGACGTAGGTTCCGGCACCGTCGAGCCCTTTCCCTCGAACGGGACAAGTTGTTTGGGGTCTGTCAATTCCACTGCGGTGGGGGGTTCCGGGAGTCTCCACCAGAAGGCCGCGGCGCCACGTGCTACCCGCGCTCGAGCGTCAGACTGCGTTTGCCGTCGCGGCGGTTCGGCACCGGGGACCGTCACCCTGCTCTGCTGCCGCGGTTTGCCCAGCGGGAACGCAGCGGGCACGAAGGACGCAAGTTGGGCTTGTCGCGGCCGAGATGGCGAGGCCGGGACGCGGCCTTCGAACGCGAGCTCCGCCGGCGAGGCCGCCGTGCTCAGCGGAAGCGAAGGAGCGGCCGGCCGTGGGGACGGCAGGAGCGAGGTGTCCACGCACGGGAGGTCGGCTCCCGTCAACCGCCGATCCGAAAACATCGCAGCTCGCGACGCCTCCCCGCCCGAGGGCGACGCGCCAACGGTTCTGTCGGGCGCAAGCGGTGAGGCGCCGGAAGGAGGTGCTGTCACCCCGTGCGGGCCGCTGACAGGAAGTGATGGCGGGGCCGCAGCTGCAGTGACCGCGGATGAAGGAATGGCCACGGATTGAGCAGTGGGTGGCGCGGAGCTGAAGATGGCGGAGTACCTCTTCTTGAGCACCTCCTGGTATTCCTTGAGCCTCTCACGGGCATCCTCCACGGACTGCTGATGCATCCTGCGAGGAGGCAAACGAGCTACTGTGTATGATGGTCAAAGTGCACTGGTCAGCCTGTCCATTCAAACTAAAAAATATAGGGAAATTAAACAAAAGCAACAATCTCACTTTAAAAGCAAGTACCCAGCATTTGACGCAAATCGCTAGAATACATTGAAAATGTGCACAGATTCATGATTTCAGAAATAACACTTCGAACTCATAGCTGGATGGGTTGATCATTTCTTATTTGTTTGCCCTTTCCCTCAACATTATCCCGACTGTGCTCTCAGAGTCATTCGAATCTCTCGCAGTGCAACCCTTTGTGTTGAAGAACAGCCCACAGAAGCAGATACCACCCAAGTAGCTCCGAAACCCAGGGGCTTCAGAGCTACTTGGGTGGCAGGGGCCTCTGCTGTGATCTGCGAGCGTGGGAATCACCTGTTCTGTTGCAAGAGCCACTGCTGGTGGAGCCGAACAGCGAGAGTGTGCTCATCTGGCCTGGACAGCGCAGGCTCCAATGCCCCCCGTGGTGTCGTGTCCTGGGGGAGGGATAGTCCAAAGCAAAACTTTACATCACAGAGCTTATTAATTTCTTTTTTATCAAGTTCAGCATCAGCAGCATCAACATGATCGTAATCAACAACGAGGCGATGAGATGCGAGTAGTGATGCAACCTGCGGCTCCGGAGCCGCGTGTGGCTCTTCAAGGACTACTTTGTGACGTAATTTAGTAAGGACCGCTGTTTCGCATATTCACACGAATTGCAGCTCTTGTAATATTTTTTTTACCGAATTCGAGAAAAATGGCTCTTCTTGTTATTTTGGTTGCCGACTCACGAGTTAGACCATGCCACCGGGCAAGCGGGTGTTCGAGTGGTTCCTACAATTGGGCCCTAATAAACTCAATCCAAATTAATTCTCTACTTCAATCGGCAAACACATTTTATTTAAGTGGGACCAAGTGGCTCTTCAACCAGCAAACGCCTGGTTGAAGAGACGGCTCGGTCCAACTGTGACAGCAGGTGTCCCCCCGTTCTCCAGTCACCAGGGAGTGAAGTGCACGAGGAAGAGTCGCCGATCGCTCTCCCTGCTCCTTCTGCGCCACATCATCCATGCCCCGTGCTTCTCTGTCCAGCTGACTAGGCTCGGGTGCCTTGACTTCCACCCTGGAGGCTGTAAAGCCCCACACACACACACACACGTCCCTTCAACTTATTGTCGAATGTGTAACAGAGATCCGCTCTGAGCATCCCAGCACAGCTCAGGAGGCGCTTGGCTGTTTTTCCACTGGAGAATCCGAACCGTACCGCTGACGTTACACACATACCTCTTCTGTCCCTGGCCCTGCTTGGCCCTAAGCCAGATTAAAATGTCATGCGAGGCTAGCGTAACACGGTTTGGTGGAAAACCACATATACAGCGAGAGAACCTGCGCTGGCATGGCACGGATGTACCAGTGGAAACGTTTGTGTTTAGTTTGTTGTCCTTCCCCACAACTCCGATTAGCATAGTTTATTACGTATGGTGCTAAAGAAGTTCAACATACATAAATACGAAAAGGGGTATTAGCGATCCATCGTATTTGCTTCCGAGACCAAACGAGGTCGGACGCGGTCCAGGTTATTTGATCATAGCCACTGCCCTCATAATTGCTATTTCAAGTGCTGGAGGCCACGGGCATGAAGATATTGGCAGAGACACACGTACACAGAGGCCGAGTTACCGGGCGGGATGCGACCAGAAAGCCACGTGTGTGCGCACACTCCCGGGGCCTCCAGCTCACTGCGCTCCTGCTCAAGCTGAGCCTCCAGCTCTCTCTTCTGCTGCTCCAGCTGCTCGAGCAGCAGCAGCTGTTGCCTCTTCTGCTCCTCCAGCAACGACGCCTGAAAACCAGCACCATCCGACAACCGAATCGAGGGGGCGAGAGAGTACATCGTTATGCATCTACCGCTTATTGCGGCGATTCAGCCGCAATAAGCGGTAGATGCAAGCCAAGAATACAAATGGACACGTCGCCACACCGAGCGCGCATCACCACGCTCTCCCGAACCTGCTGGTGGCGCTGCGTGGCGGGCGTCTGCCTAGCGTCGAGCCGCTCACGTGGGCGGACGATGGAGGCCGCCCCGGCCACAACGCTCTCGTCCTCTGCTTCTATCCACTGAGGGCCCCTTCGGCGGATCCACGGGCCGCGTGGGCCCTGCCTGGGCCCGAGAGGGCCCTGCCTGGGCCCGAGAGAGCCACTGCTCACGCTGGCTGTTGATGCGGCCCAGCAGGCGGCTCAGGGCCTTCTGAGTAGGCCGACGGGGGCCTTCGAAGCCCTCTCCTCCTGCATGCGGACCCAACAAGGGCGATTACCTCATGGGTGTTCAAAGTGATTTCCTGCTAAAACGAGCTAGTGGTGGAAATTCCACATTTCTATGGCAGGGGCAAGTCTACGTAGAACAACCGCGGTTCACTTCCTCATGTAGTGGTACCTATTTTAACGACCTCCAAAGGGTGATGGGCCGAGTAAACCCCTAAGCATGATTTTAACTCGTAACCTTCCGATTGCAATCCACTCGCTCTCACAACGGAGCCACTTGGCTGGGCCGTGCTCTTCCTAACCTAGTGGCGTGAAGCCACAAAGCGACAGAGCAACATCACCCATTACGACGACTGCTGTGAAACTACTGCAGGCGACGCTCGTCTGTGAAGCATAGCAACTTCTTGATGGCCTTGCACCGCGGCACGAATGAGTACGAATGTACTCATCATTTGATATTATCACAGCTCAATGGAGGAGCTCAGAAGATTCGGTTAACTAACGATTACCCGTGGGTGAAAAATTTGGGTCGCAGATAAACCGCACTTGCCAGAAAAATACGTCTTCCTGCGGACTGGTTTAATCGTGCACTGCTCCTCACTTATCCAGGATCAGCGACTTAATTGCCCATGTGACCGAAAACACGTCAGAAAGTAAACTGGTTACCTACATAGGCAACAATAAAAACAGAGGACACCTTCTACATCTTCATCCCCATGCTACGTAGGTAACCAGTACCTTGTAGAGCCTAAATTAATCATCATTTAATTACACCATGTTTTTGTTTCATCTTGGCCACCCTCCCTGCTATTACCTTACCCAGGATAACCGAGTTGACAGTAGTTACTGACAATGGCACTGGTGATACAGTGCTGGCTGCACCCGCTCGTGCAGAAATGGGTACCTGCAGCCTTGTTGGTCTCAGGATGAGCAGTAGAGGGCCCGGCCGTGGGTTCCCCCTCTTCCTCTGCCTCCCCTGCTAGCGCCACCTCCGATTCTAGCTCCGTTTCACGTATGAGCAGCCCGCCGCGATCCGGGTGTCCTGCAATCTCAACCTTCTCGGCCTCCTATCAGGGGCAAGGGGTGATCACGGTCAATGTTGTTGAAGCTATCGCACATTTCCATCTGAATGTTTCTAAATGTGGAGGGAAAAAACAAAGGACCCATCACCGGTGTTGGCCGTGACCGGGAATTGAACTCGGGTAGTTGGGTTTGTAGCGCAGCGTGCTAACCGCTACACCACCGCTCCCCACTGACACACACACAGGTGGACTTGCTAATTTGATCAATTATAGCAAGTGCCAAAGTGAGATGATAGACAATGCAGGTGTAGTTAATTGTACAGTACAAATACTGTATTGCAACACTAAGCCCTCGGTGGTGCCGTTTCAAATGTTACCGACTTGTATTTGACCAGGTAAGGCCCAATAAGCTTGTAGCTCTTTTTCAGAATGAACCCTGGCCACAAATGATAGCTCAACCAAGTGGCTTACCTCTTTGAAATGTATAGCAGCAAAATACTCTTAAATACATGTTTCTAAACGTGGAGGGAAAAATCGGAGGACCCGGAGAAAAGTCCACGCGACCGCGGGGAGAACACGCAAACTCCAAATATACAGGCGTCAAGGTCAGGATCGAGCCCACGACCTACTGTATACCAGGTGAGGTAGTGAACATTTCGCCACCGTGGCTCCATGAAATCGTTAGCCTCAACCATTGTCCATCGACCCCGGCAACGACGTGTCCAGGCCAAACCCACTTTTTTTGAAACTCAATGTGATGTCTTTCACCTGCGTATGTTTTCCTATCCATTTGTTTCTCATTCTCCATCTCAGTGTAATTCCAAACATACACTTAAAGCAGGACTAAAACAATTAACCACCTGTCGATTAAATGAATTGTCACAATCCGTGGTCACAGGTCAATTCAAGAATCGATACTTTTTTAATATTGGGGTGACCAGAGCACCGCAGGGGTCACAAGAACCCATAACAGGGGAATGTACACAAATTGAAAACGAATGGATTTTTATCCGAACAATTTGATGCATCGTGAGCATAAGAATCTACTTTAATCGAAGAGTCAATGCGTTGTTACATGGCCGATGTTACGACGTCACCTTCACCATTGTCTGGCTTTAGATGTTGCCCTTAGTTGCTGTCCCGATAACTTTCCCTCCACCATCCTGAATGTAAACCTCACGCATCACAAGCTCCTCTCGCTAACTGCCTCTACAATTGCATTCCTACAGCATTCTTAGAAACAAAATGTACATACTAATAAAGTAAATGTCAATGACAAAGTGGACGCTAATAACAGTTTGCGCTGATGGTGGCAAAGTGTCGTGTGTCTGTGCCAACACAAACGAATTTGTTAAGAACAAGGCAATAAAAAAACACATTCTGAAGCAATGCACATTCATTTCTCCATGCCAATCAAACCGCAAGCGATTATGGACATTGCGACTTGCCTCGTCCTGGCTGCAAACCGACGGTGCGGGTAGAGGGTCTGGGTCTGGGCGCAGGCTCGGATCGGCACGCAACCCTGCAACACAAAACAAATCCTGCGGTCACACAACTGCAGTTATTCTCAAACGTTTTCATTCCAAGGGACTCACTTTTGAGATTGCTCGACCGTTGTTGCACACTGTCGGCCTGGGTGGGTGGGTGGTCACAACCAAGCGGGTGGGCTGGATCAGCCACTGAACAGCACGGAGAGTTTGTCTTTCTTAGCTTCTCCAAAACTACCGTGGCACACCGGGGACTTTGCCGTGGCACACTGCTTGTGAATCACTAACATACTGGGTTGCCAGTTCCCCTTTAGTTTGAATCAGTGCTGTTTATTCCATTGAAATTGTTTGGAAAATTACAGCCCCCACCACCCCTAGTCCAAAGATGCATGTGCTGTTGACTCCCTGCTCCTGGTCACATCCAGGCACAAGATGTGATGATATAATTTACACTGCTGGATGAAGGCCTCCCAACACCGTGTCAGTTGTTGAGGCTGTTTGTCTCTAACTCACTGCTGTACAAATATAAAGAGCAATATGAATGGTAAAAAAAACATCGCCTAAACCGCTGAAAATCGCAAGCCTAATCTGGAACGATCAATCCAATGTTACAGACGTTGTTGCACGGTTCCGGTACTAAACCGGGAATGCCTGATGTGTGACGCGTCTGCGCGGCGTGGAGACACCGCTAACAACATATCAGTATCGATTGTACACTGTAACATTTTTTTGAGCCTTGGGAATGCGATTTTCATGTTTTATTTTATGGGCCCTTTTTATTCATTCAGGCCACGGTATATCAATCCACATAATTTCGAGGACATGTTGCACGATGAGGTTCCGTGGTATGTGCAATCACAGGACGTTCTCTCTCACTCGCGCCGCCGGCATAGAGGTCCTCGAAGGCTTCCTCCATGTCCCTCTGCTGCTCCTGGCGGATCTCAATGCGCCGGTGGGGTGGGTCAAACAGGCCTGCAGGACAACGCGCCCGCAGACTCTCGGTCAGTCGGGCGGGGTGGCGCACGCCTGCGACCCAGCGCTCCGGAGGAGAGGGTTAGTGGATCACGAAGACACCTGTCCAAATCCAAAACCTGCTGGGCTGGTCTGCAATGCGGCCAAGAGATGGCAGTACAGCAAATGGGTTTGTGAATCTGATTGTGCAGACACATTGGAGTTTCATCCCTTCGTATGCGTGGTGCGTTTTCCCCGTTAAATTATAAACTTTGTTTTATTTTAAAAGGTAAGGCCCGCTGAGCTAAGTAGCTCTTTTCCAGAAGCGACGGTGCCATAAATGAAAGCCCAATTAAGTGGCTTATCACGTAGAAATGTATATCAGACAAATACTCTAAACGCATGTTACTACATTTTGCCGCCCACATGCAAATGCAATACACTCGTCAACGGAATTGTAAAAAAATATCCTGAAAAGCTGTTTTGAGACTCAGGGAGTCTTTCATGGATTAAAAATGTTTAGTGCTTTGTCAATCAATTTCTAGATAAAAGACTGCCCATAAATTGTTGGTCATGGGTAAAGAAATTGAATTATTATTTGAGCAAAAAAACACTTTAAAGGAAGACCTTGACATTTTATCTGCAACTTTCCATATTGGTCCAAGCAGGCACAACTAAACTGAATTAAGACAAAATGTGTATTGTCCAAACATTACCATGCAGGACCCTCATAAAAAAATATAAGGGTCCTATGTAATTAAATAAGACATGGCCTTTCCTATAAAATGATCTCATCACTTCAATACAGCAGAATGAACCTGCATTTCCTATTCTTGGGTCTTTCAGTAAAGTCACGTAGATAGGTTCAAAGAAAATAACGAAAAATTACAAAAAACTGACGTTTCAATCGCAACACAAGCGGTCGTCTTCAGAAAGAATGTTATTTTCTTTCAACCTATCTACGTGACCTTACCGAAAGACCCAAGAATATGAATTCCTGCAGTCACGAAAGCTTTAAGTCAAGATTGAACCTGCATTTCATGCCTCATTCATGCGAGGGTAACTCCCACGAGCCTAACGACCTCAACTTCAGACTACAAGCAGTGGTTTACCCGTGGGTTAAAGAGGACATCTGAAGATAACGATCAACGCCACTTCCTACAAAATTTTAACTGAGCTTCCCCTATTGATGCCCATCATGAGCACTGCATGGACCAAGCCCAAACGGTACCAGGGAAACAAAAAAATCTTCAAGTAAATAATTACGCAGAATCGTGGCAATGAATCAAGATCGTTTCGTGCTTAACAATCGCTAGGAGCAGAATGCGCTGCCCACCTTTGGGCAGCTGGGACACGGTTTGCCTCCTGCGCCTCCAGTCTCCCTGCTGCTTCACCTCCAGCTCCTGCATCAGCCGGTCTCGGTCCTGCAGGTGAGCAATTAGACGCCCGGGTCTTACCACAGTGTGAAGCTACAAACGCACGAATACACGCAGACACTTGCACGTGCTAAAACAAAAGACAAAGATCCCCTTCCATATAGCTTTAACAGACTGTTGGGGCAAGTGCTGTTAGCGAGTACCTATGAAGGCCGGCACGGCACAAGAATGGGTGGGTGGCCAGCATCACGCCTGGCCGCCTTCGTCTCCCCAGTGGTGATGTTTACATACTGCACCAGGTACTAATTTGAGGCAGAGTCGACCTAGGGGAGGCCCAGGACCGGTTCAGATAATCATCGATGGTGTGTGTATACACAGCGTGTGTGCACACAGACGACACACACACACCTGCTGCAGCAGCACCATGCGCAGGGCATGCGACCCGCGCAACCTCGCCTTCTCCGACTTCTCCTTGGCCTCCCGCTCCGTCTGCTCCTGCAGCGTCTGCAGCCTCTGCTCCTCCTCGGCGGCAGCCGCTCGCGCGTTCACCTGCCACGCGGGATGGGCAACGTGAGCAGGGGGGACTTCGCCAAATGGGGCAATGCGGGGCGAGCCAATGGTTAACCTATAAACTAAAATAAATCACGCCGTTTCCAGCAGTGGAACTGCTGGATTAGAGTTTTTCCGCCTGAGGACGACCGCTTGTGTTGCGATCGAAACGGCGTGATTAATTTTATTTTATACCTACGTGACTTTACCGAAAGAACCAAATAGTATGGATTCCTGCAGTTACGAAAGCTTCAAACCAAGATTATAAACTAAAACTTTTTTTATTTTACCAGGTAAGGCCCACTGAGCTATAGATATATAGTTATTTTTCAGAAGTGACCTGGGGATTACAAATGATAGCTCAATGAAGTGGCTTATCAACATTTGGAAATTTACAGCAGCCAAATGTAGAGGGGGAAAAACCCGAAGACCCTCGAAAAAAATCCATGCGACCACGAGAAGAACACACAAGTTCCAAATATACACGCGTCAGGGTCGGGATCGAACCTACCAACTCCTGCATACCAGGTGAGGTAGTTAACATCTCGCCACCATAGTTATTGTGAACCCCCCGCCACCCCCTGTTACTGAGAGAGATGGCCAGAGCTGATGCATGCAAACAAGTGGGAATTGCGGGGCGTACCTGCTGAGTGTCAATCTCGCGGTCAGCGCAAGGCTCCAGCAGGTGGTAGTGGGTCTGGGAAAAGCACTCCACGTCGTACATCTTCACCAGCGTGCTGCGCTTCTTCGCAAGCCTCTGCAATGACATCGTGCGCGACCAACTTCACGTCCCGTTGACACGCAATGTTTTGAACAGTCAATATCATGAACTAGTGAAGTTGTCTGTCACATTATCAATTACACATTTTATTGAATTTATTTAATAAAAAATGTGTCAATGATACGTAGTTTTTCAGACAATATTATGAATTATAGTTTACATATTAATGGATTGTTATAGTTATGTCTTAATAATAATTGCGTAATCCTCAAACAGGAGGCGCATATAGAATAAGAGTTTTAGCAATTAATGAGTGCCTATATTTGTTGGGGGAATCAGAGCACAAGGAGAAAACCCACACATGTGAGGGCAAATAGATGGGACAGATGGACGCTCGCTGTACATTCTCTTGGCGAATCAGGGTACGACACCTTGATGCGCACGGGAAGAGAGCTTCACAACAATTCTGGATTACAGATGGATGCCAAGAGTGCCTGGCAAAACCTAATTAAGATAACATTTCAGAATGTTTATTCTGACTTGCATTTTATCCCAATGATATCTGACGTCGTTTCAAATGATACGTCGTATTTAATTGCTGTATTTGGTCGTCAGAATTATTATTCACCAACTGGTGATCTGAAAAAATAATTGGCACATTAAAGATGACAACTTGTTTGACTGTGTAGGTGGTTGGTGAGCCTTTTAAATGATACAAGCTTTGGCTAGATTATTACATGGACATAACCAAAAATTCAATAATGAATTTTAAGTTCTATTTCGTGAGTCCAAGATTCCTTAAAATTTACGTTTCGTGGTTTCCTTTCCATTACACGAATGGGGCTGCTGGTGTTGCGTCGTGAGAAGTTCACATTTCTCTCCGAAATCCAAACATTACCCTGTCAAGGGACAGATCCGAGAATAGGACCTCATGGGAATACTTCTAAAGTTTATTCAACGCCCCTCTTTAATTACCCATAACAGAGGCACAACGAATGCTTTGTGACCAAAACTGAAACCCTCGACTCTCTATATTTGAGAACCCATTTAATCACGGGTGGCTGAATCTTGGGATTCAAACCCAGGACCACTACGGTGCCAGCTCTGTGCTCCTTGACGTGATTAGCCATCCAATTCATGCAAGCACCTCTCGATTTTTACGACGAGGCAAAAAGTGTAACCTTGCACGTATTCATCTCTTTGAAACAAGGAAAGAGGCAGGCCTGAAATTGCCTTGCTCATGCCACTGCCGGCAGAAAGGCCTCTGGCTAGAGGGTAATTTGGTCTCCTCTTCCATGCTGACCAGGCATCTTGGAAAAGGTTGGAAGTACCCACACTTAAAGCCACCACACAAACCTCAACCAATCATTTATACAGCTGGGTGAACACAGAAGGCACGGGAGATTGAAGAAACCTGCCCATCGTTTCAACTGCCGCAGCAGAGGATCAAACGGTGAAATCTGGATAGCAAGTCCAGTGCGCTCGCTATTATTACACCACAATAACGTCGACATGGGAAGCAAAGGGAAAGAAAGAATTGAGGCTCATAAAAACCTCCAGGGGCTCGGGCTGCGGAGGAGGCAGCTTGGCGACAACCGCTGCCCTCTCCCTCTCCACCCCCAGCACCTCTCTCCGCACCCGCAGCAACCTGCACAGCAACATGGACATCAGCCTCTTGAGACTCACAAGCAAGCCGAAACGGAAACGTCATCATTCGGGGCCATGATTTGATTTTAATTGATATATTGGTGCATTATTACATGCCTACAAAATACCCTCATGGTCATGAAGAGCTGTCAATTGTGTAATGGGGATAGATTGACTTCACCATGCTGGTCAGAGCAACGTTGGTGACGTGGTGCCTTGCACCTATTCAGATATCACTCGCCAACAATGTTATTCATAGCTGCAAATAAAACTCAGGTTGCTGGGTACAGAGCGCACTGCGTAAACGAGAAATATAATCCTAAATTGAATGATGACGTTAAACCATTGTCGATCCACTGTTGGACGACAGCCTTACCACGCTGTGCGTGTCGTGGTGGTTATTTAACCACACTTCACCACGCCGGTCAGTGTTGGTTGAAAGCATAGGACAGTACAACAATGGTTTTGGTACAGTGCCCTCTGCTGACAACATAGTCCCACAGCAGCCTACAGCACCTGCTTTATACACATGGTTGCTGCTCATGCAAGCTCTATCTGGGCTCAACCCGACTTAGCTTCCAATATCTGATGATGAATCGGGTTCATTCTGTGTGATTTCATCAGAGGCCCTGAATCACAACATATCGTCAAAACACAGCGGTGGTAGGCGAATCATAACACCATATCAGCTACAGCCCATGGAGGTGAGGGATGGAGGGGGGTGAGCGGTAGTGTAGTGGTTAGCGCGCTGTGCTACGAACCTGACGACCCGAGTTCGATTCCCGCTCACAGCCAACACCAGTGAGCATTATCTGAACCGTTATTGGGCCTCCCCTAGGTAGACTCAGCCTCAAATTAGTATCTGGTATAGTGTGTGTAAACATCACCACTGGGGAGACAAAAGCGGCCGGCCGTGGTGTTGGCCACCCACCCCCTCGTGTGCCGTGCCGGCCTTCATAGGCGCTACTCGCTAACAGAACTTGCCCCAACAGTCTGTTCAGGCTATAGGGAAGATATTTGTCTTTGGGGGGGGGGGGTGAGGGGGGGTGAAGGGGGGCGAGGGGGGGTGCCGCACCTGTTGCTCTCGTCGTTCTGCCGCTCTCTCTGCACTCTGAGCTCTCGCAGGGCCCCGCGGTGCCGCTCCACCGCACGGCCCTGCTGCTCCGCCACCGCCTGACGCCATCGCCGCCAGGTCCGGCTCCTAGCGACAACGCGGCGCCGCTCGATAAAATATATAAACAACTTTTACCGTATTCTCCAGAGTAATAGACGCACCGGAAAGTAAAATGCACCCCTCCCTGAATTAACAACATTTATGCGGGTAAATACGATGCAGGTACAAGTGCATTGACATTACAGAGACCATGAGAACTTCGGTCATAGGTACAATTTTTTTTTATAATTAGACAATGCGTGTCAATTGTGAAAAAAAACTGGCCATGTAATATAAAATATTGTTAGACTGCAGGACCATGAGATTTGCGCTGCCTAAGAGATGCCTTAATTCGGCAGTGGATGGACTAAACAAATGTTTTCAAGTCTATGTGGATACCCAGAACGGAGTTCTTCTCATATATGCTGTGCATCACCCTCGCCTCCGATTAGCATGGTTGGTTACGTACGGTGCGGTGTAAGTTCAACATACATGTGTACAACCCAGCGGTGTAAGTTCAACATACATGCGGACAACCCAGTGGTGTAAGTTCAACATACATGCAGACAACCCAGCGCTGTAAGTTCAACATACATGCAGACAACCCAGCGATACAAGTTCAACATACATGCAGACAACCCAGCGGTGTAAGTTCAACATACATGCGGACAACCCAGCGGTGTAAGTTCAACATACATGCGGACAACCCAGCGGTGTGAGTTCAACATACATGCGGACAACCCAGCGGTGTAAGTTCAACATACATGCGGACAACCCAGCGGTGTAAGTTCAACATACATGAAGACAACCCAGCGGTGTAAGTTCAACATACATGCAGACAACCCAGCGGTGTAAGTTCAACATACATGCGAACAACCCAGCGGTGTAAGTTCAACATACATGCGGAAAACCCAGCGGTATGAGTTCAACATACATGCGGACAACCCAGCGATACAAGTTCAACATACATGCGGACAACCCAGCGGTGGCTAATAAACCAAGCACTGTGATCTATGTTGGTGGACCTCAACGGGCTCCGCAATCCACCAGAGAGCTATGACCAACATTTACCCAAATTTAACCCTGCAATATTTTATGGACATACAGTACTACTGCCCTCTATTGGTAGATTTTTTAATGTATTAATTCTTAGGGATTTGTATTTGCCGTTAACAAAAACTATAAGATGCTTATGCTATTCTGTTTTTTGTATTTATCCTAAATTCCACCGGAAATAATGTTCAATTCCCACGTGGACGGCTATCCACGTATTGGTCATTGCTGCTGCTTTGCCGTCTGGAATGATCTTCCTTCCGATATTAGGAAGCCACTGGAGCTGTGCACTTTTAGATCATCGAGATTGAAAACTCATTTCTTTAGAACTGCTTTTTGTGTTTAGTGTTGTTGTCCTTCCACCGCATCTCCGGTTAGCACGGTTGGCTGCGTATGATGCGAAAGAAGTTCAACGTATGTACATAACCCATATTGCTCCAAAGCAACGTGCAAGAATTAGCGACGACTATTCTGTGACCAAGTAACATTTCGGTCCACACCAATAACAACATTCCTTCCAGCAAACCCCTCACGTGAGAGCGAGTGCAGAGGGCACAATTTACATTCTCTTTGGCGTGGCGGTGGCCCTCCCCGATGGCGTCGACGTTGGCCGCGTAAATCCGCTCCAGCACCCGGGCCCTCTCCCTCTGCGCACGGTGCCACTCGACGCACAGCTCCTCAGTGAGCTGCTGCACCTGCTGCTCATGGCTCTGCTTCACATCCTCGCGCACCTGGCTCGCGATCCTCCGCTCTTGCTCCCGGACCTGCAACGCCAAGCGGAAGAGCCGCATTCTCACGAGTGGAAGTGCGCTCCCGTGTTCACTACAAATTGCGTGGCCACTAGAACGTTTTTTTTAGAAGTTCTCAGGAAGGAAAAGGTCCCCCCCCCCGCGCCCCAGCTCGGTGCACTGTGGGGCAAAGCGAGAGTTGCCGTGCAGCATAAGGAAGGCTCACCTGCTGCAGCCTCAGCTTCCTGCGTCTCTCGAACTCGGCCTTCATCAGCAGCGCCTCCTCGTTTGGGCTCAATCGGAGCTTCCGCGACCGCGCCACTTTACGCTTCATTTCTGTAATGAGCGCATTGTCCCGAATTGATAAGTGCAACAATGCTCATGTGTGAATTAACATGCTGTTACGTTCATGTTTAGTACAATAACAAAAATGTTATTAGTGTGTACTATCTGCTATGACATATCATCCACAAACGTGGACTGCAACAGCAAAACACTTAATAAAGACTGACAAGTGTGCAAGATGCATGCTTGAAATTACATCGTGAGACACGGAAAGAAGCCCACATGGATTGAGAACATATGCAGGTGAATGACGTCGTTTACCCTGAAGGGATGATAGCAGATGGTAAAACAAATGATGGTGTGGCAATCAAAGGATTAAACGCGTCCAACTACACTGGAGAAATGAAGTGATGGCATCAGCTGTGTGCAGGTGCGAGGTGAATTATTATATTGCAGAGACAGGAGAAATGGTGACAGCCGAGAGGAGCACTGATCCAGCAGTAGATTGATCATGGTTGATGATGATGATAAACACTTCGTTTTAGTACAGATACCATAAGTACAACAATGGGCGTTTTCCCTGTGCTTGTTAACCACAGGTGTCGGTTATTGTGGTGAATTTATTTAATCGTTAAATCAAAAGACAAACTGCTGTGATTTATTATACACATACCCCGGCTGTTTACAGATAAAACAGCCTTTAAAAATCAGTTAGGAGCAAGAGCCCTCTTGTGCCATCCCTGCACCGCTGTTACAGTAACACGATACAGTACATCGTCGTTACGAATGAGTTTTAAACCCGCGTACAAAGCCCAGGCCATGCGCGCGTGAACAAAAGCGATTTGTATTTAATATGGTACATGTTCAGTGCCTTTGTCAATCCACTGCTGCTTGAGGGCATCCCTACACAGTGAAGGTCATGGGGGGGGGGGGGTGACCTGACTATACTTCACCACTGTGGTCGATTCACGTTTACAAAGGCGAGGAGATCCACAGACGTTGGAGCATAGAACCACACAACGCAATGGAATTGTCCGCAAGTCCCTCTGCTGACAACGTACTGTAAACTTAATACAGTTTAAAGGTTCACGACTGCTAGCGGAAGGGTCTCCGTCAGAAGGAGCTCTAAGAAAGCCCCTCTAGGGGGTATTTGGCCTACTCTTCCATGCTGGTCACAAGTATATAAGAGGTGGGAATCGCCCACAATTTACGCCCAGAAACTCACGCAAAAGCGGCCGATTGACCGTCTATTATTACTTGGGTATCGTGACATGCCAGACTTTCCCCCATTATTGACCTGCCTCCCGAACCTGTCAGATATCGAACATTGAGGCTGGTTCCCAGCGTCAGCAGGAAATTGGCACGGTAATGATTGACGCATCTGCTGCCGATTGCACCGTTTGACCATCGTGGCCCGCTGCTGAAGTTGGCCAAAACCATGAGACGCCAAACTTCCAGGGTACATCTCACTGGTAAACACGGCTGAAAGAGAATTATGAACTATGGACTGACTCTCTCAAGGCATGGTACTAGTGTCATCATTATTTAACATACACAGTATGAGTTATCTGCCATGAATATGATCTCGGACGTTCATATATGCAGATGACATAGTTTTTGCTTCACAGGGCACAAATATCGCAAACATTGCCCATCTCCTAACAGCTGATCTCATTTGATCGGAGGCATATTTACGTCGCTGGAAACTCGGATCAAATGCTTCAAAACCACAGCAGACGCTTCCCCTCTGAGCAATCATGCAGAAGACGCCACCGTTGATGTGTCGTTATGTGGTAGCCCAGTGCGCTATGACACCACCCCATTACATTTAGTGGTTATTATGGACAGAAGCCCGACCTTCAAGAGCTTTAAAAGACCAAATCACAAATCGCCCTGCTCGAGACGCTTGCAAGGAACAACCTGGGGGCCCCCTCAGCTGATGCGATCGACTCAGTGGCAGTCACTTGAGCTCCAGCCGAGTCCAAGCAGCTGGGACAGAGAGCTGATAGATGCACAATTATATAACGCGATGCGCATCACACACGGGACGCTGAAACGACACCCAACACCCTGGGCTCGCTGTTCTGGCGCACATTCTGCCATCCAATATCCGCAGAGACGCGCAAACCACACGCGAGTTTACGACATTTTCTTGCCAACGAAACCATCTACAACCACCAACTGCCGCGCCGGGAGGTCGCAGGTCCACAGCGGCACAGCAGCAGCCTGAGCCGAGTGGTCAATGTCTGTGAAGAGATTCCTCACGAACCGCGTGAGGACCATGTGCAGCAGCAGCAGCAGCGGCAGCGGCAGCAGCGGCGCGGGCTCCGGCCTAGGCGAGAGGCCTCTGGCACCGCGGACTCTCCGGTGCTCTGTCAGCAGCCGCCCCCCGCAGTCAGCCCGCTGAAGCTCGCCTCCCCCACATTTGATGGTTTGACGACAACAGAAATCCGAAAGTCGAAACAAAAAACTAGAGAATTGTTTTGTAAGTTTGAAGAGAATCGTGAAGGGAGCGCAGTTTGAAATAACCGCGAGTGACGGCGGGAACGGGCTCTTTAGAATTGCCACCACGCATTGGCTCGGGCTATCGGATTCCGCCGCCTGATTGGCTCCGACTCGACTCTCTCCCGACCTTTCAGCCAATCGGGAACGATAAGCTCAGGCACGGCGGCGCATCCTGACTATGTAATCCAAACTAGGATGGAGGGAGGCGTGGGATGGGCGGTTGGTGTGGAGTTCCGCCTCCTCAATGCGGGTTGACGTTCTCATCCAGCAGTGGATTTTAATTATTACACAAAAACAGTCTATATTTGAGTCACGGCACGAAAATTTATAAACAAAAACCATAATTCTCACGACGTTTCGGCCACAACGCAAGCTCACGACGGCTGCTTGCGTTGTGGCCGAAACGTCGTGAGAATGATTTTGTAAAATTTTTATAATTTTATTATTTCCCTTCTACGTGACTTTACCGAAAGAACCAAGAAGATGAATCCCTGCAGTCACGAAAGCTTTAAATCGAAATTTAATGGTTGACTTGTCCGTTGTCACAGTGGCTGTGGGTGAGGGGGGGGGTGGAAGTAGTGGACTGGTCCATTATCACAGTGGCTGTGGGTGAGGGGGGGTGGAAGTAGTGGACTCGTCCATTGTCACAGTGGCTGTGGGTGAGGGGGGGTGGAAGTAGTGGACTCGTCCATTGTCACAGTGGCTGTGGGTGAGGGGGGGTGGAAGTAGTGGACTCGTCCATTGTCACAGTGGCTGTGGGTGAGGGGGGGTGGAAGTAGTGGACTCGTCCATTGTCACAGTGGCTGTGGGTGAGGGGGGGTGGAAGTAGTGGACTCGTGCATTGTGACAGTGGCTGTGGGTGAGAGGGGTGTGGAAGTAGTGGACTCGTCCATTGTCACAGTGGCTGTGGGTGAGGGGGGGTGGAAGTAGTGGACTCGTGCATTGTGACAGTGGCTGTGGGTGAGGGGGGTGTGGACGTAGTGGACTCGTGCATTGTGACAGTGGCTGTGGGTGAGGGGGGGGAGGGGTGTGTAAGTAGTGGACTCGTCCATTGTCACAGTGGCTGTGGGTGAGAGGGGGAGGGGTGTGTAAGTAGTGGACTCGTCCATTGTCACAGTGGCTGTGGGTGAGAGGGGGGGGTGTGGACGTAGTGGACTCGTCCGTTGGGCAGTCGGGGCGACATGGCGCGGCTGCTGGAGGAATTCGAGGCTTGGGAAGAGGCGAGAGAATTCTGTAATTTAAGAAGATTATTATTGAATGTGTAGCTCGTTATTTCAAGTTTAGATTAATAGTCATTCTGTCGTGCATTATTTAAAGTGTGGAATCTGGCTTGATCATTTACCTGTCATGCAAGCAGCCTCGACATTTAAAAGTAAATAATTACAATTCTGTGGAAATTCAGTTTGTATTATTACACAAAATAACTTGCTACAATAATTAACCTTACACAATTGTTTGCCTTCAAAGTGTTTTATAAGTTGTTTTGTTAGAGGTGTACGTAACGATAGTTACATATCGTTTGCTCGTAAGGCTTTAATGTTGCTTTGTGTAATAAAACTATAAAGTTAGTACATTAGCTTTATGTAAAGCATAGCATGCAATAGCTAATGTGCGTATAATTTAGTATTATGAGGGACATTTTAAACAAATTGTATTTGCATGAGGGCATTGTAAGAACCACAATCTTACAGTGCAAGTCACATACAGTATATTAAATCTCAGTGTGGTTATACTGGTAGTACATCAGCGGGCTGCTTGCCCGCTAATGTACTAAAGTGTACTTTGTGCATTTAGCGTACTAAAGTGTACTTTGTGCATTTAGCGTGGATACCACTTGAGGGTTGATGTTTCAACTGCACCACTGTATGACTACGATACCACAGCGCCCCCCCACCGCCACTGTGTGTTGATGCGTGGCTCTGACCGCCAATATCGATATTTCAAGTCTTTGTTTTATTGAGAGTTGTTTGGGGTTCGCTCACAATTGCCAACAACCCAACCACCACGAGTGGTCGCAGTCGTGCCGAGTGTGACTTGGGATGTTCGGTAAAATCAGACGACGACGAGGAGGAGGAGGCGGGAACTTTGAGAGAAGAGCTGGCAACATGTTGACCGTGTTTGTTCGACGTTTCGCTGGAGGGCACATGAAGCGGCGTCTGGCAAAAGCACGGCTCTCGCTTGACGTTCAATGTTTGATGGAAAAACCCCAAATCAGTCGGCATTTTACCATGAGGCGCCTCAATTTAATTTCCCTTTGTCAGGTGGCGGTGTGTTGTAGTGAAACAACCGGGGTGTGTGTACGTGCACGTGTCGCGTGAGGTATTGCCACGCGGGTTCAGGAAAGGGCGGTCCTGCACAGATTCCATATTTTCTGTCCGTCTGCTTGGAAAGGAAGATCTCGACGTTTCAGCTGACTGACCATCCACAGGAAATGTTTGCGGTTTATAGAGAATGTCTTTAAAAATATTGGTAGGTAATGTTCAGTGATGATGGTTTGTTGAGTGATGATTGGGTGGTGTCAGATCAACGAATCACTGGGGTGCAGTGCGTCATCAGTGTTTGAAAATGTATTTTGAATGAACGCCGAAAGTAAATATGTGGATTGTATAACTGAAGTTTGACAAGTTTTCCCATTGTGTGGTCAGTCGTTCCCAAGCTTTTGCTGGTGTTGTTTATTAATGGGCCTCCCCTAGGTCGACTCAGCCTCAAACGAGTAACTGGTGTGGTGTGTGAACATCGCCACTGGGGAGACAAAGGCGGCCGGGCGTGGTGAATCCAAGTCCCGGGCGAAGCCGGGTAGTAAAGCTAGTGACATAATAATGCAAAGTGACATTTGCTACTTGTGTAATGTTATTAAAAAATACCAAAATTTTAAGATTGTATTCATTTTTTAATCGAATCAACATTTTGATGTTGATTGTATTTTTGCATCTTGACAAAGCAACGTAAAGGTCGTCCATGGGGACAAACATAGTTTCGTTGAGATAAAGTCAAACGTACTTGAGCGTTAGCCCTTGCCACTTATTGTCAGTGATAGCAAATTCCAGGATGATTGGAAACCGTCTTCGCTTCAAAATAAATGGTAAATGCACATCAGACGGCGCTAGATCAATTCTGGGAATGAAAACAATATCTCCACGATTGGATTCTGAAATGATTTCAGCCACAACAAAATGACGGTGCATTTCACGAGTCACCAGACCGTGTGCCATGCGTCATCCTTGTTTGGGGTTGAGATTTAGAATCGACATTACAATGGTTCCTCTTTTCAAAACCAATTTATGAGGTGGAATTCCAGATGTTGTTAGCAGCGTGTGTACAGACATCCGACTGGATGATGTGTGACGTCACTCGGATCCATGTAGCCTACCCCGCGTTACACACAGCGTCGTGTAATGATTCTTTAGACTGGCATGGTATAGTAAGTAGTGTGTTCTTTCTCCACATGCGATAACGTGATGTAACATGTTGTAAGCTTGTGCTCGCAGCATGTTAGACTTGCATGGTGTAGCGTGTTGTCATCCACGTACAATAACACCGAGTGATGTGTCGTGCTGCTGCGTGCTCTCAGTATGTTTGTGCGGCAGAGCGAAGCAACTCGACTCTGAAGCGGAGGCTGCAAGAGGCCGAATGGCGTTTGTCCGCGAGTCAGGCGACCGAGTCTCAGCTGCGGGAAGGTGCCACCACCCAAGCTTGTAGCCGCTCTACCATCACAACATCTTCACATCACATCATCATCACATCATCATCACGACATCACATCATCATCACATGTCACACTCGTCACTAGGCATGGGAGGACTCCCCCCCCCACCTCCACAGTGATTTCATGACTGGTCACGATTCAGTGGTCACGATTCGATTTACAAATTATTTTAAACTTCTCTTGTTTACTGTCTCGTTTATATTGTCTCTCGCTATTTTAATATCTCGTTTGTACAGTCGTACCTTCTCCGTTAGCCTTGATTCAGCATTTGCATACGTAGACTGTACAAATACAGCACTTTGTCAATCCACTGCTGGATGAAGGTCTCCTCGCGCCATGCAGGTCATGGGTGTTGTCTGATTTTAACTCATCATGCTGATCGGGACCAGTTGATGGGGGCGGAAGCATAGACATGGGAGCATTGAAGTAGATTACGAGAAAACATGTTTCTCCGCTACGCCTTGCTGCCTTTCAAGTATCCCAGAGCGTGTTTCTGTCCATGGTGGTCGTCCATCCAGCCCGAGTCCCGCTGACCTTCTGAGGTTGGGACGAGATGGGCGTATTCTGGGTGGTTTTGTCTGAGGCCGCGTGCATAGTTAACATTAACAACAAAAAATACTTTCGGGAATCGATGTATCATGTGCATGATAATGCATCATTACATGCCTCCTATTCACTGACAATTATCGCATCCGGTGACATTACGAAGGTTGGAGATCCAGTGAGAAGCTTTCATGTCAAGAACTATCTGAATGTCAAGAGCTCTGTAACACTTAAGCCTCCTGATGTTTGGTATTTTCAAGGTGTACAGGTATGTTCATGGTGACCAGTGGCGACTCTATAAGGATGCCACGAAGGAGGGCATGGTGTAATGCTAATGAATAGCAGTTGCCCCCCTCATGCAATGCCCTATGTGAGCCACTGGAGTTTAAGCTCAAGAAGTCATCACGGCCAGTGCTGTTGACGCCACTGCATTTCGACATCCCTTCCTCTTCTTCTGCTGCTGCTGGATCTCTCAGCAGTTGTCCATTTCATTCCTCACCTCCCTAAGCCTCCTACAATCCCGAGGTTATGGAGTTTTACTTTGGGCGCTTGAATAGGGGTGCCCCCCCCCCTCCACGTTAGGTTGTACCCACCGTTTGTTGCCACGCGTTTCCTGCGTCCTTTGATTTACGGTACCACAGCTGGTGGCCTCACCTCAGCGACGGTCGCCCATTGGTGTCTGTAATCGCAGCTGCGCACTGTTTAACACCCTTGGTTTGTGACAGAGTGCGCGAGGGTGCAGGGCGTTGTGCACAGCCTGCAGAAGTCACTGCACCGCTCCCTGGATGTTGGAGGTCGGTTAAGCGGCACCTGTTTGACCACCAATGGTCCACATATGGTCACCCACAGTCACATTTACATTGCACCTTTAAAGTTGAATGTGTCTCAGTATCCTCACTAACCTAACCTGCATTAGCAGTTCAGCCAACCGGCATCGTGGGCATGCAGAACGTTTACGCTTTGCTAATCGCAGCTAGTTTACAATGTTGACCCTTTTCTCATGCACTTGTAGTGTCACGGCACCGATTGACCTTGTGTTGACATATTGAGTATTTCGACTTGGTTCACATTGAGTGGTGCTCTGCGTTAGCAGGGATCAGACGCTGGAGAGTCAACTGTGGCTCAATGTGGTCTGACGTGCGCAGAAGAAAACGAGGCCCTGAAGCAGAGAGGGAGGGAGATGGACCTGGGTTTGGTAGAACTGCAGACGGTGATTACGTTATAACTCTTGCAGAAAACTGCGTGACGTCACCCCACTGCTTTATGTTTCATTTTTGAAAATGTTCTCTTGAAGGTGCTTTCACAGAACTACTACTGAGCTACTCTCAGTTGCCTCCTATCCACACTAGGTGGTGGTGGTGGTGCACTCTTGCATGCCCTGCTACAGAGGTATTTGTCACAAGCAATCGAACCAAGCACTGTTGAGTCCTTGGAGTTGCACCGTGCCAAATTAATTGGAAACATTGTTTATTGTGATGGGTCATCGTTGACCATGTGGACACCATAAATTCTCTACATTTGAGAACTCAGGATGTCATCTAGGAGTAAAAAAAACTAAACACACGAATTAGGACCAATCAGGTGGTTGGCAGCTCTGCCAGTGCTGTTAGTAGATACGTTGAACTCGTTAATGGATACAGAGCAGTGCAGCACATTACTACTCGCTTGATTAAAGCTTGGCCTCCATTCTAAGTTAATAAACTGAGCATTCAGTTTCATCTCTGAAATAAAGTAAGATTTACAACTGGGCCTCCACATCACTTTTTCCCTCGATGCGTTGTTTAATCTCAACGAGCTGCTTAAGTTTTATATTCCTCTGTGAAAGCTTATATCTGATGATTCTGGTCCACTATTCAATATGATTACAAAGACCAGTTTTTGTTCTAACGGAGACGGAACTTTTGCAGTCAGGCTCCACGATGTTGGAATTCCCTTCCTCGGTCCTTTAGGGAATGTGAGTCTGGATGTCTTTTTTACATTACGTCTTAAAACGCCCATGTTTTATTATTATTTTATCTAGACCAGGGGTCGGCAACCTACGGCTCCGGAGCCGCATGCGGCTCTTTACGGGCTGCTTCTTGACGATATGTACGTATGTACAGTATGTACTCAGATGCATTGCGGCTCTTGAAATACTGAATTTTGTACCGAATTGGAAAGAAATGGCTCTTCTTGTTATTTTGGTTGCCGACCCCTGATCTAGACTATGTCAAAGAAATGTAATAATTCTCAGTATTTTGTTGCGTCTCTTTACTCAGCGGCAATAGTCATGAAGCAGCAAATCGATTAAATATAAATGCGTCCTTAAACCCCCATCACATTGTGAATGTTGTGGGTTTACTCTCCAACACACCGGTGTTCGGAACTTGTCACGAATTGGCATGTTCTGTTTACGTGGCAAACCTTACTAATTGGCTGTGTCGGGTGGTGGCGGATTTAATGACACATTTATATTTATGCAATCTAACCCAAAATAACTCTTATGGAAAATATTGGTCGCGAAAGCCTATGTGTTAAACAGCAAGTCGATTGATGGCTAAATTTCAGTGGCTATTCTATGGGGAGAGAGAGTGGGGGGGAGAGGGGAACCATGCCCCCATAATGACCAGCAGTGCCTCCCCCAAACGTGGCCCTCATTCAGAGACAGATCCTCCGGGTGGCTGGCGAGGGAGGCGTTCGAGGTAAAGTGACAGTGGCCATCGTCACTACCGACATCACCACACCTCTGCCTGGTCATGTGGCGGTGGCGCGGTCAGCTTGTGACCTCCGAGTCTGCTCTGACAGTCTCTCACTTAGGGAGTTTCACAATGAGGGGGTGAAATTGGTATCCCCCCCCCCCGCCTCAATAATAGGTGGTGCCCCCATTCTCATCCCCTGTTGACTGTCCTAGAATCGCCACCGATTGTTCTGTAACTTGCTTCATTTCACACGGCGTTAGGGGCATCCCCTTGCGAGTGCTCGATGTTGATTGTTCTGTGTTTTACACATCCGCGCCGCGCCAGTGTCATGATGAGGAGTTGCGGAGGCTGGATACGGAGCGGCTGGTGAGGCAGGAGAAGCACTCGCTGCTCCTCGCCTCCACGCAGCAGGAGGCGGAGCGCAGGGGTAAGTCCGTGCCCCGGGTCGTCAGCGGCTGCTGGCTAAACCACGGACGATTGGGACGACTATGTGACGGGGATGTCAGACGAGTGGCCCAAGCGCCACTGGTGCACAGCGGGTGACTTCGTCTGGCCTGACGCACGTGTTATCGACATGCACGTAAACTGCAATTGCTGATTTTTTGTTTATATCACAAACTTAAGAAGGTATTCCCCTATAGCTTTGTCAATGCAGTAATAGATGGATATTGTATGGTCAAGTGTGCCATTATGGCCTTCGGGTGGCATCACTTTGACACGGCTTACATTTTAACGCGTCAATGTCGTGACGTCATTCGAGTGCTGTGATGGGAGTAACTGACCACGACTTTTAAAATGTTGTCTTCTCATGAGCGAAGTTTCAAACTGTATCACACAGCTTGGGACACAGTATGGCTATATATAGTTAGTAGAAAGCAGTTTATTTTCTTTGGGGCTTCATCTTCCTTTAACCTTTGCCACCAGTCTGAATCGATGCGTGCTCCTGTCCACCAAGTGCAGGCAGGGCCGGATTCAGGCACGTGGGGGCTTGATGGGCTGTAGCCCAGGGGCCTCCGCCAGCTGGAGGGGGCCTCCAGAGATGAAGTGAAAAGTTATTTCATTTGTGAATGCTGAATTCTATTTGTTGTTAGCCTTGTAAAAGTAAATTTAAATTTTCATCAAATTTGTTTTCCTTTTGATAATATTACTGGGGGCCTCACAGTACCTGGAGCCCAGGGGCCTACGCAATCTTAATCCTGCCCTGAGTGCAGGGGTCGGCAACCTACAGTTCTGGAGCCGCATGCTCCTCTTCTAAAGACTACACTGCGGCTTTTGAAATATTGAGGTTTTTACCGAATTCGAAATAAATGGCTCCTGTTATTTTGGTTGCCGACCCCTGATCTGGTGGCAGCGCAGAGCAAAATCACTTTGTGATTTTGCTCAGTTTTGTCATTCCCTGATCATGCCAAGCAAGCATTTGGAAACTCCTTGTGTGTGACACACTCAGTCGAGCATCTGTGCATCGAAGCCAGTTGTTGGGGATGTGGCCAGGATGGTTCAGGGGTTGAGGGCACTCAGCTGGTGTTGCTGGGAGTCAGGAATCGAATCTGGGTTTTGGCATCTGTCATTAAACGGATCTCAAGTGCAGTGATTCCAGCCCAGTCACCAGTGACTGCAAGAAAAATACGATACATTTGGTTTTCCAATTCGCAAAAATTCCATACAATGAATTATTCTCTGTGTCGGGCGTGTGAGAAAGGGCATCTCGTGTGACTAATATAGATTATTGATGGAATCTCAAAAGTAGTTATGTAATATCACCTTCTGTGGCCTGTTCTCTTACACACAGGATGATGCACTGCTCTGAAAAAACAAACTCCAAATACTTAAACCTCAGTATAATGCCAATTGCTTAATTTTAATAACATGTGTTAAGACAGGAAATAACACCAAAGCCACTGGCCCTGTGGGAGTGCAAAATGCGGAACACCGTGGGCACCCTTCACCCGACACGCGAACACACCGCGAAAGCTGTGGTGTAGGCGAGCGTGTGAGAGGCAGCGGCTGAGCAGAGGCCCTGTGCGTGTGGTCGCTCAGTGGCGGAGGAGGCAGGGCGGCTGCAGGAGGTCATCGGTCAGGGGCAGCAGGAGGTGGAGACGCTCGCAAGGCGGCTGAGCGACGTTGAGAAACAGAAGGGAGCCAAGCTTCTCAAGCTTCAAGTGGAGGCATGGCACCCCGCACTGCGCTTCCTGTTTGCGTTTATTCACAAAAAAACTACCGCACGGAGGACAGTCGTGATTTACCATGGAGAACTGGATCCACCAATAGAACCCCCCTGCCCGCATCACTACGGATGTGAATTGTGTCACTATAAATACAAAACCTGAAGCGTAAATGAAGGTTGTTTTCTTTACAAGACTCTTGAAATAGTAAGATTAGAATGTTTTATTACAAATTTAATTGACGACATGCAGAAATTCAAAACGTCATTAAAAAACAGATTCGTGCGGTCCGAGTAGGAACATGTGGGGTACAAACTGCACGGCATTGCACAGCCACACGGTACGCCAAGCACACTGCCGTGCACTCCGCGCATGCAATGATTCGCCAGCTGCCCAGGGATTTCATGAATTGTCACGATCCGTGGTCGCTGTTCAGGCTTTGCAGTAGTCAGTAATCAGGCCACTCTACTACCTCTCCGGCTTCTCAAATGCTGTGAAGGAGGAGGGCCATTTCCCGAAACATCGCCTGTTTACTTTTTCCTTTTAAGGACACGGTGTTGTTGACGAACTCGCCGATATTTTATGTTGTCGATGCATCGCCACGTGTGGATATACCGGCCTCGCGCCCGCCCAGCGACCATTACCGTGCGCCGCTCTGCCGTGCGCTCTCTCCCCTCCGGCAGTACGACACCAAGATCGTGAAGCTGCAAAGCGTCGCTCTGCTCAGCAAGCAGAGGAGCAGCGGAGCCTCCGACCACGACATCTTCAGACAGGTGCTCTGCCCGGAGCAAGAATGCTTTACTGCTACGAAAGCTCCGTTTGTCCATCATTTGGTCGGAGCACTTGAGTGGTTTTTCATCGCACAGTCAAGTAATCGGTCATTTTTTTGCGAGAAGGAACTAGTGACCTATGGTATTGAATATGAGCTATAGATACGCCCTATGACCTTTTGACTTTTAAAAGTTCATGCTAATTGCAATGAGTGACTGCTCCCTGGTCAACAAAGCGTGGTGTCCCAGCTAACGTAAGAAGTGGCCGGGTGGTGGAGGATGAGGTCACTCGCGTCATGCATTTGTGTTCATGATTGTAACTTAGTTTTTGTTTGCCACTGTGCAAATGTGCCCATGCAACTCAACCGATGGACGATGGGGTAGACCGCTGTAATCCACGCTCCTTCAAAGGAGGAGGAAGAGCACAACCCTCTCGTCGTGGCCAGCAAACCTTGACGTTGGCATTCAGCTCTTGAACACATTGCTGCGCGCAATCATATCATTTAGATCTTGACTTAAAAGCTCTCGTGACTGCAGGAATTCAGATTCTTGGGTCTTTCGGTAAAGTCACGCAGATAGGTTCATCGAAAACAAAAAACTACGACGTTTTGATCGCAACACAAGCGCTCGACCGCTTGTGTTGCGATCCAAGAATATAAGAAATTTTGGTTTAAAAAAATCACGGTGACCCGAAAACGGTGTGTCAATGGCTTGTAAATATTCATATTAAATGAACATCTCAGGGACAGTGTGTTACCACTATCATAGCACAATCTTAAACCACTATCATCGCTGACGACACCGATTCCTTAAAAACTATAGACAAGCTGATTTTTCGGGGAACTCAGAGGACATGCTAGAGAGCGTAATGGCTCTTGGCTCTGAAGATGGGTTACTGCCTTAAATAGTGGCTGGGTATTTTTAGGTTCATGTTTCATTATTAACGATGTCGTTGATCAGGTATTATAGCAGGTTCCTTATTTCAAGAAAACAGCGTCTGTCACCAACACGTGCTATGCTAATAACACGAGCTATGGTAATAACATGAAATAATAATGACAATATTACGATTATTTTGAAACATTCTTTCTGCTGAGAGTCTTGGCCTAATTGCATACTAAAGAAAGAAAATCACTTTCCATACCATTGTATAAAAAAATTCATAGTTATTTTATTATTTAAAAGTGTACAAATAGGCCCTGCAATTGCTGCCACCTTTCGCCCGTGGCAGAGCCCTTCCCCCTCCTGTCCCCCGCGCGGCTCTCACTTCCCCCTCTCCCGTCCCGCGCCCGCTTGTCCCGCTACAGAAGCTGCAGCACCTTCAGGCGAGCAAGGACCAGGAGATTGCGGCGCTGCAGAGGCAGGTGAAGCAACTGGAGCACAGGCTGCACATGGAGCAAGACTCGCTGCCAAAGAGACGAAGGCTGTAACCGCCCCGATGGCACAACGTGCTTTTTGCAGCGTGGCATCGTTAGCACGGAACGTAGGACGGAGATACTCGCGCGTACGGGGAGAGGCGTCCAGCAGGTGCTGTTTCTGGGCACGGTTTGTCAATTGGGGAATGGCACAGAAGGGCAGGTGTGTGGTGTTACCCATGGGAAGTGGAGTGCTCTGCCATCTGTGCCTGTAACTGTTTGCTGTTGGTAATCCGGGATGCATCGTACCAGTGTGTTTTTTGCTGTTACGTGCGCTAACGCACACGTTGCAGAGTGACGTCCTTTTCATACGTCGCCTGTTCGTGTCAAGTTAGTCTCTGTCGGAAAGACGCCCGTTGCGATAATGTTATTGTTGTCTTCACTTCGGGTGATTTGAGCTGGCATTCTTGCAGACTGTTCAGTGCCGACTGCAGGAATGAGTTGGCGGGTGGTTAAAGGCGGAGGAGTAATGATTAATCCCTCCCACCCTAATGGATTTTGCATCTCTGCATTGCTATTTAAAATAGCTTTTTTCCCTTCACATTGTGGTGGATGTAGCAGTCACCAACGGCTGCAGAGGTCTCGTGAAGATATCTCGTACAACACAAACGAATCGGATAAGCTTCGAGTCCTACACGCGATTGGATGTGTGCGTTGGCGAGCTTCAGAATCCAAATCAATCGACGCATCGTTGCGACTCCAGTAAAAGAGCCGAGGCAATTTCGCGAAGGAACTTTGAGGGTGCAGACAAAGAGAAAGTCACGCAGCGCCACTTGCGTCCCAACAGGGCCGAGCCTTGCAGCAGCCAACCTCAGCCAGTGATTGTCATTCTTTCAGCACGTAGACATGAACTTTTTGCCGTTTCTAATCAATAGTGCGGTACATTCTTGCCTCATGTCTGAAAAACAAGTAAATCAATCACAAAGGCTCCAGGTTTGGGCCGTGAAAAAAAAGATAGCAAGTGAATTTGTCTTCCATATGAATGACTTGCCCTCTTGTATCCCGTACCTACGAGAAACAAGCCCAGTGCATCGATTGGAAAATAATCACATCGTATATTTTGACTCAAAAAGTGGTTCCTTGACGTTTACATCTGGCAGATCGCCAGCATTGATTCAAGCAACACGTGACTGCTGGTGAACACACATCTCGGAACCGGTACACACGTTGCTTGTGTCAGGTCAGAGGGGCTGGTGGGTTGTGTAAAAAACAATACTTGTATATTTTATGTGGGGAGAGATTTATGAAGGAGATGGATTTCCTGCTTATCCCATTTGTTTCATGTAGAGTACGGGGCCTTACGCTGATTAATTCCGCGAGTGTGAGAATGGCGATGTAGCAAGCTCACTACCTCCCCTCTCCGGTTCCCTGCGCACGTTATGCTGAGCCAAGCACCTCATTAAGTTATCCGGCGATGCTGCGTTGGCAGCGGTGCGCAAGCACAATTAACAAAAACACACTCGTCGATTACACTGCCTTAAATGGGAAAGTACATAATAGGCGACCTTTCACCTTCATAGCAAATTCATCTTAAGGCAATAATTTATGTGCAATGAAGAATGGCCGTTGCCCGAAACGTCGCTTTATTTTTTACTTTAAGACAATGCTATTGATGAATGTGATTTTTTTTCCGTTCCTCATCCATCAGGAGGCACTAGTTCATCGGTCCCTGTGGTGCAGTGTAGGAGTTGGAAATGCAAGGTTTCAGTGCGGGGAGATTTACTCCGTGGTTTCCCATTGTCGAGAACATCTTATTCACACACGGGCACGCACACGCACGTGAACGCAAAGACAAAGGTCCCCCGTGAAGCTTGGACACACTGTTGGGGAAAGTGCTGTTGGTAAGCGCCTATGAAGGCAAACTCGAAACACAAGTGAGTGGGTGGGTGGTATAGCCAGCTCCACGCTCAACTGCCTTTGTATCGCCAATGCTGATATTTACGCATCGCACCAGCTACTTATCTTAAGGCCGAGTCGATGTAGGGGTGGCCCATGCCCAGTTAAAATAACTGTCGCTTATGTTGGCTGCAATCGAGCTTTGGGCTCGTAGCGCAGTGCGCTAACCATGACGCTCGTGCTCACCATGCAGGAGCGCACACATCTGTGCCTTATGTGTGCGTTTGCACATACGGTACAATAAACATTTGGGCTAAGCGAGAAAGGCTACAAAAATAGATAGAAAAATATATCCAAGTGAAACTCTATCTAATTA
This sequence comes from Lethenteron reissneri, assembly GCF_015708825.2. NCBI lineage: Eukaryota > Metazoa > Chordata > Hyperoartia > Petromyzontiformes > Petromyzontidae > Lethenteron > Lethenteron reissneri. The sequence continues at coordinate 562,320 of NC_083823.1, read as the reverse complement.
ACCTACGTGGAGCAGGACACTGCGTCCTGCAGTCGATACGCGCATGTTGTATATAACATGTACACATCACTATTTCACTCTTTACTAATACACTTAGCATCAAATTCCTGAACCTCATGGTCGCACCGTGTCTCGTTCCCACACACACACCTATCACACGTCTCCCACCTGCGTGTGTGTGCATGTTGAACTTCGCACCTTACGTAACCAACCGTGCTAATAGGAGGTGCGATTCGTGCGTCTGCTACTTCACCAACCCCCTGTTTTATACCCCAACCTGATCCTGGCTTCTAGAAGTTTATAGAACCGACTCGATCCTACCCCTTGGGGCTTTAAGCCCTCAATTATGACCACACCACCCGGTCATCACAAACGCGCGTATCGGCCGACCACGCGCTCACGTTGTATGCCAATGTGCGGGGAGCGGATTCTCGATGCCTTTGTCAACACTAGGAAATGCCGTCTCCAAAAATGGTGAAATCAATACAATGTGTAAGCTTGCGTACAATTGCAAATATAATGCTCTGTACTTTTCTGATGTATGAAATTCGGTAATCCCGTTTCCTGTGTGGATGATACCCCTGATTGTTTTCGGTGCTCTGCTTGGGCTGTTTGAAGACAAACAGCGAGACGTCTGTGCCCAATTGTTGCACGTTGCGTAAGGCTTTCCAAACACGCCGGTGTGCAGGAGCGGCAATGAATTGGCACATTCGTTCACGTGCCAACTTTGCCGTATTTATTTTACAAAAACAAAATGAATAAACTTTCAAAGCCCGTGAGAATATCTCTCCAGACTTCCGTCTGTGTTTTTTTTTATGATAGACGACTCGGATTAAACCGTACGCTTGCCATCGTTTCAGTGTTAATATACATTGTGCGTATTACATTGTACATATTTAGGTATCGTTATTCACGATTTATGTGTGCGAGGTGTCCAATACATGTACATGTAACTATACATTGTTATGCAGAAGATCCCTGGGTTTGATATTCCACGAAGCTCATGGTCCACCCTAAATTGCATCCCCACAAACCATGGCAGCAGTAGATTCGGATACCTGATGATGCACAAATGGAACATTTAAAACTCTCCAGTCGTGTGCGACTGCGGTCATCCAGAACTAGAGCGGACAACGTATGCCCGATCCACAAAGACGAAGAAGGCATCAGAGCGATACACTCCTCTCCCACTCCTGACTGCGGCTTGACCACCTGCATGTGACATTGCAGTTGGTGCTCTGCATCTACATCAGCAGCCATACGAAAGAAGACGCTTGTGCATTGGTCATGTGCAGTATGCTGCCCCCCCCCACCCCAATCGCCAGAAAGGCTCTTCCAGCAATTAGTCCGGCAGCTTCGAGGGGTTTCTTTGACTAAAAATCACGAATCCACACGCGCACACGGGGATGAACGCGACACAGACGAGACAGGCACAACGAGACACGGGAAATCACACAACGGGATGAGAGATGCGAAGGGCGAGAGACCATCAGGGATACGAGGAATAAGGAACAGAGACGTGGAGAGAGACCCACGTGGTAGAGGCATAGAAAAGAGCGCAAATAAATATCCAGGGTATCTTTATCCATTACAATGCTGAAAATTTGCAATATTTTAGTTAAAACTTCACGATAATTATTGTGTATGTTACCTAGCATCATTTGCCTACGACCGAATCACCCTCATTCCCTATCGGGGGAGGCCGTGGCGTTGCGTTCCCCTGACCTCATGGTCTGCTCTTCTTGCCTAATATTCCACCCTAAGCCTCTCCCGATGCCGTGAATGACTCATTGCGGCTGGCCCAGTGAACCTTTTTGCGCCCATACAATTTTAGGCCAACTCAGGGGCACCGCAGTGTGACCTGTCCCGCGAGGGGCGGCCAATCTCCTGGCACCGGGAAACCGTGGGATTTTCCTCCTAGGGACCCTTCGGATTAAAATCCGTCGTGCCAGGCAATCCCCCGCCAGGACACTCCGTGTGTGCGCTGCGTGTGCGTAGTGCGTGTGCTGCGTGTGTATGTCAGTGTGTGTGTCAGTGTGTGTGCTCAGTGTGTGCGCTCCGTGTGTGAGCTGCGTGTGCGTAGTGTGTGTGCTCAGTGTGCTCAGTGTGTGTGTGTGTCAGTGTGTGTGTGTCAGTGTGTGTGCTCAGTGTGTGCTCAGTGTGGGGGCCAGGGGGGAGTTGCGACGCTTGCAGATTTGCTCCGAGGCTGTGGCACCACACTCACGTGTTCAATTAAGACTGAACTTGCACACCGATGCATAAAACATTGACAAATTTTGCTCACATTAATGCAACGCCGAAGCATGGCTTATGAATAGTTAAAATATTCCTATGCACGCCAACAAACTTTATGTGTCCACTGCTCGAGTCGATATGGTTGTCACAAAACGTAGCAAAAACGTCCCTTTTAAAGCTGAAATAATAGTGCGTTCCAGCGGTGTTGTCAAATAGTTTATGGAATGTACCATTGCATAAAAGGGGTGTTTCCGTGTATTTTCCCCAGTTTTATTAAATGCACCAATTAGCATTTCAGCAAGAGTGTGGGGAGGTTATTTAATATAAATCCATTGAAAGCCCGGCCGGCTGCTGCTTGATTGATATTCCTTACCCCAAGCGCAAGTCGCGGCGTTAAACAAGCCTACGGCTTCAGCCGTCTCAATATCTCAATATTTTATTTTCTCAGCAAGTGACCTTTTCTGAAATTGACTCCATGTCCCTGCATTGGACTGGGGATTTATAATATTATTGTTATATTACTCTATATTTAATAAATATATATTGTATGTTTAGTTTAACACGTACGCTTTCGCCACCAAAATCACCCATAATATAGGGTTTTTTTTGTTAGATCGCGTAAATATATAAATGTGTCCTTAAACCCGCCACCACCCGACACAGACAATAAGTAAGGTTTGTCACGTACACAGAACATGCCAATTCGTTACTAGTACAGCAGAACAGTGTGTTTGAGAGCAAATCCCCCCCAAAAACCTGTATTATATATATTATTATATTATTCCGAGTTGCAAAATTATATTTGGCTTTTAAACGTAATTTTTCTATGACTCGAGGAAGCTCGATTTAAAATAATATCTACATACATTTAAATCTACGTAGGATTTCACGACCAATATTATGGTCCATAATTAATTTATCTTAAGTTTGATCTATAATTCCAATTGTATAACGATCACCCTCCACCACCCTACGAGAGAGGCAATCGATTCAATTTGTCACGTCACGGGGAAACGCGCGGATTGATTTGGTTGACCAGCACAGCTCCTGGAATGTCGAAAAGCCAGCAAATTGTAACACCTGATGATGCCCGTTGTAATCTCCAGCGGAACGTCAGACAATACTGTCATATGGCAATGCCCAGGCGTGTGATGACGAGTCATCGATTCATGGGGTTTAAACCGATCCTTAGCATATCACAGTGTGTTGTATCCAGTGTGAGAATAAATCATTTACGATTTAAGAAAATTACGTGTAATATGTATGTACGGACGATACATTTAGGTTAAGATGAGAGCAAAGATTGTGCAAGACAAACGCAAACTATACAAAGAGACGATATACAAATGCAAAAAAGGTTAACATATTCCTCAATAACACTGTGGCCTTAAAACAAAAACCAAATAACGGGTAACATTTCAGGCAATGGACCTTATTCAGAGCACATAATGTCAGATTAAGGCATCAACAAAACAAAGGTATCGATTCTTGAATCAAACGTGACGCTCAAAATCGTGAGAATTTACCGATTGGCTTGTGGGTCGAATCATCACTGCCTATTGGCTCATAAATTATAATTATTATTTGATAAATTACCTTTGCGTAGCAGTGACAGTTCTTTTCGCTCCACTGCATCGCTCCAAACATTAATCATACACAGCGGCGAGGCGTCTCGTCGGTGGGTAACTATGTGCAGTCTGTGCATTTGCATCACTGCTGACCGCAGATTCATGAAATACAATTTGCATTTTATTACTCGCGGCCCCTGCAGTCCAGTCGTCTTGCCTTGCGAGGCAGCCCAATGCTAATGGGCAGGCTCCCTACGGCGACAGCAATGGTGTAAGAGATGTTCAATTAAGTCAACAGTTGCCGCCTATCAGTTCATGAAAATTAATTCTACCAGGTCGGGATCTGTGCAGAGGGGACCTCGGATAATTTAGCACTTTTTACAAGAACAGCTTTTCGAATGCAATTATCTGTTAAAAACAATAAAACGAGGTCCGTGTTATCGCAGTTGTATAACGATTGCGCCCTCAGTGTTATGCGATGAGATGATGTTGTCCATCCTGACGCGTCACAGAGCGGCATATCACCCCGCGCGAAAGAGCGCCCCGCAGAATGCCTCCTTCTTCTTCGAGAGCGACAGCGATCAGATAACTTCGAGGTGACGTGGCAGGATGACCGCGGCAGGAGTAGCGGTGTGGTGCATCGCGTGATGATGCCTCATCCTTCGCATTCGTGAGTCGGGAATTGAGTTGTTTATGCGCTCTCCATGGTCTGTTCTGGGTGACCGCAGCCGCACACCGGAGAGTTGTAAATACCCCACAGAAAGAGATATCACAGAACTACTGCTGAGGACTCTCAAGGGACCTCTTAGCCACACTACTCTTCCATGTGCCCTGCTATGTGTTTTCACTTTGTAGTTAAGCCACAATTAAATTATTTAATCGTCACTGCTGGATGTTTGCCAATTAAATGAATGAAAAACCAAACTGAATGTGATAGTTTTTTTTGTTTTACCGGTCTGGGACCACAAACTTGTTAACGCTTCAGAACCCAGTTGCATCGCGGGGGCTGAAACCCGGATTCGAACCTAGAGATCTGAGTGGTGCCGGCTCAGTACTCTGACCGCTGAGCCACCCCCACCACCTCTGGGTGCAGACAAAATCTGTCGAGTGAGGCAAATCGTACCATGCGTGATGAGTTCACTATCTTACGCTCGAAGTGACACAATATGCCACGTGAATAGTTGACGACGCGCGGGGCCGTCTCAATCACGGCGGTAAATCTGTTCCGAATTTCTCTTTGTATTTTGTATCGTGTTGACTGGACTCTGTGTGTGGGAGCAGAAACATTTACATTCAACTCCGGAGAGATGAATGTATTGAAAGCATGGGTCGCGCCCCACCAATACGTCACGCTCGTGTCAACACATGGAGTTGTGGTGCGGCATCACCCACCACACCACAGATGTTGTGGCGCCTGTTCACCCCGAAAAGTCTCACCGAGTCTCAAGACCTCTTTGTTTCAGGAGGGTCCTGCCATGTTGTTGAAGAAGGAGGCGATGTTGCTGCTGGAAGCGTCCTATATTAGGAGGCCACTGGGGCTATGTTTGCACTTTTAAATCATCGAGATTGAAAACTCATTTCTTTAGATTTATAAATGAGTTTTGTGTTTAGTTTGTTGTCCTTTCCCCGCACCTCCAATCAGCACGGCTGGATACGTACATGCTGTGCGTAATCTCTTTTGAATAATTAGCAGGTAATTGTTGCAGCATTGGGATGTTTTTGGCCAAGGCCAGTTACACTGCATGTGGGGGGGGGGGGTTAGCGATGGGAGGAAACTGGGGAACCCTGAGAAAACCCATACAGCACAGGGGCAGAGAGAACACACACACACACGCTCCACACAGAAAGGTACCCGAGTCGGGAATCGAATCCAGGTGCTTCTTGCTATGAAACACAAGTGTCACCACTGTGCCACTCTGCCACACAGGGTGGCCTTGCACTTCCTTGCGTCATCCTCATCATCGGCTATTGTCTCAATTTTCAGAAGAGGAAAATGTTCCAAATGTGACATCTAAAGAAGTAGCGACTGCCGTTCGCAACGTAAAAGAAAGGAAATCTCCCAGACCGTGTGGGATAACCGTGGACACCATCGTAGAATAAGGACCGCTTGTTGGAACACAGTTAGCCAACCTATCCACTAAACGTGCTTACAAAAATTGAATACTGTCCCTCAATCATGGGATGATGCCTCAGCCGTTATGTTCACAGTGGGAGACAAAACTAATAATATAGAGAGTCCGGACCCATGTATCCCCCTCTCACAGAGGAGAACCATCCACACGAGCAATGGGATTTAAGAAAGGATTGTCCACCCTTCACCACAGACATAGTATCAGTCGGATCCTACAACAAACCAGTTGGACTCAAATGCCATTATGCTCAGCTTTAATTATGATGTTCCTTTAACATTCGCGTTTCGTTATGGTCTCAAAATCAAACAGCTTAGTATCATCTCAAAAACATCTATGACTTCAATTATTTTTAACAATGCCTGGTCTTCTCAAAATAGCTTTGACATTCAAGCAGGACCTTCACATGACGCGGTTAAAAGTACAGACACATATGTGTGTGTGTGCGTGTGTGTTGCTGACGGCAAATGTCTCCTTGGCCAATTGTAATATCGCGTTCTATTCCAAGGAGGGGACGGCGCGTGGGGGGACGAGGCCACGCGGAGAGTGCCGACACCTCCACGTGGCGATATGCTCAACGGCGACGAGTGCCGAGACACACACACGGGGGGGTCTAACGGTCCAGCTCGACAAGCAAACGCAATTCTCAGATTCTCATGAGCAATCGCGCCCAAGTTGCAGAGGCTCAAAGTGGGTTGCAAATAAAGCCACCGTCCCCTGCTGGCTCGACGTTTGTCCTCCGTGCTGTCGCCATGGACCGTGGTCCTGCGATGCTGCACTGCATGCTCGCGCGTTCATTTTGGAGGCGTATCGATTATTCTTCAATTAATATTGATTCTTAAACTCACAATGCATAATGCATGGACTAAAGTGCATAAGAATCGTTCATCGTATTTACAATTTACGCCGACGATATATCGACGTTACGCTTCAGGCTTACGGAGCAAACGCCACAGAGGAAAGGGAGAAGCGATACAAATCAGATGACAAACACGAGATTGAACCCCCCCCCCCCCCCATCTATTGTTCAATGGAATTGAGACTCAGAATCGATCAGAGATGCAAGTCTCGTGGAAAGATTACTCGGCTGAGTGGGGTTCTCCAGTCACAAGCCACCCTTCAGCTGCCCATCTGCGATGTCCCCCGCTCCCATCCCCCAACGCCGGTCACGCATCGTCAGGTTCAGGCCAACTTCAAACTTTTGGATTCATTATGTTTTTGTGGAAGCTGCAGACCGCGCGCTAACTTTTGTTGTTGGTCCAGAGGGAGCCCGGCGAGTGAGAGTGAAAGCGGCCCCCCCATGATTTTGTTGTTGTTAAATGTTGCATCACGACAGCCAGGTGGTGGCTCAGAGGTCTCCGAAAGACTGAGCCCGGCACCGCTGAGGACCTGGGCTCGAGTCCGGGTACCACCCGCGGTGTGATGAAACCGCGTTGTCAGGTTTGGCGAGTAGATGGTCTCGGGCCTTGCCCGGCTACTCGTCGCTTCCTCCCCCTCACTGAAACAAACAAAAAAACGTTACAAAGAGCAATGCCTTGGCACGGGCCAGAAATCACGCCGCAGAGCCCCTTTGACCGACCCACCAAACGAAACGGTTTTGGTTGCTCTCACGAGGTGACCGCTTCAGAGACCTTGGACACTGCTTGCGTCTGTCACCCACCATCTCCAGGCTCTCCATCTGGCGCTGTCAACGACACCGTGACATCATCCTTGTGGACCACGTGGACCTGACTTCGTCACCAACGACGCCGTGACATCCCGAATGGTCTCCCCCCCCCCCCCCACGTAGGGGACGTCATCTGACACCACGGTGTCTGTATGCACGTATGTTGAACTTTTTTCGCACCGTACGTAGCCAAGCGTGTCTTGGCCTAGTTCGGGCACGAAGCTCCGTCTTGAACGAGCAGACGACCAGACAGACGTCCGGCCTCGCCTCGCCCTGCGGTCGAGCGTCGAGGACAGATCCGGACTGAACCGCGACCGCGCGTGGGCTCACGGGGGACACCCCGCGCTGAACCTGGTGCCGATCACGGATCGTTGTCGATGTCGCCGGACTGTGCGTATCCAGCAGCAGCAGGAGGAGGCCTGGCTGGGGGCCGACGGGTCACGGCGACACTTGGAGGAACTCTTCCATTCTGCACGGGCTCCACCGACGTACGTCTGAGCGACTCCTCTATTGCCACTCACTGCTACGGGGGGCTGCTCACCATTGCTGAGCTGGCGCTCACCGGGCAGGAGGTTCACTCTCCGCTTGCTGCTCTGGCTCTGATTGCAAGCCACGTGCTATGGCAGGATGTTGTTTTTTAAAATCCTCGTTTGAATGGAATATTACAAAGTAACAAATAGCGTGCCCTTAACGTGCTTTCTGTTCCAATCCCTAACTGGACAGGGGGGTCTTCTCAGGTCAGCAGTCTGGCTACGGGTCGGCAGGATGAGGGTCTCATTTGAGCCTCATCTCATATCTCGCGGTGGAGATGCCATGGACCCTCACACCCAATTTATTTAAACACTCTTAGCGAATGAGATGTTCCAACTCGGCTGCTTCGCTCGCGGTGGACGTTAAATATCCCGTGGCGTCGTTCGAACGAGGCGGCCGTCGCGTGCTCGCGTCACGGTCCAAATGAAACAAAATTCCGTGCGAATGTCTCGATTGGGACCATGCGTAGCAGTAACACGGCCCCCTGACATCTGCAGGACCCTCCTTAAATAGTCACGAGATTCAGCGAGGGTTTCCTGGGTAACAAGCTCAATAATAATAGGAAGAAGAATTCCAGGTCCAATGTGGTATTTTTATAAAAACGCCCTTTTGCTTGAGCGCCGTTGACAAGCAGCACCCGAGCAGTGTGACGGTGGCCTCGCAGCACCTCGAGGGGGGAGGGGCGAGGGGGCTGGATGGGAGGGGCGAGGGGGCTGGATGGGAGGGGCGAGGGGGCTGGATGGGAGGGGCGAGGGGGCTGGATGGGAGGGGCGAGGGGGGCTGGATGGGAGGGGCGAGGGGGCTGGAGGGGAGGGGCGAGGGGGCTGGATGGGAGGGGCGAGGGGGCTGGATGTGGAGGGGCGAGGGGGCTGGATGGGAGGGCGAGTGGGCGGATGGAGGGCGAGGGGGGCTGGATGGGAGGGGCGAGGGGGCTGGATGGGAGGGGCGAGGGGGCTGGATGGGAGGGGCGAGGGGGGCTGGATGGGAGGGGCGAGGGGGCTGGATGGGAGGGGCGAGGGGGGCTGGATGGGAGGGGCGAGGGGGGCTGGATGTGAGGGGCGAGGGGGGCTGCCCTCGGGCGTAGAACCCCGAGAGGTGGTGGCGGGTTTGACGACACATTTATATTTACGCGATCTAACCCCCCCCCCCCAAAAAACCACCTCTCTTATGAAGCGTGAGAGGATGAATCTACCCAGCACACCGCAAGTCACCTCCGACTCGCCCGATAAACGAGCTGCGTTCATTTGGAGCGTGCACTTCGTGGCGAGAGAACGAATCAGCGAAGAGATTCCTGTTCACGTTTCGGTCGGCGATGACGACTGTGAGCGAGGGCAGCAACAGGGCAGTGCAAGAGAGAAACACCCATCGTTGTACTGTGCGTCTATGCTCCCATGCGTATCCTTTCCCGACCCCATCGATGGAATTGCGCGTACCCCATATCAACATTTAGTAATCGAGTAGCGAGGCAATGTTTCCTTGAATCGATGTTTCCTTCGCATTTAATCATCGCGTATTATATCGCTTCTACGTGACTTCGCCGAAAGAGCCAAGAAGATGAATCCCTGCAGTCACGAGAGCTTTAAATCAAAATCGCGTGTTACTTTACACGGACCCTTATCAGCCGCACAGCCTTCTAGGAATGCCTGATAGCATCAGCATCGTTCAGCAGCTCACCAGCATTGAACGAAGCGAGGCTTGACTGCTGATGAGACGCCGTATTTAAAAATCTATCCAGAGTTTGCTCGTCTTGAATCAGTGCCGCTAAAATGTCGCATTCCCAGAACGCCGTTGCGGCTCATGGGGTGTGTAGGGAACACTTTGTTTTTGTAAGCGGAGAATCAGATACGTGAAGGAGATATATCGTCTGATTGTTATCGATTTGTGATTTACATTCTCCACAGCGACGCAATTTATGAGTTTAAATGCCACAAAATGCAACTGCTTATGACGATTAAATAAAAGAGCGTGACCTTTATACTAAATTAAATTCGGACTGTTATTGAATATGACGGCACGACTCCGAGGCCTGCTCACCGCGACGAGAGGGATTCAGCAGAGAGAGTCAGAGAGACACAGAGAGAGAGAGAGACAGAGAGACAGAAGAGACAGAGAGAGAGTCAGAGTCAGAGAGAGACAGAGAGAGACACACAGAGAGAGACAGAGAGAGAGAGAGTTCCTGCAGGATCGCTCCTCCTCCTCCTCCTGCGGTGAAGAACATCCCGGCTGACACGACGAGTCGCACACACACGTGACGTGACACGAGTGACGAGTCCCTGGAACCCGACGCGCCCTCAGCTGAGGCTGCTTTTTCTGTTTTGAGTGAACGTGCACACACGTGTTCACACACACACACGTGTTCACACACACACACGTGTTCACACACACACACGTGTTCACACACACACACACGTGTACACGCACACGTGTTCACACACGCACACGTGTTCACACACACACACGTGTTCACACACACACACGCCCGTGTACACACACACGCCCGTGTACACACACACGCACATACGTGTTCACACACACACGTGTTCACACACACACACGTGTACACACACACGCGTGTTCACACACACACACACACGTGTACACACACACGCACACGTGTTCACACACACACACGCCCGTGTACACACACACACACATACGTGTTCACACACACGTGTTCACACACCCACGTGTACACACACACGCACACGCGTGTTCACACAGGTGTGGAGGAGTCCACACACGGCTATGCGTGCAGGAGACGCGGAGGCGCCTTGCCCGTCGACGATCATCTTAGGGCCACAGTCCCTGGGCAATGATTGACAGGCAAGGAGGGGAGACCGAGGGATATAAGGGGTGGGAGAGAGCAGCAGGCAGAGTTCTGAGCGCGGAGTTTGCTGACGCGTGTGTTACCTGCTCTGTGAGCGGTTGCGTTACCTGTGGGTCGTCAATAAAGAAAGACCACCGCCTGCACCACAATACTAAACTCAACTTTCTTATTTACTTTACCAGGTAAGGCTCACTGAGCTATCTCGCTCGTGTGCAGAAGCGACCTGGCCACGAATGATAACTCAACGAAGTGGCGCATCGTGTGGACATTTATAGCAGCCAAACACCCAAGGGAATGTTTATTCTAAATGTGAAGGGGGAAACTACTCTTAGTCGCAATTTTCTAAATGTGGAGGGAAAAACTGGAGGACCCAGGGAAAAATCCACGCGACCACGGGGAGAGAGACACGCAAACTACAAATATACAGCAGCAGCAGCAGCAGGCGTCAGGGTCGGGAATGATCCCACGTACCTCCTGCATACCAGGCGAGGCAGTTAACATCTCCGAGCCACCACGGCGCCCAACACCTCGCTGCTGATCTCGTCTAGGAGCTTACACCATCATCGCGCAAACTCCGCTCATCCTCGCGGCAGCGGCTTTTGGCTGACCATCGAACGAAGGTGGTGGTCACCGCATCGCGTGGTTTCAGATGCACTTCTGCGGCCGTCTGGAACGCTCTTCCTTCCGATATTAGGAAGCCACTAAGCACTTTTAAATTTAAATTTATTTAGAACTGCTTTTGTGTTTAGTTTACTGTCCTTCCCCCGCAACTCCGATTAGCACGATTGGCTACGTACGGTGCAGAAAAAGTACAACTGAGTCCCTTCACACGTAGACGGCACGGGACTTCGCACTTTTTCTTGCCAATTACACCCTGCATGAGCCTAAGTGGTCTCTATATGAGTCTATGGGTCTCTATATGAGTCTATGGGTATCTATGTGAGTCTATGGGTCTCTATGTGAGTCTATGGGTCTCTATATGAGTGTCCGGGTCTTGATTGTGGAGGGTTGCAGCTCGGGTTTCCAACTCCGACTGAAGCTATTCCGGGAGATAGTTTCGGTTTTTTTTTATCCTACACGTATTATTATTATCTCCCAAAATTCTTTCAATCATCACCGGCGGGAGACCGATGCCAATTCTAGTTAAAGACAGAGACTCCATGGCCCGGCCCGTCCTGGGGAGTTGGCAACGCGAGTCGCAGAACCCCCCCAAGAGACTTCCACTAGAGGGCAGCAGTGGGGTCACGCGCACCCACGACGTGGCCAGTGTGAGCATCAATAGGGCGCAGCGTAATGTGACGCAATGCTGCGCCATAAAAACAGTGAATCAAACTCAATTAGAATTCCTTTCATTTTATGTAGCGGCATGCATGCGAATAGCATCTTGTAACTTGGTACATCTCCGTATATATAAAAGCCAAAGTTGTGATTAAGTGTGTCTGTTCAAAATGTTTAGCGTACTTCCCGACATGCAACAAACATGAAATTTGCCATGTGGGTACTTTCCAGACTGTAGACCATGCACAAATTATAAATAAACACTTTTCGGGTGGGGGGAGCTCAATAATGCAGATATTTTTTGCACGGCAAGTGGGCTGTGACGTCACATCTGTCATGTGACCCGTGTGCGGAAGCGTAACGGAGTGTGCCTGCTGATCGTGGCGGCTAAAGTGCCATACAAATGTGTTGCAGGTCTCAGGCGTTCGTCGCGCAGCATTGTTGCTTTATTATTTCAGTCGTTTACTGCCGTACGCACCCTGGAAGTTGCGTGTGTCTGCAGCAAGCGCGTGTATGTGTACCTATGGACACGCGCGTGTGTGGGGGGAGCGGTAGTGTAGTGGTTAGCACACTGCGCTACGAACCCGGCGACCCGAGTTTCATTCCCGCTCACGGCTACCACCGGTGACGATTATTGAACCGGTCCTGGGCCTCCCCTAGGTCGACTCAGCATCAAACGAGTATGTGGTGTGTCAATATCGCCACTGGGAAGACAAAGGCGGCCGGGCGTGGTGAATCCAAGTCCCAGGCGAAGCTGGGTAGTAAAGCGAGTTAATTATATCAATAAGGGCCGAAGCGCAAATGCTGCCACGACCAAGCACATGAAAACTCCCAAGCTCCTGAGCAAAATAAAAAAGAATAAACAAATTAAGAAATGGAACCGAAACACAAAAAAGCAACAAACAGCGACTGTGCTGAACTTCTTTGGCGCCGTACGTAAGCCAACTTCACGAATTGCAGTTGGGACTGATTGGTTGCACCGCTGGGATGGGGGGGGGCGGGATAAAATCTGGAGGTGTTTTGATACCAAGGGAGCACAGAAGTACCAAGTAAAGCAGTGCAGGGCACCACATCCATCACGGTGCAAACACTTCGCGGATAGCGGGTATATGAACAATAATAACAGTGCAGAGTCGTTTGCGAGAACATATTTCTATGCAAAAGCCAACAATAAAAAAATATGCACGGTATGTCAGCAATGTTCCATTGGCTCCCAATGGAATTTTATGGGCCTTGATTTGTGGCTAGTTTAAGGTACATGAGCCGTGGGCTTCTCCGTCAGGCTCATTTAATTACCCTGCATTTTGGGTGAGATATTTAAAATTTGTATCAACGTCGTCCTGTAATTATTAACATCAACAATCTTCTGAGAATACTCCATCTCTGTCTCTCTCCATGAGCCGTGTCCTTTCTTAAAGGCGTCAGCTATCACAGCCATCCTTCCACTCAGCTCTGTCCCTGATATTACTCAGGAACTTGTGAGTCTATGGGCAATGTTAGTCTACGTGCAACGCTAGTCGATGGGCAATGTTAGTTCATTGGCAATTTTAGTATATAATGTTAGTCTATGAGCAATGTTAGGCGATGGGCAGTGTTAGTCTATGGGCAGTGTTAGTCTATGGGCAATGTTAGTCTATGAGCAATGTTAGTCTATGGGCAATGTTAGTCTATGAGCAATGTTAGTCTATGGGCAGTGTTAGGCGATGGGCAGTGTTAGTTTATGGGCAATGTTAGTCTATAGACAATGTTAGTCTATGGGCAATGTTAGTCTATGAGCAATGTGAGGCGATGGGCAATGTTAGTCTATGGGCAGTGTTAGTCTATGGGCAATGTTAGTCTATGGGCAGTGTTAGTCTATGGGCAATGTTAGTCTATGGGCAATGTTAGTCTATGGGCAATGTTAGTCTATGGGCCATGTTAGTCTATGGGCAGTGTTAGTCTATGGGCAATGTTAGTCTATGAGCAATGTTAGTCTATGGGCAATGTTAGTCTATGACAATGTTAGTCTATGTGCAGTGTTAGTCTATGGGCAGTGTTAGTCTATGGGCAGTGTTAGTCTATGGGCAATGTTAGTCTATGGGCAATGTTAGTCTATGGGCAATGTTAGTCTATGGGCAATGTTTGTCTATGGGCAATGTTAGTATATGGCAATCTTAGTCTATGGCAATGTTAGTCTATGGGCAGTGTTAGTCTATGGGCAGTGTTAGTCTATGGGCAATGTTAGTCTATGGGCAATGTTTGTCTATCGGCAATGTTAGTCTATGGGCAATGTTAGTCTATGGCAATGTTAGTCTATGGCAATGTTAGTCTATGGGCAATGTTAGTCTATGGCAATGTTAGTCTATGGGCAGTGTTAGTCTATGGGCAATGTTAGTCTATGAGCAATGTTAGTCTATAGGCAATGTTAGTCTATGACAATGTTAGTCTATGGGCAGTGTTAGGCGATGGGCAGTGTTAGTTTATGGGCAATGTTAGTCTATGGGCAGTGTTAGTCTATGGGCAGTGTTAGTCTATGGGCAGTGTTAGTCTATGGGCAGTGTTGAGTCTATGGGCAATGTTAGTCTATGGGCAATGTTAGTCTATGGGCAATGTTAGTCTATGGGCAATGTTTGTCTATGGGCAATGTTAGTATATGGCAATCTTAGTCTATGGGCAATGTTAGTCTATGGGCAATGTTAGTCTATGGGCAATGTTTGTCTATCGGCAATGTTAGTCTATGGGCAATGTTAGTCTATGGCAATGTTAGTCTATGGCAATGTTAGTCTATGGCAATGTTAGTCTATGGCAATGTTAGTCTATGGGTAATGTTAGTCTATGGGTAATGCTAGTTTATGGGCAATGTTAGTCTATGGCAATGTTAGTCTATGGGTAATGTTAGTCTATGGGTAATGCTAGTTTATGGGCAATGTTCGGCTCTATCTCTCCATGAGCCGTGTTCTTTATCAAGACGTCGGTGATCGTGGCCTTCCCTCCACTCAGCTCTGTGCGTGATATTTACTCAGCAACTCTGCATCGGATTCTCTCCTCCCAGTTGCATCCCAGTTGTTCAAATTGCTTCTGTGACTTCATTCGCTGTCTTCCCCTGGCGTCTTGTGGTCCCTCTATTAATGTTCCCAGTCAAAACATTGTATGGAGCTTCTTGTTTTCTCGGTACATGTCCAATACATCTAACTGGCTTTTCCCTAATTATTATTAAGTTTAATTGTGTACCTGGCACCCGTCATACAGTATTACACCCATGTCACTCATCTTGTCCGTCTACGGAATGTTTAACATCCTTTAAAAATTCATTTTTGTTGCTTTGTATAGTTTGCTTCAGGGGGTGATTGTCATTGTCCAGCGATCACAGCCGTAGAGGAGAACAAACCTGCACATGTTCAGTGTCAACGATTCAGAGGCAGAGTTTCTAGGAGGCACCTTCTTCATTAACAACTCCCGCGGTCTCGTCCGCACACTCTCCACAGCAGCTCGGCCTTACACAACACCCGTCGTCTAGCACTGACGCCGCTGACTGAGATAGCAACTACCATCCTACGTAGCGCGACATCTCGCGGAGACGGACAGCGGCGACGAGACGAGTCCACTCCCAGCACCGGCAGCCTCGAGCCCCCCCCCCCCCGCCCGCTCTCGGCTCCTTTTATGCTCCCGGCACGGCCTGGCTCCGCCCTGGCCACGCCCCCTTCACGAACCCGCCAGCAGGTTCCAGGTTCCAGGGGCCTCCAGACGGGGTCCTCCGTGACCCTCGCCCCAGTCTCTCCGCCCTGCCCACACGCCGGCGGCGGCGTGCGCTGTCCGTCAGCCACAGCTGCCGCCACTGTCCACCAGGCGGCGCTATTACACTACACGTGAGGCAATGTGCTCATTTAATGTCATTATGAATAGATACATTAAATACAGACAACTCAGAAGGGTGCATGCTAAATAATGATGACGGGTCTGACAGTGCATACATCTGAAATGCGCGCTCCAGGCGGGCCCTGCAATGCGGCGGTACTTCGTATGACGTTGAAGAGCAAGCGGCTGTGGTATGTATCATATCAGTTTAACACAAAGTTCGTCCCCAGCTAATTATACACACATTTTACTATCGTAACCAAAGACAAAGACCCCCCCCCCCCCCCCGTATACGCTAAGCAGAATGTTGGGGCAAGTGCTGTTAGCGAGCACCTATTAAGGCCGGAACGGCACACGAGGAGGTGGGTGGCTGGCACCACGGCCGACCACCTTTGTCTCCCTAGCGGCGATGTTTGCACACCACACCAGGTACTATTTTCAGGCTGAGTCGACCTATCCCAACTTCGTGCACTCACACCGCGTGTTTTTTTCTTTCATTTTTAAAATATTTAAAACAAAGACGAATACAAAACAGCCCCGAATAAAACCAGTCTCGGATCGACTCATTAGAACGGCCCGCGGGCTCGTTGCCGGCCCGAGGGCTCCTCGTGTGGAGCCACGCGGCTCCGACTCGCGATCTTTGAGCCGCACACGCCGAGCGAAGGGAGCTGCGCCCGGCCACAGAAGTCACAACTCTGCGTGATCACACGGCGGTGGGCGGCTGGGTGGAACAGGAACTACCCAGCGCTGTGATGGGACGAGCCAAAACGAATTCGCTTCGGTTGAGTGGTGGGGGCTGGAAGGTGCAGGACGTTTGTTGTTGTGACATTTTGTTGTTGTTGTTGTGGGTGTTGTGCCCGGGGCACAGGGGGGTGGGGTGGGAGTGAGTTGTGCGGGAGGGGTGGGAGAGCTGCGATGAGAACAGCTGCTGGAGGCTGCCATGCTCGCCTCCCACCAGTGCGCGTAGCTCCACCCCTGCTTCTCATTGCTGATGAGCGGCGGGTGAGTGAGGACTGCGTGTTGGTGGTACTCGTGTGTGGGAGGGAGGGCTCTTCCCGTGGTCGGCTTCTTGTGTGGCGAGACAGTCTTGAGTTTGAAATATCAGGTCATCAAAGCCATCAATTATCCACCCACCCATACACTCAGCCATTTATTCATCATTCTATCAATCCACTCAGCCATCCACCCACCCATAACACTCATCCATCCATCCCACCCACTGATACGCCAACTCACCCCTCCATCCACCAGTCCATCACCCACGTGCTCTCTCAACCAGGCGAACATTCCGCCGAATGAAGCGAGAATCATCATCGGCAGGCAAAGTGCGGAGCGGAGTCTGAAGGAGATGACTCGCCACTCAGGATAACGACGTTCCGGCTTGGCGCCTTTCATCTCCGCAGCCGTTTCGATTAAAAGCCGAGGAGGAGGTGTCCGTGCGGTGAGTTCGCATTAAAAACTCCACTCGAACTTTCTGCTCTAATCAAGTTTCTTGCCTGCAGTGATTTCTCAACAAATATTTCTGCCTGGGCGATTCGGTCTGTACCTTACCCAGCCATGTATGTATAAGGTATTGGGAAGAATTACGTCAATATAATACGTATTGTATGTATTTATAAGCAGGTACCATAACTAGTGTTATTACACATTATTAAATGACATGAGCAGTTTATTAAGTACATGACAATGTGATGTAATCGCTGCATACTTCTGCGTCTGTGTTATTGTTCAACTAAATTAAGGGCCTGTATTGACCATTGGGTGTGGACGCATGGATAACATCAACTCCACCACATCCGTGATTACAACTCCTTTATAACAGGCAAATATAGCGGATTGACGGTTCAGGCAACGGCCCTTCTTGAGAGCAAAGCGAGGTGGGATTGACTGCCTTGTAGTTTGGGATCGCGCTTTCGCACCCGCAGGGCAGCCAGACACACCGAGGAGGCGACTTTTGCTCTTCGCGGCTCGTGTCGCCGCTTGTCGGCGGACTGCGCCCGGACCTCCCCGGCGTGCGCGTGGCGGCGCGCGTGTCGATGTCGTCCCATTTGACGGCGATGGTGGGAATCCACGACGTCTCGTTCCCACGTCGCTGGCTTGGGAGCGTCATTCAATTCAAACAATTGGGAAAAGGCAATCAATTCGCTCTTCCCAACAAGCTGTCAAGCGAGTGGTAGCGAAACGTCGGACCATCGTGCCGATGAACACGCGGTAGAACCCGACTTGCCTGGTCGGTCACCTCTCGCTCTCCCTCCTCCGCGGAGTGCGAGCCCCTCTACCCCTCCTGGTGCCCCTCTACCCCCCCCCCCCCAATTGCTCTTCGACTCAGTCCCGTATCCACGCCGTGGGTGGTGGCCCTCTTCTGTCGCGTACGGCGGCGTCGGTGATGTGGTTCAAGGAGCTCAATGCCAACCAATGTCGCGGTCTGCTGCTGCTGGTCACGGCCAGAGGGCTTCAGCGGCGAGAGTTCGTGGTGGAGTCGTCGTCGTCGTGGTCGTCGTTGCTGCTGCTGCGCCGTGGTTTGTTGGACCAGAAGGACTCCGGCAGCCTACGGGCCGACTTGTTCGAGCTCCTGCGGAGGGCTTCTGCCCGCCCCCACTGATGTCATCTTACCCCCAATGTGTGCACATACGACTGGGTTCTACCTTGAAGTTCATTGGATGCAAAGATAAATATCAAAAACACTATTCCGTGAAGGTGTCTTACTCGCTAGCACCGATGCGCAGGACTATTTAATAAGAGCAACTAATGTTTACGTTTATCACCAGCCCTGACCAAACCAAACCGACGAGTCAGACTGAGGCATGTCTGAACAGTGGGGGGTAGACAGATGTAGGCATATACAGTATACATATATATGCCTATATATGCCTATATATATGCCGAGAAAAGAAATGTATTTTTTGGGGGGAGTGACATTTTTCGGGGGTGGTTCACGATCGTTGTAAACTCGTTGGATCACCTTTGCCCCCACATTTGGGGGGACGGGGGGGTTCCACTTTCTATAACTTTTTAATAAAAATTTTCTGAAACTCTCATCATTTAGTTGACGGACAAACGGAACTTCGGGCTTTTATAATCGACGAGCTTGTTTGCCCGTCCAAGGACGGGTGTAGATTGCTGTAAATCTGAAATATTCAATAGAAAAATTGCTCAGCTCATGATTATTAATGAGGGAGGGGTGCGGCATGTGGAGTGACGTCACCCGCTAATGGTTATTGTGGAGGGGTGCGGCATGTGGGGTGACGTCACCAGCTCATGAATATTAATGAGGGGAGGGGTGCGGCAGGTGGAGTGCGCGACCTTCTTGTGCGTGAGTGTAAATTTCCACGCGGGCACGAATATTAATGAAAAGGGGGGGGGGGGGGGGCTCTTTTGCAGTGACGTCACGCACTGATGTAGCACTGTGCTCTGTGCTGCAAAGATGTATTTTTTACCGTCACTTTCTGTAAAGAAACGTCGTCATATCTGAAGCGACTCTGCGTAATACATTATTTAATTCAGCTCGACCTTCCTCTGTGTTAGTATAATATTTATGAGGGGGGGTGGGGCCCATGTGGAGTGACGTCACACGGGGGGCGGGCCTTGTGGAGTGACGTCACGCGCGTGACACGTACACATTCTTGGTTCATTATAGTCGTGTCGTGACATCGCGGATGTCACTGTGTCATGCCGGCCCCAGAGAGGCACGGCGTGCGGCGTAGCGACATCGCGGGCACCACGTGGATGTGGGTGCAGTACCGGCCCGAGAGGGGCTCGGTGAGCACTGATTGACGGTGCTGGATGGCACCGCGCTCTGCGTGAAGTGCCGACCCCTACAGGATGGGGCGCGAGAGTGCCGGCCATGGGAATGGGGTTACTGAGGGCCGTGGCACTCTGGTTGACCCCGAAGGACACGTTACCGGTAAAGTCTACACAGGGCCCCCAGGTGGGGGCTGGGGGTGGTCACGTGTCAGGGCCGAGATCCTGCTCGAGGGTTCTCGAAGGTGGGCGTGGCTAAGGGCGGAGCCAGCCCCGCCGCGGAGGATAGAAGCCGGGTCCCCGAGAGGGACCGGCTGCTGTGGTTACCCTGAAGACTCGACGCTCTACGCCCCAGAAGCGTCACCCACACGTGGACCTGGACCCAAGCTGGGGTCCTGTCTGTTGTAGCTACTCCCAGTGTCATTAGTGTAGCTAGCCTGGTGGTCCACCACCACTGTGTAGCTAGCCTGGTGGTCCACCACCATCGGTTGTTATCTGGTAAAGGGGCAGTTACCCCTTTGTGTTGGTATCAATAAATGTGTTGCCTCCAAAGAGTACGTCTGAGACTCAGTCGAACTCACTACAGTAGTATGGTCGATAGTTTGGGTAGCATGGCCACCCACAACCGCACCACTGTGTGGCTGGTCTCTTACGTGTCTCCGTGGTCTCTATAGCGGCAAGTCTCTATGCATCTCCACGAGTCCCTGTGGGTGTATTCTGTGGTCCGTAGTTCGCTTGATCGCGCGGCTTGCGTCTCTTTAGTTTTCCATTTGCGAAGGAGATGTGCGCATCGGGCCTGCTGCTGATCTTCCGATGCGGTTGGTGGTTCGACCACCGGTGTGTCTTCGAGGAGGGGGGAGGAGGAAAGGCAGGTGGCTTTGCAAGGCATTGGTCGGCACGGCTTGCTGTGGCTGTATGTACGTCGGAGGTTCTGAGGTGCCTTTCTGTTCAGCCACAAACTATCCCGCGTCAACAAGTCATGATTGTCTTCTGCTTCTCCACCATGATCGCCATGAACATTAGCTATGTTCTATCCACTGCTATGTAACCTCTTATTCACACAGAGGCCTTCATCGAGTCGTGGAGAGATCATGCCCGATGATGGTGGCATATCAGTCATTCTTAATTCCAAAAAAGGGACTGTTCATTTATATAAATCCCCGCGCCGTGTATTAACGCGACAGTGTTATTGTGGGTTGCCTGGATAACATCTATTTCGAAGCGTCGCTGTGTTTTTTCCTATTACAGTACCTTGCTCGTGAAAGCGAAGGCTTCTGGCAAATCACATGTCGAGGCTCGGCTGATGAGACCCAGAAGTTTGAAACCCGTCTGGAGTCTGCTGCAGCCTGAAAACAAACTGCTTGTTAATGTGTGTAAGGCCAAGCAGCCCATAGACTAAACAGTATTTTAGTTTTTATGTGGAGAGAGAACAGAAGTTTGATTTGATTAACTTATCTTGTTTCCCACAATGCCCTACTACAGCGCTCAGTAAGTACTCTAGTTATAAATTATGGGTCATGTGAATTATATTCCTCTGCTCTTCTGCTTCTTCTCTGCCCATGACCGTGTCCATTTGTCCAACTATCTTCATCAGCACCCAAATAATGTTTCCCCAAAGCTCCGCTCTTTGTAACTTTCTCCTTCACACCTTGGACTTGGCGTGGTTGGTTATGGGCCCTGGCGCAAGGAATTAAATTAAATGGGGGCCCACTGTACAGCCCCCCCCTTCTCCCCACCCCGCCCCCCTCTTCATAGCTCGGCGCCTGCCCCCCCTCCTCTGATCCCGTGCCAGGAGCTGGTGCAGTTGCACCGCCTGCGTACGCGACAGCCACACCACCGCCTTCGCCTAACGACATGGAATGGTACCTGGGCCTTCCCCGGCAACAAAACCTTTCGGGTTCTTGCTTTCCGTACCAGTCTCGACATGTGATCGCATTTCATCATCATCGTCGTGAGCCACGATCCACTGCTGGATGAGAGCCTCCCCCGTGCCGTCTCCATCTCTCACGCCCCCTGCGATCGTAGCAATCCGCCCGGCAAGCCGCAGCAACGCGTCGCTTTCCGACTCGCGCTGTGTAAGTTCGTATTTCGTGTTGTGCGGGTTACTCAACATCGCTATCTTACTATAGTCGCACCTGCGATTAGCACGGTTGGCTACGTACGGTGCGAAAGAAGTTCAACGTACATGACAATCACGGCTCTCAGCTTTTTCTTTACGTGAAAACATGGAACAATTGTAGGGCTGACTTCTCACTTTAATTGAGCATGCGTGGTTTCTTTCCTCCTGCAGTCTAAATCAAGATTCCGATTCTGACAAAGAAAGAAACAAGTGTCATTATTCAATTTAAAGCTTTCGTGACTGCAGGGATTCATCTTCTTGGTTCTTTCGGTAAAGTCACGTAGAAGGGAAGTAATAAAATAATAAAAATAAAACATAATAAAACAATTCTCACGACGTTTCGGCCACAACGCAAGCAGCCGTCCTCAGGTGAAAACCAGGTCCGTCGAGGCGACAGAGTCTGAATGAAACAGCACACGAGCTTGGAGCATATATATAAGCTGGGCGCATTGACAAAGGAATTTGCATATCAAAAGGAATTTAGCATATTTATGGGAAATGCAGGAATGTGATTAGTACTGCATATGCATGTGCATTATGCAGGATTAACAGCATCAAAGGGAGCAGCAGCAACTGCTGCAGCAGCAGTAACTGCAGCTCCCTTTGATGCTGTTAATCCTGCATAATGCACATGCATATGCAGTACTAATCACATTCCTGCATTTCCCATAAATATGCTAAATTCCTTTTGATATGCAAATTCCTTTGTCAATGCGCCCAGCTTATATATATGCTCCAAGCTCGTGTGCTGTTTCATTCAGACTCTGTCGCCTCGACGGACCTGGTTTTCACCTGAGGACGGCTGCTTGCGTTGTGGCCGAAACGTCGTGAGAATTGTTTTATTATGTTTTATTTTTATTATTTTATTACTTCCCTTCTACGTGACTTTACCGAAAGAACCAAGAAGATGTCATTATTCATTTTACGTCCGGGTTGCACGGGCGAACGCGCGCTACGCAACGGCGCCTCGTCAAGAGAAGGGTCGCCTTCAACGTTGATTTACTTATTGACTCATTCGCGGGTGGGGGAATGAGCCGTGGCGACGAAGCTCCTCCGTTGATCCGTCGCCACGCCGCTCTGTGACTAAGGAAGCGACGTTATTCGGAGTGCTCGGGGCTCTGAGAACATTTGTCCGTGATTGCCGCGGTCACGACTGAATAAGCAAGCGAATGAACCTGGGGTCTTCTCCCCATCATTGCGAGCGGCACTGATTGCAATTAGGGTAATGTCTCCCTTTATTTACGCAGGAAGCCCTCGCCGAGTCTCATAGCTCGCTCACTCTCTTGTTGTTTTGTCAACGGGGCCCCGCTGGTCTTTACATTGAGATGTTCGGCCATTAACCAGTAATAAGTGTTTTGGCATTTGTGAACGATGATGATAATGACGATAATGAAGTTACAACTTTGCAGTCGTTCTCGCGAGGAGGAACCACAGACGAGCGGGAAGGCAGCAGCAGCAGCAGCCACGCGATGATCCATCCGGCATCAACAGTTGCTCAAGCTCCGCGGTTCTCTATATATTAAGATGGTTTCTGCCAATTAGTGAGTGTTTCCGTGTGAGCAAACCGGAGCACCCGGAGACACTCTATCCCATACAGACGGGATGGATGATATCAGTTGATATTTGTTTCTGCACTGCCTTCTGGCGAGCCAGGGGTGTGGTTTCTCGATATTCCCACGGGAAGAAGAGAGTTTGACAACTTGGGTGCGGTGATCCACCAACCCTCGCTGCTGCTGCCTCTACAGCGCTGGGCTACGGGCAGCCACGTGCAGAGCCACCGCCGCTCGGCGAAGTGAGAGAGTATCCGCAGGACGTGCACGCACACGAGGGGGTAATGACGGCGAAAGCTTCGCACGGATATATTCAAGAATTTCACTTCCGTACTTCAGACGCTCGCCTCACTCGGCGAGTGCGTCACTGGCGAGCCACGCGGTGGGTGGCGTCCGCGGTGGCCACGTGCGCTTCGCGTAGCCCCCCGTCCGACCTCGGTGGACGGTCATCAGCGGCGCGTGGGGCATCACCAGGCAGTGTCCCGACCAAGCGCTAGCCGGACTCGACCCTGCTTATGGAGGGCCGTTGGTGGCGAGATGTTAACTACCTCGCCTGGTTGGAGAGCAAATGCACAACATTTACAATCTGAGTACGGCATAGTCGTACTCGGATTGTAAATGTTGTGGCTTGGCTCTCCAACACACCGGTGTGCTGTACTAGTGACGAATTGGCACGTTCTGTTTATCTGACAAACCTTAATAATTGGCTGTGTCGGGTGGTGGCGGGTTTAACGACACATTTATTTATTTACGTGATCTAAACCAAAAAATATATAAACGTATTATGGAAATATTTAAAAAAAAATAGTTTTAGTTTAGCTTAGCGTCAAATATGTGACATGATCGGGTGCATTAGGGGCGATGAGGTGGTAGGTGGTAATTACATATTGTTATAATCATCGCTGTGCTCTGAGACACCATGTCCCCTCGCCACCTGTTGGCTGGCGCTGAAATCGGAGAGCCTCGCCGAACTTTGGCGTCCGATTGCCAACCAGAGCGTGGCGACGATCACGTTCACCGCAACGCAGCACCGTGTGCGCGTGTGTGTGCGTGTGTGTTTGTGCGGCCTGAAAATAAAATAAAAACCCGTCGTGGGCGACATTTCCGTCAACGGGGCCTCCTTCACGGCACGTAAATAGAGAGGCCGGAAGAGAGATGGAGGTGGAGACTGCACTTCGGGGTTTTCAGACAAACCCCTCCGTAAACAAACAGTTACTGACATCGCACTACACGTTGCTGTTCAGTCACGCACATTATAGACAAGCAGTTCCACGGAGACGGAATCACAGGGACAATGTAGGGATGTCACGGTGGCGAGATGTTAACTGTCTCGTCTGGTATGCAGGAGGTCGTGGGTTCGATACCCACCCTAACGCCTGCTGTATATTTGAAGTTTGCGTGTCTCTCTCCGTGGTCTTGCGGATTTTTTTCCGGTTCCCCCGGTTTTTCCCTCCACATTTAGAATAAACACGCGTTCAGAGTGTTTGGCTGCAATAAATGTCCACGAGGTGATGATAAGCCACTTCGTTGAGCTCTCCTTTGTGATAGCCAGGTCGCTTCTGAAGAGCAGCTATGAAGCTCAGTTTCGTCTTATGCTAGACATGACGACGACATGGGCGTTGGGGCATTTAAGCAGCTGTAACAGCTCCGCGCCTGGCCTGAGTTACGTTTTAGCGATTGTCTGGCTCTGTGTCAGAGGTGGGACAAAGTCATTGTTATGCAAGTCCAAGTCGAGTCTGAAGTCATCAAATTCATGACTCGAGTCTGACTCGAGTCCAAGTCACATGACTCGAGTCCACACCTCAGAGGTGGGACAAAGTCATTGTTATGCAATTCCAAGTCACATGACTCGAGTCCAAGTCACATGACTCGAGTCCAAGTCACATGACTCGAGTCCAAGTCACATGACTCGAGTCCACACCTCTGCTCTGTGTTGTCGTGCTGTTACGCTGTTCACTGTGGGGCTGACCACGTGCAACTGGTCTTATGAGATCCTTATCGATAAGTATTTCAATCGGTAGTGTTTTACATTTTTCTTTGTAACCGTCACCGATGTTTTTCGAGTCGCGCTGCCGCATTAAAACCTGCACAAGGGTTTTTAACGGCGTGCGCCGTAGTTACTTTAAACTGAAGCCTCCCCTGGACACGAGACTTCTGGTTTCAATCGTCTCTCACCTGGTTCAAGTCAAGCTGGTCTGTCTGTTTATCCAGTGCAAGCCACAACGAACATTTGATGTACAACTGCTGAACGATTTATTGCCTGTAACCAAATTACTTCGAATGTGCCCCATCGCATCATATCTCGGAAGCGAAGCGATATTGAGCTCGGTGAGTGCTTGTGTAAAGACGACGTGACACACTTGTGTTGAGATGGTTTCTTTATTGGATGAGACACGTTCAAACTTGATTTTAAGCTTTCGTGACTGCAGGAATTACTCTTTGGATCTTTTGGTAAAGTCACGTAGAAATAAAATGAATAATAGAACACGACGTTTCGATTGCAACACAAGCAAACGTCATCAGGTGTGGATGAATGCAAGCTCGGAGAGAGACACGTGCACAGACAACTCACACTTAACTTCAAATTTAGCAATCTTTGGAAGAACGTAATCAACCAGGGAAAGTGTCAACTGTTGTGTTCGCCGACTCTCTGTGTTGCATTGCATTACATTTCTAAGTTTACTAGGTTGGTTTTCTCAAACTTCCAATTTCTCTCCCCCTGCCGCTCTCATTGACATGCTAATTTCTCTGCTCCCCCCTCTCTCTATATAAATGCCTCGTCACAGAGGTGTTTTTTGTCTGTGTGTCTCTGTGTGTGTCTCTCTCTGCGCGTGTCTCTCTATGTGTCTCTCCCCCATGTGTGTCTCTCTCTCTGTGTGTTTCTATCTGTGTGTCTCTCTCTGTGTGTCTCTCTCTGTGTCTCTCTCCGTGTCTGTGTTGTCTCTCTCTCTCTGTCTCTCTCTCTCTCTGTGTGTCTCTCTGTGTCTCTCTCCGTGTCTGTGTTGTCTCTCTCTCTCTCTGTGTCTCTCTCTGTGTGCTTGTCTCTCTCTCTCTGTGTGTCTCTCTCCGTGTCTGTGTTGTCTCTCTCTCTGTTTCTGTCTCTCTCCGAGCTTGCATTCATTCACACCTGATGACGGTTGCTTGTGTTGCAATCGAAATGTTGTATTCTGTTATTTATTTTATTTTATTTCTACATGACTTTACCAAAATAACCAAAGAGTGAGACATGTTCACTCGAACAGACAGAGACCCCCACTGCAACAGCCCCGAGTCTCCCGCGCATCTCCCCTTATATACGGACCGAGTCCACGCCCCCATTCCCAAACCTTCTCGCTTACTCTAGACGCCTGCTCCAGCAGCACTCTACCGTCTTCTTCCGTCACCTGGCCATGCTCCCATTCTCGATTATCCCCGTAGCCACCAGTACACTCGTACTGCAAGCTGACTCCCCTGTCATTACCTCTCGTGGCCACTAGTCCACTCGCACCGCAAGCTGACTCCCCTGTCATTACCCCCCGTGGCCACTAGTCCACTCGCACCGCAAGCTGACTCCCCTGTCATTACCCCCCGTGGCCACTAGTCCACTCGCTCCGCAAGCTGACTCCCCTGTCATTACCTCTCGTGGCCACTAGTCCACTCGCATCGCAAGCTGACTCCCCTGTCATGACCTCTCGTGGCCACTAGTTCACTCGCACCGCAGGTAGACTCTACTGTCATGACACTGGGATGCGAAAACCACCAACAGGGCTTGCCAGGTATTGTAGGTGCAGGTCTGTGGCGATGTGATGGCAGTGCTGAACAGTGCTGCCTTGGCCACACACACCGATGGTGAAGAGCCTTCAGATTGGGTGAAGCATTTCCAGGGTAAACTGACTTATTCCCATGTTTGTTATTGTTATTAAATTAACGAGAGGTGCATTGATTCACGACACTGTAATGATTTTACTTTTAAAGTGAACCACGTGACCCCCCTCCCACCTTGACCTGGACCCTCGTGCGCCATGGCACTCTGGACCGGCACCGCCCGTCGCTCGCTCGCTCGCTCGTCGCTGTTCCTGGAACTGACGGCCGCCTTCTACAACGAGAAGCGGGCGCTGCTCTCGCAACACCGCAAAGGGAAAGTGGCCACTCGCTAGAAACCTTCACGGACTGCACTGGGGAGGGGGGCTGTGGGCAGATTCAGGGTAGATCACAGAAACTAAGCAAATAGCAACCCGATGCCTGACCCTAACCAACCAGCCATCCAAACACAAGCCCTATCGCTAACCAATCAGCCAACCACTCGCTCTAACCCTACCACTCACCAACTACCCTACCACTCGCTCTAACCCTACCACTCACCAACTACCCTACCACTCGCTCTAACCCTATCACTAACCAATCAGCCAACCACTCACTCTAACCCTATCACTAACCAATCAGCCAACCACTCACTCTAACCCTATCACTAACCAATCAGCCAACCACTCACTCTAACCCTATCACTAACAAATCAGCCAACCACTCACTCTAACCCTATCACTAACCAATCAGCCAACCACTCACTCTAACCCTATCACTAACCAATCAGCCAACCACTCACTCTAACCCTATCACTAACCAATCAGCCAACCACTCACTCTAACCCTATCACTAACCAATCAGCCAATCACTCGCCCTAACCCTAACACTAACAAATCAGCCAACCACTCACTCTAACCCTATCACTAACCAATCAGCCAACCACTCACTCTAACCCTATCACTAACCAATCAGCCAACCACTCACTCTAACCCTATCACTAACCAATCAGCCAACCACTCACTCTAACCCTACCACTAATCAATCAGCCAATCACTCTTCCTAACCCTACCACTCACCAACTACCCAATCACTCGCTCTAACCCTACCACTCACCAACTACCCAACCACTCGCCCTACCACTAAACACCCCTCTCACTGACCATCCCTACCCCTACCCCTGACCCTGCCTCTCCAGGACCCCGTTTCACTTTCTAGTGATTGTTCAGTTTTTGCCGCTCATGGTGCCACTCCTGCACCGTGACTCTGTGGCGCGGTTTAAACCAAGCGCTGTCAGCGCCGCCGCCATCGGTACGGGGGGAGGGGGAGGGGGTAACGGGGACGTGCGCAGATTCCTGCCACGATCCACGTGCCGGCATGCTCCAGCCCTCATTTAGCTCGACCACACGGACGACCTGTGACCTCGCTCCCGACTATTCAGTTTAATTATCAAAAAGGTGCAAGGTTGTTATTTTTAAATTTGCCTTTCTCTGCTGAATGGCGGGTGATGGGGGTGCCCGTGACGGACAGGGCCGGTCAAGGTTGCCGGGTTGCTGGATCATGCTAATAATTATTCAGCGCTGTCAGTACCGTACAATTCTGAAATAATTGGATCGGTGCTTTCCACTCTGCCCAGCACGGTCGCTCTACGCGGCAGAGGGTGCTCGACGCTCCGTAGCAATCGTCCGGATTTCAAACGGCAGCTCAGCTCTCGTCCCGGCTCCTGGGGGCACGGGGATCACTCGCTCGCTCGCTCGCTCAGGCTCACTCGCTCGTCCTCTCAAGCTCACTCGCCCTCTCTGAGAGGGCTGATGCCGTGGCAGGACAGTGAGCCGACACCGCTTGGTGGAAGCCTGGGCTCCAATCCAGGTTTCAGCCCCTTCCTGAGTAAGCCAGGTTGGCCTTCTCCAGTGTCGCGAGTTGATGGTGAAAGGCCGGTCACCAAAGACTGCACGAACGATCGTAATTGTAGCACGAATAATAAACCCGGTTTTCTAGAAGAGCGCAATTTGCAAAATGCCTCAAAGCGCTTGACATGAAGCTTAATCCTGACGTCGGTTCTGCCATTTACCGTGGCTAGATTCCACCTGCAGCAATCTGACTTGCGACGACCGCCGCTCTGTGCAGAGTTGATCACCGGTGCGCCCCTGGCGTGGATTCGAGACGTGTAGCTGTGCTGCGTTTCATTAAATTATAAATCGATGCTTTACGCGAAGCTTGCGTGGAACAATTTCTTATTTGACAATGTCGTCCAATTGTCGTACGCTCACGTAGCCGGTGGTGAATGGCGCGAAACCTCCACCCCCCACCGCCTACCCATAACACCGCCACCGTACAAACGAGGCAAACGAAACCTGGGAAAAAATATAAACGGGTCGATCGCAAACGACCCCGAAGTAGTTGACTCTGGAATCTGATTAGGAGGGCGGTTAGCGGGCAATGCATCGGATCGCCGGGTGGGGGCTTGCTAACGCTCATTCGTGACGAGACCGACCAAAGTGACGTTTTCTCTTGGGGGGGGGGGGTGCCTTGCTCTGACACATCATTGTATCATGGTGCTCCGCTCACCGTGAGCTTCACCTCAACCCCTCACACATGTCGCTGACAGCATCGTCCGTCCTTTCTCGTCATCCAGCGCCGCTCGACCTTCGCCTCCACCACCACCACGTACCCCGTGAATTATTTCGATGATTTGCGTCGTTTCGATATTCGTCGTCGCACCTTTCAGGAACTCCCCCCCCCCTTCCCCGATGTAAACCACCGGTGTGGTGTCGTCGCATGCCATCATCCACCTCCTGGGGTTGTGCGTGCCGTGAGCACAGTGCTGCTGCAGCCTCACGCCAACTCTTTTTATTTTCTTACCGCGGTCTGCTGTGGCCACGAGCAGTGCCGGGAGCCGGGCGAGCGGCCGAGTCGGGTGAGCGGCGAGTAGACCCCCGCTCCGAGTTCCTCGGCCACTTGGGAGGCGGTGGCTGAGTTGGGACAAGCAGGGAGCTGAAACTTCCCGCGAGCTCGCGAGACGCATTGCACCAAAATGCAGAGCAATGAATTATACCTTTATATCATCATCATCATTATGCCGTTTCTGGAACAGAGCTCTGCAGCTCAGTGGGCCTTAACTAGTATAATATCATGTTGAGCGTACTTTAGTGTATGTATATTGTGTGCATTGTATAATAAACACTCAATCATGCATTACAGGAGTTACTCTCTGTCCTTGAGACTACATGTCGCTTTCAGAAGCTTGTTATCGATACAAATATTTAATTGCCAGTATATTGTCTACGACACAATCGCTCCGCATGTGCCCCCATCTCGTCAGATCTCTGGGGCTAAGCAGGGTTTGAGCTGAGCCAGTGCTCGCAGGGGAGACTGCCTGGGAATACTGCACCAGGTACTGTAGCCTACCAGGCGACACCAGCACAGCAATTGATTCTTGAATCCATCCATACAAAGCTTTGAGTATCACCCCCCTCGTAAGGTTTTTTTAATCTCTCTCTTGAGTCTTGTGGTTTTCTCCTCCCTTTCATTGACACGTATTCAGGGTAACTGTCCAAACATCCTCATGCAGGATCCTGTTGAAAAAGAGTCTTGGGCCTCTGCGAGCCTTCCTCGGACAACTGAAGGGCATTATTACCACCAATGCACCCTTCAGATTCATAGAGCAGACTATAAAGAACACAACAACAGCAACAACTGCAATTGGCCACCAAATGGCATCGATGTCACTGCGGTGCTTGTACCAGGCTATGTGCACTTTCAGGCTATGTGAAGTGTCAAAAGTTTGCTTGGCAGGAGGTCATGGAACAGAGCCAGGTGCCATTTATTGGTTGACTGAGCGAGATGACTGGTAGATGCACCACCTGTGCACCCGCTGCTCCTCAGCCCTCTGCTCTTGTTGGAGGGTGACTGCCTTCAACTGACCAGAAGCGTCCTTTTCACGAGCCTCCTGCACAGAGGCCGATCTTGCCACCGCTGGTACCGGTCATTGGCAAGTCCACTCAGCTCCACATCTTCCCGTACCGCATCAGCTCCTTCCAGCCCAGGGGTCGGCAACCAAAATAACAAGAAGAGATGTTTTATTTCGAATTTGGTAAAAAATAAAAAAACTCAATATTTCAAGAGTGACAATGCAGCTCCGAAGCTGCAAGATGCTGAACCCTGATCTAGCCCGTGCCGAGCCCGTTTAGCCCCCTCTATCCGGCTCAACAAAAGCTGTTTGGGCAGTGGCTGGGCATGTGGGGTACATGATCCAGCCAACGCAGCCTTTGCTGCCGGAGGAGCTCACTGATGGGAATGTGTCCAGATCTTTAATGGATATGCGAGCTCCTCACACAATCCAGCGTGGTTAAACCGAGGATGGATCGTAGGGAGGCCAGCCTGAGTGTTCCTAGCCGGCGCAGATGTTCCATTAGGGGGGTCCATTTTTTGCAAGCAAAGAGAAGGGAGAGCATGACTGTGACCGAGAAGATTAACTTCAATCACTCAGATTCACTGAAATCACTCGCTCACAGGCGGACAGTCACCCCCTTGTAACTCTTTCATCGCTACTACCACTGTTATTGTTCCCCATGGACTTTGCTCCTTGTTTCCGCCTCCCACGTTGAGAACTCAGTCTTGCAGACACCGAGTCGTCTCATCTACAACCCTGCAGGTCACAACGACTCACCCACGAAGACTCACCCACCCACTCAATCACCCACCCTCTCACACACACACCGACCTACTCCACTCATACTTGAACCCACCCACCAACCCACTCTTTCACTCATCCACCCACCCACTCTCTCACCCACCCACCCACCATTGTCTCCCCAGTGGTGATGTTTTAAACACCGCACCAGGTATGCATTTGAGGCTGAGTCGACCTAGAGGAGGCCCAGGCCCGGTTCATCTAATCGTCACTGGTGTTGACCCAATTGAACTCGGGTCTCCGGGTTCGTAGTGCAGCGCGCTAACCGCTACACTACCGCTACCCACTCCACTCCCCTCTCACTCATCCACTCCACTCACTCACTCACCCACCCACCCACTTTACCCACCCTCTCACCAATCTACCCACTCCACCCACCCTCTCACACATTCACCCACCCACCCACTCACCCACCCACTCACTCATTCACTCACCCACCCATCCACTCACCCACCCTCTCACCCACCCTCTCACCCGTCCAGACAGCTTAGGGAAGAAGTCTTGAAGGTACTCTAAGGCTGCCGACTCCTTATCTACAGCTCTGACAAATTGTGATGGCATCAGCACCTTCCGGGGGTCCACCAGTGGTTCCCACTTGACGTTATTCCTCCCCACAGAGAACTTGGTCCGCTGCGGCCAGTCCTGCCTGTGCTAGTGCGCCTTGGTGTCCCTGCTGTCCCAAAGGCAAAGATAACAGGGAAACTTGGTAAAACCACATTGGAGACCCATCAGGAATGCCACCCATACTCATCATACTTCAAGGCATCCAGCAAGGTCTTGATGCTGTTGTAATCCTCTTTGAGGTGCACCGAGTGAGCCAGGGGTAGAGACGGGTACTTGTTACTATTATGGAGCAGCACGGCTTTGAGGCTCCTGGATGAGCTGTCCATGAAGAGGCACCACTCATTCTGGTAACAGGCGATTCCGATTGCCTCGAACAGACTGGTCACATTGTGGCAGAAGCAGAGCCCATCTTGACGGGTGAAGAAGCTGCACAGATGTTAGTGACGCTTCCTCTGATCTGCGGCTTGCACACTTTGATCCAACAAGTTCCACTGCTTGAGCCTAGACGTCAAAAGCTCGGCATTGGATTTTGTGAGACCAATATCTCTGATCAAGTCGTTGAGGTATTTTTGGTTGGGGAAGTATGGGCTTCTCTCCTCAGCTCCACCTCTGAAATTGTCATCTGGATCTACGACGTCTTCCTCGCTCTCTGACTTGCTGCTCTCTTCTAAAGACGGCTGCTCTCTCTCCGGAGGAGTGGGTACGGGGAGCTCATGGCAGTGTGGCACCGGGGCGATGGAAGAAGGAAGGTCCGGATATGTGATAGCAGGTGCATTCTTGCCAGTCCGATGTTTGGAAGGGTCCACCATGCAGAAGTAGCAGTTGCTTGAGTCGTCATTGGGTTCCTGCCAAATTCTTGGCATAGCGAACTTCATGGCTCTTTTTTCCCCTCTGTACCATTCTACAAAAATAAATGTATTTCACCCATGACCAATGTGTAAGATATTCTCGCAACATTTTTCATATATGATATATTTTTTCAATAACATTGAAAATTGTAAAACATTTTAAAATTAAAAACTTTTACAATTTAAAAAATTGTAACACATTTTATAACATAAAATTCCGAGCAGCAATTGTCCATCTTATTTTAGGGAGTATTTTTGCATTGCTCGCAGGTGAAATGAGGTGCCCAGGGTTTGTCTTGATCCCCGACAGGCATGCCGAAATATGCCTTGTAGGCCTCACACATCTTAGCAGATGCTTCCACAGAGTATTCTTCGCTCTTATCTTGATAAATTGGCCGCAGAAATAGCAAAATGCGTCTGCCGGATGCTTGCAGCCTCTTGATGCCATCTCTGAAAAATGCAGATATGTATCCACTTGGGCAGCTGGAACTAAATAGAACTGGTGGGCTTAAGGCCCCCTGTATTTATACTACTATTTATATTACTGGAAAGTTCTAGAATGTTCTAGAAGTTACTCCAAGTTTACTCAGCACTGAATCTATGTGGAATGTTCTTTAAAATAGGTAAATTTCAAAATATCACTGTCCTGGTCACAAAAGCAAAGTTTATGGGGAATAATAGCCATTTTCTGTACTTTTGAGGCATAAGCAATTAGGAAATAACACTTACTACCCAGGAACAAAAAAAAATGGTTACACAGAGTTGTCAGTCCTCACAAACAACACGTCCACTGAGCTGTTCGTGGAAGCAATCAATGCCCAAGTCTCTCTGGCAAGCACACGAGACAAAGACAAAGCTCCCCCGTGTAGCCTTTACAAACTTTCGGGGAAAGTGCTGTTAGCGAGTAGCACCTGTGAAGGCTGGCATGGCACAGGAGGGGGTGGGGTGGCCAGAAACACGCCCGGCCGCCTTTGTCTCCCGAGTGGTGATGTTTACGACACACTGCACCAGGTACCCATTTGAGGCTGAGTCGACTTGAGGAAGCCCAGGATACGTTAAAATATTCACCACTGTTTTTGGTCGTGAGTGGGAATCTAACTTGGCTCGCCGGGTTCAAACACACAGCAGTGAAACAAACATGACTCCTTGTAAAAAAAAGGTGTCAGTTTTGTTGCCAGATAGAAGGGTAAAAAAACTATTATCAGACGCCCTACTAACACAAAATAATTAAAAAGCATGCCTTACTAGCACAACACACTGCAGCACGCCACGTGAAATGACTGCATTCCTAACAACACCAAGCACACGAACGCACGACAGTAAAATGAACGCCCTATGGAAACAGCACAGCACACACTTTATTTATTTTGTCAGGTGTGTTGGGCACATTCTCTGCAAACGACTCTGGTGAATTTTTTTTTTAAAGTTATTTTATTTATATTTTGTTATAAGCACGAGCATTGGGCGACGAACCGGTGCTGGGATGGGGGTATGTGATGGGTTTCGGAGAAAGACAATTTTGAAATGCCCCCACCTTGAAGTCACAGCCTCTACCCATCAGCGTCCACAGTCAGCTGTAAACAAACAACACTGTAAACAACAAACAAACCTCTAAAACAACAAGTAAACAAACTTGTAAACAAAGAAAGAAACCTTCGTCACCAATGCATGCCTCACGGGGGAGGGGGGGGGGGGGTGAACGCTCGCACGGAGACGACGCCACCACCGCGGCGCGTCGAACCGTTCCGAGTTGTCTGTGAAGCATTACGGGGTTAGCCACAAACTAGTTACCTGCTACTAACTACTCCCATTTACTTTAACTGGGTGAGGCCCCACTGAGCTCTATAGCTGTTTTTTAGAAGCGACCTGCCTCTTACAAATGATAGCCCAACGAAGTGGCCTTCACGTGGAAATTTATAGCAGCCAAATACTCTCAATGCATGATTCTAAATGTGGAGGGAAAAACCAGAGGACCCGGAGAAAGATGCACGAGACCACGAGGAGAGAGACACGCAAACTCCAAATATACAGGCGTTTGGGTTGGGATCGAATCCACGACCTTCTTTATACCAGGCGAGGGAGTTAACATCGCTGGGTGAGACATAATCGGCCTCTTTCCGCCGTTCAAGGAGGAATTTAGGAGTAAATTCGTATTTGGGTCGAGTTTGTCGGGCGTGGTCATGGCTGTTTGTTCGGATTTTATTTTATTTTCAGCGGGTAACGTCGCAAGGCCTCACTGCGGTTTGTGATGGCAGTGGTTGTAGTTGTTGTTGTTGCAGTTCACTCATGAATGAAACAACAAAACACAAACTTATGTTGTGCTTTTATTATTGTTATTGTCTATTACCCTACAAGACAATCGTGAGCGACTGAATTTTGTGAATTCCAATGATATTGTAGAAGTCGATGGATATAACCGGAAAAATATCCCAAAACTAAAATTGGAATTTCCAAATAGGGGGACATTTCTTTCCACTTTTTTATTTTTCAATTTGCAATCATTATTTTTTCCGGCTACTTTTGGAAGCATGTTTCCTATGTTGAACTTCTTTCGCACCATACATAGCCAGACCATGCTAATCGGATGTGCGGGGGAAGGACAACAAACTAAACACAAAAAGCAGTTATAAAGAAATGAGTTTTCAATCTAGATGATTTAAAAGTGCATAGCTCCAGTGGCTTCCTAATATCGGAAGGAAGAGCGTTCCAGACGGCTGCAGAAGCGCATCTGAAAGTGCGCGATGTGGTGACCGTCTATGTTCGATGGTTATCCAAAAGGCGCTGCTGCGAGGATGACCGGAGTTTGCGTGATGGTTTATGCTCCTTGATGAGATCAGCAAGGCATTGTGGTTCATTTGTGGCAAGCACTTTGTGTGTTGTGAGTGCGACTTCATGTGATGCTAAAGCCGATAGAAAGTTGGAAACACCCACTTTAGTTTTTAAATTCATTACGAACGCACCGCTGCTGCCCGGTATCCGCTCGCTCTCCTCGAGAGAGAACGACTCGGAGGCGCGAGGAGGAACCACAGACGGAGCGGCAGGGCAGCAGCCACGCGGCGAGGAGCAGGCAACCAACAATTGTCCCAAGCTCTGCGGTCCTCTGTATATTGAGATATTCTCAGCCAATGAATGTTTACGTGTGGGAGGAAACAGGAGCACCCGGAGAAAACCCACTCGTGTCAGGGGGAAGCGCACTATCCCATGCAGATCGAACAGGCCGAGTCCACGTTTTTGCTGCGTTGTCTTCTCCCGGTGAGCCAGGGTACGATTCCTCCTCGACGCTTACGGAAAAAGGAGTTTCACAACGTCCGTGTGCGGTGATCCACCAACCCTCGCTGCTGTCTCCGCAGTGCTGGACAGGCCACGTGCAGCATAGCCACCGCCACACGGCGAATCAGAGTTGATTTGACGGGAATGCAATTAGGGGCATAATTGTTCAGGATGTGCCAATGCAATATTTCTTCCGAATGTTAAACGAGAGCTAATAAATCACGAGGCGGCGATGACCAATGCACTCCGCGGCTTCACATTCATCTCGACGTTGAGCAGTTTTCACGACTTTGCATGAAAAAATAACATTTTGGGAATTCCTTACTCAGCATATTGCAATTGTATTTCAAACATCCGACGATGATTATTGTTATTATTTTTAAAGTAAGGAAGTATCAAAGAGGTTCTGTCTCTCTCCCTCAATCCTCTCCAATCTCGTTTGAAATGTATCGTTAATGCACCGGACAAAAAAACTCGTTGATTTAGCGGCAAATTATGCGGGCAAATGTTGTGCCGCCACTTAGCCACGGAGCGGTCCACGGGTCGAGGGCGTCGTTTCCGCTGTTTGTTTTATAGGAGACTATCGGGATTTAACACACCCCTCCTCCGACTTGAGGGTTTATGGGTTGTACTAAATTACTAATGGCATTTTTTATCGTCGATTTTAATGGGCGTGATTAGTATAATGTAATGTGACGTGCACGGTGGGGCTGTGCAGGAGAGTGTCGGCGTGGTGGGTGCGCGGGCGCACGTGTGTGTGTGGGTATGTGGTGGTGAATGAGTGGAGGTGGTATCGGCCGTAGGGGAGCGGTGGTGCAGTGGTTAGCGCGCTGTGCTCCAAACCCCGGCGACCCGATTTCGATTCCCGCTCATGGCCACCAACACCGGTGATGATTATCTGAACCGGTCATATGTCGACTCAACCTCAAATGTGTACCCGCTGTGCTGTGTAGTAAACATTGAGCACTGGGGAGACAAAGGTGGCCAGGCATGGTGCTGGCCACACCACATCCCTCTCATGTGCCGTGCTGACCTTCATAGGTACTCGTTGACAGCACTTGCTGAGGGAGGGTGGCATTTGTGCACAGGCTGCCCTACATGCCATCATAACAACAGTCTGGACCACTGGACGGGTTCCGCAGGATTGGAAGGATGCCCTGGTGGTCCCCCTCTTTAAGAAGGGGGACCGCACAGACTGTAACAACTACATGGGCATCTCACTCCTCAGTCTGCCGGGAAAGGTCCTGGCAAGGATTATTCAACATCACCTTGCCAGGCATACTAAGGAGAGGCTTGCGGAGCTCAAATGTGGTTTCAGGAAAGGGTGGTCCTGCAGAGATGCCATAGTTTCTGTCCGTCTGCTACAGCAGAGGTTATAGGGAATTCCAACAAGACCTACATCTCTGCTTTATTAACCTGGTCAAGGCATATGATACCATCAGTAGGCCTAGGCTCTGGGTTGTTCTTCGTGCTTTCGGTGTCACTGACCCGCTGCTCACGATCATTAAGGACCTTCATGATGGGGAAGGGGTCCGTTTAAAACTACGTGGCCATGTTATGTTTGCCGATGATCTGGTAATTGCTGCTCTCTCAGAGAAGGAGTTTGAGGCGCTGCTGCTGAACCTGGAGCTTGTCACTAAGCACCTGCGTGTGTATTTTGTACCATCGGACACTCCACCCCCACAACTCCCAATTGGTGATAGGGCAGTTGTGGAGAGAGTGGAGAGTTTCCCATACCTGGGACCGGCTCCGGTTTGACAGCAGGGGTCTCACTCCGAATCAGTCGAGCGACATTATCTTTTCATCGGCTGCAAAACGCTGTGTGGAAGATATCTGGTCGGTCGCTCTGCATGAAGCTTCATGTCTTCTCGGCCACAGTCATTCCCTCCCTTCTCTACGCTTGTGAAACGTGGACCCCCCTAATGGAACATCTTTGCCGGTTAGAAACATTTAGGCTGGCCTGCCTACGATCTATCTTGGGTTTAACCAGGATGGATTGTGTGAGGACCTCACAAATCCTTGAAAGAATGGGACAAAGTCCCATCGGTGGCTTCTCTGGCAGGCATGGCTGCGCTGGCTGGGTCATGTAGCCCGCATGCCCAGCCACCGCATGCCTAAATAGCTTTTGTTCGGCCGGATCGAGGGGGCTAAACGGGCGTGGCACGGGCTAGAGAAGAGATGGAGTGATGTGGTACAGGAGGATGCGGAGCTGAGTGGACTTGCCGATGACTGGTACCAGCCGTGTCAAGATCGGCCTCTGTGGAGGAGGCTCGTGATGGACGCTGCTACTGGGCAGTTTGAGGCAGTCGCCTTCCAACAACAACGGAGGGGGGAGGAGCGACGCTAACAACAACGATCGGAGCGCCGGGTGGCTAAAGCACAACAAGTTGGCACAGTAGGGGGCACAGATGGTGGTACACCAGCCACTCGTCTCAGTCAGTCGACCCGTGGCACCTGAATCTGCCCCGTGACCTCCTGCCAGCGGGCGTTCGACACTTCACATGGCCTCAACGTGCACCTAGCCTGGCACAAGCGTCGTGGTGACGTCACCGCCACTTAGTGGCGAATGGCGGTTGTTGTTGAGTGTGATTGAGAGTAAGGGAGAGTGTGAGCGTGAGTGAGAGTAAGAGAGTGTGAGTGAGAGTAAGGGAGAGTGTGAGCGTGAGTGAGAGTGTGAGTGTGAGAGTAAGGGAGAGTGTGAGTGAGGGAGCGAGTGAGTGTGAGTGAGAGTGTGAGTGAGAGTAAGGGAGCGAGTGAGTGAGAGTGTGAGTGAGAGTGAGGGTGTGAGTGAGAGTGAGGGTGTGAGTGAGAGTAGGGGAGTGAGTAAGTGTGAGTGAGAGTGTTAGTGAGAGTATGAGTGAGAGTAAGGTAGCGAGTGAGTGTGAGTAAGAGTGTGAGTGAGAGTGTGAGTGAGAGTAAGAGAGTGTGAGTGAGAGTAAGGGAGATTGAGAGTGTGAATGAGAGTAAGGGAGCGAGTGAGTGAGAGTGTGAGTGAGAGTGTGAGTGAGAGTGTGAGTGAGAGTAAGGGAGCGAGTGAGTGAGAGTGTGAGTGCGAGTGTGAGTGAGAGTGTGAGTAAGAGAGTGTGAGTGAGAGTAAGGGAGAGAGAGAGAGTGTGAGTGAGAGTGTGAGTGAGAGTAAGGGAGCGAGTGAGTGAGAGTGTGAGTGAGGGAGCGAGTGAGTGTGAGTGAGTGTTGGTGAGTAGGGTGGCCAGGGAGAGAGTCTGCGTGTAACCACGCATGTGCATGCAGCGGTGTCGCGCCAAGTGATTTATCCACCACACGTGGTGACAGGATCTGGATAAAATTTACATTCTGCAATAAAGTAGAATTTGGATTTTAAAAAATATATATCTTACGATTTTTTAAAAACGAAGTACAGTGAGTGGCTAGATTTATGAGCATAACACATTTCATCAGCGTTATTTATTTAATTTATTTTAATCCAACCACACTGCATATCCAGGAGACCGTGTAAACGAATGATGAAATCTCCCCTTGAAGTTCAGACTTTGCAGGGCAAAGCTCTTCAAGTAGAACATCCCCAGAGCTCTAGGGGCATTCGTACTTCTGCTCACCTTTCTGACTTGTGTTTTTTACACCAACCAACCGACGTGTTTAGAAGTCTGGCAACGAGAACGGGGCAACTTTCCCCTGCAGTGCCAAGGCAGACGGAACCGTCGGTCCAAATGCTGTGACCTCGGCACAGACCCGATAATTTTTTTTCCACCTGCCATTAATTGTGTTGAGCGCGTAGGCCCAGCGTCCTTCGTCGCAAGGCCCGCGGGCCACTGGCGGCCCCTGGTGGCCTTTTGTGCGGCCCCCGACACAATACACACCACGTGACAACACCCCCCGCCATCACCATCATCGTGCTGCTGTCAAACACCCAATGGTTTCAAATGTGCGGCGGCCCTCACACTGATGATGTCTTGTCGGCGAAAGTGGCCCTCGCCCCTCTGAAGATTCGTGAAGAACTCTGGGGTAGGCGATACACGTGTGGTGGGTGAATGTTGTTCAGGAACAGCAAGCAAAGTAAGTGTCACGAGACTAGTGAGTACGTATGGATGTTGAACTCCTTTCGGACCGTGCGTAGACAACCACGCTAATCGGAGGTGCGGGGCAAGGACGACTAAACACAATACGCAGCTCTAAAGAAACGAGTTTGTAAATATAAAGTGAGTGGGGGCTTGGGCAGGAGGCGTCCCTCAATGGGACGATGGCCGATGTTGTCGATGATGGCCGTAGTGGCCAAGCGATAGAGCGCGTCGGAACAGGCCCGTCCTCAAAGGAGACGGAGCGATGGGATCAGCTCGTGTGCAAGTGCTCGGTGGACTGTTACATCGCAGCTTGGGGAGGGTCTCTATCCAGCAGTGGATTGACCATGGCTGGTGATGATGAAATAGATCTGACCATAGGAGACATTTTGATTGTCTAACAGTGCAAACAAAACAAATCTCCAGAACATGTGAAGCTCCATCGCCGACTTTAAGATATGAAATTCAACAAAGTCCGATAAATGTGACTATGCAATAGACTGAGAGCCCAAGGTCTCTCTGATGGGGTCTCTGGGCAATAGACTGACGGACTGCTCTCTGATGAGGTGTTTATACAACAGCAGGTCCACTCTCTGATGGGATCTTTAGACTGACAATACGAGTCTCTTATGTGGGTATTGATGGGATAGACTGACAACCTGGTCTCTGATGGGGTCTTTGGCCAATAGACTGACAGACTCCTGTTTCTTACAATTGTAAAGTTTTCATAGCCAATGCTAGAATTCATATTTATTGGTGGGTTTCGGCTACACAGCAGTTTTACCCCAAAGTTCCTGCAATTAACCCTCTCACAAAAGCGAATCGAAAACAACACAGCCTCTGTGCATTATGCAACAATAAAAACAACAACTCACCAGCAGTGCCTGAATAACTGCATTGTTAGCCTCTCGTCTTAGGTCTCCATCAAAATACATTTGAGCGTTTGTCACCGGCTGACAACGGCAGTGATGCTGCGATAGACAACTGTGAAATGGTTTTCATCCTTCTTGGAACTCATATGTCCAGTAGAGTCACCGGTTGTCACTGCTGCAAAGTTTTGCTTCTGGGAAGTCCGCACATCCACACCATGGGGCCTTTTCGCTTGGCTAAAGCCAAAATAAAGTGCATTCGTAAATTATAAGAAATCCCATCGCAGCGGAATGATATAAGTGCAGTCTGGAAATTACTTTTAAGGTTCAAACATCGCCATAGCACAACGTGGAAAAAGCACCGGCCCTCTGTGCATCATGCAAAGAGCATCAGCATCTTCTGAAGCAGTGCATTGTGGTCCTCTTGACTCTGGACACTCTTCCACCACCATTAGCCCTGCCACTCGATTCCTGGGTGCACTCCCTGAAGGAGCTCCAACCTATTTAAGTGAAACATCGTAAGTTGTTCATAATAAGGCTACGCGTTAAACTGATCGTAAGTTGGTTTTAAATTCGGTCAAAAACTACTCCTATGAAGCTCTTTTTCACAGATGTCCAACATGATGGTAGTACAAAGTAGAAGAAAGGTAAACACATCACCCGAACACAAACACAAATAGAACATTAAACCATCCCCACTCTACCAGGCAAAGCCCACTGAGGTATTAACCTCTTTTTCAGAAGCGACCTGGTCACATGACATCGCAACAAAGCAGCCCATCATTTGGACATTTATAGCAGCAAATTTATCTAAATAATCTCAAAAGCTAATCAAGTCACTGAATTTTTTTTTAAAATAAATAAAATATGTAAGGACAAATTGCATAAATGCATGGTTGGGCAAGGCAACAAATAAACAACAACAACAGTCCCAGACCACAGCAAGACAACAACACTCAGATAGTACCTCAACATGGCGCATTAAAGTTGAACTATCGATACACTGGCAAGGATCAACATCACAGATCACATTGGCAAATGCGATGTGAAGGGAGGCAACGAAGCTGTTCCAAAACGTTGGTGCTGCAACGGCAACGGCTTTGTCGCCTCTTCTCATTCTCATTCTCGGGATAGTTCAACGGCAACTATAGATGGACGTCACAGATGTACGAACATGGCCAGGGCTTGTGAGTAGATTATCTTGGTCAACAGTGTCAAAGGCTATTGACAAGCAGTGCACAAGAGTAGTGGCCTTTATCCTGGTGACTGAAGAGAACATTTACTACATCCATCATTGCTGTGGTGGGGCAGTGATCCTCTCAAAAAGCGACTATTTACTGTGACTCTTTTGGAAGCAGTTTATTTATAATTAAAGTATTTTTGGAATATTTTAATAAATGGTGAAAGAATAGAGATTGGTCTTTAATTACTCTTTGGTGATTTCGGTAAAGTGACGTGGGTAGAATAATAAAATAAATCACAACGTTTCGATCGCAACACAAGCGGCCGTTCTCAGGCGAAAAAAATAGTCCAGCAGTGGAACTGCTGAACCAGCGAGAGAGCCGTTACAGCAACAAGAGGCTATTACAGTATATATGTG
The DNA here is from genome assembly GCF_015708825.2 of Lethenteron reissneri. Classification (NCBI taxonomy): domain Eukaryota; kingdom Metazoa; phylum Chordata; class Hyperoartia; order Petromyzontiformes; family Petromyzontidae; genus Lethenteron; species Lethenteron reissneri. Next base: position 519,184 of record NC_083823.1, on the reverse strand, counting down.
GCGATGGGCAAGCAGGCGGGGTTTGAGCTAGAAAGGAATTCCATCCCCGGACGCAATCACCTCAGTTGAACTCGCTGGTTCAGCAGCTCCGCTGCTGGACTATTCTTTCCGCCTGAGGACGGCCGCTTGTGTTGCGATCGAAACGTCGTGATTTTTTAAATATATTTTTTAGTTTTCTACCTACGTGACTTTACCGAAAGAACCAAAGAGTATGGACTCCTGCAGTCACGAAAGCTTCGAATCAAGATTGGTCTCTAATTATTAGGGTCGTCTTTGGAGCCATTTGTATATAGTGGAGGAATAAGAGCAGATGTCGACTCGAGTGGAATGTCCCTTGGGCAAGAGGAAGGTTGAGATTGTGTGTGAGGGGTTTACGTGGGACTTAAATGGTCAAACTAAACTCTGCGTGACACTCTTTGAAAAGGAGACTTGAGACTCAGCGAAGCTTAGTTACAGAGAAAATTATAAACTATATTTGTATTGTACCAGGTGAGGCCCACTGAGCTGTATAGCGACCTGGCCACCAGCACTGACAGCGCAACCAGCTGGTGCATCATCATCATCACGTGGACATTTATAGCAGCAGCAGCCACATACTCTAATCGCGTGACGTCGATTCTAAATGTGGAAGGAAAAACCGGAGGACCCGGATAAAAATCTCCACGACCACCGGGAGAACTTGAAAACTCCAAATATACAGCAGGTGTCGTCAGGGTCGGGATCGAACTCACGACCTCCTGTATACCGGGCGAGGGAGATGACATCTCCTAGCCACCGCGGTGCCAAATTATTACGGTTGTGTCAACTCGTGTTGTCCATTTGACTGCAGCGTACATCTGAGACCATCGTGGGAGCTCGACTATGGGATCCATGACGTGCTATCAGCCCACTCTGTCCATCTGCGTTTGCTTCTTTTGCAAAAGCGACGCAGACCGAACGATTTCCGTCAAGATGTGAATCTGGCTCCGGGCCCGAGGGCGACCGCACAGCGCCGCGACCAGCGCCGCCGCATGACGACACGAACCATCATTGAGGCTTCCCGTTCTTTTTTGTCACCATAAAGTTCGAGAGCGCTGCACGTGGCTATATGTAGCGAGGGGGCTGCTCAGGTCTTTCGGCAAATAACTTCTCAGCGACTGTCAAAACTTCCTGTCCCAAAAATTGCGGCGCTCGTGCCGATTTAAAATCCCGGCTCTGCCTCCTCTTCAACCTGCGCCGGGACAGCGGTGGAATGGGAAGGCACGGGGTGGGGGGGGGTGGGGGGGGGGGAGTGGTGGGGGGTGGGGAGTGGTGGGGGTGATGGGGGGTGGGTGGGGGGTGGTGGGTGGTGGGGGTTGGTGGGTGGTGGTGGGGGGGGTCGACGGCGACGCCGGTGATGAATGGAGTCAATCCGCCGTGCCGCGAGCTTGTGGCTGCAATGCGAAGATAGCAGGAATTTACGCCGGCGCACCGCGCGTGCCACTGAGCGCCCCCCCCCCCCCCCCCGAGTACGCACTTACCGCCCCGTCGCTGCAACGACTCCTCTGACAGATCGAGGGGCACTCGCTTTAAAGACAACGGCAACAAAAATAAATTGACTCGCGTCACAAAATGTAAATCATGTGCCGCTCAATCGCGCGCCAAAGGCGGAGGATACTTCATCCTAAATGCCGCCACTCGGCCGCTACCGCGGCACGGCTCTCCGGAGCAGCGCGCACGGAGCGGAGCGGCGCGTCCCCTCGCCGGGCACGGTCAGGCGACTGGTGCCAACGGCGCTGACGCCGGCGGACGTGAGACGCGACGTTAGACGCGACGTGAGACGTGAGACACGAGACTCTGGGCGGTAGCAGCAGCGGAGGTGACTTGCCAGACGGAGGCGACGACTAAAGTCACTCGCGAGGCCCCCCCCCTCCCGGCACACAGCCCCCTGTCGCTGTTGATCATCGCTCACTTGGGGAGCCAGCGGCACTTATCTCTCAAATTGCACGGAGCGTGGCTGCTTGGGAGTTCGTGAAATATAAATTATTATTTTGTTGTGCAGGTGGAAATGGATGGCGTATTCTGTTTACTTGCCGGTGGGATACTATTAACCATCAATCACTGTCATTCCTACTCTTGTTGTTGTTTTGTCAAAGTAATTCTATTATGAGCGTCATTGTCGTCGTGATGATTATGAATGATATGCGGTTTCATTTAGATGCCTTATTTAAATCAAATTGTCATTGTCGTTAGTTCAATGTCGTGTGAGAATAAAATGAAGTCTTATTTACCAATAAATACTGGTACACAACTACTGACATGGGAGTTCACAAACTGGTCTTTTACAATGGTTCAAACGTAAGACCTTGTTCCAGAGTAAGCCATTAAATGCAAGTTTAATCTCTGTTCTCCAGTTTTTATAAAATGTTAGAAAAACCAAGGCGGGGCTCAGTACCAAATTATCAAGCGCCAAACATGGACGAATAATAATCAATTGACCTAAATGTGTTAAAGAAATATAATAACAACAATCGAGTACATTTGGCATCCGCGCTGTTGTTACGGCGCAAGGCGATCACGAAGGAAGCCGCGATGTTGTCGAGCCGGCTGGAGGCTGGCAGTGGGGACCAACGCTGCTGTGTTTAATCGAGCGATTTGCGGTGCGATTTGCGGTGCGATTTTTTTTCAAACTGGGCAAACGGCACCGGCACGCAAACAGCCGGACTCGTCTCGAATGACCTTCGGGCGACGACGATCCGTGGCGGCCACCTGCCAAGTAGTTAATACGCGGCAACGGCAGCGATAACCGGGGCGGCCTGCTGGATTCAAACCGCGGCAAGGTGCCAGAGCCGCGATCGCCGGGGCCGCGTCACCGCCCGGAGGGGAACAAAACGACCGCAGCGGAGGAAGCAGCAGCAGGGTGAAGCCGCGTGCAGCGCAGGCTCGTTTCTCCACGCCTGACTCTTATCACCGCCGGGCTGATTTGTTATGAGGTTCCAATGAGCGCGCTATTGGTTGGCTTCTCTCTTCCACCTAAATATTTTTGTTCAGAATGTAAACTTCGCTCCGCGAGCGCCAGCACCCGCCAGCACCCGCCGTCGCAGCTCCGCGGCAGACCTACAGTGCTCGCGTGTGCACGCGGGCAACACGCGCGCGCATTCAGACACGCGGCAGCGCACGCAGCAACACACAAGTATGCCGCGTGTGTCATCGTCGTCATCGCGATCATCGCCCTCCATGGTCTAGCCGCTGCGACGAGGGACCTCACCAAAAGCCGACGCCGTCTCTTGTGATCTCGCGATGTTGACGATCCACCGAACAACTCGTTAATCGGCGATATCAGTCGGCCGATTTCGCCTTCTAGTTATGTGCGTGTTGCTACATTGGCGCCAAATTTCAGCTTTCTAACCCTTATAGAACATCGTGAGCATTTGCATCGGTCTCTCGGTCCTGACCGTCTGCGCACGTTGATATCGGCACGGGATAATTGTGCGCATGAACCTAGTTCATGCGGTGCTCGTATCTATTGATAGCCTCTCTCATCATCATAATGGTGGCTAGGAGATGTTAACTACCTCGCCCAGTATACAGAAGGTCGTGGATTCAATCTCGACCCTGACGACACCTGCTGCTGTATATTTGGAGTTTGCATGTCTCTCTCCCTGTGGTCGCATGGATTTTTCTCCGAGTCTTGCTCTTAAATGTCACGTGATAAGCCACTTCTTTGGGCTATCATTTGTGGCCAGGTCGCTTCTGAAAAGAGCTACATAGCTCAGTGGGCCTTACCCGGTAAAACCTGCAACCTTAAGTTGTGAGTCAAGGTGTTCTAGGCACAGGCGCCACCCAGCCTGACCAAACCGCTTACAAGCGTACACCTCAATACAGGTGACCTCACTCAGAAAGCTGCTCGTGTCACAGTGCGATGGACCGGTGCAGCACCATGCTCACGTGGCAATGTCGACTTTCTCATGCACTACGTTGGCATTCACTAGTTAATACATTTATTTTAATCCGTTTATGCGACGAGTATATTTGCGGGCGTGTCAATGTTGTTTGTTTACACCTGAGTCGTTTGTCTCAGGGCCTCCCAGTGTACAGTGAGGCCTCTAAGCACCAGTCACTGTGTTTGAGGAGGTCCTGAGACCCTGTGTGTTAATCCTCCAAATCAATCTTCTCGTTTTTCGGTCAACCCAGCTTATAGCGGCGTGTGTGTCTTAGTCCAACGCGCTATTCGTGAGTCGTGAAATCCGGCCGTGTGATGAGCCGCGTGGCCCCGAAGTTCAGAGCGAGCCGTTGCAGACTTTGCTGTCGAGATTTTGTAGTTTTAAAATTCGTTCGAACGTGGGACAAAAGTCAACAGTTTTAGCTGTTTTTAAAAGTGATTTTTTTTATATAAATGTGCCCAAGCGGAATGCTCGAGATTTCCGTTGCTAACGTGAGTAGAAATTGTTTGATACTCAACGTCTGCTCACAGGAAACTTCTCTTGTTAATTCAGAAGTCTTAATGTAACATTCTCTATATGTCTCAGTGTTCTCACCCTAACTCCAAGTCAGTCAATCTCCCTGCCCCCCCCCCCCCCACTTTCTCTCTATGCTCTGAAGAAGGGCCATTGCCCGAATCATCATCCTGCGGTAGATTTGTCTGTCGCGAGGAAGTGCTATCGACGAACATGGGAATGTTGTTCTCGTGTTTGCACTGGGTGTCCACCTTTTAAACGACTTCGTTTTTGTATCCTGTAACTCCTGAGTCTCTACACGCCGGGCTGGGTACTTTAGTTGCAGTCCATAACACTGTCACAGAGCCTTTCTCAAAACATCAACAAGATGTACTACGTGCACGTTGCTTAAACTCACCGTGTGTGTGTGGCGTGAAACGGTTGAGTAAAGCAGCAGACAGATGAAGTGGGAGGCTTTTTCAAATACAGATTTCAATCGTGTGGGCTTTTCTTTGCGTTCTGCTAACGGTCAAGGTAATGAGACAATTTCCTCCGCGACTGTTTACTTAGTATGGAAAAGGGGGCGAGCGGCCAGGATTTCTGCATTTATGGTTTTATGCTTTCAGCGGAAGAGGCACGAATCGCAGAACTCGGCAAGAGAAACAAATGAAATTAAGAAACTGCGCGCGTCTGCTGGTAAACACTCCGCGACGGGCAAATTGGGTCTGCTGTTACCGGCGGGGGCAGCGTTGCACCGGTGCGGTGACGGTGGTGCCAACGTTTTCGTTTCGTAGCTCGGGGAAAAAATGGGACGCTTGGTTCAAAATGAAAAAAAGGTGAAAAGTAAAGTTGCTTATCGGAAGCGTTTATCGGGATGCTTATTTGGACACCGAGGAGGAATCCGATGAGCTATGAAGCTCTTCTTTTCTTTGATCACAGATGTCCGGGTAGGCGGCACGGCGGCGAGAAAGTTACAGCGACGGTACAAACACCGATAGGGGAATGCAAAGTATGGAAAAGGTAAGCAAGTCACTAAATATATAAATACATCTGGTATGTAAGTGAAAATGTATAAGTTTTAAATTCCTTCCAATTTTTCAACAATAAATGCCAGCTTGGGCAAGGCAGCAAAACAACAACAACAACAGACCCAGACCACAGCCGGACAATGACGCATAGTCTCTCAATAAAATTGCAAATTAAAATGTAACTACCGATACACGGGTAAGAATCTAAGTTGCAAATCAAATCTGCAAATGCGGCTGTATCAAGCACTCATCTTCTACTTCGGGATATTTTTTGAAGGGAGATTCACGATGCGAAGGGAGGAAACGAGGCTGTCCCAAAACGTCGGTCCTGCAACGGCAGAGACGCTGCCGGCTACTCCGGCGCTCGTTCTCGGGACAGTTAGAGGGCAATAGGATGGACGTCATCGATGAACTCATCAGGTTTCTGGGGTGCATAAATCAGAAGCGGCGCTTTTTTGGTTGGCCGAGTAAACTCAGCGGTGGCCTCTCGCTTCACACACCCAAGGGAAAGGACGTGAGGAGCGCCCGCGCACCAAGTGGCGCAGCCACCTTGCAGCCCAGAAACAGGAAGTTGACCTATTTTTATCTCGTACCGCTCTGATGATTACCGCGATCCATCCGCGTGGCGCAAATATTTTGGCAAGGTGATCAAAATATGACCCCGAGGCACGGGTTTCGGTTCTGAAGTTTCGGGGGCCCGGTCTGCTCGTCTGACCATCGCATAAACAAACACAAAAGCGCGTCGACAAATTCGCACTGTGGGGCAGCCGCAGCATCTGCCGCCGCCACCGTTCGTCTCCCCAGAGCCACGTTTTCGGTTTTGCGGCCGAAGTCGAGCGCTGGGTGGGTGAGCGGCTCGCTGCGGTTCTCGCGCGGATAAACGCCGGAGGCGTCGATTGTGAAGAGCGCGAGAGCGCACGGAGGTTGCCAAGGGGTGGGAAGAGACCGCAGCGAAGGATCCTCGTTGATTCGCTCACCGGTAGTTTTTGCGATGCGCGTAGAATTGTATCGTGAACAAAACAGGACGTTCAGAGGCGCGGGAGAATTAACAACAACAAAAAAGAAAGAGGAGAGTCTTGAGATTTTGGCAAAGGTGATGACACTGACTGCCGATGTGCGGCGCAGCGAGAACTGAGGAAGACGTGAATTCCAGATGACCAGAGCAGCGACATGGTCTCTGTGGGTCTCTATGTGAGTCTGTGGGTCTCTATGTGAGTCTGTGGATCTCTATGGGAGTCTGTAGGTCTCTGTGCAAATATGTGGGTCTCTATGTGTGAGTCTGTGGGTCTATATGTGAGTATGTGGGTCTCTGTGTGAGTCTGTGGGTCTCTATGTGAGTCTGTGGGTCTCTATGTGAGTCTGTGGGTCTCTATGTGAGTCTGTAGGTCTCTGTGTGAGTCTCTGGGTCTCTGTGTGAGTCTGTGGGTCTCTATGTGAGTCTGTGGGTCTCTGTGTGGGTCTGTGGGTCTCTGTGTGAATATGTGGGTCTCTATGTGAGTCTGTGGGTCTCTATGTGAGTCTGTGGGTCTCTATGTGAGTCTATGTGTCTCTATGTGAGTCTCTATGTGAGCCATTGGGCATGAGTCTATGAGGGGAGTGAATGCCACACGACCGGAGCCGAGACAGAGGAGCGACGCTCACCTCGTGTCCGGTTCCAGAGACGAAGGGCTGGACCAGGAGGAGGAGGAGGCCCTTCGAGATCCATCAAAGGGTGCGAGACGGAACCCACGATTAGGATCTAAACAGGCCGGGTGAGCCAGGGTGTGTGTGTGGTGTGTGCGTGGTGTGTGTGTGGTGTGTGTGTGGTGTGTGTGTGGTGTGTGTGTGGTGTGTGTGCACTGGTCGATTCAGCCTCAAATGAGTAACTTGCGATGTGTGAGCATCGCCACTGGGGAGACAAAGGCGGCAGGGCGTGCTGCTGGCCACCCGCTCCCCTCGTGTGCCGTGCCGGCCTTCACAGGTGCTGCTACTCGCTGACCGGAGCTGCCCCACCAGTCTGTGCGCTGCTCTGCGGGGAATCGTGGTCTTTGTGACGGGATGGATGCGGTGTCGAACAGGATGCCAGTGGCGCTGATTACAAAGCTCCTCAAGTGCTGAGCGAGGCAGTTTTGAATGCGCCGAGTCACGCTCGCGATTTGATCTAACACTCAAAAGTTATTTGTTATTTATTGATGAACACAGCGGTGAATGGAAGCGCCTGTTCAGTGGCTTTGCAGGAGTGACGCGATCCCATCACACACCCAACAACGACACGAATTGAAAAGCTTCGATTCTGAGATGGGTCAACGTACGCGTCGCTACACCCCCGGTTAGCAGCCCCCCCCCCCTCCCCCCACAACAACCCCCCGAGCCCCCCCTCCAACTCTCTCTTCAACCACCACTGCACCGCAGAAACCCTCTCCTCATCGCACCGCCGAGCTCCCAGCCATCCTCTCGCTTTGCGCAAGTTTCCCCGCGACGTCGCTGGTTCTGTGAGGGCAGCAGCCACAGCAGGCGCCATCGCGGCATCGGCGTGGGGGGAGCGGCGAGAGGGACACCGACCTCGGCACAGCCGCCACTGACCCAGTGGTTCTCGCGTCACAGATTCGCAATCGAATCCATGATCTGAGTTGACAATCGCGTAGAGCCCCTTCGCTCGAGGGGGCTTGACGTCGCAAAAAATAACGCGGAGGAATAAAATTACTTCTAATTTAGATGGCAGGGGCGGTGCAAGCGTTGAGGAATGGGTGAGCGCGATGGAGGGGTACTCGGATGGAGGGGTTCTCAGAGGGGTACTCGGATGGAGGGGTACTCAGAGGGGTACTCGGATGGAGGGGTACTCAGAGGGGTACTGGGATGGAGGCGTTCTCAGGGTTCATGAACGGGAGGGGAGGGATGGGGTGCAGGGGTGAGGGGAGAAGATGAGCACGAATGGCTATGTATGGTGCGAAAGAAGTTCAACACACACAGAGACAAAGATCCCCGTATAGACTTAACAGACTGTTGGTGCAAGTGCTGTTAGCGAGCAGCTATGAAGGCAGGCACGGCACACGAGGGGGTGGGTGGTCAGCACCACGCCCGGCCGCCTTTGTCTCCCCAGTGGCGATGTTTACACATCACAACAGGTACTCATTTAAGGCTGAGTCGATCAGTGCACACACACCACACACACACTCACGCTGGCTCGCCCGGCCTGTCTAGATCCTAATCGTGCGTTCGGTCTCGCGAAGTGCCACGTGCTCACGGAGCGAGTTTGTTTCTCGCGTTCCGGCGGCCGAAGTCGCGAGGCTGCCGGTTGGCGCTCGGTGGGGGAGCACAGAGTGAAATGCGACTTAAAAACCCTTCGCCCCTTGCGTCCGCCATGAGTGTGGCTTTATAGCAGACAAAATATTCAATTGGGGCTGACGTTTTGGGCAATGGGCCATATTCATAGCAGAGAGAGAGAGAAAGGGGGGTGGGGAGGGAGATTGACTGACTCGGAGTTAGGGTGAGAGTTAGAGATTGCACTTTACACTGTAGGGCTCTGAGAACACTGAGACATATAAAGAATGTTACATTCATACTTCCGAATTAACAAGAGCAGTTTCCTGTGAGCAGACGTTGAGTCGTATCAAACAATTTCTACTCATGTTAGCAACGGAAATCTCGAACATTTCGCGTTGGAATATAAAAAAAAAAACTTTTCAGAACAGCTAAAGCTGTTGACTTTTGTCCCACGTTCTAACGAATTTTAAAGCTGCAAAATCTCGACAGCAAAGTCTGCAACGGCTCGCTCTGAACTTCGGGGCCACGCGGCTCATCACACGGTCGGATTTCACGACTCACGAATAGCGCGTTGGACTAAGACACACGCATGGTGCTAGAAGCTGGGCTGACCGAAATACGAGATTTCTTTAGCGGATCAACACACAGCGCCTCCTCAAAGCGATCTGTGTAAAGCTCAAAAGTAAAGTGCATCCTGCGCTTGATGCGCTATATACAGTATGACTGCTGTTTCCAGGGTTTAATGAGCCACATTTAAACCGTACTTCACTCTTCCATGGCTGTAATTTCCGACAATCAGTATAAAATGCCACCCTGGCTAATAACAGTCTTGTCATTTATTAAAGATCACTCTGAATTAAACTACACCTCAGCAGTCTAGTTGTTAGTTTTTTAAAATTAATGTCCCAATTCTTAAATAGCTCTGTACTTGCATTCAAATTGTCAACATGTGAATCGAGGCAAGTGCTGTGCACGGCAAGCGATGCAGCCAGACATGAAGATACACCGTAGTTTGTGTCTTATTTACGTAACCAAATTAGACAAATTAATCATAAATGTGAACATCTTATGACTGGAAATTTACGTTTTTGGGTCGTGCACCCACCTCCACCCAACACAGCCAATTAATAAAGTTGTCACGTGATTAACAAATGGGCCAATTGATTACGGGCACAGCTTCAGCAGCACCATGGTAATGTGGGCGCTGCAGTGACGAGATGTTAACTACCTCACCTGGTATACAGGAGGTCATGGGTTCGATTCCGACCCTGACTCCAGTATATTTTAAGTTTCCACGTTCTCCCCGTGGTCACGTGGATTTTTCTCCGGGTCCTCTGGCTATTCCCTCCAAATTTATAAACATGCATTTAGAGTATTTGGCTGCTGCTATAAATGTCCACCGTGACAAGCCACTTGGTTAAGCCGTCACTTGTGAAGAAGAGCTACGCAGCCCAGTGGGCCTCAGCTGGTACAATACTAATATAGTTGATGGTTTAGTTTACGTCTTGGTGGAGAGCGCTCCACACAACGTTTAACAATTGTGTGCAGACGCGTCCCCGGTCGTTATAACCAGCATCATCAGGCAGCTGCCAGAATTGTAGACACGCCCTACCGTCTTGGGCCTTGAATAGCAAACGAACAACTGCATGTGTTTATGTTAATAATTAGCACTTTTAAATATTGCCGTTTATTAATGATGGCGTACATCCCGAAGCCAGATTGCTAAAGTTATGAAAGATCTCGTTACCAGCCTGTTAAAGCTACATCATCTATTTAAGGTTTAAAAAAACCCGATAGGAATTTAATATCAAAAAAAGAGTTTAATTACTGTTAGTGACAAGCAGTCCCATTACCAGATCTGTAAGCAGTGAACTTTTACAATTGTAATTCTAACGCATGTCAGTGTCAGGTTAATCACTTATTAAATATGGCAATTAACTTATCCACTCATCCCTTCATTTCAGTTGTCAAAAAACTATCTGGAAACGTCGAGGCCATGTCAAACGGTGACTCTCTCAAGCACCGGAACACCGTCGTCACGTGTGGCACGCGCGCGCAGCGGAACAACTGCCCCAGTGTGCGAGTGGCGTTTTCGGAAAGATTTTTTCCAGAGTTAATTTTGTGTGTAACTCTCTCCGAGATTACTTTCACATGCCCACACAGCCGGCTATACAACTGACGTCAGCACCACCTCTGCCACCGCCATCCAACCACCACCACCAGCAGCAGCAGTTCCCGAGTGCCAATGTACACAGCTCCAGTCTACGTAGTTGCCACAGTCGTTTGTGTATTTGCTCTGGCCCGATGGTACCGGAGTGAAGTGCTTGGCTCGCAGTTTCGAGTTCTGATTATAATTTACGTTCTGCCGCCACGTGGCGTTCGCTCACCGCTCTCGTACGGAGAGAGAACGACTCAGAGGCAGCAGCCACGCGGTGGGTGAGTAGCCAGCGCTACCAACAATTGCCCGAGCTCTGCGACCCTCTGCATATTAAGGTGTCCATATTCTTTGGGTCTTTCGGTAAAGTCACGTAGATGGTTCAAATAAAATAACAAAAAACGACGTTTTCGATCACAACACAAGCTATCGTCATCGCTTTAAACCATATACGTGACTTTACCGACAGACCCAAAAAACATATTAATTCCTGCAGTCACGAAAGCTTTAAGTCAAGATGTATTAAGGTGTCATCGGCCTATTAACGCGCGGGAGGAAACCGGAGCGCCCGGAGAAAATCCACACACGCGAGGGAGAAGCACTCTGTCCCATCCAAAGGGGACAGCGTAGTTCCACACTGTTGCTGCGTCGCCTTCACCTGGCGAGCCAGGGCACGGCACCTCGACGCCCACGGGAGGGGAGTTTTGCAGCAGTGCTGCATCACTGATCACGTGCATGGCTACGTACGGTGCGAAAGAATTTCAACATACGTACATCACTCTTGAGTCAACTTAGTAACCGCCTCATTATCATCATCATCGTGTTCGTCGTCACCATATCATCGCCAATTTCTATTCACACAGCAGATCCCATGCAAGTGCATTATGAGGCTGCAGAACAAAGGTGGCATTTGAGATTGTTACAAGAGAATGACTCAGTAAGGGAAGCGATTGCAGACCGAAATGCTCGCGAAAGGGATTGGTCAAATTTCTCAATGCAGGATCCTCCTGAAATAAAAAAAAATATGGCATTGTGATAGTGTACATACAAAAGAGTGTCAACAGTAAAACATGGCAGGAGTCCCAGAATGGTTTGCGCCTCAAGATGACATCACAATCGTTGCGCATACTGCACATCAGTACTGTGGGAAGAAGAAAGTGGTAGTCCTGCAACGAGACTGTCCCCCTGGCATGAGGATGCGGAATTTACGGAAGTCGCGGACTTAAAAAAACAACAACAAACGGAGCAAATGAAATAACGTCAAGAAAACGTGTCAACTCGTCTTCCCGTTGCGTGCGCCGCTTGGTCGGCTCGCTGGCGCGTCGCCCTCCGACAGGTCGCCGCCCGTGCAGGGATCGCGACTCCTCTCGCCGAAGCGGCGTTCCTCAAACCTAAGTGCGTTTCCTCGCGTCCGCGGCCTGTCCTGGGAGCGCGGGAGGATGCGCCACATCCCCCCCTCGCCACCCCACCACCACCCCCCACCACCAACGGGCTTTGACTGAAAAAGGAAAAAAATAATTTGGCAATTGTCCTGCGGCGGTCGACAGCTTCCTCCCGGGAATAAATCCTCCGCCCGGCGGTTGGAAAGGGACGTGGTGATGTTGCTCAATTTAGGAGCGATAACCTCGGGGAATGTTTGGAATGCGCCGGGCGGGCGATTGAAATGATGCACGGCCCCTGCCGGTGCTTTATGTTGCACAAGGCCTCCTCCTGTCTGCGGAGCGTGCTGCGAGCGGGACGCGCGGCTTAAGCCACGGAGATCAGTTTGTTCGGCGTGTAGGCTGCAGCTCCCGCATTTTGATTCCAACGCGATCCGCGCAGGGTCTGCAAGAGACGGTGGAGACCGATGGGCTCTTTGCGTGTTTGCATCCGTCACGTCACGAGATGAAGTGTCTTTCCGGAGCGGTGCGTCTTCTCCGCCTGATAGAGAACTTCCCCGTGGAAGCAGATGCCATGGAACTACCTCTGGGATCCCTCTTGTATACACACGATGGTGCGCTGTGTTTTACGACACACCCTGACACACCTTGACACACCCTGACACAGCCTGACACAGCCTGACACACCCCGACACAGCCTGACACACCCTGACACACCCTGACACACCCTGACACACCCTGCTGCTGTCGAGGCGTTCGGTCGCAAGACCTTCAAAAAGGGAAACAAAAATATTTATCGGATTTAGAATTTATCCAAATTCGGCGAGGATTGTAAATCTAATCTGATGGTTTTGTAGAGGCATTTGTGAACGTGCTTTGAGCATCCACTCGCTGCACTTGAGAAACCAGTTGAATCGCAGGCGGCGCGTGAAACCCAGATTCAGGATCTCAGCGGTGCTGACTTTGTGTCTCTGACCTCTGAGCCTCGTCGACATTTGTTGTTTTGAGCGTTCAGATGTTTTACCTTTGAAGTGTCGTTGAATCCCATATCTTCATCCAAGAGGTGGCCTCTCACCTGGTCATGCACATAATGTCGGGAATTAATTAATTTATGCAAAAACAATCTAATAATCGGCGTCGTCTATGCGTCAAGTATTGCCCTGCGGCAGTTTCACCTCTGAAGCATCTGCTCCCAGATTGGTATGGGGGGCTCGAGGCTGGGGAGAAGGAATCCGGCGGTTCTTGCCTGCGGCTCTGGCAAGGGCAGCGGTGGCACACAGCGGGTCGCGCCACACCACGGTGAGGCGGCCCTGGTGGCCGATGCCACGTCACAGCGCCAGCGCTGGCGTTCTGAATACAGGCAGCGGGCACCCGTGATTAAACCCTAATTGTCAAGTGCAGTGAGTTAACGCTCTCAGCCCAGTCATCAATAACCGCCCACAAATACCAGCCGTGTCACGGCACATTTGACGTTTCCCTTAATTTGGCAAATGTTAGCTCTGAGGAACGAGCGTGCTAACCTCCGATGAGCACGGCTGGCCACATACGGTGCTGAATAAGTTCAGCATACGGTACGTACGCACACGCACTGAACACCACCAGTGGTCGGGCATGTGAGAAGGCGTGAGGGCGGCCGTTGGAGGGAAACTCACAACCACCACCAACAACATCAAGCAACTCTACGCGTTTGTCAATAATACAGTGGCCTTTTAAAAGGGAAATGTTTTTGAGAAAATCGACAACGTTTGGGGCAATGGACCTTCTTCATAGCACACGAACATAGAGATGCCAGAGAGATAGTTAATCGATGTTGCTGTGTCGGAACTCAGAAGTAGTTCTGCGGTATCATCTTCCAGAAGCCCGTTCAATAACATGGGTCAATGCGAGCATTCCGACTTTGTCTCGCGACACTACGATGAGCTGAGCGCACTTGGCTACACACGGTGCGAAAGAAGTTCTACATACATACTGTGACGCGAACAGCGCATGTTAAATTAAGACAAAAAAAATTATTCAAGCAAATCTCACGGGATATTTAAATCTTCATAATGCGTGGGAGGTGGGGGTTCGACCGATGTTTCCTGATGTCGTTTTCGTGTGCTGTGGATTTTATTTTGGGAATAAAATGCACGACACTCCGCTCGCGTGAGTCATGGCTCTTACCCTCGCAAACCTCAACCCTCGTCACATTCCTCAAGTGTTTTAGTGATGCGAATATTCACTCTGACTTCACCTTCCATCGTTATGACACCTTCATATTTTTTCGGGGGTGTAACTATTCAGCTCCTCCACCTCCCCACCCCCTGCTCCCGGCACTTGAAAGATTGTTAACACAATTCCTGGCTAGGAATCGAGAAAACTGAATTTGTCTCGTTTTTTACCCATCTAGTTTGTATTGCCTCTATCGTTTTAGTCTCATTTTGTCGTTTTTCGGTTTGCTCCATGAATGTGCATATACAGTATTACCATATAGCGTCAGTAATGCAAATCTACAGCTCTCGTGCCAGCTCGTCGGCTGCATCAAGAAAGGCCTCCTCACGCATGTCGGTCACGATGGCTGATTGGCCATACTTCACAAACCTGGTCGGTGTGGGTGGCGCTAGACCTGAGCCATGCCAGGGAATCTAACTCAGGATTGATAATACACTGTGCTGACCACTGTACAGTACCACCATTACCCCCATTGCACTTGGTCAGGTAGGTGGTGTCAGGTGAATGGTGAGTCTCGGGGGAGTGATAAGTCAGGTGAGTGAGCAGTGAATGCAAGGCCAAGGCACGTAGTGACGTGAGTACCGCTGATTTGGATATAATTGGCACAACCCAGACATACGTGGGATTCGACGAATGTCGGGGTAGGCCGTAAGAATCTATCTCACTCGACGGACTGGCGATTTCTTACACCCCTAGAGTGTCCTCACACACATGGTGCAGGTGGCAGAGCTTACAGGTGCCACCTGGGTTTGGCTGATTCCATTTTGTGGGGCATCAACACAAGCTGCAGGTGCCACCTGTGCTTGGCTGATGCACAGCAACAGACGTGCGGGGTGGCCATAGCCAATGGGATGTATAGGAAACAAACCCATCAGTTGTGTATGATGTTGAGCCCCGAGGGGTGCTACTACCAGGTTACATCACGATCTGCGCAGGCGAATTAATCTAAAATTGTACTCCCCTTTGTTTATCCAGTCAAAAACAAACCTTGCTGAGCCTCAAGACGCTTATTCCGGAGGGTCTTGTTACATTCGGATTAATGGCCAATTCCATTCGTGAGTGCTTTGCGTGTGTGAGGAAACTGAAACGCCCAGATAAACCTTGTGCATACCAAGGAATAGTACTCAGTACACTACTCAAAAGCTCTGTACAAATGGTTTTGATCCACCCTTTGCACAGCAATCTCCTGGCCACCACCGTGTAGGCCAGACGTCTCCTGGCCACTTTGTAGGCCAGCGGGTGGTGGAAGTTATACAACTCTGAGTGGTCCGTCGATCACAGGCATGTATCACCACGCTCGTTTAAAACCCGCGTGGCCCAAGAGTGTGAACTGCAGACAGTTGGCGCATAATGACGCATCGCATAAAGTTGGTGCCTTCGGCTCACGATGCATGCACCTGATGGTTGCCCAATGTCACGCAGAGAGTGCTATTTTACGTTCACGGGCATTGTATAATTCACATGCAGTCACACACGCACCAGCCCAGTATACATGGAACGTTGGGCCGACGTTGGCCCGACGGTTCCAACCACACGCCAACGTTGGCACGTTTATTGGGAGGGTCATGCCCCCATACTCCATTCACTACACAAGGTGGAACCGGGGAGTGGGGGGGGGGCAGGGGCGGATGGGTCGGGATTGAGGTCGGGAGGAATAACAACAGGCCAGCACCACCAACAACAGCAACAAGCGCCAAGGACAGCCAAGGACAGCCAGGGCAGCAGCCTCACACACGAGATGCCGTATGCCCCTCGCGTCAGTTTAAAGACTCACGTCCGGGTTTTGTTTGTGTCATCCACTCCTATGTCTGTACGTTGAACTTCTTTCCCACCGTACGTAGCCAACCGTGCTAGTCGGAGGTGTTGGGGGGAGCACAACAAACTAAACACAACCAGCAGTTCTAAAGAAATTAGTTCATCAATCTAGATGATTTAGAAGCGCATAGCTAAAGTGGCTTCCTAATATCGGAAGGAGGAGCTTTTCAAATAGCCGCGAAGTGCGTCTGAATGTGCACAATGCGGTGACCACAGTCTTTGTTCGATGGCCAGCTAATTAACATCGACTTTCAACAAAGTGGACAGCGCCATCGACTAGAAAAAAATGTTTTTATCGAGGGTGCAAAACCTTATTTCATATGTTCGTGATGATGAGTCAAATCGTGTGTCTAAGAATGTTTTTTGCATCGTATACTTTGCATAAAATGGGTTAGTGTGACCCTCTCCAGCCACTAGAGGCCGCTACACGAACCACAGTAAAAAAACGAGTCGCGATGAGTGACTGAATAACAAGGAGGCGAGAATCATTAAGAGCTCGGGGTAACGACCCTGACGAGCCGCTTAGTCGACGGCCAGTCTCATGAATCCCAAAACGCTCAAACGACGCCTGACTCGGAATAGAACACGTGTTTTCAGTCGGTGCATAACACCCACCATGGCACAGATCGGAAACCAAACTATTTTAATTACCAGGTTAAGCTCTCTGAGCTATGAGCTCTTTTCCACGTACTTGTGGTAAAACACGCGAAGAAACACGCTCTGGTTAATGCCGACTTGATTCCTTGCAAAAGGTATCCATTTGGCATTTGAGCATCTTAACACTTCCTATTTTATGGCCAGAAAGTGGTAAAACCTATTCTTACTTTTCATACGTTGATACTGGCCAAAGAAACGTCCCACGGACACCCCTTACCGTCGCCGGTCCAGTGGTTACACTCCCCACTCTGGCTCTGCGCGCTCGGCAAGCGACACGGAAATTCAACTCTGCCGCCGGCTGACATTTCATCCACCCGGCCTCTTCTCTCCGCACAGCCCGCGCGGGTCAACGGACCCTCGCCGCGCTGCTGATGAGCCCACGATGACCGAGCCCCTCCGGCAAACCCACCCGGCCATCGCAGTGGGGCTACCTATACGATTATTATTCCGAATACGAACCCCGTTCTTGCGAGGCTGTGCAGCATTATGGGTGAAACCAAATATGAGCGGAGCTGTGATCGTTGTCTGGCAGCGTTTGTTTAAGCAAGCGAAACCCTAGACCGGTTTTTATTTTGATGGAGTTTCCATTGCCACACTCGTCCGGCTAACCAGCAGCTATTTTTATTATTTTAAATCAACAAGCCTGACTCCGCTGATGAAATTTCGAGGGTTGAACCCGGTCCAGAGTTTCCTTGATTAAACAAAACACTCTCGGATAATCTCCATCTGGGAAGCCAATAGGCCGACAGGACTTGAATGTGCTTTAAAACTATCCACACGCGGAGACGCGGGGTGGAGTTGGTAATTGATTCAGTTGAGCGATCTCACCGTCGACGGGAGGGGCTGTACCTGCGGCACGCCACGGAGGCCATACGTCTCAACACCTGTTTACTCAGAAAGGCCGACGCCGGGGCCATTGTGAGTCAAGACAGCGAGACAAAAGAAACTACACACACACAGACACACAGTGATTGATCTCCACTAAGGGCTTCAGTCCGTGTTGTTGTTGAGAAAGGGTCAATCGGGGTAGCAAACGGTGAGGTGAGTTGAGATGCCAGAGGTTTTTGCACACGCCGGGATTGTGCAAAGACCGCTAGCACAAGTACAACACTCGCGGCCGCTAGCAGGCCTCACCGGCTTGCCATTAGTGTTGCTCGGTTCAGTCGTGAAAGGGCGATCGTATATATTGGTGTTAAGCAGGAGACAATACGTCATTTAAATTGTGGGGTTGGCCCCATTTTATGAGTATAAGCAGCCATTTTATGTTTTTTTTATTCCAAAAATAACTCTTTTCTTGTTTTCGAATTAGTTTTCAGTTATATTTAATTTTAAACTCCACTATATTTATGATAAATTTCATCATTCCGGTTTTTCTAGAAAATCGTCAGAGTATGATAAACTCACTCAGTCATGGTGGGGTGAATATCGTCGAGCAATACTGTACACCATAATACCGATGGAATCAATGAAAATGAGCGCTACTTCACGGGAAGTCAACAGTGGAGGCATTGGTCTGTGCCATAGAAATACGGAAGATTGAAAAAGCACTCATCCTCGCTTGCCACGGGTGCCACGGTGGCAAGATGGTAATTATCTTGACTGGTATAGAGGAGGTCGTGGGTTCTCTCCCCGCGGTCGCGTGGATTTTTGTCCGCGTCCTCTGGTTTTCCCTCCACATTTAGAAACACGCGTTTAGAGTATTTGGCTGCTATAAATGTCCACCGTGATGCACCACTTCGTTGAGCTATCATTTGTGATAGGCATGTCACTTCTGAAGAAGAGCTACATAGCTCAGTGGGCCTTACCTGGTAAAATAGTTAATCGTTTTTTAGTTTTAGTCCAGACTTAAGACCTCTCTTTGCCCCTCTACCAGTACCTGCCCGCCCCTTTGTGAATTAAATATGACTACAATAACACAGCCGATTGTTTTGTTAAAAATGAAAAGGCTAAACACTGGGCTCATATCTATTCACGTTTACAATCCCCCTATTAACGTTTACAATCTCCCTATTAACTGTTACAATCTCCCTATTAACGTTTACAATCCCCCTATTCACGTTTACAATCCCCCTATTAACGTTTACAATCCCCCTATTAACGTTTACAATCCCAGCGTTGGCTGTCACCGCACACTCGTAACCCTTTCCCATTCCGATGACGTACGTACGTTACGTCATCTGAACAGAATCAATTCTGAACAGAATCGGAATTAAAAGGCCGTGCGGGAGGGCGTGTGGCTCGGTTTGGTGCCAGCTATCGTAGAGTGCGGTCGTGTCGCTACGGTTCTCTGTCGTGAGTAACAATGTCTTTAAAAACAAGGGCTCTACGCCTCTCTAAATGAAATCAACGCTAACCACTTGCGCATTCAGAGATAGAGCGGTGAACGGGACACGCACCTGAAACTTTCAGACGTCTCGGAACGGAAAAGGGTCTAAGAAAGTAAATAAAATAAACGTTCACTTTTTCATCGTGCTTATCCGCAGTTCATTCTCAGGTTCATAGTATAGGTTTTTTGGGGTTGATCGAGTGAATATAAATGTGTCGTTAAACCCACCACCAGGTGGACAGCCACACAAATCTAACTGTCCGCCTGATGATGCTAGTTGTAATTACTGGTGAAACGTCGTACTCAGGTTGTAAATGTTGTGGCTTTGCTCTCCAACACACCAGTGTGCTGTACTAGTGACGAACTGGCATGTTCTGTTTACGAAAAACCTTCCTAATTGTTTGTGTCGGGTGGTGGTGGGTTTAACGACGCATTTATATGTACGCGATCTAACCCAAACAACCTCTATTATGGATGATATTGGTCGCGAAAGCCTACGTGTTAAACCATTCTCAGGTTAATTTACGGTTATTTTCAACCAGCAGCATTGTACGCTGTGTGGGAACTTACATTTTTCAAAAGATGAATTGTACTCGAGATCAATATTTACTGGATTGCCTTTTGAAAAGTTGCCAATGAGATTGAGGAATCATGAGGAATCATGTTTTTTTCTTGGGCCGATATTGATAGCCAAATTGTACTGTATTCACATTCGCAACTTTTAAATTGCACTTGAATTTAGTTGCAGCCCGACAGAAGGGATGAGCGATGCTTGGGACCTCCCGACGCAAAGCCATGGAACCCTCTTGAATTTCCAAAAGTGCCTCGGGACTCGGTGAGGCATTTTTTGTGGACAGGTAACGGAAGAATTAAAAAGTCCCTCTTAGCCATTGAAGCACGTCTCGTGAATATATCCAAACAGTATACGAGACGGGCTGAGAGCACCCGAGCAAGATGCTCGTTACCTGCACTGTCTGCCGCCCTTGCAGGTCTGCTACCAATTTACCGTATCCCATTAGAATGTTTTTAGCTTTTAGAAGTGGCCGTTGTCTGGGCTCTCTGAGGATACTCGTTACCCCAGGTGCTCTCCTGCATTCACTTGGCACCGGCAGCTCTTATTTATTTACTTTGTTTAAAAAACAATGATAACTCAACTCGAGCTCGGTACGACTAAGCACCGATCGCAGTACAGAGGGGGGGGGGCAGAAACTCCGCGTACAACAACAACAGCATCATCAGCATCATCATCAGCATCATCAGCAGCAGCAGCAGCAGCCCGAGCTCCTTGCTCCGGGTGATTATTGAGGTGGGGGGGGCGGGAGATTTGGGCTCTATGCCCCATCCAGCTGGGGACCACGAGCGAGAACGTGGAAGTTGACACGGGGAGGGAAGGGTGAGGGGAAAGATAACGACAGGGAAGGGGAGTGGGAAGGGGGGGGGGGCACCGGGAGCTCTTAATGGCATTGTGCGAAGGTTGAACCCCCCCCCCCCCACGCCACCACAACACGGAGCAATTTCATCTCGCGCGTCCCGCTTTGGGCAGCTCTCGCACCTCCGCAAACGACAGCCAAAGCCCCCCCATCGTCGTGACCCCCCCTTCCCCTCCGCCGTGAAGTCTTCGGCGTGACCTCAGATGTCCCACGTCTGCCTGCGGGTTGGTTGAGTTGTCTGGGGCGCGTCGAGCGCTCCTAATGTGTATTGTTTATTAGTGCGCCGCGTCACTGTACATTTTTCTTTTTTAATCGAAAGTAGCTTAATGTACGGGGAGCAGTTAAAATGTTTTACGGAATGAAAATATTCGGACGGGCTCGAGTGTGGCTTTACGTACTTTAGTAACGTCTCGACACATGACTCACGGTGACAGGATAAGTGCATCTGTGTTTGGGAACCACCATGCCTATAAATAAGCGACAGCCTCTACGCGAATCATTAATATTCCACTGGCAGATATTACATTACTAACGCATCGATTAGCGCATGCATGCGTGTATTAATTTAACCCACGCTAATGAAACTAAAATAGCAGAGTCTACATCACTCTATTTTGAGCCTTTAGGGGCCATCCATTTAGTACGTACGCATGGAGGGGGGATGGGGGTTAACCCAAATGCGTTCGCTTGCGTATGGGGGTCTACTGACAATGTACGCATAGCAAATGGTGGGGGGGTGTGAAGCCTCGATAATAATTTGTACAGGAAGGGGGGGAGGGGTCAAGTTTTTACAGATTTTTAGCGTACGCACTAAATGGATGGCCCCTTAGGTTATGACGAACTTTAATTGGATTGGGAATTGTGTTTGTTAACTTCAGATTTTTTGTAAGAATTTGAAGAAAAACAGCATAATTATTAAGTCTGTGGCAGCTAATGTAGCATTGTGTCAAAGACGTCGCCGACCTTCAGCCATACAAATCTGCATTATTGTGGAGCGTGTCTATCTGAGAGTCAGCCAGAATTCGCGCTGGAGCAATGCTCGTCACACAGGGTCGAGTCCAGGCTCATTCTGATCATGAGCTATGCATGACCTATGACCTTTGACTTGATGCTGAGCTATGCATGGACCTATGAACTTTGATTTTGGTAAAATAAAAACATTCACAGTGCGGATTTTTTTTGGATTTCATGAACTCTCTTCCCATTGCTCTTATTTTATTTACTCGAGAAATATTTATTTATTTATTTACGTATTTATATAAAAAAAGTTAAGAACACTTGTAACATGCGGGGACAGAAGTACGCTTGCCCGCGCTGCTGATTGTTTAATAATTTTCCCCATATAAACAATTTTAAAAGCAAAACATGTGGAAAATTTGTTTTAACCGGTGTGATTAATTTTCACAATCGTTAAACGGTTAAAGGGCTTAAAAATCTGCAGCCAGTCGCCACATTCAGTAGGGTTTGCCGAGTACGCCAACTTAACCCGTTACACTTAAAAAGGCATCTTCTGGTTACGAATAACCGAATGAACGCATTGCAACAATAAATACAAATGCTCCACGAAAGAAATGAAGTTCGCACAAACGCTGGGGTTTATTCCACACTTCAGGTGAACTCGGATTCAGGTGCCAGCGTGCAAAAAACAAAACACCACATTTGGGTGAACGGAAAATAATGGCTCAGCCCTGAACAAACAATACCAAAGAGTTGGGGCCTTCCAAAAGCAACATGCTGCACAGCAGGGCAACACTTGGGCCCCTCTTCTCCAGCCAGTGGATTTATTGGCTTGACGAATTGCCCAGAGAAAACAGGGCCAGCTTACTTCTACCCAAAATAAACACACACACACCTCACGGATCTCGCAGATCGAGTTTTAAATGCTCAAGGCGTTGCTTGTTTAGGGACGTTTTCCCACAATTGTATTCCAAACGTGTCGTGAGACAAATATTAACCGCTCGGAACTCTCAGAAAGCGGTGCATCACCCCTGTGCATTAGATGGTGGCCTGCAGAAGATGTCCCAGAACGACTTCTGAGATCCTTTTAAATGATATTCTGTATGTATCCACACACTAGGGGGTGCAGTACTTACCACACTCACTGCTTCAGGGAAATGGTCATCGCGTGGCTATCAACCCAATCGTTTTTTTGCTCTCTAAATGAAGCGAAGAACCAAGTGCAATTTGCCAGTAGTATTTAATTTCTGCTCAGTCTTGGGAAACTGCGCTGACATCAACAGCCGTGCTGAACTTGTTTAATAACGAGCGGCTGAGACCCAGGATTCGAACTTTGACTCGGCGTTCAGACCACACTGAGCCACCCGGCCACCTCTGGCTCAGTGGAACATAACGCAACGAGAGCTTAGAGTCGACCCCCAATGCGGGAGGTGGGAAAAAGTAAGCGTTGACTTTGGAGGTCAGGTATCAGCCCTGAGATATGTCAGAAGGGAGCGAGAGAGGGTGTGAGGTCGTGGCTGTGGTATCGTTTGCATCGGCCTTGATGGATGATTTCCTGAACTTGATCTGGAGCAGTTTGGAATTTTACGAGGGGTCTCGGTTGGCCACCTGGATGGATGGGCAAGGTGCATGCTTGTCCAAACGGGGCTAAAACAGCTTCAGGAGTTGAGTTGTTGCTGTCACTCAGGGGGACTCATGGTGGCTTTGAACTCTCAGCCACTTTATTTGAAATTCGGGATTCAGGAGAGCGTGTTAAATCGCCGGTTCCCAAGTGTGGCGAGTTGAGAGTCACAACCTAATGACCTCTCAAACACCCCACTGTATTTCCAAGTTTGTTTTCCCCACTCAATATTACTTCATTCATGCCCGAAAATTAAGAAGTGCAAACGTGTCATAATGAAATACATGAGACACTGCCTTTAGCCAGATCACCCTGAATATTGAGCCTGGGCAAGGCTTGCCTCGTGCTCAGATGGGTGGCCACCAAGGCTTGCAAGACATTGTAGGTGTGAGGCTGTGTGCGTCGGCTGCCTCCGGGCACTCTGGTTTTCACCCACCCACAAGCACGCATGAATGGAATTGGCCAAACTTTGCATTTCAGGACCCTTCTGGAAAATAATCTTGAGACTCGGCGAGGCTGCTCTGGATATATAATTGACATCATTACCTTGACACGCAGTGAGCTATTCCTCATGCAGCATGATGGATCACCAACCCGGTGGTGGGTGAGGCCTGGTGAAGTGACTCTAGAAATACTCCGTGGTGTCATCTTGCAGGGCCGTCCCTTGGCATGACACGAGACTGGTGATCAAAACTTTTTTTATCTCGTTCCCACGGATAGCCATCTGGAGCCCACGTCAGTCCATGCCAGTCAACGGGATTCCATGCCAGTCCACTGTAATCCATGCCAGTCCACCTGAATCCATGCCAGTCCATGTGAATCCATGCCAGTCCACGGGAATCCATGCCAGTCGGCCTGAACGAAATTTATCGGGACAACTCAAATTTATTAAGTAAAAGTGGTGTTTCCATGATTTTTCCCAGTTACTCGAGTTATCGCAAGAATTGGTCTCTCCAAGATGTACGTGGGATTGAGATTGTCCCAGAACAGCTTGTGAGTAAAAGTTCAAGGAAAGGCAAAAGTGAAGAGAGTTGACGGCCGGAGGCAACAGCGGCGCCCACGTGACCACTGCGGTTGAGGGATGGATTACGATGGTGATGAAGATAATGATAACAAGGTCAGGATCACATTATTAACAAAATAAAAATTTAACCGTTTATTGCTTAAATTAAATGTAAATAAAAGTGTAAGTGTAGATAAAAAATTGTCCACTGCCATTAAACATTTTCGATAAGCACGTCGAGTAATGTATTCCCACTCGGCCCAAATTCTAACGTCGGGAATTCAGGCAAGCCCGTGAAAGCCGAATCTGTCGAGAGAATTCGGGCGGAAGTCTGATTAGCCGGCGGATATGAGCTGACTAAAAACAAGGAAACAAGGCGGCAGGGGTGTAGCTCCACTCCTCTGGCTCGGGTCGCCACCTATTCCACAGTAGACCAAACCCAGACATATTTGTCAGTCAGCACAAGGGTCTGACAAACCCATGCGGAAATCTTCCGTAAGGTTCAACATGACAGATTTTTGAATGATGCAACTCTTGACACCTGAATATGGATGGCAATTTTTTGGACTGTCCCACATCAAACCTGGACAGCTGGCGACCCTCTCCTCGACACATTGATTTCAGGAGTACAATTTGCGGGGATGTTCCGGACGATTCTTTCCTCGCTTCAGAATTTTTCGACTCTAAAGCAATTAATTATCAATCACCAGACAAAAAAAACCCCCGACGAAATTGAACTCCCTGCATGACGGCTCAAAACGTCCATGCTCTGTACCAATCACAGGCCCACGTCACCAGGCACGTCAAGTCACTCGCATTTCCTGAAAGTGAACGTTGACTGAACGTCGCTGACGCGCGCTCGTAGGCGCCGCAGTCTGACGTGCGTGAGTGAGTGAGTGAGTGGCAGCCAGCGGCACGCTGTTTTTTTAGTTTAAACTAGCTTATATACCCGGCGTTGCCAGGGCCAAAAAAATATTTCAAAACTACTCTTAAAAATCGAAAAGCAGTGCATACCGACTGTGGTGGTACCTGCGATCACTACAGTAGTACATGCTGACTCTATAGCAGTATTTATCTACTCTATTGCACAAAATACTCACCTGATAGAGTGGCGTGGTGAGGCCTAATCCCGTGCAGAGCCTCCGGCCTCGCCTAGATTGTCCAGCCAGCCGAGGTGGCACCTTGACAGGCTGGGGCTGGGCTGCTACCGCCAGCTACAATCTCCCCGCCCGCTCTGCAGTAATATCTACGGCCAATAGTGGTAGTATCTAGCGACTGTATATATTAGTAACTGCACGCATCGGGGTGGGGGGGACATCACACAGTGAAGATTTAAGCTCAGCGTTTAGTGTATTTTTAAAGCATTTTTAACGTGAAAGAAAAGGTCCCCCTCACTCCCACCGGAGGTGTCCGACTTGGTATGGGCCGTCCCCCCCCCACCAAAGGCGTGTGAGTTGGTATGTTCGTGCACGCGTCATGGTTAAATAAAGAGATAGTGCAAAAAATCGTACTAAATCGCTAATTAAACTTATTAAAAGTTGACGGATATGAAAAAGGAATAGCACTTGCTCACGGCGGGGCTTACGGCGTGGTATCTGGCTATTTTTACTTATCGTAAGCCCCACCGTGCGAACACACACAAAGCCACAAACCGACAAACAGACAATTTTAGACTTTTACATATATAGATATCATAAATAAAACCCACACCGTTGGCAAGGTACACGTGAAAACAGGAATGCGCAGTGAACTGAGAGATTGATCACCTCGTCGGGGGTTGAGAGACCTGCGAGGGAAAGGTTGCCACTGCGGGAGGAGAGGGGGGGGGGGCGATCGTGCGTAGCGTTGTTTACGAGGGGAGGGAGGCAAGAAGGGCGGGGGGGGGGGGGGATGTTTACCACGGAGTAGAAGGAGGAGGCTTTCGGGACCAATATTATCTGACCTATAAATGTCATTTTTTGTCTGTCTGTGTGTGTGGCCGAAACTTGCGAAGGATTTGGCTCGCAAACCGTGGGGTTTACGTTTAAAAGAAGTAGCCCGCTACCACGCCATAAGCCCTTTGCTGAGCCAACGCTATTCCGATTTCGTGTCTGTCACCTTTAAAGTAGTTTAATTAGCAATCTAGTGCTGTTTTGGTTATTTATTTATTAACTTGCGCCTCGAAGTGCGCGCCAAAGCACGCGTCTGCGCATGCTCGCCCCTACCAAGTCACACAGCTCCCTTAAGACATTTAGTAACATTACTGTTCACTCATTGCTATTACTGCTATTTAGGATTAAATGATTGAAAGTTGGATTATTATTCACGTATTTATTACATTCACCGCTCAGTGCGCGCCAAAGCACACATATGCGCATGCTCCTACCAACTCACACGCGTTTGGATGGGGGGAGGGGGCAATTCTCATTCATGTCGACACAAGCTAACACACACACATTTGCAGCTCCCTTAAAATGTACTCTTTGGAGGCCACACATTTATTAACACCAACACACGGGGTAACTACCCCTTAACAGAATAACAACCTGTGGTGGTGACCACCAGGCTAACTACGCTAATCACACCGTAACTTGCTACAACGGACCGGGCCCCAGCTTGGGTCCCGGTCCACATGTTGGAGACTCTGTAGCACGTAGAACGTAGACGAAGGTTTCTTCAGGATGAACAACAGCAGCGCTCCCTCTGGGGGGCCCGGCTTCTATCCTCTGCGGTGTGGCCGGCTCCGCTCCTGGCTACGCCCACTTTCCAGAACCCTCTAGCAGGATCTTGACCCGGACCACGTGACCACATCTAGCCCCCACCTGGGGCCCTTTGTAGACTTAACCGGTCACATGTCCTCTCGAGGAACCGGAGTGCCATGGCCTTTAGTAACCCCGTTCCTATGGCCGGCACTTCCACACCCTATCCTGTAGGGCTGGCACTGCACGCCAAGCGTGGTGCCCTCCAGCGCTATCACTCAGTGCTCACCGAGCCCCTCTAGGGCCGGTACTGCACCCACATCCACGCGGTGTCCGCGATTTTGTTACACCGCACGCCGTGCCTCTCTCGGGTCGACATTACCCAGTGACATCCCGCAATGTCACTACACCATTTCTGTTATTTAATATTAAACGATAGGGATTAACCAATGTTTTATGATGGTTCATCTAAGTGACACGATTTTTCTCCCCGACTACTAAGCGCTACTTTACAATTGTTATATACAAAATGGCTATGATTGCGACCACGTATTTAATGCGAGGGAATCACTTATGCACACGTTTTCTCTTTAAAAATAGATACATTTCTAAATATCACTGTCCTGCTCACAAAAAATAACGTCGTAAATATAAAAATAATCATGTGTGTGTACGTCGATGTGTGCGTGTGAGTCCACATGTGTGTGTGTGGCTCCGTGTGTGTGTGCGTCAATGTGTGAATGTCAAAGTCGCTGTGTTTCTGCGTGTATAGCTACATTTCTAAATATCACTGTCCTGCTCACAAAAACAACTGTGCGGGGAATAATATCCTTTTTCTGTACTCTTGAGACATAAGCAGCCACCTACTTACTGCACAGGGCCAAACAAATATACTGAATGCTATTACGTCTTCATTCTAACATATTTACACTTTCCCCCTCAGTACGGGGGTTGAGCAGTGACGTTATGTCAATTAGCCTTAATTGGTGAGCATCTCCTCATAGTTACAGGTAGGATAAGTTTACCTTTTATTCGTTGACTTTCATTTATTTAACGATTTTTCTCGCTCTAAGTGTTTGCACAAAAATGGCGGAACACCATTGCCATCGCTCTTAATTACTTATTACACACGCCTGCATTTCCCCTCTTCCTTGCTTTTGCTAAAGTCACACATATAAAAAACTATTATTTAAAAACTATCTTAGTAAATATAAAAGTAATAATGTGTGTGTGTACACGTCCATGTCTGCGTGTGAGTCCATATATGTGTGTGCGTCGTGTGTGTGTGTGTTGATATGTGTGTGCGTAATGTGTGTATGTGACAGTCTCTGTGTTTGTATGTGTAAGTCCATATGTGTGTGTGTGAGTCCATGTGTGTGTGTGTAAGTCCATGTATGTGTGTAAGTGCATGTGTGTGTGTAACTCCTTGTGTCTGTGTGTGTAAGTCGCTGTATGGGTGTACAAGTCCATGTGTGTGTGCATTAGTGGATGTGTGTGTATAAGTCGATATGTGTGTACGTCGATATGTGTGTGTATAAGTCGATGTGTGTGCGTAAGTCGATGTGTGTGTGTTAGTCGATGTGTCAGTGAGTAGATGTATGTGTGTGTCAGTCAATGTGTGTGTGTACGTTCATTTGTGTGTGTCTGAGTCGATGGGTGGGAGTCGATGTGTGTGTGTACACTTCGGCATGCGGTCGGATATATCCCTCGCTGATCTAACACGAGAGGGCTCCCACGTGTGCTCATCAGCCAGCATATTCACTTTTGGCCCCTTGATGCAGCAGTTGAGCGAATTTACTTCGGTGAAAAATATGGATATATATATTTTTTTCTTCTGAAAACGACATTTTCCTTTAGTTGTTCATAATCCAAGTTCAGGGCACGAGAGATGGGTGGGTTTAGGAAGTCAGAATGATTGGTTCTTCGAGCAGAGGAGATAATGACATTCTTGAGCATCATCTTTATCGTCGTCACCATGACCATGACGGCTATTTAAGTAACACGAGAGCTCATTCTTCCTCTGCATACGACTGGTGTGGACGCTGAGCAACAGCTGTAATTTTGCACCGAGGAGGCGGTTGAGCCAGGTGGTTGCGTCAGGAGTAGCGGAGCGGTGTGTCGCGGCTGCGATAATGATGATGATGCATCCTCCTTCGTGTTAGTGAATGGGCCATTGAGTTAATGTTGTATACGCTGCATGGTTCTGTTCTGGATGGTGACAGCACTCGCCGCACACAGCCTGAGAGTTTTTAATCCCCCGTGTGTGCATCGTCACCCAGTTGCCGTGTCTGCCACTGTGGTTCGTGCGGAGCTCGTTGATCGTTTGGCAAGGGAAAATTGGGTCCAAAACAGCAAAATCAGCAAATAATAATTATAATAATACGTCCAGACAAACCAGAATAACAACGGCACCAACACACCAATGTTTTTTATTTGACCAGATAAAGCCCACAGAGCTGCGGGGTAGCTCTCTCTCAGAAGCGACCTGGCTATCACATCACGAGAGCCCCACGAAGTGGCTTATCACGTGGGAATGTATTACAGCAGCCAAATACTCTCAACGCGTGGTGACCTTGATTCTAAACGTGGAGTGGGGGGGGGGGCATCACAAAAAGGCGACGCGTGAATTCAGTTTCCGCGGTCGTGACCACTGGCGATCGTCTCTATTGCCGCGGGGAAATCATTTGTATTTTATTCACGTTGCAACTGTTGGTGCGTTTGGGACACTTCTGGAAAATGTATCGCCACTCGCGTGCCCCTGGCGTGCTCGGCCCGTGCCCCGGCCTGAGAGGCCTCCCCCTGCATCGTTGTTGTCATCGTTGTTGTCGTTGTTGTCGTCGTTGTTGTCGTGGTCGTCGTTTATGTCGTCGTCGTCGTTGTCGTCATCGTAGTTGTTGTCGTCGTTGTCGTCCTCGTCGTCGCCGCATGAGCGTGCTTGTGACCACGGCTGTCTGGCTTGTTTGTGTCACTGCAATTTGTGCTCGCCTTTTGCTCGCTTCTTGTAAACACGCGGTCAACAAACATTCCATCAGCCCTGTCCCCCCTTTGGTCACGCTGTGAATACAAAAAATATATTTTATTTTCTTGCTATTTTTGGGTTTGTTTCCCCCCTTCCCCCCGACCGCAATATTCCGATTGCGCTGGGAGCACGGCGCTCGTGAGATGGAGAATCCACTCAGAAATCTCGCAGAGCGCAGCCATTGCGCCCGGGAAAGGCTGCAGAATTCCCAGACAATTCCCAGGTATTTCCCAAAGAATTCGATACGTGATCTTGGAACAAAATTCACCTTTCCAGGGCCATTTCAGTGGGGATATCTTACTCCTTTAATGCCGCCGCCGCGGCGTAACGGTCAGCACAACGGATTTTCAAGGCAGAGGTCGCGGATTGGATCTCCAGGCGCGGCAGCTGAAACGATGGGAGCAGGCTCCCTAAATCCCCTCCCGCCTCTGTCCACCCAGGCAGCATCAATGGGTACGGTTGGTCGACAGGGTCGCGTGTGGTGGGGTAAAGTGTGGGGAACTGCCTCCTCTTCCAAGACGTCTGGCCAGCGTTGAATCGTCGGCCAAAAATACCCTCCAGAGAGAAACTCGAAAGCTCCCACGAGTGGAACCCTTTCCGCCAGCAGTGGCGTGAGCAAGATTTGCAGGACTGCGCCTCTATCTGAAGTGAAACCATTGATTTGCTGCTGCTGCTGCTGCGTTGGCAGTGGTGCTCAAGCAGAAATAGCGAGACAACTCAACATGTTCGTCAGTCACATCTGGCGTAAACATTACCAAGCTGCGGTGTCTACAAACATTCTTTGGCACGTGTCGTGACGGGTACAGCAAGATCCAACCGTGTCCATCGAGTGCTCGCCGAGCTGCATTGGTTTCTGGTTGCCGAACGAATACATGTTATAAGATCGCATTCGATGCACACAAAGTGCTTGCCAACAATGAACCACAATACCTTGCTGATCTCGTCAAGGAGCAAACATCATCACGTGAACTCCGGTCATGCACAGTGTAGTTGACAAGTGTGTTGGGTTTCTTTACCTGATAATAAATTGTCACATTGCAGTCAAACCGGTATTGTTAATTTTCAGAGTGGGAATGTAGACCAGTGCTGAGCAGCCATTGGTGGCCGGAGTGAGGCGCTTTTACTCGGCTGCATCGAGACTTCCGTTGAATCACGAGGGCCAAGGCCTCACCAGCGGTGCCAGCACAGTTCACTCTCTCTCTCTGATCCCTGAACTGCTTGCTTGGCAAGCTCAGCATTACAATGTAATTGTTTTTTGAGGACATGTGATCTGAAGGATGCTGGAAAGTGAAAAGTAATAAGTAATTGGCAGAGAATATCGGCCGCAGGTTTCATTGATTCTCGTTTTTGTTAATGTACCATTTGCAGAACAGCAGCAAAGAAACCTTTGGCGTGGTGCCACCGCACCGAAGCGGCGATGATTCCAAAAGGTAAAGCGAGCACGCGACGCAAAGTAAAAACCTGATGCTCGTGAAATTTTTAAAGCAGATCATTACGAGTGGATTCATCATATATAAGATTCATTCCCATCGCCGTTCGCTCCGTGTTAAACCCGGCAGGTTTAGCACGCTTCCAAACATTTTCACAAGCGATGTTTTTCGGTCTCATCGGCGAGAGGAGCTCACTCAAGGCGTGCGAACTCGTAAAAAACTGAGCCGGCTCAAATAAACAGCACTTCCGCTAAGTTACAGTCTCATCAAGGAGCATGCTTGCGTTAACCTTCACGGTGAAGCATGGGTGAGTTCGATAGGTACGGTGGGCATCTGCTCCCTTCGTCGAGAGTGAACATGGGTCCGTTGGTTCAGCCACGTGGCCTTCTTGCTTTCACCGTTGCCAGCGTGAGCACCCTGAGCTGAGAACTCACTGCCGGATGAATCCACGCCGCCGCGTCAATGGTGCGGTCTGTTTGCAAAAACTTAGCCGCGCCGGTCAGCGCGGGGCAGTAAAAAGCGGGATTCCAAAACCCCGGGTCGTATATATCTCGCACAGAGATGTTTACTGTAAAAAAAGGACCAAAACTTTCAAGCCGCCAGCAACAAATATCGCTTTTCAAAGTTGGAACGAATAAGGAGTGTCACACATTTCTTGAATTGGGCCATGGTTATTACAGTCTTAATATAAAAGTTTGGGAATAGAGACGATGACGATGCTAATGATGGGAGAGGGGATTCCCAAGTGGAGCAGTGCGAGGGAAGAAGCAGAAAGAGAAGCATTGGGAAATGCAGATTGGTGGTGAGTGGGTGGGTGAGTAGCAGGGACGTGTGGCCAGGGGAGGCAGGGGAGGCAGGGCCTCACCTGCCATACTCCAATGAAAATAGCTGTTACTTAAAGTAGAAAAAAAGAATAATCAAATAAAATAAATATTAAGATTTTTCCACTGATCTGAGCTAAAAATGTGATTCTGTACGATTCCAATAATTTTTATAGTCAAAATCGCCAAATTTGCGGAGCTCCGCTGCAAAGACAGGAAAAGACGCGAGGTGAGGCAGCGACGAGCTCTGCCTCCCTTCTGATTGCCCAACCCCTCAGTAACTGGATTGAGCGCGGGCAATAAGCGCGTGCCTGTTACTATCTCAGTATGTCACCAATGTAATGTTTGTAGACCCCTTCATTTCATGTCCTCGCCTTCCATACTCCAGGTAACTTATTTCACGTGTGTATAAAGATATTTAGGCTCGCTGTTCTCGTCATGAAACTGCAATGAAAAAGCACCAGGGGAGGCAGCTATCACATCTGCCTCACTGAGGGGGACGCGTCTAACACGCCCCCCTCAGTGAGGCCACGCCCCCGTCAGTGTGTGAATCTGGCTTTAACACGAGCCAGTGCCTCCTCAGCCATTGACCTCACCGCACGTCATTGGTGAGTAGGTGGGTGAGTGGGTGGGTGGGTTAGTGGGTGAGTGAGTGGGTGAGTGAGTGGGTGAGTGAGTGGGTGAGTGGGTGGGTGGGTTAGTGGGTGAGTGAGTGGGTGAGTGAGTGGGTGAGTGAGTGGGTGAGTGGGTGGTGGGTGGGTGAGTGGGTGGGTGAGTGGAGGAGTGGGTGGGTGGGTGAGTGGGTGTGGAGTGGTAGCGTAGTTGCGCTACGAACCCGGCGACCCAAGTTCGATTCACGCTCACGGCCAACACCAGTGACAAATGATCATAATAGGTCCTGGACTTCCCCTAGTTCGACTCGGCCTCAATTGAGTGTGTAGTAAACATCGCCACTGAGGAGACAAAGGCGGCTGGGCGCGATTCTGGCCACGCACCCTCTCGTGTGCCATGCCGGCCTTCATAGGTGCTCACTAACAGGACTTGCCCCAACAGTCTGTTCAGGCTATAATAGGGGGTGTCTTTGTGAGTGAGTGCGTGGGTGTGTAAGTGGGTGGGTGAGTGGATAAGTGTGTGAGAGGGTGGGTGGGTGAGACAGTGGGTGGATGGATGAGTGTGTGAATAGGTGGGTGGGTAGTGAGTGTTTGTGCGGGTGTGTGAGTGGTTGGGTTGGTTGGTGAGTGTGTTATTGTGACCTGCAGTGTGTGGTGGTGGTTGTGATTAAGACGAACCAGTGAGCCTGCTCAGCATGTGGGTGGAGGAACCAACGAGTGAAATTCATGGGGACAGTAACCATGGCGCTAGCGGTAGAAGAGTCATGACGAGGTGACTGACTGCGGGTGAGCGAGTGACCAGGAATGGAACATTGTTCTTCGGGTCGTCGTGCGGGGCCGTGCTAACCACTGCACCACCCCTCGCTTGCTCGCTCCACCACCACCCTCTCACATTGCAATCTTCCAGCTGAAATTGAAGACTGTCCGACGACTCAAATCGCCCCAGGACGAAATCGTTGGCGGTGTTGAGTAGAGCAGCTGAGCGGAGTTCGCAGTGCAGACGCAAGCAGCGTGCACGCACGTACACGCACGTACATGCACGTACACGCACGTACACGCACGGACGCATACACAAATGTGCGCACGTGCACATGTACACATGCACACGCACGTACACTTACACACACGTACACGCACACACACGCACAAACGTACACACACATACACACGCACACACGCAAGCACGCAGGTGGGGCCGGTGGCTCCAGGGGGTTTCATTCCACGTCGGGGAACTGGGCTAGAACCACCACCGAGATCACGAATTACAGCTGCGAAATAAAGAAATGAATGCGAAATAAATAAATTAATGCCACGTTTGCGCAAGCCTCGCGATGAACGTTAACCCACGTGTGGGCGCACGGCCTCGCGGGATTTCAAAAGCGAAGGAAGCTTGACTCTGGTTAACACCTGGAAGGGAGACTGCTCACCGTTCCCAGGTGTGACAGGCTATCAGGCGTTAACGGTTGCCATCCACAATTACGAAGCTTACATTGGGGTAGATCGCCGAGTAGGTAACGTGTCAATTCTTGTTCACGACACACAGCCCTCCACCAACTGACAGAGCCGATCAAACCGACTCGTCACCGTCGCGGGAAAACGCGCCAATCGGTTTGGTTTACGAGAAAATCGGAGGTGGGGGAGAAATGTCGAGGAGCAACATTTGGACAACGCTTGCACGAGCGGCGCTCCACCGGAGACCGATGTCCAGCACCTTCGTCCGGTGTTCGCAAAAGCTCGGTTCTTGCGCGGAAGAGGCTTCCCGATCCGGCTCCTTACGTCGGTGCCACGACATCGTCAGGAACGTGTGAACCCGTTTAATGATTGGAGTTGATTGCTACAGGATCGGTAGCTGCTACGAAGTGGCCAGGAGATGGGCGAACTGCAGTGGGGTTCGAGTGTCGTCACCCACTCTCGCAACCTGCGTACCCCACATTTTATTTCTCAGAGTGGTGCAGTTACATTCCTCCTGAGATGGTGCATTTGAAAGTGGATTGTGGCCTGTTTGTCCAAACAAGAGCAAATCTTCCCACAATGCAACACTTTATCATTTTACTCTCTTTAATGTGCTTTGAAGAAGAAGGGTTATCGCCCAAAACGGTGCCTACTATATATTTTTCACTTTACAGCTGCAGTGTTCTTGACAACGTTATTTGTATGGAGTTATCACTACAAGGCTGGCTATAAGGATCACTCGCGCACGATCGGCTGCGCACATTAGACACAGCGCTGAGCACGAACCGTGAACGCGATTTTATCGCTATGCAGCTCGGAGAAACGGAATCAGGAATTAACGTTTTTTTTACATCTCTTAAAATAATTACCGTCAAAATGCTGGTTAAGATACTAATGAGGCACCATAGGAAGATCCACCACGTGGAGTCTCGAGTCACAGCTGTTAACCCTTTCCCGTCCCGAGATGTCTGCAAGTTGCAGGGTGCGTTGTCCTGTTCACCGCTGAATCTCGGAACGTACAAGCGGCGCGGCGTTGATTTTATTTCGAGAGTCACAGCGCCATTGTTTTTAAAGACATTGTAACTCACCACAGAGAACTGTAGTGCCACGACCGTGCTCTCCGATAGCTGGTGCCAAACTGAGCCACACGCCCTCCCGCATAACCTTCTACCTTACAACTCTTTTCCGATGATGTACGTCGGCAGAATGGAACTGATGACGTACGTCATTGGAATGGAGTTGATGATGTACGTCATCGATATGGGAAAGGGATTAACTGGCCCGGTGCACCTGGCTTCGATAAGAATGCTTTCTCCGCTCCCGGTGAAGATTCCAACAACAGCACTATTATTTTTTCCTTGCTTCCATGATGGCAGCAGCGATGCGTTCAGGAGCTCGGTGCCAATGTCGAGATCTGCTGCTACTCGCCACGACGAGAGGGCTTCAGGAGAGTTCTTGTCGTTAAAAAAAAAACTAAACTCAACAATTTTTATTTTACCAGGTAAGGCCTACTGGGCTATATAGCTCATTTTTCCGAAGCAATCTGGCTATCACAAATGATAGCTCAACGAAGTTGCTTATCATGTGGAAATTGATATCAGCCAATTGCTTTGAATGCATGTTTCTAAATGTGGAGAGAAAACCGGAGGACCCGGAGAAAAATCCACGCAAACTCCAAATATACAGCAGGCGTTAGGGTGGGGATCGAACCCATGACCTCCTGTATACCAGGCGAGGCAGTTAACATTTCACCACCACTGGGCCTCCTCTTTTGACGAAGCGCAGACTACACCGGTCTACCAGAGTCAAACAAACCACTGTAGTCTGCTCCTTCAACAACAGCACTGATGATATGAATTCACAGCAACAACAATAATAATGCCCTTTGGCTCTCCGACACGTTATCCGGCCGTACCGCACGTGGCATTCGGCACGATGTCCGACGCTTCGCTCCACGTGGCGGGAGTTTCTATTCAGTTCCCCAAGAAGTTCCCCGGCACGAGGGGGGATGAAACGTCGGACATCGTGTGGAAACGACGCGCGGCATAACCCGAAAAAAAACGCACTGAAGAGCAGCGGCACAAGCGCGAACCCCTACGCAGCGATAACGAACGTCGTTTACGTGTCCAGCGAAGCCCCGTTGAGTCATGAGGCCCCCTTTCCAGGAGGGTCCTGCCTCGGGATGATTGACCAACCCAAACTGTGGACTGTACAGTAAACCGCTGTGGTCTGTGCTCCTTCAATGGAGGAGTAGGAAGAGCAAAACGACACAAACTCTCTCTCTGCTAAAGCCC
The DNA here is from genome assembly GCF_015708825.2 of Lethenteron reissneri. Classification (NCBI taxonomy): domain Eukaryota; kingdom Metazoa; phylum Chordata; class Hyperoartia; order Petromyzontiformes; family Petromyzontidae; genus Lethenteron; species Lethenteron reissneri. The sequence goes on along the minus strand of NC_083823.1, from coordinate 482,660 downwards.
TCTCGTCATGGCCAGCAGCAGCAGACCCCTGTGTTGGTATCGAGCTCCTGAACGCACCGCTGCTGCCATCATGCGCCAGAGTAGAAGGGAAGTGACCAATTCCATCAATTCGATGAATGGTTTCGTGGGAGGAAACCGGAGCACCCGGGGAAAACTCTCTGTAGCGTATCAGCGGATAACGCTCAAAGGTCCACGCGGATGAATTCACTAATTCAATGCTGCATTTGCCACCTGCTGGTTATCTTGCCGTCCAAACCCTCAAGTGCCTGGCATTGCCAGGCAGTCTGTCGTCGAAATTAACACGTCCCTTCGGAGTGGGCAGGTAAGAAACTTGGTTGGACAGCGCATTCGTGCACGACAGAAAGCTCGCGGTCACGTGACGCACTTCAACCAATCCGGGAGCGTACATGTTTGGGAGGGGCTATGCACGACAGACAAATAATGGTGGGCAGTGTGGAACTGTTGTTCCTACCTGTAAAACCCAGCGTCATTCCTGCAGGGCTTGGGCGATCCCATGAGATCAGGTGCATTCAGGGTGATTGCATCGTGGTCTGTTGGAGACTGATGTTTGTGGTCACGGAGGTTAATAAAGGGGAGAGGAGGATGGGAGGGAGGGGTGGAAAATGTACCACCTCAAATGAAAAAGCAATAAAATATTGTAACACAACAACCCTTTAGACAATGGTCTAAGGGCAACAGAAGAGATTATTGCAATGAATTGGAGGATTGATGCTCATTGTGTAGATTACAGCTGGGCAAAACGTTCAAAGCAAGCTAGTCTCTTACTCCTGACATCTTCTGTTCGTTTCCGAATGCAAATGTAGTCAGTTCCAGGGAGACTGACGACGGAGTCGAGGCACACTCTTTTATTAAACTCAAGGACAGTACAATACTTGAAGGGGTAACGGCCCATTCACCTGTACTAGATGGGAAAACACCCCGAGCACTAATTCCCCTGTCCTGTTCCCAGTCCTCCTCTAATAGTGATATGGGAGGCTGTCTGATCCAGCCCTGGTAAAGCACGGATCCCGGCACCCAGCTAAGCCGGCCTTGCTCTTACAAGAGCAGAGGTCCGGAAGCTCTTGGGGCCGCACCGATGGCTTGCCCAGCTCGGCCCTGACAAGGGCAGCGAGACAGGGGAGTCCCAGGGCCTATTCTGCCGGTCTTCAGACTTCACTGGTAAGCTTCTTCCACACTGGCCCCGAGCTCTCTGGCTCCCCGCCTTTTATAGGGATTCCCTCCGAGGGGCGGGGTTATGGGGGATCACAGAGCCCCCATGGCCTCCCAGTGGTTAACGGATGCGGACGTGGATGTAGACACCCGTGTGTGGGTGCAGACACCCTGTGTTTTATGTCCGCCCTTCTCTCCGTAATAACCCCTACACAAATAACAAGCCCTGTTCACTACTCGCAGAAGCATAAGATGCTGTGACTCGAACCGGCATAGGGGGGCTTTGGCTTCAGTAAATGAAAATATCAGCCATGGTCAATCCACTGCTGGATGAACGCCTCTGCAAGCCATCACCGCCTCTCGCGGCCTCGCAGTGCAACAACCTGTCTGGCGCCAGCGGTGCGTGGGCCGATCTAGTCACTCCATCTCCGCAGCGGCCGTACTCCGGAGCGCGTTTCCATCTTTGGCTGTCACTCCGTCGTTGGTCCTCAGTCGGTATGGCGTCTCTCACCTGCGTATGTTCTCTACTCCATGCGTTCCACTTCGAGCCTCTCAGTGTACGGTGGCGAGTGCCACGATGGCAAAATGTTAACTACCTCGCCTGGTGTGCAGGAGGCATGGGTTCGATCCCGACCCTGATGCCTGATTATATTTGGAGTTTGCATGTCTTTCTCTCCCCGTGGTTGTGTGGATTTTTCTCCGGGTCCTCCAGTTTTTTTCCCCCTCCACATTTAGAAACATGCGTTTAGAGTATTTGGCTGCTAGAAATTTAAACATGATAAAAAATTTTTATTAAAAAAGTTATTTTATTTTATATATATTTTATATCTACGTGACTTTACCGAAAGAACCAACGAGTATGGAACATTGCAGTCACGAAAACTTAAGATCTAAACTAAACCACCTCTACGGGGAGGGTTTCCACACTTCTGTTAGAGCCTTTAACAGACAACGGGATAAGAAGGCGCAACTAATCGAGTTGCTAACCTTCCTTCTGCTGCGGTCACTTCTTCCAACGCTAAACGCATCTTGTTTAAGGCAAGCCTGTCACTGATCTCAGAGAGAATAAGACTGCTCCGATTTGAACTGGATAATTTAGACAAGACTCTCTTACAGTCACACTTAATATTATCAGAAAAGATGTCCCCTTCCCATTGGGACTGTGTTGACAACATGACAGTCTCCTCTGCTGATTCACTGTCAACCAAATGTGAAGCCAACTTGATCGCTAAATTCAACCTCCTGTCAAAAAAGAAGCCAGACCCATACATTAAAAAGTTAGATGTTAACAAGATCGTTATCAATCAGAGTAGCATCCCAATTTCTGATAATCTAAAAGCGGTACTAGCTAAAGGACTGAATTTCGCAGTTACCCCTAAACATATCCCAGTGGATGATATAATCTCCCAGGTCGATGTAGCCCTCAAAGGCTTGGGACACATCCAAACAGACGTTGCTAGAGCTGAAATTGCCACTATCCTCAAAAATGCCAAGAAACCCATCAGCGACATCAGCAAAGATAAGCGCTCTGAACTCGCAAATTTGAAAAAGAGGGATGACATAGTCATCCTCTCGGCCGACAAGGGCAATGCCGCTGTCATCATGATAAAACCACATACAACAACAAAATACAGGACCTACTCAATGAGGGCAGCTACTCCAAAATCAATAAAGATTCTACTAAGAGCTTAACTACAAAAACCAACAATATCATTACCAGTTGGATTTCTTTAATCGAACCAGTCAAACGGCTCTCCCGAAATCCTTCGGCTGCTAGACCACCCAGATGTTATGGTCTTCCCAAGATCCATAAAGATGGCACTCCGCTTCGGCCCATCGTGTCCACTATCAACTCACCCACCTACAAACTGGCCCCTTTTCTGTCGCTGGCAACACTGCTTCAGCAGTACTTAACCCAGCTCACTTGGTCTCTCTAATCAAGGACATTTCACTGTCCCCTGATGATTTCCTCGTCAGCTTTGATGTGGTCTCTCTATTCACCATGGTCCCAGTACCTGACACCATAGCAATAATTGAAGACCTAGTCCAACATGGACTGAATCCTGGTGTCCCTGCGTTGGTTAGACATTGCCTTACCAACACGTACTTCACCTGGAATGGTACCTTCTACAAACAAAACGAGGGCAGCACCCCTATGGGTTCCCCCTTGTCACCAGTGATAGCCAATGTTTTCATGGAGTCATTTGAAACAGACGCCATCCAGACATCCACCCTACGTCCTGCCCTGTGGAAGAGATATGTGGATGACACTTTCGTCATTTGGCCACAGGGCTTGCCAGCATTGAACCAATTTCACGACCACATTAACTCCATACACCCATCGATCAAATTCACCATGGAATTGGAGAAAGATGGTAAGCTACCATTCCTGGATGTTTTGTTTGAGAAGAAATCTGATGGCTCTTTGGGATACTCTGTCTACAGGAAAGCCACCCACACAGATTTTTACCTGAAACCTGATTCCCACCACCATTCGGCACAGAAGAATTCCCTCATCAAAACATTATACCATAGGGCCCACTGCATTTCTGACCAACACCACCTGGCCAGTGAATTGGAACACGTGCACCAGGCATTAAGGATGAATGGATATTCTGACCATATTATCCGCAAAGCTGTTTCTCCAACTATGGAGAAACAACCCCCTGAGACTCCGCTCAAAACCATCACGTTACCATACATAGTTGGCGTTACCAAAAAGATTTCCAAAATCTTAAACAAGCACAAGATCCAGGTTCGATTCAGTACAGTACACAAAATCCGTGATCTAATCCCATCCGTAAAGGATGTCATTCCTGACATGCAATACCCTGGAGTTTACAAACTTAGTTGCATTTGTGGTGATTGTTACATTGGAGAAACGAAACGAGATTATCGGACCGCATTCGCGAGCACAAGGTGGATTTGAAACACGGTAGAACTGGCTCTTCCGCGGTGGCTGATCACTGCTACAACGCTGTGGCCTCTCATGATATTGTCTTTCCGAGACCAAGGTACTCTGCAAACCATCAGGCTACTATCAAAGGTTTGTTAATGAAGCCATCCAGATATACAAACATAGACATAACTTCAACCTAGAGGATGGATTCAAATTGAGCAATCACTGGAAGGATGTTATTAACCAGGTAAAATCTTAATTGATCTTATAGCTTGCTTACACACTCGCACTTCCAGTTTCTGCAGCGTGCTACCCCCCCTCCCAGGCCCGCTCATTGCCCAGCTCAGGTACTGGGTCGTACCAGCGCGTGTTAGTCGCACAGTCCACTCGTTGGAGATGTTGTACCTTCACTCCTCTCCCACCATCATCCCGCACCCCCCGCCCGCCCCCCGCTTCTCCTCTCTGGCTCCTCCCCCCCCCCCCCCCCCCCCACTTGCCGTATATCATATCTTGTTATGAACGGCTCTTGTCCACTACAGTAATTGTATTTCTGGTTTTCCCACCTTGTGTCGCTTCCGAAACGTCGCGATTTAAGTAATTTTTTGTTTATTCTTAATGTATCATTTAAATTCTTTTTTTATAAAAAAAGTTTATTTTATTTTATACCTACGTGACTTTACCGAAAGAAGCAAAGAGTATGATAAGCCACTTCATTGAGCTATCATTTGTGATACAGGTCGCTTCTGAAAAACAGCTATGGAGCTCAGTGGGCCTTTCCTGGTAAAACAAAACAAAAAAATAGTTTCATGTAATTTCAGGCACGCACCTCTCCACACGTCTTTGCACACTCTACTCTTTTTTGTTCCACGTTCTTCGACAGTTACCATATTTCTCATGCGTGCATGCACACGAGAATGTGCATTCGCAGAATGTCAGCATTTACACTCAAACTACTCCTTGTATCCGCGAGGATGAATCTTGCTCCCGGGACGCTACTCTTACTGCGCGTCCCCGTCAGTTCTGCGTCATCTGTGCATTGTCTCTGGTTTCCAATCAGTTCCTGACCGAGCGATTCTCTTTTGTTATGGCTCAAACGCCGCCGTGTTGTGGCACCTCAAATGTACCGAGTGAGAGGTGTGGAATAAATAATAAAGTAACACAGTCAAAAGGCACAGGGATTTCCCTACTCCTGTGAGCATCGAGGCACTGGTGTTCACCTCTGAGCCGGTGGTGTAATCTCCACAGTCCTACTGCAGGGGCGAGTCGATCCATAGAACTAGCACTGGTTGATTCTTCCCCACAAAGTGGTACTTTTTTATCGACCCCGGAGGGATGTATGTACCGTATGCTGAACTGCTTTTGCACCATGCTAATCGGAGGTGCGGACGATGGGCCGAGTCAATGCCCCAGCCAGGAGTTGAACTCACAACCTTGCGACTGCGAGCCGTTCGCTCTACCGCTGAGCCACCCGAGCCGCGATTAGCGATGACGGATGACGATGAAAAGCGCAGACAATAGGAAGAGGTGTTGTGTGTAGTGTATGTTGAACTTCTTTCGCACCGTACGAAGCCAACCGTGCTAATCGGAGGTGCGGGGGAAGGACATCCAAAATAAACACAACACGCAGTTCTAAAGAAATGAGCTTTAAATCTCGATGATTTAAAAGTGGACAGCTCCAGTGGCTAGGGGGCACGGCCAATCGGAGGAGCGCGTGGCCGGCACGGCGCACGGAGATCCTTCGGGCCCGTGTGGTTTGTCGTCCCGCGCGGAGCCGCCCGACGGAGGCAGTGGCACGGCTCTGATGCGCAAATGGGACGGTCGCGTGCGTCTCTCGCCACGAGTCGCCGCCACGCGTTCTCCTCGATGAAATACAAATTACAAACCGACGTCCTTCACACCATGCGGCAGCGGCGGCGGCAGCAGCCGGCGGTTGTTCCACGTATTTCATTCCTCCTGCGGCCCTCGCACAGTTTTGGTTTTGTGCGTGGCGTCTATTTAACTTCCAGAGTTCCCGTTAATTTTAAATTCTGTGTTTGACTCATTTTTTATGTGTTTGATATATTTTTGGAACTGGAAGTCTCTGCTTGCACGCCACGGTCGGGCTTTGCCCATTGCGATTCTCCTCTGCAGCGGTTCCATGGTTTGCCTTTCCATTCGGTGGTCGCAATTCAAGGATCTGTTATTTTATTTTGGTTCGTTTGTACGGGCTCGATTTGTCCAGTCTATCTAATTTGCAACTTCTGTCTCCTTGGTTGTGTCTTCTTCGCCCATTAGCCAAAAGGTATTTTAGAGGACGTTGTAAATAATATATTCCTACGCTGGATGTACCGTGAGCAGAATAATTGATTTCAATAAATGAATCGTTACATGTGTTTAGAAAAAAACCTCTATATGAAGTTCTTGTGCATAGTTAACGTCGTATGGAAATTAACTCAAGTCCCGTTTAGGATGTTCGTGGTTTGTGGCCCAATATGTCCCCTCAAGAACTGCGTGGCCTCAGGACGCAGGTGTTATGGGACGCAGGCCTTCTCTGCCTCCCCAGGCCGAGGCTTCGATTGAAGGGCGACCGAGCCGTTCCCCCTGTGGGCCCCCAGGCTGAACTTAAAACTAAAAAAATACATATTTATTTTACCAGGTAAGGCCCACAGGGAAATGTAGGTCTTTTTCAAAAGCGACCTGGCCACAAATGGACTGGTTAATAACGTGGACATTTATAGCAGCCGAATACTCCAAACGCATCTCTCTAAATGTGGGGGAAAACCGGAGGACTCAGACAAAAATCCACTCGACCACGGGGAGAGAGAAAGACGCAAACTCCAAATACACAGCAGCAGCAGGGTTGGGATAGAACCTACGACCTCCTGCATACCAGGTGAGGTAGTTAACATCTCACCACAGAGAGAGAGAGACACGCAGACTCCAAATATACAGCAGCAGCGTCGGGATAGAACCCACGACCTCCTGTATACCAGGCGAGGTAGTTAACATCTCACCACAGAGAGAGAGAAAGACACAAACTCCAAATATACAGCAGCAGGGTCGGGATAGAACCCACGACCTCCTGTATGCCAGGCGAGGTAGTTAACATCTCACCACAGAGAGAGACACGCAAACTCCAAATATACAGCAGCAGCAGGCGTCAGGGTCGGGATAGAACCCACGACCTCCTGTATACCAGATGAGGTAGTTAACATCTCCTAGCCACCGTGATGATGATGAGAGAGAGACACGCAAACTCCAAATACACAGCAGCAGCAGGGTTGGGATAGAACCTACGACCTCCTGCATACCAGGTGAGGTAGTTAACATCTCACCACAGAGAGAGAGAGACACGCAGACTCCAAATATACAGCAGCAGCGTCGGGATAGAACCCACGACCTCCTGTATACCAGGCGAGGTAGTTAACATCTCACCACAGAGAGAGAGAAAGACGCAAACTCCAAATATACAGCAGCAGGGTCGGGATAGAACCCACGACCTCCTGTATACCAGGCGAGGTAGTTAACATCTCACCACAGAGAGAGAGACACGCAAACTCCAAATATACAGCAGCAGCAGGCGTCAGAGTCAGGATAGAACCCACGACCTCCTGTATACCAGATGAGGTAGTTAACATCTCCTAGCCACCGTGATGATGATGAGAGAGAGACACGCAAACTCCAAATACACAGCAGCAGGCGTCAGGGTCGAGATGGAACCCACGACCTCCTGCGTACCAGGCGAGGTAGTTAACATCTCACCACAGAGAGAGAGGCACGCAAACTCCAAATATACAGCAGCAGCAGGCGTCAGGGTCAGGATCGAACCCACGACCTCCTGTATACCAGGTGAGGTAGTTAACATCTCACCACCGCGGTGTCCCATTCATGCTAATAGTATCCCATAGAGCCGTACATTAATTATATATAAGTACCAAATCCTATATGCAGCCACTACCAAGCAAATGAATAATATACTACCACGCAACATCTAAAGTGAATAAACAAATTAAGAAATGGTACCAAAGTAAAACGCACAAACAACAAAAAAGTTACGATAACAAATGAGGTCCGCTACACACATCCTAGAGCACAATCCAAACTTCCAAATGTTACAGCAGGGACGGTGGGGTGTCACATCGTTTAATATCAATCGGAGTGATGAAACTTAATTCTAGATTGGAAGCTTTCGTGACTGCAATGATTCATATTCTTAGGTTTTTTCGGTAAAGTCACGTAGGTAAAAACATTAAAAAGTAAAATAAAATAAAGATCACGACGTTTCAGAGGCAACACAAGCTTCCGTCTTCAGGTGGTACCGTCACAGCCACGACAGCTGTATTAAGTAAATGAGAGATTGCAAGAGCTACCACTTCGTTTATATAATGGTTGGAGAAGGTGGTGGGCAAGGGCCGCATACTTATTATTAATATGGTAAGGTGAGGCTTCAGACTAAGAATAGACTGCATAACAAAGGCTGAGCCTTTGTTATGGAGAGGTGCGGTTTGTGACTCAACCTGTAACAGGGAGGCCACCACTAAACATGGTAAAACTGTAATGGTTGTCTGTCAAATAAGATTGGCAAATAAGTGTAGTTAAATCTTTTTTGCATGGTTAATCACATCTTTCCAATGATTACTCAGTTTGTAACCGTCATCACGGTTGAAATTATGTCTGTGTTTGTATATTTGTATGGCTTCGTGTACAAACCTTTGATGGTAGCCAGGAGGTTTGCAGAGAACCTTGGTCTCTGAAAATACAATTTCCTGAGAGCCCACCGAGTTGTAGCAATGATCGGCAACGGCCGAAGAATCAGTTCTGCCGTGTTTCAGATCTGACTTGTGCTTGCGGACACGATCAGAAACATGACGTTTCGTTTCTCCAATGTAGCAATCACCACAAATGCAACTCAATTTGTAGACTCCAGGATACTGTAAGTCAGGAACGACATCCTTCACAGATGGAATCAAATCACGGATTTTATGCACTGTACTGAATCGGACTTGGATCTTATGTTTGTTTAGAATTTTGGAGATCTTTTTGGTCACGCCTGCTATGTATGGCAACGTGATAGTTTTGGTCAGAGTTTCATGTGGCTGTTTCTGTATGGTGGGAGAAACAGCTTGGCGGATAGTGCGGTCAGAGTATCCGTTCATCCTGAGGGCCCGATGTACATGTCTTAATTCACTGGCCAGGTGGTGTTGGTCAGCAATGCCATGGGCTCTGTGGTATAGCGTTTTGATGAGAGAATTCTTTTGAGATGGGTGGTGGTGGGAATCCGGTTTCAAGTAGGAATCTGTGTGGGTGGCTTTCCTGTAGACAGAATGTCCCAAGGATCTGTCAGGCCTCCTCTCAAACAGAATATCCAAGAATGGTAGTTTACCGTCTTTCTCCACTTCCATGGTGAATCTGATGGATGGGTGTCTAGAATTGATGTGGTCCAAGAAGTGGTTCAATGCTGGGAGGCCATGTGGCCAGATGACGAAAGTGTCGTCCACATACCTCTTCCACAAGGAAGGACGCAGGGTGGATGTCTGGATGGCGTCTGATTCAAACTTTTCCATGAACATGTTGGCTATAACTGGTGACAAGGGGGAGCCCATAGGGGTACCCTCATTCTGTTTGTAGAAGGTGCCATTCCAGGTAAAATAAGTGTTGGTGAGGCAATGCCTAACCAGCGCAGGTACATCAGAATTCAATCCATGTTGGACTAAGTCCTCAATTATTGTTAGGGTGTCCGGTACTGGGACTTTGGTGAACAAAGATACTACATCAAAGCTGACGAGGATGTCATCAGGAGATAGTACCATGTCCTTAACCATAGAGACTAATTGGGTTGAGTTGAGTACAGGCAAGACCTCTTCGGCAAGACCTCTTCGGCAGTACTCAACTCAACCCAATTAGTCTCTATGGTTAAGGACATGGTACTATCTCCTGATGACATCCTCGTCAGCTTTGATGTAGTATCTTTGTTCACCAAAGTCCCAGTACCGGACACCCTAACAATAATTGAGGACTTAGTCCAACATGGATTGAATTCTGATGTACCTGCGCTGGTTAGGCATTGCCTCACCAACACTTATTTTACCTGGAATGGCACCTTCTACAAACAGAATGAGGGTACCCCTATGGGCTCCCCCTTGTCACCAGTTATAGCCAACATGTTCATGGAAAAGTTTGAATCAGACGCCATCCAGACATCCACCCTGCGTCCTTCCTTGTGGAAGAGGTATGTGGACGACACTTTCGTCATCTGGCCACATGGCCTCCCAGCATTGAACCACTTCTTGGACCACATCAATTCTAGACACCCATCCATCAGATTCACCATGGAAGTGGAGAAAGACGGTAAACTACCATTCTTGGATATTCTGTTTGAGAGGAGGCCTGACGGATCCTTGGGACATTCTGTCTACAGGAAAGCCACCCACACAGATTCCTACTTGAAACCGGATTCCCACCACCACCCATCTCAAAAGAATTCTCTCATCAAAACGCTATACCACAGAGCCCATGGCATTGCTGACCAACACCACCTGGCCAGTGAATTAAGACATGTACATCGGGCCCTCAGGATGAACGGATACTCTGACCGCACTATCCGCCAAGCTGTTTCTCCCACCATACAGAAACAGCCACATGAAACTCCGACCAAAACTATCACGTTGCCATACATAGCAGGCGTGACCAAAAAGATCTCCAAAATTCTAAACAAACATAAGATCCAAGTCCGATTCAGTACAGTGCATAAAATCCGTGATTTGATTCCATCTATGAAGGATGTCGTTCCTGACTTACAGTATCCTGGAGTCTACAAATTGGATTGCATTTGTGGTGATTGCTACATTGGAGAAACGAAACGTCATGTTTCTGATCGTGTCCGCAAGCACAAGTCAGATCTGAAACACGGCAGAACTGATTCTTCGGCCGTTGCCGATCATTGCTACAACTCGGTGGGCTCTCAGGAAATTGTATTTTCCGAGACCAAGGTTCTCTGCAAACCTCCTGGCTACCATCAAAGGTTTGTACACGAAGCCATACAAATATACAAACACAGACATAATTTCAATCGTGATGACGGTTACAAACTGAGTAATCATTGGAAAGATGTGATTAACCATGCAAAAAAGATTTAACTACACTTATTTGCCAATCTTATTTGACAGACAACCATTACAGTTTTACCATGTTTAGTGGTGGTCTCCCTGTTACAGGTTGAGTCACAAACCGCACCTCTCCATAACAAAGGCTCAGCCTTTGTTATGCAGTCTATTCTTAGTCTCAAGCCTCACCTTACCATATTAATAATAAGTATGCGGCCCTTGCCCCACCACCTTCTCCAACCATTATATAAACGGAGTGGTAGCTCTTGCAATCTCTCATTTACTTGATACAGCTGTCGTGGCTGTGACGGTTACCACCTGAAGACGGAAGCTTGTGTTGCCTCTGAAACGTCGTGATTTTTATTTTATTTTACTTTTTAATGTTTTTACCTATGTGACTTTACCGAAAAAACCTAAGAATGTGATGAAACTTGCTCGGGTGCAGATGGATTGCTGCGTTGCAGGACTGCGACAGATAGCGAGGACTTGGAGATGCCGTCATTCAGCAGCGGATCATGGCTGATGATGATTTTTTTTACACAATTTGTTCTGTTCAGAATCAACAATAATGCCTTTTGACAATTGTCATTATCATTACGAGTCAATGAATGAGTGAATTAATGACTAAGTGAATGAACCATAGCTTCTCAAAATTTGCCAGCCATAGAGGTGACATTTCATCCTGGTAAATTCATCGCAGTGCTATCCCCTCTGAATGCCCCGTAACAATTGCCCTCACGTAACTGACAAAGGGGCACTTGGCAGTCGACGGGTCACCAGAAAAATCCGTCGTCCACGTCCGCGGCGCCCACTCGGTGCCGTGCCATCGCAGCCGCCTTTTTGTCTCCCGCAGATTGCTAATGAGCGATGATCCACGGGGAAGCCCGGGCGGGCCGTGCGGTGGCCTCATCGCGAGGAGCGTCGGTGACACGCGGCCACCGCGGCCGAGCCGCGGCCCCCGGTCTCCCCGCCGGCCGCGGCGGGCGGCACGAGGTCCGGAGCGCGGCGCGCAACGGTCGGCTGGAGGGGCGACCCGAAGCGACGCGGCAATAGCGGCTAACGAGACCGCGGGAGGTAGACGCCCTCCTTCCTCCAGTGAGAGACGGCCCGAGCTTGCGCCACGAAATGTACTGCCCCACGCGGCGCTCAGGCGCTGGCATGTTATTGCGCATCACCGTCCCTCGGTGCACACAGGTGCGATAAACTGATACACAATGTCCTCTGTTTAGATTATAAAGGGCTATAGAAAAGGAAATCGGACTAATGATTTGCGTGCCTTGCACGATGCACACACAGGAGGCCGTCGCGCCTGCGACGTCCGCGCTTGGAGTCCCTGCGGCATGACCCGTTCGCGCAGCGCGCCCCACTGCACGCGCCAAGAGCCTGGATGTGCCACGGATTGCCAGCGTGGACGAGATTAGAGCCATGAGCATGGCGGATGCCGGCTATTTACTGCTGTCTGCTCTCGCAAACAATGTGAGCGTGCCGGTCGGCGGCCGCTTTCCCACGACGCGCGGCGGCGGTGTCGCGACGGCGACGGCGCCGGTGGTGGCAGCAGCGCCCTGGGAGCCACGGCACCTCCTGCGCGACGGCGCCGCGGCCGCCCACCCGGGCAACCGCGCGGACCGCGCCAGCGCCCTGAACTCCTCCGTGCAGACGCTGATCGCGGGGCTGCTGTCCGAGCAGAGCGTGCCACCCTGGGGCAACGCCACGGTGCCGGCCTCCACCGCTTCGGCTCCGACGCCGACCCCGGTGCCGGGCGGGGGCGCCCAAAACTGCGGCGCCGGCGGCGGCGGCGCCGGCGGCGGCGGCGGCGCCAACTGCACGGTGCTGTCGCCGGGCCTGGCCTGCGTCACCGCGGGGGCCGTGGCGGGGCCCGACGGAGCCGAGCTCAACTGGCCGGCGCTGCTCTTCCTCCTGGTGGTCGTGCTGACCGTGGGCGGCAACCTGCTGGTCATCCTGGCCGTGTGGCTCGAGAAGAAGCTGCAGACGGCGACCAACTACTTCCTCATGTCGCTGGCGGTGGCCGACCTGCTGGTGGGGCTGACCGTGATGCCCATCTCCGTGATTAACATCCTCTACAGTGAGTTGTCTGCTCGCCGCATGCGCACACGTGCGTGAACACGTGTGTCCGTGAACACGTGGGTGAGTGCCTGAACATGCGCGTACGTGCGTGTGTGAACACGTGCGTGTGTAAACACGTGGGTGAGTGCCTGAACATGCGCGTATGTGCGTGTGTGAACACGTGCGTGTGTGAACACGTGCGTGCATTTGTGAACACGTGCGTGCATTTGTGAACACGTGCGTGCGTGTGTACACAATAACTTCCCCACTGGCCACGTGTATCTGCCAGGCTCGTTGATGTTGCTTACAAGTGCGTAGTAAATAAAACATGTGTTCCCAACAAAGTAACACAACAAATTATTTATTTTAAGAGCCATTCTTTGTAATGGTGATTTTTTCAAAGATTTTAGAACTTGTAGTTTGTAAGTGGCGGGGTGCCTCAGATTTATTTACCCATGGTGAGACGTTTACTGCCTTGCCTGGTTTACAAGAGGTCGTGGATTCGATCCCGACCTTGACGCCTGCTGTTTATTTGGAGTTTGTGTGTTCTCCCCGTGGTCGCATGGGTTTTTTCCGGGTCCTCTGGTTTTTTCCTCCACATTTATAATTATCACGTTTTCAGAGTATTTGGCTGCTGTGATACATTTCCACGTGATATGCCACTTGGTTGAGCTATCATTTGTGGCCAGGTCGCTTCTGAAAAAGATTTATATAGTTTCATCCCAGGTTGGGTTTCAACAGTGTGTGATGAAACCGGGTTCTCAAGTGGACTTAGTCGATGGTCTGAGCCACGTGACTAATGAACAACTGCACAAAAAGACCACCGCATCTGTGAAAATGTGAATACCAGGTTGACTGTCATGCCACGAACATTGCTGTCTGTAACAAGACAAGTGGCAAAGTGCTGCCCCGTACGTTGTGAACTAAGAGGTCGCCTAGAATTTCAGAAGTAGTTCCGTTATATCCCCTTTCCGGGAGCCATTGTCAAACATGGAAGGGTCGCACTGCTCTTGTGAGAAATCCGAATGGATTCTTCATCTCGTGACAGGGCACTGAGAGAACAATCGAGATCACGTTGGGGAGAGAGATAATTGCATGTTCTGTTATTCACAACTAGCACAAGATTCAGGCCTGCGCCAGTGGGGATTGCAATGACAGAACTCATTACTGAGGTCCTGGCAGTGAAGCCGGAGGCTCTACGGCACTGGGCCAGGCCACCTATCCTCAAACTGCGACAGCATTAAATAGAACTACATCTGGGCTGGCACGATGCCGGTCGACAGGCTGATTATGACTGTAAAAAAATAATACTCAGAACTTCCTATTGTTTGTTGACTTTCCAGATGTCACGGCGTGCCATGCTGGCTATGAGATGTTAACTACCTCGCCTGGTATACAGGAGGTCATGGGTTCGATCCTGACCCTGACACCTGCTGTATATTTCGAGTTTGCATGTTCTCTCTTCCTGTGGTGTGGTTTTCCAGGTCCTCCCGTTTTCCCTCCACATTAAGAATCAACGTGTCTTTAGCTGCGATACATTTCCACGTGATAAGCCACTTATTGAGCTATCATTTGTGGCCAGGTCGCTTCGAAAAAATGGCGATATAACTCAGTGGGCCTTACCTGGTAAAACAAAAACAAAAAGTTTATTGTAAAAATAGTTTAAGTCCTACGTGCTGAAGTGCACTCTCCAATTTTCACGTAAGTCACTCCACCGATTCGGACACAAATTAGCGGCAATTGCTGCCACATGTTGTGAGCTGGAGGCAGGAGGCTCGTCGTAAAGTCTGTGGCTATTCTGGGTGCCTTAACGTTGGGGAGATTTCATTGTCTCTTTTACAAGGGATCTGAAAAAGCGACTTACAGAACTCAACTCAAGTGAGGACACGGGGGCTGTAACAAAACTCGTTAGTGTCCAGGGATCGTTCCAGAATTGCAGACAATGCATTGGCAACGGTGAAGCGTTGCCTAAAGCGGAGGAGACTCCGGTGGCTCGTGGGCAAGAGTGTTCAGTCGCCGCTGCTGAGGTCCAGGGCACGAGATCAAGTTGCAGTCGCCTGCGATTGAAACCGGCTTCTCCGGCTTTTAGCGAGTTGACTTTTTACGCACACCAGAATAAAAAATGTCTGTCATATGAAATGTCTTTTTTCCCACGTAATTTGCCTAAATTCCAATTCTGAGCTTCAGGATATCGGTTCGACTGCCACGCCCTTGAACACTTGTCTGCAGCGGGGTGCATGGGAAAATTTCACCCCACCCCCTGGTCTGCGAAGGTAATAAAAAAAATAATGGTCAATCGATGGGTTCTTGTAAGTCGTGATATCGCTTCCGTGAACCGCACCAACTCCGCCGCGAGAGTTCCAAGCGGCAAGGTCACCTCGCAGCAATCTACTCACGGGTGGCGCAAAAGTCAACTGGCATTGGCGAGCAGATCGCCAAAAAATGCAACAAATAGAATATGGGGGGGGGGGGGGGGGTTACATTCCAGACGTCTTGCCAGTCAAATTAGACACACTGTGCGTGCACTGCTTAGGAAAGCAAGCACGCTGGGGTGCAGTGCACGACTCCTGAAGGGCTCGAAGACAGCGTTCAAATCCAGCGGATGACAGCTGGACACCAACTGTTGGTGGACGCGCAACGGCTTAACGGTCGCATTTCATCCAGAGCACGCGTGCGCTGCTTGATAATGCCCAAGGAAATATAATTTTTAATCCATCCAAGGACTCCGTTTGCGCCGTAAACGTTTGTGCCGTTTTCATGAAAGTGTTCGTGATTCTCGGGTCAAAGGGTCGTACGTAGCTCATCACCAATACCTTTTGCTCCCCGGTTTTTTTCGGCTCCGTACAATGAGCGCTGTTACTGACAGGCCGACTAGAAGACGGACGACTTAAGTTCCCTACAATGTGAGGTAGGTTACGCGCACGTTGAGTTAATTATACAACGGCACAGTAAAAGCCGCAGCTGACCGCGAGATTGCTGCGGCTAATGTATAGGATTTGCAAGTACACTTTCACCAAGGTTGGCAAACTGCGGCACGCCTCAAAACGTCTCGCTGCACACTCCATATTTAGATGTTTGCAGCAGTCATGGAAGAGAGCATAGCAAACATTTACATTTTTTCCGTGGTCCGTCGTTGCGACTGACGTCCAAACAACAGCGTTTTATCCGACCATCTCTGTACAGGAGCCTCCTCTCGAATCGCGCCTTCCCATCCATTTCCATTCGGCGTGAGAGCCCAAAGAAATATGCAGGCAATAGCCGGGTTTACATACGAGGAAGGAGGCTGTTTTAATATTTGACATCGTTCTGAATCTTCCTCTTGTTGAACTTGGGTGGACACGTTCTGTGTTCGTCTATCCCGTGCATTCCCATTCGCTTCTTCAAGATGTCAATCGGCCTCTTCCTTTTCCTGCCTCTTGATGTTTTCTCCCCCAACATCTTTCTGGAGTTTCTGTCAGCAAAGCCATCTCCATGTGTGCAATATTGCTCCAATTTAGAATTCCGGGACACGGATCGATGTGAACTTGGGTTATTGCAGCCTGAAATCGGGCCACCCCTGTTGACTTTGGATGGGATGTCTGGTGATGTCTGGTGATGTCTGGTGATTGTCTGGTGATGTCTGGTGATGTCTGGTGATTGTCTGGTGATTGCCTGGAAGATAGCACAAGAGCTACGAGCCAGAGTTATTTTAACTATTTTAAAACATTTATTTTACCAGGTAAGGCCCACTGAGCCATGTAGCTCTTTTTTCAGAAGAGACCTGGCCACAAATGATAGCTCAAAGAAGTGGCGTATCGCGTGGAAATTTATAGCAACAGCAAAATACTCGCGTGATGATTAAAAATGTGCAGGAAAAAACTGGAAGGCCCGGAGAAAAATCCACACGACCACGGGGGAGAGAGCCAAAGCAAACTCCTAATATGCAACAGGCATCGTCAGGGTCGGGATCGAACCCACGACATCCTGCATACCAGGTGAGGTAGTTAACATCTCACCTCCAGGACCGGCATTCATCACTCACATCGTGAGCCGCGTGGTTAAACTCGCAGCTTTCGCCGCTGACTCCCTTCTCGGATAAATCTCACAACCCATCACGTAAATGTCACCGCTGTGGATTTAATATTTGACATTTCATTTATCTTTGTCGCTCTTCGTCACGGCTGTTAAGAATTGGGAACTTTCCGCCACTGTGAGTAGCCATCTCTGACCTCACGGCACGTGCCAGGCTAGCACGCGTGGCCTCTCTTCTCGAGCCATCGGTGTAAACAGACGTTCACGGAGAATTGTTTCCACAAGTGATGCTTCCGATTTTGAAATTCCCCCACACATTGGCAACAGCTTGGCTGTCGTTTACACTCCTCGTTAAATCGCGTCACGCACCATTTTTGTTTCTCTCGTTAACTTTTCGGCGGGGCCCACGATTAATTAAGGGGGAGCTGTCCTGGGATAACTTGGTAACCCACACAACGTCATTGCCCATGAAGTGGGAGTTTCTTGATGACATAAGCGAATGATGATGTTGTTTGCACGGTGGCTATCTGTGAGGTGATGTCACAACAGCGACTGTCAAAAGGTCACGGTGAAGCGTTGCAACGAAGCTGTCCTAAAAATGCAAAAGTGTCTACGCGCGTGCACAGCATACTCCGCAAACGCACGAATAAACTCCACGGGTGAACAAGTAATGGGAAATGAATTTGTGGCAGTGGCTATGGAAAAGCAGATGGTGACTGAGCAGGGAGAGAGAGACAAAGAATGTCGACAATGGGACTCTGGGGGACGAGGGAGAAAACGCAGCGAGAAAAAGAGAAGTGGGGGGGGGACGGCTGAACGATGAGGAATTTGAGGAATACCATCACAGCTCACAAACTAAGCATCGCCGCTCCCACTATTACTACAAATACTGAACATTGGAAATCATTTCTGGGCAGTGCATGTGTGTCGGGAGGTCGTTAATGCACATAAATGAGCTGAGTCCACCAGCGCCCCCCCCACGCACCCCCTCCCCTCCTCGAGGATAAAGACAAAAAAACATCCCACGTAGAGCCTTTAACAGACTGTCAGGGCAAGTGCTGTTAACGAGCATCTAGTGAGGCCAGCACGAAACAAAGGTGCTGGTGTGGTAAGCGCCACACCCGGCCGCCTTTATCTCCCTAGGTACTCATTTCTTTTTTAAAGGCTGAGTCGACCTAGGCTGAGTCGGTTCAGACATTCGTCACCGACATTGGCCGCAATCGGGAATAGAACTCAGGTTCGAAGTGCAGCGAGCTAACCACTGTACCACCACTCCCCCAGTGTGCTCACCACTGCACCACCACTCCCCCAGTGTGATCATCACTGCGCACGCACACACACAGGTCACGCAACGCTGTGGCAGGGAAATATGAGGGAACAACAGCTGGGTGGTGCCACGTGCTAATGTCAGCGGGAAGGCAGCCAGCGGCTGTGATGTATGGGTATATTTGGCCCAGTCCAGGTATTGTCTGATTTGTTTCGTTTGTGTATGTTTTGCGACATGAAAGCTGCGTGGAAGTGCTGTCGCGAGGTTGGCATGGGCCCTTGGAGCAAGGAATGAAATGGGCAACCCCCCCCCCTCGTGGCTCGATCCCCATCGTTGACCACGGTTGCAGTCGCACCGCCCGCACGCTCAATAGTTGGGCCGCTTTGGCCACCGCTTGGCCAGTGGCTGTGCAAAATAGATTGGTGGGTTGTCTTTTAGGATTGAGGTGTGACCGCAAACGCGAAACTGGCATCAACCAAGCTTCAACGTTTTCCACTCTTGATCGACTTTTTTTTCTCCGTGAAGTTATTTGGTTTTATTTTCTCATCGCTGAAGTGATTTTTTCTCTCTCATTGAATTGTCCTTAGCATGGCTTTCTTTCGCTGTTATTCCGCAACAAAGCTATAACTCATGGAAAAAATATCCACGGAAAAATGTAAAAAAAAAAAGTGATTATTATTTATATATGACCTGAATGGATGAATCATGGTTTCCTGTGGGGAGCGGTGGCGCAGTGGTTAGCGCGCTGCGCTACGAACCCGGCGACCCGAGCTCTGATTCCCGCTCACGGCCACCTCCAACACCAATGGAAAATATTTTAACTGGCCCAGGGCCTTCTCCCCTAGGTCGACTCGGCCATGAATGAGAGTACCTGCTATGGTGTGTAAACATCCGCACGGGGGAGACAAAGGTGGTCGGGAGCGGGGTGTTGGAGGCATCTCCCCGTCGTGTGCTAGTTAACAGCACTTGCCCTAACGGTCTGTAAGAGACTGTATAGGGGATCTTTGTCTCTGTTGTTGACTATGTAATGACAAAACAAATGTTGGTTACATGAAAAGACTTTCAATATTCTCAGAAAACCATAATTCAAATATTGAAATGAAAAACTCTTTGCTCTTTGAGCATTTGAATAATTGTCATACATTACAATTTGTTGTTTTACAGTATCGCATATAATTCCAATTAAACAATACCATTTGTACTTAATTAGCATATTCCAATTATTTCCGACTATTCTGAAAAGTGCGTGATTGATGTTTGTAATCATTTAATTAGTACACTCATGTACTTAATTGACCGAATTGATTGAATCAACATCAGCCTCATTAACTTCTAGTGGCTCATTTTGGAGAAAAAGTCACACTCGAACAACCACGGCAATCCAAAGTAAACAAACCTCGCAATTAATTACCAACAACATTCAAGGCTTCCCTGTAGTAACTAATTGGGAGCAACTTTTGTCACGAAGCATAACCACCCAGCAATGATTTAGAGTTGATAGGCAAAGTCAGCTAGCATAACGGGGCGGTAACGCTGCTGCTGTTCATTGATTACGTGGACTGCACCGTTATAAGTGCACAGCCCCGTGTCGATCCATTGCTGGATGTGTTGTCCTTCCCACGCCGTGTCGGTCCGTGGGGTTTGTTTGGACCTTTCTTTTGACCACGCTGGTCAGTCGGTGTAGAGCGACGAAGCGGGTTTCCGGGACCTGTTCAGATACCACTCGCCACTGACGATAGCCATGGCCGGGAATCGAACTCGGGGGGGGGGGGGGGGCGGGTATGTTGCGCAGTTGTGCCTTGTCAAGCCACGCAGCTCACAAACACGCGCGCTTTGTGGCGTGGCCTGGAGATACTGAACGGGCCGTGGAATCAGGCCGAGGCGTAGCGCGTTGTCTGCTTCTTGTGAAGGATCAAGGTTCGAATCCAGCGGCTGCCCTGGTTATTACTGCAGGTGTGGTGACCACAGTAACACGATGCGCCGTCCGCTTCACAGTGGACGTTAAATATCCTGTGATGTTATTCGCATGAGTAGGCCATTGTGTGTCGGTGTCATGGTCCAACATGTTTTTTTTATGACACCATAAGTGACTCATTTGGGATTTTATATAAATAAATATTAAATATGTAACAATCATCATCCCCCTACTGTGAAAATTTGGCAAAACCCTCCTGAAAATGAGACTTTCCTACATGGGTAGACAAGAATAATAATAATAACGATGATTACCGAAATAACCAAAGAGTATGATTATACATAACCTTGTTTTGTCAATCGACTGTACTTATATATGTACGTTGAACTTCTTTTGCATTGTATGTAGCCAACTGCGCTAACCGGAGGTGCGGGGGAAGGGCACTGATGGACGAGTGGGGGTTGTTTGACCATGCTTCAGCAGGCTGGACAGTGCTCGTTTTGTGAATGTGGAGAGTGTGGACGTGGGAGAGCGTTGCAACCTGTTCCAGCGTGACCTAGTACAGTCCGGCAATTGACATTTGTGCTCGGGTAGCAGCAGCAGGAATTGATTTTTACCGAGATCCAGTACCGCTGGTGCTGTTCGTTCGTTTCTCAATTCGCTTGTCTTACTGAGGGTCGCGGTGGCAGCGTATTGAGTAGGGCGGTCCAGACCTCCCTTTCCCTGGCGACAGACTCCAGCACTACTACACTACCATACGCAGACTCTACTTCTTCCTGGGGAATTCCCAGGCGTTCCTAGGCCAGCCGAGCCACGTCGTCCTGCCAGCGTGACCTGGGTCGGCCCCGGGGTCTTCGCCCAGTGGGCCGTGCTGCCCAGTAGAGTTCCAGGGTGAGCCTACCGGGGGGAATCCTTACCAGGTGCCCGAACCACCTCAACTGGCTCCTCTCGATCCTGTTGCCATGTTCAACTTTATTACAGTCTGACTGCACAGCGATGATAATCGATCTCGTGCTGACTGAGAACTATGTCCGGGTTTGGTCGACAGCAGAAAATATTGTCAATAGCCTTACCGCTGGGAAGCATAGCGGTACGGTACAACAATCGACGTTGCTGCACCGCTCTCTCGGCCGCCACATACAACATTGCCACCGCACGTTTTGCCAGCGGTGGTGGTCGTTTGTCGCCACCGCGACCAGGTGAGATCCCCGCCGGGCAACATGGGGCCGTCTCCCCACCGTGCTACGCATCCGCTTCGGGACGAATCGTAAATCTATCGCTTCACGGCCAAGTAGGGGCAGCAAACCGCGGCGACGGGCAAAAACAATTCCGTGAGAACGGGCCCCACGTTCCACCGGGTCGTCCGTCATCAAAAAGTGGCCAGACGAAAATTACGCACCCACCCCATCGCGATGGCATGCCCGCGGGCAACGTGGCCGATCCGAACACCGGTTCAATTTCCACGCCGGGCGGGTATGGCCAGACTGCGGTAATTCACCCACGGAGGAGAGGGCATGGCGCCCTAAAGCGGTGAGTGTGTGTGTGCGGTGAGTGTGTGTGTGCGGTGAGTGCGTGCGTGCAGTGTGTGCGTGTGTGGTGCGTGCGGTGCGTGCGGTGCGTGCGATACGTGTGTTGCGTGTGTGCATGGGGCATGTGTGCGTGGGGCATGTGTGACTGCGGTGCCCGTGTGTGGTGCATGTGTGTGTGTTCAGTGCGTGTGTGGTGCGTGTCTTTGTGCTGATGGCACAGTGGGGAGCACAGGTGATGCATCTGCCAGTCATCTCAATCAGTCAACCCATGGCACCTGCTGGGTCTGTCCCGTGACCTGCCAGCAGCGAACCATCGACAATTCACGTGACAGACTGAAAGTGCACTTAGCCTGGCACAAGCGCTGTGGTGACTTCACTGCCAATTTGTGGCGACTGGCGGCTGTTGTTGTTGCTGATGTCAAAGACCGATAACAGTGGAGAATGGTTGAACCGGTTCCGGGCTTCTCCTAGGCTGACTCAGCCTTAATTGTCTACCCAGTGGGGTGTGTAAAACATCAGAAACTAGGAAGGCAAAGGCAGCCGGGCGCGGCGTTGGCCGCCCACCTTCTTCATGTGCCGTGCCGGCCCTTCATAGGTGTGCTCTCTTGGCCCAACAGCCTGTTGAGAGCTGTATGGAGCAGTATCTTTGTCCTCTGGAGATGGGGGCCGGGGATTCTGGTGGACTCAGCTCATTTGCATGCATTAACGACCCCCCCCCCCCACTCGCATGCTGGATTTCGCTCGTCGTGGGAGTTATTTGGTCGGTGCCGGTTGGTGAATGTGGGGCACGCGCAGACGTTGGCACGATAAAGTACGGCGCAACGATGTTATGTGTTTCGCTGCATTGCCTTCCCTCTGTTGCCACTGTCGCCACGCAGCTGCCTTCAACGCTCGTGAGGCACATAGGTTGCCCATCTGAGAATAATCCAGGCTCAATGCCTGCTTAGCTCTCCAGGTGATTTGTTCATACCCCAGCTGTCGTGCGTTGGGCACGTGGGTGTCCTCGCACGCAGGCACTGCAATGTTAATTGACCCAAAGGTCCCAGGAGGGATCCTCCAGAAAGAATGCCGTCAAGAGTCAACGAATAACGATTCTTAAAGAGTTGGGTCACATATTGCTTGCCCCCGTGGCACGTGTTTCAGACGTTAACTTTTGTCAGTACCATTGCGTGCACGCGTCTGTGTGAGTGGGGCATGCGTTGTGTCCTTTGTGTTTGGGAGCAGTGGTGCAGCGTTTAGGGCGCTGCACTATGAACCCGGCGAACCGAGTTCGATTCCCGCTCGCGGCCAACACCGGTAACGATTATCTGGCCCAGTCCTGGGCCTCCCCCTATATTGACTCGGCCTTAAAAGCATCGCCACTGGGGAGACAAAGGCGGCCGGGTGTGGTCCTGGCCACCCACCCCCCTCGTGTGCCATTCCGGCCTTCATAGGTGCAGCTCGCTAACAGCACTTGCCCCGAGAGTCTGCGCGAAAGATTTTTGTCTTTTAGCAGTGGCATATTTATCCACAATCCCGGTGGTGACCCGTGTTTTAATTCTATGCAGCGGTTTGAGTCAGCCTCCCGCCCTCCCAAGGTTCGAGCAAGCCCTATTTATTTATCCCAATTGAGCTGTCACGTTCGCCATTAATAAGGCGGCACATCTGTAGTGAGTTCAACTGAGTCGCAGACGTTGTTCTTTAGAGGCAACACTTTTATTGTAACATCAACACCTAACACAAAGGGGTAACTGCCCCTTCACCCAGCTAACTACTATATACGTAGGAGTTACAGCTACGAAGGGTCAGACCCTCACTCGGGTCCCCGACCACGTGTTCATGCCTCGTAGGACGTAGAGCTTCATCTTATAGACGTGGAGCTTCCAGCTTGTAGACGTGGAGCTTCCAGCTTGTAGACGTGGAGCTTCCAGCTCGTAGACGTGGAGCTTCCAGCTTGTAGACGTGGAGCTTCCAGCTTGTGGACGTGGAGCTTCCAGCTCGTAGACGTTGAGCTTCCAGCTTGTAGGACGTGGAGCTTCCAGCTCGTAGACGTGGAGCTTCCAGCTTGTAGACGTGGAGCTTCCAGCTTGTGGACGTGGAGCTTCCAGCTTGTGGACGTGGAGCTTCCAGCTCGTAGACGTGGAGCTTGCAGCATGTAGACGTGGAGCTTCCAGCTCGTAGACGTGGAGCTTCCAGCTTGTAGACGTGGAGCTTCCAGCTTGTGGACGTGGAGCTTGCAGCTTGTGGATGTGGAGCTTCCAGCTTGTAGACGTGGAGCTTCCAGCTTGTAGGACGTGGAGCTTCCAGCTTGTAGACGTGGAGCTTGCAGCTTGTGGACGTGGAGCTTCCAGCTTGTAGACGTGGAGCTTCCAGCTTGTAGGACAGGGAGCTTCCAGCTAGTAGACGTGGAGCTTGCAGCTTGTGGACGTGGAGCTTTCAGCTTGTAGACGTGGAGCTTCCAGCTTGTAGACGTGGAGCTTGCAGCTTGTGGAAGTGGAGCTTCCAGCTTGTAG
Source organism: Lethenteron reissneri (assembly GCF_015708825.2). Classification (NCBI taxonomy): domain Eukaryota; kingdom Metazoa; phylum Chordata; class Hyperoartia; order Petromyzontiformes; family Petromyzontidae; genus Lethenteron; species Lethenteron reissneri. The sequence goes on along the minus strand of NC_083823.1, from coordinate 458,231 downwards.
ACGTGGAGCTTGCAGCTTGTAGACGTGGAGCTTCCAGCTTGTAGACGTGGAGCTTCCAGCTTGTAGACGTGGAGCTTGCAGCTTGTGGAAGTGGAGCTTCCAGCTTGTGGACGTGGAGCTTCCAGCTTGTAGGACGTGGAGCTTCCAGCTCGTAGACGTGGAGCTTCCAGCTTGTAGACGTGGAGCTTCCAGCTTGTGGACGTGGAGCTTGCAGCTTGTGGACGTGGAGCTTCCAGCTTGTGGACGTGGAGCTTCCAGCTTGTAGGACGTGGAGCTTCCAGCTTGTAGACGTGGAGCTTGCAGCTTGTGGACGTGGAGCTTCCAGCTTGTAGACATGGAGCTTCAAGCTTGTAGGACGTGGAGCTTCCAGCTCGTAGATGTGGAGCTTCCAGCTTGTAGACGTGGAGCTTCCAGCTTGTGGACGTGGAGCTTGCAGCTTGTGGACGTGGAGCTTCCAGCTTGTAGGACGTGGAGCTTCCAGCTTGTAGACGTGGAGCTTGCAGCTTGTGGACGTGGAGCTTCCAGCTTGTAGGACGTGGAGCTTCCAGCTTGTAGACGTGGAGCTTGCAGCTTGTGGACGTGGAGCTTCCAGCTGGTAGACGTGGAGCTTGCAGCTTGTGGACGTGGAGCTTCCAGCTTGTAGACGTGGAGCTTCCAGCTTGTAGGACGTGGAGCTTCCAGCTTGTAGACGTGGAGCTTGCAGCTTGTGGAAGTGGAGCTTCCAGCTTGTAGGACGTGGAGCTTCCAGCTTGTAGGACGTGGAGCTTCCAGCTTGTAGACGTGGAGCTTCCAGCTTGTAGAATGCAGCGACCCCGGTCCCTCCCAGGGACCCACCTTATATCCCCCCCCTGGCTCAGGGCCGCTCCGCCCTTGGCCCCGCCCACCTTCTCGAGCATTCCAGCTCTCTCTCGATCCCTCTGGAGAGCTCTCCCCGGACACGTGATCACCCCCTAGCCCCCCCACCTGGGGGCCTCTCTGTGGACACTCCGGATCACATGTCTACGGGGTCAACCAGTTCCACGGCCCGGGGAAACCCTGCCCCTGGGCTGACACTCTCCCACTCCCCCTTGTGAGAGACCGCACTACACGCCATGCGTGGTGCCCACGCTATCCCAGCGCTCACCAAGCCCCGCTAGGGCTGGTACCACACCCGCCTACGGTGCATCGCACGCCGTGCTGTGCTAAAGCCGGCCTCGCACACCAACCCACCTGGCGCTGTCCGTGATGTAGGGACATCGCACGCCACGGCCCTCTCAGGCCGGCACCACACAGTGACATCCCCGATATCACTACACATGCATCAAACTCCGTTGGAATTGGAATGCGAGATCCCAGTGCACAGTGCGTGGCCTTGCAAACACGCGCGCTCATTAAAAAATCCCAACCTGGCGACCAAAGTTCAGTTCCCGCTCGTGACCAACATCAGTGACGAACATCTGAACCGTGACTTGGGCCTTGCATAGGCCGACTCGACCTTAAATTGAGTGCCTGGTGTGGTGTGTGAACATCAACACTGGGGAGACAAAGGCAGCCAGATGTGGTGTTGGCCACCCACCTCCTCGTGCGCCGTGCCGGCCTTCATAGGTGCTTGCTAACAGCCGGTTAGAGCCTACACGGGGAATCTTTGTCTTTGCATGTCCATACATAACATATAAATGCATCCACTTTGTCGGTCAACTGCTGGATGAGTGCCTCCCCACACCATACAGTTTGTGGGATGCTTTTTGTTATTTGAACATACTTCCCCACGCTGGTCAGCACGATTTCGTGAAGGCAGGAAGCATAGAATCAGAATATTAATGGGAACTGTGACCCTAGGAAGATGTGTCTGTTCATGCCTGTAATCCACAGATGTGGGAGCATCGCTGCTTGGTACAACAACACCATTTTCTGCACTCTGCTGACCACGAAGTAGCCCGGCAACAGACTTTTATTCAATGTCTGTTGGTTGCCCAACCAAAGTACTACCCAGGTCCAAAGCTGCTGAGCTTCTGACACATGTATGTACATATGTTGAACTTCTATCGCACCGTACGTAGTCAGCCGTGCTAATCGGAGGTGCATGATGGCATGGGGCACCATACCAAGTGATTTGGCCTCTAGGTGAAACCCATTCACTTCCAGGAAATTGACATAAGAACTGACTAAAAATAGCTAGAAAAGTTGCAGACAGCGATTCCGGGAAGAAGGCTTGAGTTGGCGCGCTCTGTCCACGCCGTGCCAGATTGCACGGAGTCGACGATTCATCCCCTGCAACAGCTGCCCAGGCAATTTACACGGAACTTTTGCCAGAGTGAGATTCCCCACGTAAGTTGATGTTATAGACCTTGTTTGCTACCCTGGGAAAAGGCAGCGGTGGCCGTTCACGCCTGTAATCAAGCATTGTGGAGGCGAGGGTTGGTGGATAACGCAAATGTGAAACTCCCTTACCTTGGCTCTGCCAGAATAATGCAGTACAGCAAATTTGGGGACTGCTTTTTTTCCGTTTGTATGGGATAGCGTGTTTCCCCCTCGCATGTGTTGTTTTCTGCGAGTGCTCTGGTTTCCTTACACTTAAGCACTCATTAATTCGCTCATAACACCTTAACCCTTTCCCATTCCGAGATGACTGCAAGTGGCAGGGTGGGTGGTGTCCCGCTCACCGCTCAATCTCGGAACGCACAAGTGGTTCAGCGTACATTTTATTTAGAGATGTGTAGCGCCATTGTTTTTAAAGGCACTGTTACTCACCGCAAAGAACCGTAGCGACACGACCGCACTCTACGATAGCTGGCGCCAAACTGTGCCACACGCCATCCTGTATGGCCTCGTGGGAGCTTCGGTACCACGAAGTTATTTTATTTAAGTTTTTTCTCCAGTTACATTCCGATTTTTTCCCTCCACATTTTAGAATCAATATCATGCATTTAGAGTATTTGGCTGCTCTACATTTCCACGTGATAAGTCATTTTGTTGAGCTATCATTTGTGGCCACGTCGCTTTTGAAAAAGAGTGACATAGCGCAGTGGGCCTTACCTGCTGAAATACTGTGCAACGGTGCGTTACAAATGTACTTTATTATTAGCAAAGCTAACTAATGCTGGTGCTGAAACCTGAAAACAAAAATTACTCGTGACTCGATTGCAAGTCGGCATCACCAACCGAGCACACCACGATTCATCGCTGTTCCTCCGCCGCCATGGGCTGCATCGCGATACCGCGAATTATGACGATGCGGGGGGCTCACGGCTGAGGCCGAGAGCCGCGGTGCGCGTGCCGAATCCTCTCGGGCAATCATCGAGTTCGCGCGGACGAATGTGCGCGCAACGGATGTACGAAACTAAATTAATCAATCCGGACACGCGCCGTGTGACGCATGCATCGGGAAGATTCGATTCAAGCCGGTTCGTCAACGCATCCACGTGCTAAGCTCCGACTGTGACTAAGCAAGTAAAGAATCGGAATCCGTATTCATACTGGAGGAATCCAATGAGCTATAAAGCACTTTTTCACAGATGTCCAGTACCGTGGTGTCCATCGCAAGGGGCGATGAAGCTCAACAGGATCACGTGCGTCAATAATATAAAGACCCCCTCAAGCCACCGAGTCAGAGCTGTAGCAAGCAACAGAGACAATCCTCGTTCCAAGCATAACACATTACGAGGCACTTACTCACAGGGTAGAACGTTGTGAAATATTGGGTGAACGGTTCGTATCTATCTATGTATGTACGTTGGAATGATTTCACACCGTACATGGCCAACCGTGCCAATCGGAGGTAGGAATGATGTGCTGAGTCAACAGCCCCGGAATGGCAGTCAAAGGAGGCAACGCGCCTGAGAGAAACGATCGCGACAGAGACGGAGCGATAAGAACGGCTCGTGCCAAGGAAGGAGACATGGATTTCACGGGTTGGCAAGTGTGGAGTTAAGGCCTTTATCCAGCAGCGGATAGACCATGGCCGATAATGATAACGATGCATTTCAATTGTATCGCCGTATATATATTTATAGAAGAAATGCAAATTGTCACACCCTGTTACACTTCCACCTGCGATGCAGAAATCCATATGGTGCCTACACCCAAGCTGATTTCATCACTCCATCAGCTTTAAAATAAAACGCAAAATGTCTTTGGTATTGGGCAAACATCCCAATGCTGAAGGGTTGCCTGAAAATTATGCAGTTGGGATTACACACAGACCAACATCGCCCCCTCCCCTACTGAAAAAAACTTGGCAGGACCCATCTAAAAATGATTTTGAGACTAATTTCTTTAGCTTAAATCAAATAAATGATCTCTGTGACGGGCGTCCTTTCTGGCACATTCCCTCCTTGGACTGCCACGTGTAATTATTAATTTTACCAGGTAAGGCCCACTGAGCTGTTCGCTCTTTTTCAGAAGCGATCTGGCCACAAATGATAGCTCAACGAAGTAGCTTATTACCTGGACATTTATAGCAGCTAAAAATATACTCTTAAGTGCACATTGTTTATAAATGTGGAGGGAAAAACCGGAGGACCCGGAGAAAAATCCATGCGACCACAGGGAGAACATGATTCAGGGTCGGGATCGAACCCACGACCTCCGGCATACCGGGAGAGGGAGTTAACATCTCGCTACCGCGGCGCATCATGGTGCTGTTTCGATGTCAGCCCGAATGAGTAATTGTCAGGGGGGTGAACAATTCCACGGGTTATGTTCATCCGCTGGCTGCAGTTGTTCTTGTTGTTGAATCATGCAAGCGGAATTCATCGCAGAAGTTACTCTGCGAGAACACTCGCCGGTGTCACTTCCGATCAATCCGCTTGGGAGCTGCGCACGCGTTGACATGGCACCAAACTTCACAGCTCTCGCGCACAGCCAATGGCGAGACGCGTGTGTCTTTGCCTGGTTTGGCCAATGGGGAGACGCGGGTGTCTTTGCCTGGTTTGGCCAATGGGGAGACGCGGGTGTCTTTGCCTGGTTTGACCAATGGCGAGACGCGGGTGTCTTCGCCGGGTTTGACCAATGGGGAGACGCGGGTGTCTTTGCCGGGTTTGACCAATGGGGAGACGCGGGTGTCTTCGCCGGGTTTGACCAATGGCGAGACGCGGGTATCTTCGCCTGGTTTGACCAATGGGGAGACGTGGGTGTATTTGCCGGGTTTGACCAATGGAGAGACGCGGGTGTCTTCGCCTGGTTTGACCAATGGGGAGACGCGGGTGTCTTTGCCGGGTTTGACCAATGGGGAGACGCGGGTGTCTTCGCCGGGTTTGACCAATGGCGAGACGCGGGTGTCTTTTCCAGGTTTGACCAATGGGGAGACATGGGTGTCCTCGCCTGGTTTGACCAATGGGGAGATGCGGGTGTCTTTTCCGGGTTTGACCAATGGGGAGACATGGGTGTCTTCGCCGGGTTTGACTAATGGGGAGACGCGGTTGTCCTTGCCGGGTTTGACCAATGGCGAGACGCGGGTGTCTTCGCCGGGTTTGACCAACGGCGAGACGCGGGATGTCTTCGCCGGGTTTGACCAATGGCATCTCTGAAATAAATCCGTGACATGTCAAACGGCATTGCTTTTGATTGTACACAGAACCGATCGTACATAGGTGTGCTCTTGTGAATTATATCATCGTCATGGGCCGTGGTCAATCCACCGCTGGATGAAGGTCCCCCCAAGCCGCCGACTACATCGCTCGAATCCTGCGATGTAGTGATCCGTCTGGTACCTGCGCACGAGCTGATTTCATTGCTCCATCTCATCTATAGACGTACTCTTGGATGCGTTATATTGCTTGTAGCTGCCACTTCATCATTATGTCTTGACTGTCGGCCAAAATCCCTTTCAGCACATGCCCACTTACTCTTCTTGAAAGTCATTTTCCTGCGCGTGTTTTCCAATCCACAGCGGCGAGATGTTAACTACCTTACCTGGTATACATGCGAGGTAGTTAACATCTGTATATTTGGAGTTTGAATGTTCTCCCCGTGGTTGCTTGGATTTTTCTCCGGGTTCTCCCGGTTTTCCCCTGCATATTTAGAATCAATGTCACGCGTTTAAAATATGTGGCTACTGCTATACATTGCCACGTGATAAGCCACTTAATTGAGCTATCATCTGTGGCCAGGTCACTTCTGAAAAAGAGCTACACAGCTCAGTGGGCCTTACCTGGTAAAATTAAAAATATTTTTGTTTTTATTCTCGTCTCCCTTTTCCTGTCTCTCAACGTCTCACTTTCTGTCTCTTTCTAGGCTGATAGATGAACACAAATACTGGTTCACCATTAATAGCCACTAAAGAAAAAGGCCAGACAGACAGAGTGTATAAAAGTTTGAGATTATTCATAGATTATATAATAAATTGGCACTTATTAATTGGAGGCACTAGAGTGAATGATCCTGTAAGGAATGGCTGAACTGTTTACTTTTGAAAAACAAATTCCATGTGAAATGTTAATGACATAATGTGGTGTGTACATTTCATTATGTCAGCGGGTGTTCGACAGTTCACGTGGCCTTAAAGTGCGGATAGCCTGGCACAAGCGCTGTGGTGATGTCACCACCACTTAGTGGCAAATGGCGGATGTTGTGTACTTGCGAAGCACTCCGTGACGATGTTACTATTGTGCACAGTGCGATATTAAATAATAAAGTTTGATTGATTGGTTGAGTGGCAGCAGACAAGGTAGGGGATGTTTCTACTGAGAGGACATCGAGCGTGGAGACGGAGCCATGAGGTCACCTCCTGCGCAGGGATGGAGAGGGAGAGACGGATTGCGGTAGCTATGAGACGTGGTCATGGTTTGTGGAGGCCTTCATCCAGCAGTGGATACAACAACTTTATTTAAATGATGATGTAAACGATCACATTTTTATGAAGAACTGCATTAATTTTAAGGTTTCGTGACTGCAGGAATTCACGTGACTTGACCGAAAGACCCAAAGAGTAAGAACTGCATTGTGGGAAAAAAACAGTGCCCATGGTGATTGCAAATGAGCTGTTTGCTGAGTAAAACTATTTGTTAATACGGAGCATGAGCATTTTAAAAGGTGCAAAAGCAACATCCATACCGGTCGATGACTATTTTACGTTTTCAGCAGCTGCTTTTCAACTGTGCTGAACGAGCAGCAGCTATCTTCTGCCAGCCAGCGTGTTCCAACGGGGTCCCGCGATGGCGTTTATCTAAATATTCACCAGCCCGTACAGCCACCAGGCACGGGGAGTGTGCGTTGAGGGCAGGGCTGGGCTCACTCACGGGAACTTGGGACTTGCACTGCTGGCTGGCACGAGACCCCCCCCAAGAGCGGAGCAATAATGTGCAGTAATAAAGGGGGTACCCTGGAGTTCCATAAATCTGATGACGTGTGACTGACCTTGCATATCGCCTCCTGGTGATTGCGACAAAGGCCCTTGAGTTGCTTTGTTAAACCCTCTGACCCGTCGAGCCACGCGCGGACGCCATCCTCACTGTGTGGTCGCAGGCGAGGCCGAGTTTTCAATCGGAGCCCTTTCTGCTGACGCGGCCATTCCGGCAGCAGGGCTGAGGAACCGTGGCTCCATCCGACAGGCTGCGGCGAGGAAATGGTGACCGTGACCGCTCGGCGGAGCGGTGGCGCGGCAGTTAGCGTGCCGCGCTGCGAGCCCGGCGACCCGAGTTCGATTCCTGTTCACGACCAATACCAGTGGCGGATATTTTAACCGGTCCTGCGCCTCTTTTAGGTCGGCTCAGTCTGAAACTAGTACCTGATGCAGCGTGTAAACATCATCAACACTGGGGAGACGAAGGCGGTCGGTCGTGGTGTTGGCCACCCACCCGCTCGTATGCCGTGCCAGCCTTAATAGGTGCTCGCTAACAGCACTTGCCCCAACAGGCTGCTGAGGCCATGGGGGGGGGGGGGGTCTTCATCTGGAAGCACTCAACAGTGGACATTAAAGACGTCGCAAAATACCCAACGAAAAGTTGTACTACTTGTGTATTAATCCACGTCAAAGTGCAGCCCGCTTGTGGGAATGTTGAGTTGACGGTGCTGCGTGTGAATCGGCCACGGCGGATGGGTGGGGGGGCTATTAGTGCTTCCCACGAGGAGCCGCTCGCTGAAACAAACACTGCAGCTGCTCATCGGCGATTTTGTGGCGACGTAAAATCTTCACGCAGACGTTGCCCCCGTTCGGCGTTCCCTGTCACAGTTTTTGAATCTTTATTTAGGCTGGAGGAGTCCGATGATTTATGAAGCTCTTTTTACGTAGATGTCCAGATGTGCTTTTGCTACGCTCACGATTAAACGGAGTGAGCGAAACTGCACGATTGCGGAAATAAAACGTCAAAACAATACAGATGAGGCAGGAAAGGACGAGAGAGAAAATAATTACAAACCCCTGGTCGTGACAATTGATCAAATCGCTGGCAGCGATGTGGGGTGGATCATTACCTACGCAGTGTGTCACCCGTGCACGTCATTCTAAGTGCAACCTTTGACACGTCCTACGCCCGCCTCTCAGAGTGAGCCGCCTCTCCCCGTGGGACCAAATGGACAGCAATCAAATCGCCTCTCTGAGTGGAGCGGTTCACAGGTTCAGATGCAACCTCGTCTGCTTGGCGTGTTATTCTAACGCGCTGGCAGGCATTCAACATTTAAGATGGCCAACTCGAAGATAATTTGTGAGGACATTAAAACACCCTGCGATGCGATGAATCACTCGAGCATCAACAACACACGCACGGCACTTGCCTCCAGCGCAGCCGCCGCCGCTGCTAACGTACACAGGCTAAGCGGACACTTGTGGCATTGTAAACTCGCGAGCCAGAAACCTGTCACACGGCAATTCCCCGTCGTGCGAGGAACGACTACTACTACGACGACGATGATGATGAAGGGGACGGCGTGACAGGGCGCTCGAGCGGGCTGCGGAGTTCCACCCCGCGCGCGATCCGAGAGAGCGCCGCTCAAGTTGCTCTTGAAGTGGCCGGCGACATAATGGGAGCGGCGGACGAGGCGGGAGCACAGCCCCGAGAGGACCTCCGAGTTGAGGCTCGCGCGTCGCCGGACGCCGTCCAGGCGGCAACGCGGTGCTGGGTGGTGGGAATCCCCCACAACTGGCGGGCACTTAAAAAAAAAGTCTTTCATTCCCCCCCCCCCCCTAACAAAAATGAATATGATTCCATGTATGGGCAGGCACGGTTGTAGAAACAGATGAAAGCAAAACGAGAGCTTTAGGTGATGAAGGGAAGAAGAAGAAAACAAACCCCTACCGGAAAGCTGCTGCGACATCTCAATGCGGATTTATTATCGAGATTTATTTTCGAGATTTATTATCTAGAAAAAAAATCACTGGCACGAGAGCGGCGCTCGCCACAAAGAGGCACGTGTGGGGAGGGGGAGGGATGGGGAGGGCATGGGGGGGGGCATGGGGGGGTATTGGGGGGGGGGGGGCATGGGGGGGGGGGCATGGGGGGGGGGGAGTCTCTGCTGCGTGACCGGCGCCGCCACCCACCGGCCACCCCGGCGGGTGGTGCCCCTGGCACCGCGCCGAGCGGAGGCGCCCGGCGCCCGGCACGGCACCGCCGCTGCGCGCTTCTCGCCGTGCCGTGCGGACGCACAGCCACTTGTGTCAGCTCCCTCGTGATTTATCCTCGTAAAGAACAGCTCTTGTATTTTAAAAAAGTATATATGTGACGTTTGTCTTTGTGTGTCCAACTCGCGGTCAACATGACAAGTGCATTGAGCGGAGTGGTAATGTGCCGTGGTATCGGTCTGATGGCGGGGACAAAGACCAATTTGTAAAAGATTACCGCATTTTTAAATAAAAGTTTTCCGAGTTTTATTCTCACCATGCCCTCAGCGTAGTGTCATGTGACAAGGACATTTCCATTTCGCGCCTCCCTGGGGCAGACAAACATGACCCAGAAGATTACATCATGGATCGACTTCCACAGTCACTTCATGAGCCCTCTGTATCCACACGAGGGGCACACCTTTCACATGCCCTGCAAAAAGGTGTGGGTCACAGCCAAATAAAGTGGAAAACCATCGTGACATAGATGTTTAGTTTGGGCTGAGACTATCAACTGTCTGTTCATTAGAGGCCAGTGTCATTACGAGTGGCTCACACCCGCTTTGATCACGGGCAGTCAAACCCTGGATTTGAGCCAGGGTCTCCACCTGGCCAAGATTCACCCTCGGTACCGTCCGGACAATTGGCACCTTTGTTCAGGTGGCAGCAAGATTTGTACTGAGATATGGCGATGCCGGTAATTTGTGTTGAACCACATTGCACAGGGCACTTAAAAAAAATGTTAACACTTATATGGGACTATCTTTTTTAATGGGAAAAGAACGGATAATACACTGTAACATGATGACAAATGTATGTTAATAGCTCAAAAAATTCAAAGAGTCTCCACTTGTTCGCCATTATTGTCAACACATGCCTGGAATCTTCTCCACGTGGTCTCCAGAGCCCAGAGGAGGTACATTTCTTGTGGTATTGTTGCAAACTCTGAGAAATGTTTACAAAAATTGTAATACTCTGTAGTACACGGGAGCACCGTTTTGATAATAATAATAGACGTTGTGCTGCCTGAGGAATGCGCTGGGGCTTGCGGTCCACGGTGGCGAAGGTGATGTGAACCCAGGGTCTCGGCGGTGCCGGCTCCATCAGTGTCCCCGATGCCCCGAGCGTGACTGGTGAGTGCGTGAATGACGGGCGTTTGAAAAGCACTCGCCCCCCCCCCCCCCCCCCCCCCCGTGAGCCGAGCCAGGGTCGCAAAGTTGGGGTCTTTAATGTGTTTGTATGTACGTATATATACGTGTGCTTATCCGTGTGCCTGTGTTAATGTATATGGGCATGTGTGTATGTGTGTGGGGAGCGGTAGAATAGCGGTTAGCGCGCTGCACTACCAACCTGGCGACCCGAGTTCGATTGCCGCTCGCGGCCAACACCGGTGACGATTATCTGAGCAGGTCATGGGCCTCCCCTAGGTCGACTCAGCCTCAAAATGAGTACCTGGTGCAGTGTGTAAACATTGCCACTAGGGAGACAAAGGCGGCCGGGCGTGGTGTTGGCCACCCACCCCTCGTGTGCCGTGACAGTCTTCATAGGTGCTCGCTGACAGCACTTGCCCCAACAAAATATTAGGGCTATATGGGGGATCTTTGCCTTTTTGTGCGTGGACTAATAGTTACAGCACTGTGCTACAAATCTGGCACGCATTTGCACGTGTGTGGTTTGCACGTGCGCTCGTACGTGCCCGTGAGTACGCGTGCATTAGTGTACGTGTGTTAGTGTTAGAGTAGAACACTGATAGATGTGGAAATTGGGGGGAGGGGAGAGGAGTTTAAGAAGCCATTGTTGTGACCTTCGGAAACGCGTGGCATAAGCCAGACTTGACATCCGGAGGGCGAGTTAGAGGCCAGGCAGAGAAAGGTCACGTCGCGTCGATAATACAGCTCGCAGACAGGATCAGAACATATTAACATCTCTCGCGTCTCACCGGCCTAGCGCTGCCATTTTTCGATTCTGCTTTTCAGTTTTTTTTACTTTATTTTTTTGGAAGCTTCGCTCCTTAATGCCGAATGGCACCTTCTTTTTGAAAGGGGGAGTAAAAAAAGATAAAAATCGAAGCTGCCAGGTGGGAGATCTTTGTAAGGGCCATGATACGCTGGGGTCACGTTTTGGGTAATCGTTACGAGCAAATGTCAGCGGCAGCGCGTTTACCGTGGCCATGGCAACTTGGTACGGTGCGATGGCTTCGACTGAAGGAAGCTTTTGTTGAGAGCACAAGGAGTTTGTTGAAGAGTGCACTTGATTTGGTGGCTTGCTCGTGGGCTGTGCTGCACGTGGGCTTGCTGCCTGTAACCCTCCAGCGCTGTGGAGGCAGCAGCAGCGAGGGTTGGTGGATCTCCGCACATAGAGGCTGTGAAAATCCCCTTTCCTGTGCGCGCCACGAGAATGCGGTACAGCAATTGTGGACCCCCAGTTGTTCCGTCTGCATGGGATAGAGCGTTTCCCCCTCGCACCCGTGGGCTTTCACCGGGTACTCGGATTTCCTCCCACATGTAAACACTCATGAATTGGCCGATAACACCGCGATAAATAGAGCACCGCGGAGCTTGGAGAGGAGGCTCATTTCCGCCTCCGTCGGCCAACCCTCGCTCGCCTCCACCGGGTAACAGGCCCGTTGCAGTAGCCGCCACTGCCGAGCAAGCGCTTCGTCGCTTCTCGTTGTCAATTTCCAAACGCAATCGAGCGCCGCTCTCGCTCCCCCCTCCTTACATCTTCACGCTGATCCTCGTCCGCCTTCGACCGCCGCCGTGAGTGCGCAACCATCCTGGCTGCGCGTTTCTCCGGTGGTGTCTTTGTCTCCTTCCAGCTGTTGCTTCATTTCCGTTCGGCGAATGCGCGTTGCGTGTTTACTTTCGTTGTGCCGCCGCCTCCCGGCCCCGTGTTTACCCCGGGCCCAGCCGACGCAGTTCGGCTCCCTCGTATTTATTTGTTGAGGACGAGAACAAAAAATCTCCGCCCTGCTGCTGCTGCTGCTACACCGTGGAAAACGAACGAAGAGGTGGTGCCAAAGCCGCTGCCAGGGGAACCCCGTCAAGGGGGGGAAACATTTATTGCAGAATTTTTGCCGAGGGGGTCGTGGCACTCCCCTCATCTGAATCCGTCAAGTTCAACCGCAGCCATTCGTGGTTCTACACGGCAGGAGGGTGGCGGGGGAAGGTGGTGGGGGGGGGGGGCGCTGGGGGTTAGTGATGGGGGCGGGGGGCTGGGGGGGTTGTGGCAACGGATTTCTTGTTAATGAGATGGCACTAAAATGAAAAGCACTGGCACCGAGAACTCATCACAAGTGGCCCAGTGTGCGAACGTCACGAACGAACATGATGCTCGGGCTGCCTAGCAGCAATTAGCAGGCCGGTTTGAGCTCGTAAATTAATTGAAACTCAAGGAGGTGATTGCTTGTTTGTTTTCTGTGGTCACCGAAACAGATTGCTGCCTTAGCGGGTTCCGTGGTGAGCGCGCTCGGAGTGGGGGACATTCCCCTGGCAGGGGAAGGCTAACCCGCGTCTCGTTTCTCGACTGCAGCCAGAAAACTCAATCGTTTCTCTCTAAGGGGTGGTCGGACGGGCTCCGGGGAGCTGGCGATGGCCGTGATTAGAGCCAGCATCGTTGAAATGGCGAGTTTGACTACGGGGTTTCCGGCTGTTCGCGATTAAGGCCGAGCCCTCGAGTGGAGCGATTTTGATGGTCTTGGCCCAAGCGTCATCGGCTTTGCGCTGAACAAAACAAAAACACGTCACAAAATAAAATAGTCTTATTGTCACTGAAGTCTGGCCCCGCTCTGAGAGCTAAGACGCCCATAAATATAGACGAAGCTCCACGCCAATGTCTCCTGTGCCAGCCTCTATTCTTATTTCTGTTCTTTCAGAGCCAACATCAAGATACATTTGGAGCGTCAACGCGGGCCACGTTTACAAGAGTAAGCTTTGAATATGGCTATCTTTCAAAAACATGCCGCGGAGCGAGCAAACAACTTCAATCATGGGAAGTTGCGCTACTGATTAACTCTCGAGACCTGTACGGGGCTTAGGGAGGCATTCGTAAGGCACGCACGAGGGCCAATACACAGCACCACACCTAGACACAAACAAATGCACCTCCACACAGGTACACTCATCCTCATATCCTATCACCTCAGCTACAGCTCCTAATAATATGTGGTGGGGCCTCTTAGAAGTTTGTGTCGATTCAATCGCCGCCGCTGCTACTGCTGCTCTGAATGTGCAGCAGCAGCGGTGGGGACGATGATGGCCACATTCCAGACGGCATGGGGCTGCCACGGAGAAACGACGCCCGGCAGTGGCCATGGTTTTGCTCTTTGTGTAGAGAGGAGGAGGTTCTGAGTTGCGTTGCTGCTGAATTTTTACCGTGAGCAGTAGTGCAGGGCAAGAGGATCGAAGAGAGATTCGGTTGACGACCGAAGGTAGAGGTGCGGTGGTGGCACTGGCCACAGGTGACCTTGAAGCTGACCCTATTGGTGATGGAGGGAAGCCAGTGGGGGAGGGAGGTACAGGAGGCAAGGGAATCTATTATTAATGCCATTTATTGATCCAGAAAAAACCTCGAGTCCTAATTTTCTTTTCACGAGGGTCCTGAATTGAAAACTTTTACCAATTCCACACGAACGAGCGGCTTGTGAGAAGAGATCACAGAAACCAAATGAATCCCACGCCGCATAAATCCATCGCTGTACCGCAATTTCCTGGACAACTGCTGGTGTTCCAGGATGGTCTCCCGTCCAGGCTCAGCTCTGTTTTATTGACGAGTGAAATTATATTAGGACTTGTGCCTCTGCGTGACTGCCAATACAAAAAAAATCCGTTTATAACACTATGTAGCACAAACTTGGATTTAAAGCTTTCGTGACTGCAGGGATTCATATTATTGTTTTATTATTATTATTTTATTATTTCCCGTCTACGTGACTTTACCGAAAGAACCAATAATACTATGTAACACAATTTTTGTTCCTGCGTAGTAAGTGTTATTTCGTAATTGCTTATGCCTAAAAATATATAAAATGGCTATTCCCCACAAACTTTGCTTTTGTGACCAGGACAGTGATATTTTGAAATTTACCTATTTTTAGTGAGAAAACGGGCAAATTTGTGTCCTTTCGTTCACATAAAGTCAGAAAAAAACAACATATGAATCAAAATTAGCATGCATTTATACTAAAGTAATACAAAAATAACTACAAAAGATTTAGAAGTAGTTTTTCGAGATTTACGATTATACTGTAAATCACTTTCACGAATCAGCCCCCAAATGTAGTCTCCCATCATGTTCTCGTCATACTGTCCTTGGTAGTGGCGTTCAAAGTCCAGTATATCCTGGTGGAAGCGCTCGCCTTGCTCCTCCGAGTACGCTCCCATGTTCTCCTTGAATTACTCAAGATGAGCATCAAGGATATGGACCTTGAGGGACATCCTATAGCCCATTGTGCCGTAGTTCTTCACCAGAGTCTCAACCAGCTCCACGTAGTTTTCGGCCTTGTCATTGCCCAGGAAGCCACGAACCACTGCAACAAGGCTGTTCCAAGCCGCTTTCTCCTTACCAGTGAGCTTCTTGGGGAATTCATTGCACTCAAGGATCTTCTTTATCTGTGGTTCGACGAAGACACCGGCTTTGACCTTTGCCTCAGACAGCGAAGGGAAGAAGTCTTGAAGGTACTTGAAGGCTGCCGACACCTTATCTACAGCTCTGACAAATTGTTTCATACGGCCCAATTTGATGTGCGGTGGTGGCATCAGCACCTTCCGGGGGTCCACCAGTGGCTCCCACTTGACATTGTTCCTCCCCACAGAGAACTCGGTCGGCTGTGGCCAGTCCCGCCTATGGTAGTGCGCATTGGTGTCCCTGCTGTCCCAAAGGCAAAGATAGCAGAGAAACTTGGTAAAACCGCCTTGGAGACCCATCAGGTATGCCACCATTTTGAAGTCTCCGATGACCTCCCCGCCGTACTCATCATACTTCAAGGCATCCAGCAAGGTTTTGATGCTGTTGTAATCCTCTTTGAGGTGCACCGAGTGAGCCAGGGGAAGAGACGGGTACTTGTTACTATTATGGAGCAGCACGGCTTTGAGGCTCCTGGATGAGCTGCCAATGAAGAGGCGCCAACCATTCTGGTAACAGGCGATTCCGATTGCCTCGAACAGACTGGTCACATTGTGGCAGAAGCACAGCCCATCTTGACGGGTGAAAAAGCTGCAAAGAGGTTTGTGACGCTACTTCTGGTTTGTGACTTGCACACTTTTATCAAACAAGTTCCACTGGTTTAGCCTAGACGTCAAAAGCTCGGCATTGGACTTGGTGAGACCAAGATCTCTGATCAAGTCGTTGAGGTATTTTTGGTTGGGGAAGTATGGGCTTCTCTCCTCAGCTCCACCTCTGAAATTGTCATCTGGATCTACGACGTCTTCCTCGCTCTCTGACTTGCTGCTCTCTTCTAAAGACGGCTGCTCTCTCTCCGGAGGAGTGGGTGGGTTGCTCATGGCAGTGTGGCACCGGGGAGATGAAGGAAGGTCCGGATACGTGATAGCAGGTGCATTCTTGCCAGTCCGACGTTTGGAAGGGTCCACCATGCAGAAGTAGCAGTTGCTTGAGTGGTCAGTGAGTTCCTGCCAAATTCTTGGCATAGCGAACTTCATGGCTCTCTTTTCCCCTCTCTACCATTTTGCAAAAATAAATTTATTTCACCCATGACTGATGTGTAAGAGCTTCTCGTAATATTTTTCATATGTTATATTTTTTCAATAACATTTAAAATTGTAAAACATTTAAAAACTAAGAACTTTTACAAATTATTTTTTTTACTAATTTTATAACATAAAATTCCGAGCAACAATTGTCCATCTTATTTTAGGGAGTTTTTTTGCATTGCTCGCAGGTGAAATGAGGTGCCCAGGGTTTGTCTTGATCCCCGACAGGCATGCCGAAATATGCCTTGTAGGCCTCACACATCTTAGCAGATGCTTCCACAGAGTATTTTTCGCTCTTGTCTTGATAAATTGGCCGCAGACATAGCAAAATGCGTCTTCCGGATGCTTGCAGCCTCTTGATGCCATCTCTGAAAAATGCATCCACTTAGGCAGTTGGAACTAAAATGAACTGGCGGGCTTGAGGCTCTTGCATTTATACTAATATTTATATTACTGGAAAGTTCTTGAATTTTCTAGACGTTTTCCAAGTTTACTCAGCATTTAATCTATCTGGAATCTTCTGAAAAGTAGGTAAATTTCAAAATTTCACTGTCCTGGTCACAAAAGCTAAATTTGTGGGGAATAATAGCAATTTTCTGTACTTTTGAGGCATAAGCAATTAGGAAATAACACTTATTACCCAGGAACAAAAACATAATTGTTATACAGTGTATTTTTTGGAGATTTTCAACCTCGCCGTTTTTCAGCAAAATCATCTTCAGTAGGTGGGAAGGAATGAAGGAGCCGCCTTGGGTTGTTAAAGACTTCCCGCCCTCTTTCCCCGGAGCCACTGCATTCAGGCACTCTGCTGGTAGAAGAGCCCGGACGATTTCTTAGCCAGACTCTCCTGTCCCAGACGGAGCTTCGGCAGCATTTTCCCGCACTCTTCGCACTTGCGTGGCCTCCCAGTTGAGGGGGGTGTTGTGAGGTGAGGGGCAGGGGGGGTACGCAGAGGAAGGAGCCATTTAGCGCGATTATGATCGCGACGGCGTTGAACATTCTCTCAGCAATTTTCGGGAAATCTGTTTGTGCCGTCGGCGGCTTATTGCAGGCAGCGTGAAAGCAAACGACCACTGGGGTGTGCACGACAGTTTGCTCTTCCCAGCGAACTGTGTCCGTGCCCCGGACTTGTGTGTGCGCGCCGGAGCTGTGCTGGCGAGGTGCTCCATAAATTCCCTGGAACGTTCCGACACCACAAAAGTCGCTTATTTCCTTTAATTTCACATTCGTCATTTTTTCCCCTGACGAACTACGGTGATTAGATGTTGTTAACGCTGCCAATGCTGCGAAGTGGCTCGAGCCACGAGGGGGCTAATTGCCACGGAACATTTCGCTGTCAAACCGGCGTGGGACCTCTCCGATTTCACGCTCTCGTTTGTCGCGAGCGTCGGACGCAGGCCCACCCTTTTTGGAGACCGAGCGTGCGGCTGAACCGTCAGGCCCTCTGTTTGTCTTGGAGACTGCATTTAACACCACGGGGCCTGATTAGAATTAAATTAAACAATTGTTTTCTGGTGATCAGTTTTTAAATTGACATATGAATAGTTACACTGTTAGTAGCTACTGTAGTGGCAGACAAATCCTTCAATAATCACAAGTATTACTTTCATATATATCTAAAAAAAAGCATTAAATTTTTTTTTAATAATCAAATGTTGCTGGCACAGTGCATTGTGGGGAAGGTTTTGTTCTCTGTGAGGATGAACAAGGGGCAACTCAGAATCCGAATCTTTATTTATCCTGGAAGAGACCGATAAGCTATGAAGCTCTTTTTTCACAGATGTTCAGTAGGCGCGGGTCAGCGAGTTACATCAACAGACAATACAACATACGGTATGAGTGCCAGATCGAGAAAAAGTAAGCAAGTTGCTCATAATAAATACAAACTGCATAAGTGCCGAAATCCCTGTCCATTCGTCAACACCAAATGGAAGCTTGGGAAAGGCAGCAAAACAACAACAACAAACCCGGTCCACAGCAAGACAACAGTCCCTCAATTACATTGCACGTGAACACTCAACTGTCGATACACTCCCCCTTGCACAGTGCATCCCTGGGCCCAATCACCAACCGCCATTCTCGCCATGATATCCCAAGCTAAGCAGCGTTCAGCATGGCCACTTGCTTGGGTAGCGGCAGGCTCCTCTGGAATGCCAGGTGTTGCAGGCTAGGGCTACGAAATGACCTGACCAAGAGATGGCAGTACAGAAGGTGGAGTGTTGATATTGATCTAAACTACACTTTTTTTAAATTTTACCAGGTAAGGCCCACTGAGCTTGGTATAGCTCTTTTTCAAAAGCGACCTGGCCACAAATGATAGCTCAGCGAAGTGGCTTATCATCACATGGAAGTCTATAGCAGCCAAATAATCTAAACGCACACGTTTATGAACTTGGAGGGGAAAAAACAGAGGACCCGCGGAAAACGCCACAGTAGTCAGAGTCATTTAGGGATAGAACCCACGACCTCCGGTATACCAGGCGAGGCAGTAAACATCGCGCCCCTGCGGTTCCCCCTCTGATGCGTGGGATGTCTCCGGGCGCTCGTTTGTGGATCTGGCCAAAACACCTCAAGCGCGGGACTCTCCTGAAACGAAAAAAGCCACGTCTTCAAAGTCAGCGAGGCCTTTCCTGGGTGGTCAAGGGTATCATCATTATTATTCTTACACTTACTCGTAGACTTATAAGCTTTAAAAGTTAAAACGTTGAGTCATTTGAAAAAAAGCAACAATAGGCTTTCAGCCACAAATGATTACCGTAGTTCAGTGTACTGAGTGCATACTCTACACACTGTCCTTAATAGAGGTTTTTTTTTGGGTTAGATCGCGTAAATATGAATGTGATGTTAAACCCCACCACCACCTGGCACAGCCAATTAGTAAGGTTTGTCACGTAAACAAAATGATGTGCCAATTAGTTACTCGTTCAGCACACCGGTTGTGTGTTGGAGAGTCAACCCACAGCATTAACAATTCGAGTACCGTGACGTTTCGCAGGTGATTAAAATAACCAGCATCATCAGGCGATAGCCAGAGTTGAGAAGAATTCCTCCTACTGCTCACAGTGATGTCATCACTGTGAGCGAAGACCATAGGGGGGGGGGGGGTCATTGTAGTGTAGTCATATCATGAATATGCCATCCCTATCATTGTTTTTTTTAATTTACAGTTAATCTAAATACATAATGTATGTGTATAATGCATGTACATTATGTTTATCTAAGAGTATGCAGAGAATATGAAGTACCTATTATTGGCTGCTCACAGTCAATCAACATACAGTGGAATACTTATTTTATGGTTAGTTTGTTGAAAATACGAATCTTAGTCTCATAAAGTGCTCATTGAGAACGCCCACAGGTTAGTCTATTACCCCGTGTTAGGGACTGAACTGGGGAAGGAGATATCATTGAACTTATTTTGATATACCTTCAAGTAACCACTTTTATCCACACTAACCCCTACTGCGTTTTCCCACATACCCTGCCACAGACAGAAATTCTCATCACATGAATGTCAAGCTGATCATTTACATTAAAAACCAAGTAAATGCGACAGATTATTTTGGCCTGTAAGGAGCAACCGAAAGCATAAACTCGCTGCACTCGAGAATCCAATTTCATTGCTGGCAGCAGACATCCAGACCCCAGGTTCTCAACAGTGCTGGCTTAGTGTCCATTTGACGTCAGAGTCACCTCCACAAATCATATTGAAAAGACCCAGCACCACGGAGGAACAGCTATAAATCTTGTGTGTTTACTCGCCATCACACCGATGTGCTGAAGTAATAGCTCATTGGCACGTTTTGATCACGTGACGATCCTTACTAATTGGCTGCGTCGGGTGGTGGTGGGTCAACAAAACATTTATACACACTCGATCTAACCTCCCAAAAATCCCTTTATTGTGAACAGCTCGGGATTTCTTTCAGCTGGATCTGTCTAGGCCAGAGACCTGGAAAATATTCCCACGCCCGGCACACCACATCCAGTTACAGACCCCTCGCTACGGCTACGGCTTACTGCAGTCAGGTGCCGCCTACTGCAGCCTACTGCTGGCGAACCCGGAAAAAAATATAACGTGAAAAATCCGTCCCCTCGGCAACGGTGATGGAGCTGTCCCATGGTTATCGACGTGCACATTTAACATCCCCTCCCCCCGTGTGCGTGCCAGACATGCGCTGGCCCCTGCCGTGCGAGATGTGCCCGGTGTGGGTCTTCCTAGACGTGCTCTTCTCCACCGCCTCCATCATGCACCTGTGCGCCATCTCCCTCGACCGCTACATCGCCATCAAGAGGCCCATCCAGCACAGCCGCTTCAACTCGCGCAGCAAGACGCTGCTCAAGATCACCGCCGTGTGGGCCATATCTATCGGTCAGCCGTGCAAAGCTTTGCGGTCACGATTTCCGTTTCGTTTTTATCTTATTTACCGCAATGCTCGGAATGTGTTTTTTTTAAAGTCTCTGCCAAAGAGCCGTGTATATATAAATACAACTGTTTTATATTAAAAGTTAAATTATCAAATGTTGCTGGCACAGGGCGTTGTGGGCAAGGTTTGTTCTTTGTGAGGACAAACAAGGGGCAATTCAGTGTCATAATATTTATTTATCCTGGAATAATCTGATGAGCTATGAAGCTCTTTTTAACAGACGTTACATCAACAAACAATTCGAAAGACGATACGAGTGCAAGATGCGTGTTGAACTTCTTGCCTACGTACGTAGCCCACCGTGCTAATCGGAGGTGCAAGTCGGTACGAGCCTGGTGACTACTTGGGCGGGTGGCCACCGCAGCTCGCTGGGTGTTGGTCGGCGTGGGGCTGCGATATATCCCCAGGAGATGGCGATGTTCAGGGCACCCCCCCCCCCTCGTGATGTGTGGTGGGTCCTCTCGCATGACGCAAAACCACACTCGAATGGTCATGGCCAGAAATCCCAATTCTGAATCCTCGTGAAGGAAGTCTTTTTTTTTAATCTAGATTGAAAACTAATTTCTTTAGAACTCATTTTTGTGTTTAGTTTGTTGTCCTTCCCCCGCATCTTTGATTAGCGCGGTTGGATACATACAATGAGAAAGAAGTGCAACTATGTATATATATATTCAGACACTGGAGTGAGGTTTTTACCTTGATAAATCAAGTGCATTTAAAAATAATCATCTCTTCGCGGTCGGTCTTGAGACTCCGTGAGGATGAGTCGTGCACCTCCGATTAGCACAGTTGGCTACGTATGGTGTGAAAGAAGTTCAACGTACACACGTACGTACTTGTATGCAGTGGCATCACCTCCGGGCCTGCCGCTTAGTCTCTGTGGTTGCTGCACACTGGGTTACAGCAGTCGGTATTTTATTTACCACAAACCACAATTTGTTCCTGGTTTTTGGCACTTTGCAATGCTCCATCTTGTAAGTGCGGCGCTAAGATTCGATTTGAACTTTTTGCCGTATTTTTGTTTATTAACTTCTGTGGGGGGAAAAAAAATAATGGTGCCCTGCATTTCCGTTTCCTCCCGGTGTTTATCCAACGTCTCCCTTGAACGAACCCAGGACTCGTGGTTCACGTCTCGATTGGTACTCACCCAGAGCCGTTAGGCCTCTCGACCTATTACCACTCACCTATCTGCCTGCCTATACAGCTGCACGTACAGTACAGCCCTTTTGCCATTCCACTGCTGGATGGTCCCCCACGCCGTGCGACTCGCGAAGGTTATTCGAACATACTTCCCTGTGCTGGTCACGGTGGGTTGGTGAAGGCGGGGAGCACAAACGTGGGGGCATAGATGTACAGTACAATGACAGATTTCACTTCATTGCCCTCTGCTGCCCACGACGTAGCCCGCAGCCAATGGCAGCGCTGTTTTGTGCACAGTGGCCACCAATCCAAGCACGATACAGGCTCAAACTTGCTTAGCTTCTAACGTTATGATGGGCTTGGTCGCATTCCCGGGTGATGTTATCGTAGGTATGTCTACCTGCCTGCTCGTTTACCTGGCCTGC
Organism: Lethenteron reissneri; assembly: GCF_015708825.2. Taxonomy (NCBI): domain Eukaryota; kingdom Metazoa; phylum Chordata; class Hyperoartia; order Petromyzontiformes; family Petromyzontidae; genus Lethenteron; species Lethenteron reissneri. The sequence goes on along the minus strand of NC_083823.1, from coordinate 436,018 downwards.
CTCTCTGCCGACAAGGCCTCTATCGATTCGTCGAACAAACCGATTCCCGTGTTCACAATACGCGGATCAGTCAACTGGTCAATCCAATCCGTAGACCGTATATACGTCGTAGGTGATAGGCTCACACGACCCCCTGCAGCCACTAAAGGGGACACTGCATTTACCACGATCTTAAAAAAACTACGTACACGCAGGTTCTTCAATTGTGAATTGTGGTACCTGAAATCGCGACGATTCCGCAAGTGGCGAGGCATGCTACCTACAACGCGCCTGGCATGGGTGAGCTCCGTTTCACTCTCCCTATCCCCCGGATCGTGTCGCCGCGTGGCCAGGCATCGCGAGCCCCATCCCGGTGCTGGGCCTGCAGGACCAGCAGCACGTCTTCGTGAACGGCGCGTGCGTCTTGAACATCCAAAACTTCGTCATCTACGGCTCGGTGGTCTCGTTCTTCCTCCCGCTGCTCATCATGGTCGTCATCTACGTGCTCACCATCCGGCTGCTCCGCGGGCAGGTCGGCCTCATGGAGGTCAGCCGGGGCGGCAGCTCGGTATCGGCCGTGACGTCGGCATCGACCAGGAGGGGCAGCGAGCACCAGCGCGTCGTCTTCCGCCACGAGGAGACGCTGGAGCGCCTGCCGACGCTGCTCGACGGCGAGCGGTCGAGCGCGGTCGGCGGCGCCGCGGCCGCCGTCGCCGCCGCCTCGATGGGCACGCTGCGCAGGACGCAGGCGGCGCACAGCCGCTCGGCGCAGGCGCTCGGCAACGAGCGGCGCGCCTCCAAGGTGCTGGGCATCGTCTTCACGCTCTTCCTCGTCATGTGGTGCCCCTTCTTCGTCACCAACGTGACGTCGGCGCTGTGCCCCGAGTCGCTGTGCAGCGTCGAGGCGATGGCCAAGCTCATGGACGTCTTCGTGTGGGTGGGCTACGTGTCGTCGGGGGTCAACCCGCTCGTCTACACGCTCTTCAACCGGACGTACCGCCAGGCGTTCCGCCGCTACGTCGCCTGCGACTTCCGTCGCGCGCGCCACCGCCACCGCGGCTCCTCCAAGGAGCTCGCGCAGGCCACGGTGCCGGGCTCGCACCGGCGGGCGTCGCTCGCGCCCAACGGGCGCCTGCGCTCCGTCGACGGCGCCGCCGTCGTCGGCGCCGGCCACCACCACAATGGCCACCGGCACCGGCGGTTGTCGGAGGCGGCCGCCGCGCAGGCGGAGTGGTGCGGCGTGGCGTCGGCGGACGCGGTGCCGGCGCAGGTCGCCCGGCACGGCTACGAGGGGACCAGCTGCGTGTGACTCGGCGGTTGGTGGCGGCGGCGCCGTGACCGCGTGTGTGCACTTATACGACGACTGGTTTTGCCGTTTGCGACCGATGGGGGAAAAAAGCCACTGCTCTACGGGAAAGGGGACTGCAGCTGCCGAGTTTATGTTTTGCACGCCTTCGATCTGTTTTTGTCTTTCAGGTTCAGTAGAACCTCGTTTTGAGAATTTCAGGGTTCATGAAGGGTGCTTTTCGTGAGGTGTTTGTTACGTTTTACTTCTCGCTCCATTTATTGATGCATTGAATCCATTTGGAACTCTCACGAAGCAGCCTGCAACATGCGTCAGAGAATGGCCGAAGGAAAATAATTTTCACGGAACAATCCTTCCAGGTGGCCTCTTAAGCTGTAAACGGTCGGGAACGCAATTTCCACATTCCTTTCCGCAATGAGATTGTTTGTCGCACGGCAGTCAAAGTGATACCTTTAATTAACAAAGAGCTGAAGTTCAATCGAATCGAGTGCATAATCAATTAGAACGGGGGGTTGTTTGTTCGTGTGGTCATTGGTGACTGCCGGGTTGAGATCATCAACTCATCTTGGGAACCCAGTTGTAGTCATCGGGTGGCTCCTGTGACCCGGATTCAAGCCCAGCATCTCAAATCTTGACTTAAAGCTTTCGTGACTGCAGGAAATCATATTCGTTGGGTCTTTCGGCAAAGTAAAAAATAAGAATTTATTATGTTATGTTATTTTCTTTCAACCCAGCATCTCAGTTTTGCAATTCGAGGTCACGACTCGATTCAAAGGCTTGGCTTCGTTTTGGCATTTTGGCGGAAGTGGAATCTCTTCAGGGGTCACGGGAACTGATGCCACGCGTACGAATGGAGCGTAATCGATTATTAAAGGCACGATCCGATGCGCGTATTGCGAGATAGGTAATTGGGTTTCAAAATCTACGGTCAGTCGAGTCCAGTGGTCACTCACAATCAATCGTTTCAAGCAGCGGTTCTCAGAGTGCGGTCACCGCACCGCCGGCGGTCCACGATGCTCCTCCAGGTGATCCGCGGGGCTGTGATGCAAACACAGCTTCTTAATCTGGACAATAAAGACGACGTTTGGAACTTTTGTTACCGATGTTAATATTATACTTATTTAATAAAAAAATGAAGTCCGGTAAACTACACAGATTAAACTAGCCTCACCATGACATATAAATGCCCCCACTCTAAAAAAACCTTTTGGCTGCATTTAAAAAAATAATGTTTTCATGTTCCGGTAATATGAATCATGTTGTAGTCATGGTATTTAGAGAGAGAGAGAGAGAAGTCAATGCTTTTTGTCACCAGGGGAGTGGGCTGAGTGGTCCGAGGGGACAAACAAGGTTGAGAAACGCTGCATGAGAGAAACATTGGTCTAAAACACTGGGGATCGCTCCTCTAAGAATTTATTATTTTTAAAACATACGCACAATACACAACGTCTTGAGGTGATAACACGTTGGACCAACGGGATTTCTGCGTACGGCCGGTGTGGATGTTGAGCGACAGCTGCAGCGTCACGGCGACGAGGCGGTTGAGGAGTAGCGGAGCGGTGCGTCGCTGCTGCTGCTGCTCCTCCTCCGTGTTTGTGAGCCGGCCATCGAGTCGTTCTCTATGCCCCTGGGTTCTGCTGAGGGTGACCAAGGTCGCCACACACTGCCAGAGAGATTTTCATCTTCCGTCCGTGCTTCGTCATCAATAAGTGTCCGCATCGGCTGCTGCCATGGTTTGCGTGACGATGCGGCTCCGGGGGTTGTTGATCCCGGCGAGCCTCGCGGAAGATCGAAGCTGGCCGGGGTTATCCCACGACGACAAAACGGAACCAATGGCGAAGATGATGAAAACGAGTCGGCGAAAATGAGACGAGAAAAAAATCGATTCGAATCGTGGGTGCCCCCAAATCGTGACGATTCATCGAAATTCCCGGGAGGGGGAGGGATGGTGTATCATCACATGACCCGTTCGTTACCCCTGGTAACCTCATTTTTACCACTCAATGCTCTGTACATAGGTGAACGGGATACGGGTTCTCACACAACTTGTGTGTGAGAATGTATTTAGACAGACAAGGTTCTATTCGACCATAGATCATCTCCTATTCATGACAAAGGTCTTCCAGCCTCAACCGTTACCTGCAAACGTATTATTCCATCCCCTATATTAAATCACTTGTATAGTATTTATTTGTTAACCTGTCGAAAAGAAGAGACGGTTAGGGATCGAATTTCTCCTGATATTGTAGGGGGATGCAAGTTACATTGTTCACAGGTCCTGCCATTATCTCGGTATAATGACGGAAGTTTATCGTATTTACACTAAGACCACAGTGTCATTTCTCCAGGAATAATTTCCTGGGAAGTTGCGGGGGGTGGGGGGGGGGGTCGTTGAAATATTTTCTAGAGCTCAGCCCCGGACAGCTCCCGCTGAAATGAAAACGTTCTTGAAGCAAACAAACGGCACCATCGGTCGGCCCAAACCGCAGCCTGCTGCTCGAGCTGCACCCCATGGGGCTCCACACAAAATTGTGAATCAACTCCCGAGGTGTTTTAACTCCTGCTGGGAGAGAATGAAATGTACCACTTTACAGAGGGCAAATGGGAAACATTGCACCATTGACTTCTGTGTCAGTTCGCCGCGGAAGTAAAATGTGCGCCGTGTTCCCTCGTTCGCCCGACACAGCCAGTTCAGAAAGTTGTCACGTGTTGAACCGACGTGGCCGACTGACGACTCCTCTTTCAGCAGCAGCAGCAACACCCGCCGGTGTCGCGATCGGTGCTGCGAGATCTGACCGTGTCCGTGCAGCGCTCGCCGAGCTGCATTGACTTGCCGAACGAATAGTTTGTTATAAGGTCGCACTGATTACACACAAAGTGCTTGCCACATTGAACCACAGTATCTTGTTGATCTTGTCAAGGAGCATAAACCATCACGTGAACTCCGGTCATCCTCGCAAGCAGCTGGCTTTTGGCTGGTCATCGACCAAGGACGGTCACCGCATCGCACGCTTTCAGATGCGCTTCTGCGGCCATCTGGTACGCTCTTCCATTTGATATTAGGAAGCCACTGGAGCTATGCACTTTTAAATCTAGATTGCTCATTTCTTTAGAACTGCTTTTTGTGTTTAGTTTGTTGTCCTTCCCTTGCACCTCCGATTGGCTATGTATGGTGTGAAAGAAGTTCAACATACGTACACCGGTGGGTTTACAGACTCTCTCTCTGGTAGTTTAAACCGGCATCATCAGGCAGTTGGATTGCTTTCCAACATGATCGCTGGTGCTGCTGAAGCCGGTAATAAATTGCAACGTTTGTTCATCAACTTTATTAATTGCCTGTGTCGGGTGGATGAGTGTGTACGATGCACATTTTACTTTGCGCGATCTTACCCAAAAATAATTTATGAGTCGTAATATTTGTCGCGAAAGCCTACGTGTTAATATGAAGTGGAGAAAAAACGGCAAAAGGAGATTCCCTCCTGCCCATTGCAAGGCTCATTAAAATCAACCACAGCCGAGGTAGCCTTGGTGGCTTGGTGCATACACACTGAGCCAGTACCGTTGAGGGCCTGGGTTCGACTCCAGGGTGTGAAGCTAGCCACCAATGACTGCGCACACAAAAAACCGTCATACTAAATTTGGTGTATCGCTAAAACGCTGGCTTGAACCCAGCTCCGAGAAACACCGACTTTAGAGTTTTTTACTGCCATGCAACAAAAGTTTATCTGGTCGCAGGGTGTGTCGGAACGCGCAGCACCCTTTAGTGCGTGAAGGGAGGTCACTTGCAGGGATCTCAGAAGTAGTTCTGTGATATCCCCATCCACGGGCCGTTTTCCAATGCAGGGGATGACGCACTCCCGCTTCGGGAGAGAGTTCTAAATGGGCACGCCGTCTCACCACCACACGACTCCGACAAGCACAAATAGCAGTGACTTTGTGAAACGGGAAAAAAACTAAAAGTTTACAAAAAATATCAAATGAAAACGCTTTACATGGAACAAGCAGGAATCAGTTGCCAGGCGAAATATCAACCACATCAACCGCCACTGTCAAAAGACCGCTGAGTTGTTAAAGAGCACATCAAAGACGATCGCCGTCACGGCACGCTTCCCGTCATAGCTTGCCTTGCAGAAGTCATAACCGTGGGCGTAGCGGGCCGACACCCATCGATTAATCACCGATTCTTACGCTCGCATTGCACACGTCGATTCGCATGACCCCTGCTGAGCAATAGAGGCTGCTACCATTCACCGTAATATATTGTTACAAAAACAATATACAACACACGAATCTTGAATAGAATGGTAACTCTGAAGCGTCGCGGGGGGAAGAGTCGTTTCAGTCCATGATGTTGTGTTTTCCCGTAACGCAAAACCGCGGAGGTTCTTCGCGGTTGCGCCGCACACAATCTGCGATGCGCTCTCCCGGTTGAGCCGCGCGGAACATCAGCACGACGTCCGACGTTTCCGCTGCCGTCCATTGAATTCAGTTCATTTAAGAAGCTCCCCCTCTGGCGTGTTCACGTGCGGAGCGAAACGTCGGACACGTCGCGCCAACAAAACCACGCCGCGACACGGCCGCGATAAGGGCATCGGAGAGCTTCCATCGACTGTATTTGTCGTTCAGACCCAAAACATCTTCACTGCCACCTCTTTGAAGCCACGGTGTAAAACGAGAATGAAAAACAAATCGGAGCGTTTGCTCCAGTCTGCGTAATTTAAGTGGGTCTTTCCGCGCGACGAGGTCTCGGTGTATGCACAATGTACATATATACATTACAAAGAAGACGTTTATATTTCCAAGCACTTGTGTATATACCCGGTGCTCTCTACGTACAGTATTTAAAATAAATATATGAAATTATAAAAGGCAGAGTACAATGCGAATGTAATGAATTGCCATTTTTGTTGTTGTTGAGGAAGCCGTTTCATGTTGTCAATGAGACTAATAAATTAGGCGGTGTACCTACAGCGGTGTCCTCTGGCCTCCTCTGCTTCAAACGTCATCGACGCCGTTCGTTACTGCGGGGGGCAACGGCGAGGGGTTGGTGGGTCGCCGCATGGATTTTGTGAAATCCCCTTGCCATGGGTATCGAGGAGGTGCTGCCGTACCCAGGATGCGAAACAGCGACATTGTTTGTTGGCCTTCCTCCGCACCTCCGATTAGCACGGTTGGCTTCGTACGCTGCGAAATAAGTTCAACATACATACCTCTGAACACTAATTGGCTTATAACACCTTCATATATAAAAGCACCGCAGAATTTGGGCAATTGTCGGTGCCTGTTGATCATTAACGCTGCCTTCCCGCTCGTCTGTGGTTCTTGCTCGTGCGTGTCTCTGAGTCGCCCTCTCCAGTAGAGCGAGCGCATAGCGTGTGGCGGTGGGGCACCGTTACAAGTCTAAATCATCATAATCATCATTGCTTACAACCGATCCCGATTATTTATCTACGATTCCGGCCAATTGCCAACCATGAGCGATCATTGGCCGTGTAGAATTTTCTCCGGGTCCTCCGGATTTTCTCTCCACATTTAGAAACATCCTCTTGGGGTATTTGGCTGCTATACATTTCCACGTGATGCTAAGCCACTTCGTTGACCTATCAAATTTGTGGCCAGGTCGCTTCTGAAAAAAAGAGCTACAAAGCTCAAGTGGGCCTTACCTGGTGAAATAAAAAAAAAACGTTTATAGAAAGAGAGCACGTGGGCGTCAACCCACGCTTGCGAGTACACATTGTACAGTCGAAACCAAAACAAATTCTGGCTCCCTTACTCGGCTGGCATGCCAACGTGTTAACTATCTTTTTTAGCAAAACTGTAAACAGCAATAAATTCACGGAGCGAGCTGGTCGCTCGTGGCCAAGAGGCAAATGCACCAGAGCGGGCAGGCTTGGATCCCCCGCCTGCACTGCCCCCTGCTGGCAATCCCGCCTGACTGCAAGAGGTCACTGCCAAAAGCAGCGGCTATAGTCGCGCAGCCATCAATGGGGCCCGTTGAGAATTGAGGTTCCTCCAGGCGTCGCCGCGACCTATCGCCCCGAGACAGCCTCCTCCTGCTGCTGCTGGATAGACGCGGTCCGCGCTATCGAGAGCGACGACGATCCACGATCAGCACCAGGTCCAGCCTGGGGTGTCCCCCACGCCGTCCGGCTTCGTTCCGGATCTATTTTCGACGCTCGACCACTGGGCAAAACTCACTGCAAAAACACCACGTGAACAAAAACGGCCCTCTGTGCGACAGTCACATTTTTATTGTTTTCACAGCAATTTATTTTTGACGATTAATACGGGAACATGTTTAAACCCAGTTGCACAAACGGTGTTTTGTGTCGCAAAAAATGCAACGGTAAAAACCGCAGGATTTACTTTTACTTTTGAAAGCATCTTGTATGTATGGTGAACTTTCACACCGTACATAGCCAAGCGTGATGATCTTGACATGCAGTCACATATTAGCCGCCGTATGAATGCAGAATACGAGCTGCATTGCATTGTAAAAGCAGGTCGCAGGTTATTACAGCTTTAGGCCAGGTCACAGGCATCAATCGGTATGTGTGCTGAATTTATTGCGCACACTACGTAGCCAAACGCGCTAATTGGAGAGGCAATGGCCCCCCAAAGTTGGCACCAAAAGCCATTAAACCGAAATAACGAGGGAGCCACAACACTCTTCACATGGGCTTGCGAGAAAACCATTAATGGGAGAACTCTGTTGCCACCGAGTGTTATACTCACAAATTAAAACTCCTCATGGTCAAATTGAAAACATCTGCGAGATACCCATGAGCGTGGCCGCCCATTTTTCATTCCGCCTCTTTTAACCTGTGCTCAGCAAACTTGGTAAACAACGGCAGCAAAGGTAGGAGATCGGCCTCCAGCCGACCCTGCCGCCTCTATATTTGCAAGTATTGGCAGTACACCGGTGCAGGATAACACGATCCTCATAAAACAGTCTGACGACGTCACTGTTGCCCCTTCAGTGAGCTGCAGATTTCCCATCAGAAAGTTGCCTTAGATTCAGCAGCTACTTTCCCATTCAAACGTGACGAGCGTCAATATTTTGATGCCACGTCCGCCAAGAAATTATTCCGGAAATGAATCGAGGAACCATCCGACCAAGTCTCGGGCACGAGGAGTCAAATCTTTGCCATTTTGAACATAGGAGCCAATCGCCATCAGGCTGGGTGCTGCTATACGGCAAAGCTTTGTGTGCAGCCGCTCACAAAACTCGTTTTCCGATTGCTTCGACGTCACGAGAACTGATTTTGCCGCAACACCACCCCGCAATATTTTCTGTCCGGGGCTGCGAATCGTGAGAAAGTAAATAATTGTTGTAAAAAAAAAGTGCTTTTTTTGTTATACTGCGCACCGGTGTACCGCCAATACGTTCATTTGGAGTTGGCGTGTCTCTCTCCCCATGGTGGTCACGTGTATTTGGCTGCTATACATTTCTGTGTGATAAGCCGCTTCATTGAGCTGTAATGTGTGGCCAGGTCGCCTCTGAAAAAAAGAGCTAAATAGCTCAGCGGGCCTTACCTGGTGAAATAAAAATAGTTGAGTTGAGTTAAAGTGGCGGCATTCTGATTCAATTTTCTGTCTCCATTACCGCAGCATGCTCTGCTCCACGAATTTACCAACTTTCCAAACGAATAAATTAATTGGATCGTTTAAATTGATAATTTATCCCACAACAAATTGCGAGCTGAGACAGCGGAACAGAGTTAAGAACACTCCTGAAAATGCGGCTCTAAACTTGCTGAAGCCTCAATTAAGTAGAGACACTTAAGAGGTGGCCACGTGACTCGAGGCTTTATAGCACTGAGGCCAGCGATGCTGATATCCTGCGTTCTAAATCTGGGTTTTAGACGCCCACTAAAAAGTGTGGAGCGAGCTGCCAGCCCCAGTTTGGTCAGAAATGACGATTTAAAAAAACCCATCTTGCTATATTCGTTTTTTACTTTTTGCTATAGTCTGGCTCCGTGAATTAAACGGATATCGGTTTGATTCCCATACCACAAACATTTATGTGTTGCAGGGTGTGTGTGTGAAAGTAGTTATCCTCAAGTTTATGGTATTAGGTCACATGCAGCCATCGAAGAAGCAGTTCTGTGATATATATCCTTCCACGGGCCGTTTTCCAACACTCGGGGTGACGCGCTGCTCTGGAAGAGTCCTAAAGTGGACGCGTCATCACACATCATGATGGCGATAGCGCAAACTAAATAAAAAGACAAAATAAACTTGAAACAAATATAATTTAAAACTTTTTTTTATAGGATAACAGCACTTATTTGCAAGGTGATCACTTAAGGGGCGGTCTTGGTGAAACCAGTCGGCAGCAAAGTGTACTGCTTAATTGCCAAGTTAAGAAGCATTGATCCGTCAATTTTATTTTATTCTCACGGTCACCGTAAACGCATCGCATCATGCGTGTGAGTACCAGTTATTGGTGTTCGTAAACCCCGTGCATGACCACAACGGCAAAATAAAACAGATGGATCGCACCGTGACCCCTGCATTGGAACTACTCATCGAATCGCGAGCACGCGCCTGCTGTGTCACGCAAACAAAAACTTCTCAAACAACGAAGTGAATTAGGGGGCCGACTTTTAAACTCACGGCGAATAAGGAACGCCGAATTGGAGTCGCGCGAAGACTTTGGCCAACGGGCATCGCTTCGTCCGTCCGAGCCATCGCTCTCCCGTAACACAGCCGCATGACCTCCGACCCGACGGTCGCGACAAGAGTGGGCGGGGGGCGCCGCGCGCTCACGCCGGGAGGTCCTCGCTCGGCGGCAGCGACCGCAGCTTCGTGTAGATGCTGAACTGCTTCGAGCCCAGGTAGGCGCCGAACGCGGCCTGCGCCATCATGAAGGGCGTCAGGCGCTGCATCACCGGCTTCGACAGCTTCAACATGTGGCGCAGCGCCTCTCCCGGCGTCGGCGCATCCCACGGGCGGTACCTGCGGGACGGGGGGGGGGGGGGGGGTCGAACATCGACATTTTGTGATCGTTTTTTTCTTTTAAATAAGCGTCGCCTCCCTTCAACCACATCTAAGGGGTTATGCGTTCATCATAAATGTTGACTGTGCTTGGCCCTGATCGATCACGGTTATGGTTGAAGTGAACGTTAAGTAAAAGTTGGAGTGAATGTTAACGGCCAGGGCTAACATCGGTGGCAGGTTAATACCCGGACTGGTCCTGGCTCCCCCACCTTCACCAAACAACAATGAATGGAGTGATTAAGTATTGTAAAAAAAAAGAACCATGAATGAAAGATGAGGAGTCCATCATCCATCAGTGGATTGATTAATTTCTCTAAGTACCAACGCAAAACTTCGACACTTTACATTCTCCAACAGAGGGAAGGACGATATGACAGAAAACTAAAAGTAAACTATTTTGTATTTTACCAAATAAAGCCCACTGAGCTGTACAGCTCTCTTTCAGAAGCGACCTGGCCACAAATGATAGCTCAACGAAGTGGCTTGTTGTGTGGAAATTCTAAATGAGGAGGGAAAAACCGGAGGACATTGAGAAAAATCCACGCGACCACAGGGAGAGAGACATGCAAACTCCAAATATACAGCAGGCACAAGGGTGGGGATTGAGCTCGCAACCTCCTGCATTCCAGGCGAGGCAGTTAACATCTTGCCACTGCGGTGATAGGGTAGGATACCTCTTAAAGCAGGCGCATTGCAGTCATATAAAGCAGCATTTTTGGAACCGTGGGTCTCGTTATCATTACAGGAAGGGGTCGTGACTCAAGAGTAATAACAACACAAGTTAGAAAAAAAAATCATGCATATGCATGAAATATATACGACGCTGACCAAACCGTGGATTCGAACCCATCATCTCAAAAGTACCGGTTCACTGCTCTGGCCACTGAGCCACGTGGCCACCTCCAGTTGGAAGTATTTCTGTAACTCAGGGGTGGGAAACCTTTTTCCTGACTCAAGTCTAAATCGGACTTTCAAAACCCTTTAGCAGGCCACAGATTAACACACACCTCAGTGACGTCTTCCAACTGCAAGAGGCCATTGCAGAGAGAGAAGTGAATGAGCAGCTAATTTGCTCGCGGTGACGGATAAATATCGCCTTGAAGGCCATTGTGAAGTGTACGTATGTTGATCTTCTTCCGCACCGTACGTAGCCAACCGTGCTAATCGGAGGTGAGGCTGGCAAGCGGTAGGCCTCGTTGTGGCCACGGGCCGTGTGAAGTCAAGTCACCCTTCCGCCGCTCTAAGTCGTGAGCGGTGCCGTGTCCGGGCAACGCACCTGGCTATGAGCATGCCGTTGAGCAGCAGTGCCATAGCAAAAGGGTGGACGCCGGATCCGATGGCCCCGATGAGCGTGCCACGTGTGGTAGCGCAGAGCTCACAGTTCAGGCGGCCTGCACACGTGTGTGCAGAGATGTACGCGCACGCACGATCATACACGGGGTACGTTAACCGCGTCGCAAGTCGCCGTTATGGCACCGTGCTTAAATTCAAATGATACCATACCTATACTCCTTGGTGCTTTCGGTAAAGTCACGTAGGTGTAAAATAAAATGAATCACGACGTTTTGGACGCAACACAAGCGCCCGTCATCAGGTGGTTACGTGACTTTACCGAAAGAACCAAAGAGTATGGATTCCTGCAGTTGCGAAAGCTTCAAATCAAGATTGATACCCCAAACCTGTTAACCCCTTGTCAGTGCCTACCTTATTACAGACCAATTCAGACTTTATTGGTCACCCCGTATCCTTATAAATCTCAACCTTCATCCTACAAAGTCTCGTATTGAAACGGCTTTACACAGTATGGACCTGAATACTAAATTTCTCTAGACAAGAATACGGGCAAACCGTATGGGTTGACAGCCATGATATACGTCCACTCGGTGGAACGGTTCAAAATTATGGCTCATTGGTTTCAAAAAGTGATGGAATCCACGACGGAATCCAGTTCAATTTTAACAATCCTTGAACCGACCGGCACGTGCAAACACGTTCAAACCGTACGGCCCACTCCGTTGTCATTGTCCGGTGGTAGCCATCATTTAGGATGGCGCCGGGGCCTACCGCTTGTTGCCCCGCGTCACGGTTCAGATCCAGCGGCCGCCCTAATTAGTACCGCGGTAGTGTGCATTAACCGTAAAAAATACGCACCACCTGTTTTCACAGCGGATGCTAAAGATCCCGTGACATCGTTCGGGAAGGGGACACCATTAATCAACGACTCGAATGAAATCTACAAAACAATCAATGGCCCCTACTGCGAAAACTTGGCAGGAGCCTCATGAAATAGCGCCATGAGACGCAGCGAGGCTTTCCCCGAGTAAACAAGCAGAATAAAACAATGGTGGTAGGCCTTATCCGTCACTCACCAAAAAGAAATCACTGCGTCGGAAATATTGTGGCCATTTGTTTGTGTATTATTACGAGGGTTGGTGCCACCACAGCGTGATGTATGTATGCTGAACCTCTTTTGCACCATATGTAGCCAACCATGCTAATCAAAGGTGATGGCTTCCCATGCTGGGCTTGCAATCCAGTGGTCGCCAGTTCGATTCCATCAACCAGATTGGGCAGGTGACATAATGGGAAAGTATCTTAAATCCCCCCCCCCCCCACCACTTCCTCTGTCCTCCTAGCAGTGTACATGGGTACACCACAGTGAGTGGATCGGCAGTCATGTGTGGTAGGGTAAAGTGTGGGTACTCCCACCTCATGAAAGATATGGAAGAGTAGGCCAAATACCCTCCACTCATGGGGCTCTCTAGAGCTCTAGTGGAGGCCTTTGCGTCAGCAGTGCCGTGATCAAGAACTTGCAGGGCTACACCGATTTTACCTGTCTGCGCACGCGTGAATGAGGGAGTTGAGAGGGACGGAGGTGGGGACCGACGGCCGTCTGCTGCCGTACTACGCACGCACGACCAATGGAGAGGGCAGGGCGGGAGGTGCGCGGGCGGGGGGCTACATTGGCCACTGAACGGCACGGAGGAGAGTTCATCCGTGCCAGCTTGCGTACAGACGAGGTTTTCTCCTATAATTCATAAAATACCGCAGTACGCCTACTGGGACCTTGCCGCGGCACGCCGGTCAGCGAAGCACTTCCATCGTGCACCATGGCCTTTCGTGGTGACAAGAGGCAGCGGCGTAGGCCATGGAATACGAACGGGACCTTAGAGCGCTCCTTCTTTCCGCTAGCTCGTAGGAGGGCCATGGGCAAAGCCCAGCACCTGCCTAGTCCCCTGTAAGGTTCACGGCGAAGGCATCAATAGCGCTGGTTGATGACTTCGGTGGATGAACCCAATAGGTCCGCTCAAGGGATGGCCTCTCATCTCACCAGCGCACAGCAAAAATGTTAGCTGTTTGCCGCAGTCGTCATCGTTCGAGATGGACAGAAGAAGAAGTGGTGGCAAGGTCAGCGTGCAGGGCCATGCGTGATTCGGGGCGGAAGGTGATATGGTGGTGCGGTACGGTGGTGCGGTGGTGCGGTGCTCACCGCCCAACAATGACTCGGTCAGGACGACCTGGTGGATCATGGTGACGGTGAGGAAGGGGATGAACGCGCTGGGGAGGGCAGAGGCCAGGGCAGCTTCACGCACTTGCATCAGCGTGCGGAGCATCGAGTTGGACACCAACCCCCCCAGTGCCGCCCCGACCCCCATCAGAGGGGCCGCGTTGTTGAAAATCTTTCTGCGCACACACGAGGAGCACAAAGACATGCTCTGAATGCGAGAAGAAAAAAAATATATACACCGAATAGAAATGTCAATTTGTGATGCCCCGGCGCCACAGATCTATTGCTCGCTCTTGGAGTGAGACGATCGGGAAGGCAGCAGCAGCCACGCGGTGAGCAGCCAACAACAATTGCCCAAGCTCTGCGGTCCTCAATATACGAAGGTGTTTTCGGACACTTAACTAGGTCCTTTACATGTGGGAGGAAACCGGAGCTCCCGAGGGTGAAACGTTCTATTCCGTACAGAAGGAAAGGGTGGAGTTCACATGTTTCCTATTCCGTCTTCTACTGGTGAGCCAGGGTACGGGAAGGGAGATTCGCAACATTTGTGCAATCCACCAAACCCACGCTCCCTCCACAATGCTTGCTTTGAATTTGAATTGCTCATAACAGAAAGTCAAATTGTCGATGATCAGCAGTGGCTTGGATAAAAATATTGATAACTCTAAACATATTTAAATTACGGTATCAAAAATATGTATTGTTGACATACGTATAAATGGGGGTTAAAGCTTATAATGTGATCTGTTTTTATTGCTTATTAAATTAGTCTGTCACATGCAATGAGTGAAGTGGCAGCTCATATTATGAGCAAGCGCGTTGAAGGTTTTCCACATGATAATCCGCTCCATTGAACTATTATTTGTGAGATCCAGGTCGCTTCTGAAGAAGCGCACTATAGCTCAGCGGGGCCTTACCTGGTGAAATAAAACATAGTTTAGTTTGAGGTATGAATCAGTGGGAATAGTATGGTTCATTCACAACCTTGACAATCAGCAAACGGAAATAAACCACAAGCAGACGATGTATAGTTAAGTGTAATTTTGCCGGGGTATTTCTGGGGCAGCTCGAAACACGTCTCCCCGGGGCCATTACCTGTCAGAGGAAGACAGCTTTTCTATCTGATCGAGCAATCTCGCCCGAAGTTCCCTGCCCATCACAGGGCTGATGCGGGGCTGCTCCAGATCATTCTCCAGCTCATTGTCCCAGCCCATGTCGTCCTTCAGCTCCTCCCTCGTCGCTGTGAAGGAGGAGGAAGCGACAGGTCGGGTGATGCGTCTCACTCAGCTCTAGGATCTAAGGTTGGCAAAAAAAAATTACATTCCTCACACACCACCCACCAAGCACCATTTCCAATCTTACCCATGTTCTACGTTCCAATGCAAAATTAAGGTGCGAGTTACACGCTGCACGCGCCTGATGCTTGGTAATCATGTTTCCAAGTGACAGAATCACGGGGCTTATTCGGCAGAAGAGATCTTGCGCTGCGTGTATTTGGGTTCACCACACGACAGCGTGCCGACTCCAGTGGAGAGATTGTGTGCACGCACGTGAGCGCACGTGTCCCACCCGACTCAAAATAAGAATCATCGTGTGATATTTGTGTATGAAGCACTTGTGTGTACCCGCGTGGCGTACGTAGCAACGACTCAAACATGATAATCAATACGTAATTCAAAGAAGAAAAATAATTGATTTTTGCCACCCGAATCACGAAATAATTATTCAGATCGTTACACAGCGGAAGTCGCAACCAGTCACGTGGTGACTAGCGTAGTCAGCCTGGTGGTCACGTGGTAACTACACCAGTCACGGGGTAACTAGTGTAGGTAGGCTAACTACACTCGCTAGCCTGGTGGTCATCACCATAGGTTGTTATTCTGTTCAGGGGGAAGTTATCCCCGTGTTGGAACTGAATAAATGTGTTGCCTCTCAAGTCTACGTCTGTGACTCAGTTGAACCCGTTACATTTGTATCATTGATATATGTTGGACTTCTTTCGCACCGTACGTAGCCAGCCGTGCTCATTGCAGGTGCTGGGGGGGGGGGGCAACGAACGACGGGGTAACTATCCGAGGCGTAGTTACCGCACTGCATTCAGTTGCTGGGCCACAGCCGCACGACTCAAGACTTTTGTCACGAACTTTGCACTCACTCGGGAGATGTTGGTGCAGTGCGGCCTGTTGGTTACCTCGGGTACAACAGCCTCACGCGAGGTACAATTTAACAGCTGGATCTCGTCGCTCAGGTGGGGTGACTGACTTAAAATATATAAAATATATATATACGAATGCTCGGAGAGAGAGAACGCAGCCTCACCGCGTCACACGCGCGGAGCCGCAGTCACACGCGCGGAGCCGCAGTCACACGCGCGGAGCCGCAGTCACACGCGCGGAGCCGCAGTCACACACGTGGAGCCGGGCACACGGGCGCCGCCATGGTGACCTACGGAAGCTGACGAGGAACATGAAGGTCCCTCCCGGGCGAAATCATTTCGGAATCTGAGCAGGGGGGAAGTGTTGGTGTTGAGTTGGGTCAGGCGGTGCGCGGCAAGGGGAGGGTTGAGTGGCGAGGGTGTTTCTTCAATGGTACAGTCCACAAAGACGCCTTTATTTTATTTTTTATTATTTTAAATTTCTATTTTGTTTTCTATTTACGTCACTTTACCGAAATAACCAAGAATATGAATAGAAACTAAAACACTTTTAATTTATTTTACCAGGTAAATAGCAATTTTTTTCAGAAGCGTTCCTGCCACAAATGATACCTCAACAAAGTGGTTTATCACGTGCAAATTTATAGCAGCCAAATTCTCCAAACGCACGTTTATAAATGTGGAGGTGAAAACCCGGACGACCCGGAGACAAATCCACGCGACCATTGGGAGAGACACCGCAAACTCTACATATACAGCAGCAGCAGCAGGCGTCAGGACCTCCTGTATACCAGGCGAGGGAGTTCACATCTCGCCACCGTGGCGCCTTTTGCACTGATTAGGCCAGCGGAAGTACCGTTCACGGTTCTCACTCGCGGCCACCCTGGTTAATACCGCGCGCGTGCACTGACCATGAACACGACACGGATGTGACAGATCCCATGACGTTATTTGAAAACGAGTAGGCAGTTGCGTGCCAGAGTCACCGACTAAACCTAAATTTGAAAAATTAACACCGGAAATGTACGAAATTTGGGTGGTTCAAAGCACAACACCGCCGCCTTCTGCAAAACTGCAGCGGACAATGTGAAATATAGCGCCCTCGTGATATACAGTACATACGTTGGAGAATAGCGCGAATAGTTGTAATACATTATTGATATTATTTGATTTGAGTATCGGTGCTCTATCCACTGCTGCATGAAGGCCTCCCAACTACACCGTCGCCATCCCTCGCGGTCTCGCTGTGCCACAATCCGTCTCAATCCGGCACGCGTGGTCGTGACGCGTGCCGCAAGATCCAGCCGCGTCCGTCCAGTGCTCGCCGAGCTGCATTGGCTTCCGGTTACAGAACGGATATGTAAAGGAGAGCCGACACAAGATTGCAGGGGTTTCGTCTTTTAATCCTTGTCTCCCATCCACACCTGTCCCCAGCCGTCCCAATCTCGTTCCCGCCAAAGGCCCCCTCTTCCCGCCCGTTCTCCCCTTATATCTCCTCGATCACCCCTCCCACTAACCCTCCTATTGGTGGGAATCCTTCCTCTGACACCCCTACAGATACATTATAACATGATCAGGTCGCGATCATTACACACGAAGTTCTTGCCACAAATGAACCACAATACCTAAAGCAGTGCGCGAACTCCGGTCAACCTCACAGCAGTGGCTTTTGACTGGCCATCGAACAATGATGGTCACCACATCGCGCGCTTTCAGATGCGCTTCTGTGACCGTCTGGAACGCTCTTCCTTCCGATATTAGGAAGCCACTGGAGCTATGAACTTTTAAATCATCGAGAGCAGCGGTCCCCAACCTTTTTTTTTGGCACCAGGGACCGGTTTCGTGGAAGACAATTTTTTCACGGACCGGGGAGGGGGGAGGTTCATCATTGGGTCTTTCCCCCTTTTCAAAGAAGCTCTCCGGCGACGTTTGTTTTTTACTCATTTTGGCTACTAGGGGTTAGCAGCTTGTGTTTGTGTGTTACTCATTGTGGCTACTAGGGGTTAGAGCTTGTGTTTGTGTGTTACTCATTGTGGCTACTCGGGGTTAGAGCTTGTGGACTACCAACACTGTGACTGAGACGAGTGCGCAGTGCGGGGAAGAGGCGCGGATGGAAGTGGTCAATAATAAAACAACGGTGCGGGCCACGCGCGGACTCACCGCTCTCGCCTCCTGCTGCTGTGCGGCCCGGTTCCTAACAGGCCACGGACCGTAACGCGGCTGTAACCGGTCCGCGGCCCGGGGGTTGGGGACCCCTGATCGAGATTTCTAATTTCTTTAGAACTGTTTTTTGTGTTTAGTTTGTTGTCCTTCCCCCGCACCTCCGATGAGCACGGTTGGCTGCGTAAGGTGTGAAAGAAGTTCAACATACACACGAGCACATAAAATCGCTCCATCTCCACGCTGGACGGTCCCGGAAAACAATGTTGAACTCCTGGGTGAACTTGTCCCACAGGGCACCGCGGTGGCTAGGATATGTTAACTACCTCACCTCGTTTGCAGGAGGTCCTGGGTTCGATCCTGACCCTGACACCTGCTGTATATTTGGAGTTTGCGTGTTCTCCCCGTGGTCGCATGGATTTTTCTCCGGGACCTCCGGTTTTCCCTCCACATTTGAGAATCAACGTTTAGAGTGTTTGGCTACGGCTATAAATGTCTACGCGATAAGCCACTTCGTTAAGCTATAGTCTGTGGCCAGGTGGCTTCTGAAAAAGAGCCTTACCTGCTAAAATTAAAACAGTTTATAGTAAAATATAAAAAATTGTAAATAAAAAATAGTTAATACTTGTGTGAAACCAATCTAAATTCCAGGCCAAAATTACTGGGAGCCCAAGTTTGAAGTTTATTGTTTTGGAATTGTATGTAGTCTTTAGAACAACTTGAAGATGTTTCTGCTAAATTTCTGCTTTTTATCCCTTCTAGAACATGATATAGAACGCATATCGGCAATCGTATGTATGTATGTATGTGTTAGATGCGTACAAAACAACCGCGTAACAATGATAATTATGTACACATATTGGCATATTTTTAGGAAGGAAACATTACTTACTTACTTACACTTTTCCAAAACCGATGCCATTTGCAGCAATCATTCTTTCCAGCACGGTGCACTGAAGCCTCCATAGTGCCCACATGTGGCTGGAGTTTGTTCGCTGCTCCATCATAGTTTTGTCAGAGTATTCGCGAGTTTAAAATTCCGCTTTCTTTATTGCTCTCATCACCGGCGTGTGCTGAAACGTTATTTTTTGTTCGCGTGCGGTACATCTTGAGAACAACCGACGCTTGGAACAAATTCACCGCTGACATTTTTATGCCAACGTCAGGTGGACGCCGATCAACTGTTTATTATTTTGTTCTTTTTTTTGGGACATCACAAACAATGACCCCGTGTGTGGTTAAACATCCTGTAGGTGCAGCTCAGCGCAGTCGATCATTTCCCACCTCTTTTCACGAACATTCGTGTTTACTTGTTGCTGCTTGCCGGCGGCGTTAGACCGGGAGATACGGTGGTGGGGTTTTTTCTCCTTTCCAACAGACTCGAACCGATTGTGTCCACGCTGAGCTCCTCTGCCTTGTGGGTCAAAATGGGTGGGCAACGTCAGCCCTTGAAGAGGGCCAGGACCTGTGAGGTGTAGGTCCCGTCTTTGCATATTTATCGCTCACGTGGAATCATTTCAACTTGTAACGCTGGGCCGCCGCCACTGGTCTTTGCTCGCTCGCGTGGAGATTGGACGACTCGCAGGCGCAAGGATGAACCACAGACGAGTGGGAAAGTCAGGGACAGCCACGCAGTGAGCCGAGACCACAATTTGGAGCACCTGGATGAAACCCACGCGTGCGAGGGGGAAACACTCTATCTCATACAGAAGGGACAGATTATGTCTGTATGTTGAACTTATTTCGCACCGTACATGGCCAACCGTGCTCATCGGCAGGTTCGGGGGAAGGACAACAAACCAAACACGAACAGGATTTCGAAAGACATTATTTTCCAATTTATGTGTAAAAGTGCATCGGCTCCATTAACTTCCAAATGCTATTCGTCCACCCTTGCTGTACTCCCTTCTGCTGGCAAGCCAGGATGTAGCACCTTGGACGCCCACAGGAAGTGAGTTTTCCAACATTTCTGCGGCGATCCACCAACCCTCGCTGCTGCTGCCTCCACAGCGCTGGATTACAGAAGGCCACGTGCAGCATAGCCACCGCCACCACCGCCACCACCACCGCCACTGCCACCCAGCGAGAATAGATAGCATGGGCGGCATGGCTGCGCTGCGGGCACGTGTTTGTAGGCATGCGGCGATGATTTATACGAGACCCATGTGGTTGGCAGTTGTCCCAGACATGGTTCACAGACTTAGGAACTCGGAATAGATTTTTACATAAACACTGGAGGTCTTAGGCGCTGTTTGTTAATGACAACTATGGAAGCGTATTTATGCACTCAGAGAGCCGTTAATGTACAACAATTTGAAGGTAATAGTTTAATTTGACATGATGTCATCCATCGATGTAAACTCTTACTGATATAGTAGGGCTGGAGAGCTGAATGATGTCAAGTCTAACGATGCATTAGGAGAGCTAACAAGCTGAACTTTTCTCAGAATATGGCCAAGTATATTCTTAGAACTTTCCAGATCGAATGAGATCGGCTGTGTTCCAGGTGACATGGTCATAGAAACGAAATTGAGCCTGGATTGTTGTTTGGGTGTTTGACCACTGTGCATAACAGGTGGTATCAGCTGTGGGGCTCACTTCCGGTCAGCAGAGTGCAGTGCAGCAAAATCCATTGTTGTACTTTACTTCTATGCCCTTAGGTACGCAGGGGCGTGGTGAAATCTGGATAAATTATCCCCACGATCGATATGGCACAGGTTAGGCCCTCATCCGGCATCGGACCAATCAGGAGGGCTGTACGTCCGCATGCAGATGTAGCGGACACGCTCCTCACCAACGCGCGCAGACAGGTCACGGTTACACTTCTTTTATTCGACACCCAGTTCCCTCCTTCATCCACAGCTCTCTTCTCCCTTCACTCCTACCGACGTCCCTTCATGTCCCCACGGCGCCCTCTCGCATTCCCTCCCCTGATCCCCGTCTGTTCATCACTAGCTACCAATCCTCTGTCTCCATACATCGGGGTTGTGGTTCCTGTTCAACTCGCTGCGTGTAGGGCAGGGGTCGGCAACCAAAATAACAAGAAGAGCCATTTCTTTCCAATTCGGTACAAAATTCAGTATTTCAAGAGCCGCAATGCATCTGAGTACATACTGTACATACGTACATATCGTCAAGAAGCAGCCCGTAAAGAGCCGCATGCGGCTCCGGAGCCGTAGGTTGCCGACCCCTGGTGTAGTGGGTAGGCAATGCCGAGGTCATACCCCTGTCAACCCCTTATCAGTGCCCCGACTTGATTACAGACCAATTCAGACCTTATCGGTCACCCCGTGCCCTTATAAATCTCAACGTTCATCCTACAAAGTCCCATCACAAGGGGGAAACACAAACACATAGACACATAATAAAATATATATATTGCTCGTAATGAAACGGCAGTACGCCGTATGGACCTGAAAACTACATTTCCCTGTTACAGGAATACGGAGTAAACCGTATGGGTTGCCAGGTATGCGAAGTAGTGGGGACCGTTATGGAGGATTGCCATGTACGTGCCTTATGTTGAACTTCTTTCGCACCGTACGCAGCCAACCGTGCTAATCTGAGGTGTTTCGCTTCAGTGGATGTACAGCATGCATGGGGTTTCCTTAGGACACGTGGGTTTTTTTTCTCTCCGGGTGCTCCTATTTCCTCCGACGTGTAAACAATTCATGAACTGGTTATTCGCATCTTAATATATAAAGGACGGCAGAGCGTAGGCAATTGTTGGTGGCGCCGGCTCACCGCGTGGCTGCTGCCTTTCTCGCTCGCTCGTCCTTGGTGCATCTTCCTCACGCCTCTTTGAGTCAAGCAACAATAATCGAACTGAAACCTAAATGACCACATTTCTGCTTCCCAAAAATTGCAGCCAAGAGTGAGGAGGTCTACTCATTACATAGGTCGGGCCTGTTAACGTTACACGTTACTTTGGTTCGTTCTATACACTTACTGTTCTGCCTAACTGCAGATGTGGGGCGTATGTACACAGGAATTTCCTGTTTTTGATGCTAAGTTTGGTCATGTGACCAGGAAGTTGCCATTTAAGATTCCCGCTCAACCACGTGGGCGTCGGCCATTACACACATAATTCAAGATGGCGGCACACATCGCGTCCCAGTGAAGCCAGCTGTAATTGTCCATTGTGGGACTTTAAGAAGCATTGTCTGTAAGTTCGTTTATGTTCTTATAATACTGGGAATGCTGTTATAATGTTAAAATGACCGTTATAATGCTGTAAATGCCTTTATAATGCTGTCACATTGTTATGATAAATACGAGACCTAGTTAACAACGAAGCCTGCAACTTTCCTTATTGTGAATGTTCCTTGTAATCGAATAAGTTGAGTCAAACTTGTACCCAAGTAACTTTATTGCGATCTGGAGAGCAAGGATGACGAAATGTCTCATTCATAGTGCAGTGTTATGTGTAGTACTGTACATCAGGGGTGCAGTGTGATGATAACACGGTGTGCCTTTATGTAACACAGTAGCTTATGCTCTTGTATAGCTATTCAGTGGTAATGTAGGTGCCTGGTCTATCCAGGATCTATTGTTGAGAAACATGTTATCTAAGACAATGTTATGATGCTGTGGTGTTCATTCATTGTGGTGGTGTTTCCGGGTATTAACAGATGCTGTATCTGTGCTGTTTTCTTACCAGTTTTACCTCGTTAAAAGCAATAAATGACGTTTGGAGTCGGATGTTCACCGTGGCTCTGAGGGTTTATTGGACGCGAGGTTAACTACTCAGCTAGCGGTGCAACGCAGCGCACAGCGAGGCAGAGACACTTATAGATATATGACCGCGTTCCTCAGTGAAGAAAGCAAATCAACTCCCTCAGAGTGTGACGCTAAATCTCATAGAAAGCGGGAACAGCACACCACCTGATACTATACAGAACAGGCAAGGCCGTAATTATAATATAAATTGGAGGGGACACACCCCCCCCCCCAATATTCAAATATGCTCAAAATGTTTCCCCTAATATAGTGCTATAAAAATAATTGCAATGCTATGTAAATAAAAACAATTTGATAAACCTTGTCCATAATATCTGGACTTGTCTTCATATAAATCAATGCATAGATTTATGTTTATATGATTGTGGTTATGGTTCTTTATTAATCCCTCATCTCTGCCATTACATATGTAGGGGTTATTACGGGAGAAACGGCGGACAACAAACACAGGGCTGTCGGCACTCACATACACGGGGGGTCACACCGACGTCCGCATCAGTTATTGCCCACACCCCCAGCCCTCGGAGGCGATCCCTATAAAAGGTGGAACCCAAAGAGCTCGAGGCAGTTCGACACGAAGCTGACCAGTGAAGATCCAAGACTCGGAGATTAGGCCCTGGGACTCCCCGGTCTCGCCGTCCTTATAAGGGCCGAGCCGGGTAAGCCAGTGGCGCGGCCCAAGAGCTTCCAGACCGCTGCCCTTATCAGGGCAAGGCTGGTTAGCTGGTGCCGAGATCTGTGCTTGCCAGGGCCAGATCAGTCAGCCTCCTGTAGCCCAGTAGAGGAGGACTGGGGGACAGGACAGAGGGCTTAGTACTAGGGTGGGTTTCCCATAGTACGGGTGAAGGGGCCGATACCCCTTCAACTATTGTATCTGTCCCGGAGTTAATAAACAGTGTGTCTCAACTTCCTCATCGTCTCCTCATCAACTTACTACATCTGGTGTTGGAAGTGGTCCAAGCATGGATACGAGACGGAAGACTCGTGCCCAAGACCCAGGAGAGGATGACGACGAGGGAGGGGCAGTGCAAGACATCGCCGCCGACGTACCTGCACAACTGCTGCCGGCTCCGACATCGGCGGGGTCGTCGGAGAGGGCCGGGACGTCGACTAACGAGTTGGCGTTGGCTCACTCGCGGCTGGCGGAGCTCTTGTATGCAGCGGCCGCTATGCTGGAACAAATAACTCGCCTGGGGCCGGGAGGAGCGACGCGGCGGGAAGATGGACAACGCCCGCCAGAAACTCCCGCCTTTACAACAGCGGGGCGACTCGAAAATCCCGCCACGAAGACAGTAGGGGCGGAGGGAGGAGTCCCAGCTCGTCACGCGGGAGACGGTGCCCAGCCAGCAGCCGCCACGTCATCGGCGGAGGCGGGTCGCGGTGGCGGCCTATCAGGGGTTGAAACGTCACCACCAGCTGACGCCAGCACCGACCATACAGTACGGGGACGCGCTACGGATGCTGCAAGAGACGCTGCAAGAGGATCGGAGACGGAGCCGACATTCCAGCAACGCCTGCCGGCCCTGCAGGTATTTGTTGCAAGCGACGGCGATTGGGGGGGGTTCCAGCGCCGGTTCTTGGCCCACCAAGAGATGGCAGGCTGGTCGGACAACGAGGCGCTGTGTGCTCTCCCGGCGTTATTGGACGGCGACGCCCTGGGCACCCTCACTGCTGCACCCAAGTCGGCACGCTCCACCATTCAGTCGGCGCTGCAGCTGCTGGCCACCGTTTATGGGCCGCCCTCCGATTGTCGCCAGCTCTTCTATGAACGGCAGAAGGGTGATAAGGAATCGCCACTCGCTTATCGCACGGCCCTGCTGTCATTGGCGAAAGACGCTTTCCCGCGTATGGATGAAGAGGGGATCGATGCGATGGTGGCCGAGAAAATTTTGCTGCTGGCTGACGATCTGGACTTCACCATCTTAGCGCAGGACGATGCGGATATGTCATCACTGCGGGCTGCAAGGCACATTCACGCCAATCTCATCTCCCAGCGGAGGAAGGCGAACAAAGCTGCTGCACGACACACCGTGGCGGCAACCTCTTCTGGAATGGAGGGAGCCTTCGCTGCGGATCGTTCTGCAGGATGGCGATCTGCCGAGCGACCGGCTCGGGACGTTCCAAGCCACCGAGACCAGCCCAAGTCCTCTGGAACGCTCGTCGTCTGCTATAATTGTGGCCTCCGGGGCCACGTGGCGTCCGGATGCCGGGCTCCTCGACAGCGCGGTGCGAGACCTGGAGCTGCGGACGGCCCTCCTCACAAGCCTTCGCAACATCCTCGGGCAAGTCATGGCACCCCACATGTTCGGCCTGCACACACACCCACTTTCCTATCACATGGTCCGATACACAATTCTCGGGGGTTGGGTGCTGGTGCGTCGGGTCGCGGCATGTCGGGGAGGGCGCTCCAACCGGGCCAATGGTCCGAGTTGGCTCACCGAGTTGTGGCTGCATCAGCGGGGTCGTCCGTTGTCGCGGGGCATATTGACGGGGTGGAGGTACGGCTATTGGTCGATACGGGAGCTTCGGCAACTATCATTTCAGATTTGATTTATAATATCCTGCCCGTTCAGAGTCGCCCGTTGCTCCCTGTCGATATACCGTTTTACGCTGCGAATGGGGGCTCGTTGGGTATTATCGGTCAAATTCGAGCGCAAATTTCGATAGGGGACATTAAACTATCTGGCCCGGTGTTCGTCTCCTCCTCGCTGGCTATTCCGTGCCTGTTGGGGACAGACTTTTTGGCCAAATTGCCCATCAAAATTCTGATTGACCAGCAATGCATCGAGCTTCCATCGGGCCGACGTATGACGTTCCTACCTGCCACCCCTGCCTTGCGTGTTGCCTGTGCTACGGTACAGGCGCTTGTTGCTCGGACGGTGCGTGTACCCCCGGGGGCACAGATGTTGGTACCCCTGCGCTTGCGTCGACCGTTCGATAAAGGAGTCTCTGACCGGGGCGTTATTTTGGGACCATCTAGAGCCGGGGTGAGTGGGCCAGATCTGGTGACGGCCCAGACTATTGTTAAAGGGGATGGGGACCCGTTTATCGCGGTCCTCAATGTCGGGACACGGACGGCAGTGGTTTCGCAAGGTACCGTATTCGCACATGCGGTTCCGGTACCTGCGGAAACGCCGATCATTGGCCAGGTGGCCACCGATTCTCAAACGCGATTAGCCTCAGACGCTGACGAGGTTTGGCTGGATGCGTTGTGTGCTGAGTCACCTGACCTGTCTGACGCACAACGTGCTAGATTACGCACCTTATTGCGAGAATTTTCCGACGTCTTCAGTAAACACAAATACGATATCGGATGTACCAAATTGCTACGCCACCATATTGACACCGGTGACAACGCTCCTATCCGCCAAAATCCTTTTCGGTTAAGTCCCGCCGAAAAGGATCATGTCAAATCGGCTGTAGATGACATGTTGAAATCGGACATCATTTTTCCCTCGACCAGCCCTTGGGGTGCACCCATAGTGTTGGTCAAAAAGCACGACGGGTCCCTAAGGTTCTGCGTTGATTTCCGGCGATTAAATAAGATCTCGGTGGCCGATGCTTATCCGCTTCCTCGAATGGACGAATCGCTGGATGCCCTCGCGGGATCGCGATTCTTTTCCACTTTGGATTTGCTCTCAGGATTTTGGCAACTTCCCTTGGACGACGAATTTAGGCCCTAAACAGCTTTCCGAACGCCGCACGGCCTCTTCCAATTCAATCGCTTACCCATGGGATTACACTCTGCTCCCGCGACGTTCCAGCGCCTGATGGAATTGGTCCTCGCTGGCTTGCAATGGGAGGTGTGTTTGATTTACCTGGATGACGTTATCGTATTCAGTAAGACGTTCGAGGAACACCTTGATAGGCTTCGGGCCGTCTTTCTCAAAATGCGCGCTGCTAATTTGAAATTCAAGCCACAAAAGTGCCATTTGCTGCGCGAATCTGTTAAATATTTGGGTCACATCGTCGGCCGGTCAGGTATCTCAACCGATCCCGCCAAAACGCGTTGTGTCAGCTCCTGGCCTATTCCCACCTCGGTGGGGGAGGTTAGAAGCTTCATCGGCTTTGCTTCATATTACCGCCGGTTTGTTGCAGACTTTGCTTCCATCGCTAAGCCACTACATGCCTTGACGTCAAAAGGGGTCAAATTTCATTGGGGGCCGGTGGAGAACGCCGCTTTTGTCTCTCTTCGGGATGCCCTGGTGGGGGCCCCGCCGTTAAGCTACCCCGATTTTTCCATGCCGTTCGTGCTCGACACGGACACAAGCAATACCGGGATTGGAGGCGTGCTGTCACAAATTGTGGGTGGCGTGGAGCGCGTTGTGGCTTATGGTAGTAGAGTACTGTCCCCGGCCGAGCAGCGGTACTGCGTCACCCGCCGCGAACTGTTGGCTATCGTGTTCTTTATCCAACAGTACCGGCCATATCTGTACGGCCGGCATTTCACCGTCCGTACAGATCATGCAGCGTTGCAGTATGCCCTACGAATTAACCAGCCATCGGGGCAGTTGTCCCGATGGCTCGAGATCATGCAGGATTTCGATTTTGAGACAACTTACCGGAAGGGGATTCGCCACACCAACGCCGATGCCCTATCACGCCTGCCGATCGCCCCGGATTGCACTTGTTTCTTGGGTTCGGGCCGTTGCAAATCGGCAAGTGACGGCCGGGATCGGGTTCTTGCGGCCGCAGTTGATACTCCTTCGGACGCTGGTCCTATTTCGGAGGGTGGGAGTGATTCCCTACTTGGCTTGTCAAGTACTGAGTGGGGTCGCCTCCAAATGGAGGATGCGACCCTCCTGGCGCTACGACGTCGCACGGAAGGATCAGGTCAAGGGAAGTCGGGCGTTGACTCATGGGGGTGGTGCCAGGGCTTACTCATGCATTGGGATGGGACGATCCGCCGTCACAGGCTGGTGGTGCCTTCCACGTTGAGGGGTAGGGCTGTATGGGCTGCTCATGAACGGCTCCTGCACCTGGGTACCCTCAAAACACTTGCCATGCTCCAGCTTAATTACTTTTGGCCGGGCATGGCAAGAGACGTGGACGATCTGCTGCGGTCCTGTACCCAGTGTGCACAACGGAAGCCGCCGGCGAAGGGAGCCAGTCCACCGCTCCAGTCCATTTCGGTCACCCGGGTTAACGAGCTGGTCGCCCTTGATATTTTGGGACCGTTTCCTTCCACGCCGAGGGGTAATAAGTACCTGCTGGTTGGCGTGGAATATTTCACGCGATGGCCTATGGCTTGGCCCCTCGCCAACCAGTCCGCAGCGGCCGTTGCGGAGGCTTTTGTTCAGGGCTACGTCTTCGACAAAGGCGCTCCGGAACGGTTGTTGACCGATCAGGGAAAGAATTTCACTAGTACCCTTTTACACGAGGTATGTGGCCTTCTGGGTACAAAGAAAGTTCGTACCTCACCTTACCATCCACAAACGGATGGGATGGTGGAACGCTTGCATAGGACTCTTACGTCCATGCTATCCCACCAGGTATCTGAGTCCCAAAACGATTGGGATCTACGGATCGGGGGAGTCCTGGCGGCATACAGGATGGCTCCTCACGCGGCGACCGGGTTCTCGCCATTTTTTTTGATGTATGGTCGCGAG
Source organism: Lethenteron reissneri (assembly GCF_015708825.2). Classification (NCBI taxonomy): domain Eukaryota; kingdom Metazoa; phylum Chordata; class Hyperoartia; order Petromyzontiformes; family Petromyzontidae; genus Lethenteron; species Lethenteron reissneri. Next base: position 407,558 of record NC_083823.1, on the reverse strand, counting down.
GTTGACCCGCCTGTCGCGACTCAGCTGACGATTGCCGCGCCTCATGCTAAGTCGAAAATCGCCGACCATGTTAAATTTAACATCCTTCGCTTGGCGGAGGCACGGCAGGCGGCCATGCAAAACTCTGACTCTCGCCAGAAACAAAACGAGAGATTGCGGTCGCGCCGGACTCACACGCACGAATGGCACCCGGGCGACCGAGCATGGTTGCACTGCCCTCAGGTGCCATTGGCCACCTCGGCTAAGTTGTTGCGACCATGGAGGGGCCCCGTTGAAATTGTGCAGGTTGTGCGGCCTCAATGTGTGCGCATTAAGTGGGGGAAGCGTCGGTGGTTTGTGCACCCTTCACGGTTAAAGCCATTTTTTGCTCCGCACGCTTCCTCCCACGTAAATGGCCGAACATGTGGGGAGTCCTCTGACTCCGGGGGGGCGGGATCGATGCCAGCCTCTGATCCACTAATGACTGTCCCGTCTTCAGGAGCCCCAGGACTGAAGCCCTCTGGGCTGCCAGCCTCCCCCGTGGGGGGCGGCGCTGGCACGTCCGGGAAACCGGACGACCAGGCACCTGCTGATGCGACACCTGCCACTGACTCTACCAAGCCGGCCCCTTGTGACGGGCCCGCTGCACGGACTCGCGCCAAAACGCGCCGGTTGTTATGATTAGCTTTCCGCGCGTGTTCCGTTGCTGCGGAACCCGCTCATTGTATATATGTTTTTTTAATGGTTGTATGTGTGTGTAATAACGATGACCACGCTATCTGCTTGTTGCTTGCTGTCCATGTAAGTGTGTGCGTGTGTTGGGAATGGACGGAGAGTCTGCTGTGGTTGCTGAGTTTCAAAGGGAGTGTGTGCGCTGCTGCGTGGAGTTGTTATCTTGATGGTAAAGTTAATTATTAACGTGGGAGCGTCGGGTATCCTGTGCTGTACCATCTCGTGGGTCACCGTGCGCGATGGGCTTAATTGAAAAAAAAAAACATTTTTGGGCTGTATTATGCTGCGAGGTGCTGTGTGCGATGCGGTCGTTGCATGAGAGGGAATAACTGTGTTGTGGTTGAAAAGTTACGACGGGATTGATGGTGTGTTGGTCGCCTGCAGATTTGCTTGCTATTGTGCTTCAATGTACGCGTGTGATCGCGATATGCTGATTGCATGTGCTGTTATACCGTTCTGTATATGTGTTGCGGTTCCGGGTGGGGGGTTTTTTTTTTTAGGGAACCATCGGTTGATGTTACGCTTGTTCTTGTTATTGTTACTGTTACGAGGCACACGTGTATTGACGGTGTTAATCTTTATTCTTGGGGGTTGAGGGATTGTTGCAGCCGGGACGGCTGCGAGCTGTACAGGGGGGGGGTGATGTAGGGGTTATTACGGGAGAAACGGCGGACAACAAACACAGGGCTGTCGGCACTCACATACACGGGGGGTCACACCGACGTCCGCATCAGTTATTGCCCACGCCCCCAGCCCTCGGAGGCGATCCCTATAAAAGGTGGAACCCAAAGAGCTCGAGGCAGTTCGACACGAAGCTGACCAGTGAAGATCCAAGACTCGGAGATTAGGCCCTGGGACTCCCCGGTCTCGCCGTCCTTATAAGGGCCGAGCCGGGTAAGCCAGTGGCGCGGCCCAAGAGCTTCCAGACCGCTGCCCTTATCAGGGCAAGGCTGGTTAGCTGGTGCCGAGATCTGTGCTTGCCAGGGCCAGATCAGTCAGCCTCCCGTAGCCCAGTAGAGGAGGACTGGGGGACAGGACAGAGGGCTTAGTACTAGGGTGGGTTTCCCATAGTACGGGTGAAGGGGCCGATACCCCTTCAACTATTGTATCTGTCCCGGAGTTAATAAACAGTGTGTCTCAACTTCCTCATCGTCTCCTCATCAACTTACTACACATACAATGAAACAAGAAATGGTACAAAAGTGAAAACAGAGCAATGTAATACAATACACTATTAGACATTGTAAAAAATAAATAAAAAGTCCATCCCATGTGTTAGTGACTTTTTTATATTTTAGGCAAGAAATGAGTTTTCAAATTTAGATATTTTTCTGGGTTGGGACCCCCAGACACCCTGGAAGATTTGGTCCCCCCCAATGTTGATTCCATGGCTACGGCCCTGAGAACAGGTATATATGTATATGAATGTTCATTATGCGTGTGTGGACTCATGCCCATTACCGTTTATCCGAAGTCTCCATTAGCACGTATACACACTCCTCACGCACATGCTGCACTTATAATACATTAGCGTAGTTAAATTTCGATTTAAAGCTTTCGTGACTGCAGGGAATCATCTTCTTGTTTCTTTCGGTAAAGTCACGTAGAAGGGAAGTAATAAAATAATAAAAATAAAACATAATAAAACAATTCTCACGACGTTTCGGCTACAACGCAAGCAGCCGTCTTCAGGTGAAGAATGAGACACTACCAAACTAGGAGCTTATATATAAGCTGCATTGGGGGTTGAAGAGCGCCTTAACAAAAAGAATGTGCATGTGAAGAGGGATTTAGCATATTCATGGAAAATGCGTAGGCGTTGGGCGGGGGGGTGTCAAAGTCATATTATGCCCATGCATTATGCAGGATCAGCAGCAACCAAGGGGGGTGCAGGGATTAGCAGTAACAAAGGAAAGGAATGTTAATGATATGTAGCTGCAGTTACTCAACAACACGTAGAAAACTAAAGTATAAACTACATAAAAAACTAAAGTATAAACTGCATCGCACCATCAGTATACTTACTATACTCTATAATAAGCTGAGTTACTAACAGCAAGTAATACATTACAATTTTACCTCGTAAAAATTCTATAATATGCTTCCATCTAAACCTTATTCTCTTACATCACACGAGCATATACCGTACTATATACTGCCATAGATAAACCCAACATTAAATTATTAACTGTATTGCTGTAAACCAACCTATATCTTATACATTTAGAGATATAGGTTGGTTTACAGCAATACAGTTAATAATTTAATGTTGGGTTTATCTATGGCAGTATATAGTACGGTATATGCTCGTGTGATGTAAGAGAATAAGGTTTAGATGGAAGCATATTATAGAATTTTTACGAGGTAAAATTGTAATGTATTACTTGCTGTTAGTAACTCAGCTTATTATAGAGTATAGTAAGTATACTGATGGTGCGATGCAGTTTATACTTTAGTTTTTTATGTAGTTTATACTTTAGTTTTCTACGTGTTGTTGAGTAACTGCAGCTACATATCATTAACATTCCTTTCCTTTGTTACTGCTAATCCCTGCACCCCCCTTGGTTGCTGCTGATCCTGCATAATGCATGGGCATAATATGACTTTGACACCCCCCCGCCCAACGCCTACGCATTTTCCATGAATATGCTAAATCCCTCTTCACATGCACATTCTTTTTGTTAAGGCGCTCTTCAACCCCCAATGCAGCTTATATATAAGCTCCTAGTTTGGTAGTGTCTCATTCTTCACCTGAAGACGGCTGCTTGCGTTGTAGCCGAAACGTCGTGAGAATTGTTTTATTATGTTTTATTTTTATTATTTTATTACTTCCCTTCTACGTGACTTTACCGAAAGAAACAAGAAGATTAGCGTAGTTGTCATTCCTCACCACGCGAAGCCAAACATTGATGAAAAGGAATTGGCCACACATCTCAGTGTATCGGTAACCCACCCGATCAACGCGCATCGAAACACAGCGGAGGCTCTCCTCTAAGAGGCGCCATTATTGAAATAAGAATCGTTCCATGCAGATTCATTTGCGTGGGTGATAAACATGCGATGACTCGCAAGTTTGTTATTGTTTTTCGTAGGATTTCACAAATCCACGAGAAAGTCAGACGGTTCCCAGGCGATCGGCTTCACACACCCGTGCTGAAGCTCGCACACTCCAGGCACTGGCCCTTACTCTTCAAGGCGCCAATGACAAAGATCCCCCGTGTAGCCTTGACACACTGTTGGGGCGAGTGCTGCTTGCGAGCACCTATAAAGGCTGACACCGCACACGAGCGGGTGGGGTAGCCAGCACCGCTCTGGCTACCTTTTGTCGCTTGAGTGACGATGCTTACTACATTTGAGGCCGAGGGGAGGCACAGAATCGGTCCAGCTAATCGTCATCGGTGTTGGCCGTGAGCAGGACTCGAACCCGGGTTACCGGGTACTGTAGCGCAGCACGCTAACTGCTACACCACCGCTCCCCAGAAGGCACCAGCAGCACCTTCGCCTCGAGCCATTCATCCTTCACACTGAGCCGTGAAGGATGAGCCCGGGGCACGGTGGGGGAGAAGATTTTCCACTGCCGGATGACCCTGCCAAGCCTGACGCTAAATGATGCGAGATCCACGTGGCCTTGGTGAATTGTTAACTCCTGTCCACCGATGCTGTGCGCCACCGCGCCCGGTTCAAACTGCTACGAATCACAGAGAGGGTAACGTGGGGGTTAGAGGGGACAACTGCTCTCCCAACTCATGGACAGAGGGGTGGAGAAATGATCCCTGGCCACTCAATTAAAACATTAAAACATTCTTCAGGCCACTCGCTCCCTCCAACTTCCAAATCATTCCTGAGCGCAGCTCCCCCGCCACCGCCCCCCCCCCCCACGCTGCCCTTCCCGAATGATTCCCTCGGCTCTCGCGGGACGCGCTTTAAATGTCGCAGCACGCGAGAAGATTGTTACCGCAAAGGAGGCGGCAAAAGGGCAGAGGCTTGATTTGACACGCCGCTTGGCAGCAGAAGGGGACATTCCAGGGGGCTTTTTAGTCGCCACTGACGTGGGGGGGGGGGGGGGGACAAACGCCGACAGGTACGAGGCATGTTTTGATCACAGCGAGCAGCTCGCCGAGTGACGTGGGGGTTGTCTCTGGCGCGAAATGAATCTCGGCGTCGCTACTGTGGAGGGCACGCGGGGATGTTGGGACGAACGGACGGAGATGGGGGCGGCGCTACGGGTTTTTGAAGGACGGTAAAATTGTGTACCTGTGAACTTGTTTTGTTGCTGTTATGCATTTTTGTGGGCTGAAGTCGCGTTGCTGTGAGCCTGTGGGTCTTAGTGCAAGTCCGCCAGGTCTCTGTGTTAGTCTGTGTGTCTCTCTGTGAGCCGATAGGCCTCTATTATAGTCTCTGGGTCTATGTGTGGGTCTGTGGGTCTCAGTGTGAGTCTGTGGGTCTCTGTGTGAGTCTGTGGGCCTTTGTGTGAGTGTGTGTGTCTCTGTGCTAGTCTGTGGGTCTATGTGTGGGTCTGTGGGTCTCGGTGTGAGTCTGTGGGTCTCTATGTGAGTCTGTGGATCTTTGTGTGAGTCTGTGGGTCTCTGTGTGAATATGTGGGCCTTTGTGTGAGTGTGTGGGTCTCTGTGCTAGTCTGTGGGTCTATGTGTGGATCTGTGGGTCTCTGTGTGAATCTGTGGGTCTTTGTGTGAGTCTGTGGATCTCTGTGTGAGTCTGTGGGTCTCTGTGTGAGTCTAAACACCTTCCTGGTGAAGAGCGACTGCTTCTCATCTTGACAATATTGGGCGCAGACTGCCGAGGTGACCCGTTGTTAGCTTTTTTTTCGTCGAGATCGGAATCTGACCTCCAAAATTCCAGTTATTACGGGAACCGACAATTTGAGCTAAATGTGTCTGTAAGCCATAGCCAATTCCAGTGCATGCAGTGTATCATGATACCGGCACGTCCGATTAGCGCGGTTGGCTACGTGCGGTGCGAAAGAAGTTCAACATACAAGACACACACACACCTGGCCACAAAACGACACTTGGCTCGCTCGGCTAATTGGCGCAGCATTGGGCGGGACCATCGCTTCGCTCTGCAAATTCCGCTGGCTTTTTTAACGCCCTCGCCAATTCCATCACTATCCCTCAAAACTCTCCCTAATCTCTCTCTAATCCCTCTTCCTCCACATTCTCAGGCCCATCCCCCACCTTCACTCCCGCATCGAACCCCCCCCCCCCTCCTTCGCCATCTCTCCTGGGGGGCCACCAATATATCTTTGAGTTTACATTTTGTTCCCCAAATGTTTACATTGTAAATTCAAGAGCAATGTTTTTGCATCAGCGACAGAATTGTTCCCAAGTTATTTTCCTTGACGCCTTTAGAAGTGCGGGCTTCAATCCAAGAGGCCATAAAAGGTCGTTGATAAACGTCGACCCAAAGCCTCTGAACAAGCAGACAAGCATGGGTGTGACTCCTGACTCATTCATTCCTTGAGTGGCAGGGCATTTAGATTCTTAACATATTTATTAACATATTAATCCTTCCGAATGTGCTATTTTGTTCTTCGTTCACATCACAACCAAAATGCTGTGTGGCGCATAGGGAGGTCTCAATGAGTAATCGCAGACTAAAGGTAAAACACAAAATCTAAATAATAATAACGTTACCTCCATGCCAAGCTGTAAACACTTCATGGTATTTGGATAAAAAAAAATTCTCCCCGCGGCAAAAAGCACGGTGTCATCGTCGTGTCCCGGCAACCTGCGTGCGACTCCGCCAGCACAAGCCGCTGCTTGCCCGTCGCTCGTCAGCTCAGTCGCGTGACAGGAGGCAGGGAACGATCCCCCACCGCCATCATCGCCACCGCCACCACCACCATCACTGCCGCCGCCACCACCACCTCCGCCACCACCGCCACCACCACCACCGCCACCACCGCCGCCATCATCACCACCACCGCCACCACCACCACCACTACCACCACCGCCACCACCGCCGCCACCACCTCCACCGCCACCACCGCCACCACCGCCACCACCACCGCCACCACCGCCACCACCTCCACCACCACCGCCCCCACTGCCACCACCACCACCACCACCGCCGCCACCACAGTCACCACCACCGCCCCCACCGCCACCACCGCCACCACCGCCGCTATCACCACCACCGCCACCACCGCCACCACCGCCACCACCGCCGCCGCCTGGCTCGTGCAAAACAAAGCGCAGCTCCCCGTGCAAAGATAGCTCGCTGCAGCCCGGCGTGCACGCGTGCGATCTAATATATGCAAATATGCCCGACTGTGAGGGCGGGCACAAGCCGGCGTGAGTAGGTTAAACGTTGAGTTTTATAAGGGCACCACGGGGTGACAAGCCCCTCCCCACCCATCCCCACCCCTCCTATTCCCCACCTAGCCCCACCCTCCCCACCCAGCCTCTCCCCACCCATCCCCACCCCTCCCACCCCCCACCCAGCCCCACCCTCCCCACCCAGCCCCACCCAGAAGTGCAGTACGGAGGCGGATCTTGCTGCGCTGCCCTTTCATGCTCACCACGTTGGTACAGCTGCCGCCCACCGAAGCGTGATCCAAGCCCTCGCCTGCTTGGCTTCTGGCAGCTGACGAGATTGGACGCATTCTCCATGTTTTGACGACCAGAGGCTACACGTCAATCTGAACGATGTGTTATTTGTATTATTAACTGTGGCTATATCAATGGGGGGGGGGGGGGGAGGGATGGTGGCGGTGTTTGTGCGATCAGGGCAGGTACCCAGTAAACATAGAATGTTGAGCCAACGTCTGTTCATGGTTGTCGACCACACGCCAACGGTTGCGCCAACGTTAGCCAACCAGTCGGCGTGTTTACTGCCCGGAGTGAGTTTACTCGCGGCTCTGTGCCATTGCTGGCCGCGTGCAAAAACAAATTATTCGACTTGACCTTCGGCCCGCAGACCGGTGACCCCCAGCGGACGAGACCCTCGTGCGCGCGTCTCCGAAAGACTCGGAAAGTAAAACGGACGACCGGAGTGGCCTTTGCTTTAATTTTTCATGAGCAAAAAGAAAAAAATGCAGCATCGTCCCATCAGTGACCAGAAAACTATCCCTAAACATAGGCCCAGAGTGACTCGTGCAGAATTCATTTCTCTTGAGAATAGCATACAGGTGCTTACCTCGCCTTATGCGGGGATAGATGCGTTCCAAACAAAAAAGGCTTTCCATTTCCACATCATGATAAGTCACTTCGTTGAGCTACCATTTGTGGCCAGGTCGCTTCCGGGGGAAGAGTCTAGTGGCTCAGGTGGGCCTTACTTGGTAAGATCAGTTCAGTTTTATTTGTATATATTTCTTGGGTGATTCATTTGCCTTTCTTGTACTTTGTACTCCTATTGTGTTTTTGTACTGTTTGCTGTTGTAACGTTCTGACCTGCCCCTACTGGGCAACTGTGAAAAACAGCTTTGTAGCTCATCGGATTCCTCCTGCAGTGTGAGCAAATATTCTGATTCTGATCCTGTACAGTCACCCAGCCCACAATGCATCGCACGAGAGCGCTGCCTGCCGAGTTCGCGCTTGTAGTGCAGTAAACCCTCTCCATCCGTGAGTACTAAATGTACACCAATTCCCTATTCGTGACCCGCCAGGCTCCAGTATTCACGAGACCACCGGCACTAGGGAGGTGCGCGCAGAATGTCGTTGCACGTGAAACGGTCTGCGGAGATTCGGAACGCTCCGTCGGCTGCCCGCTGTCTCCTCGGTCTCGTAGTGATCCCGCTCTGAACTCGCTGCTGTGCATTTTTACTTCATACAGAGTGTCTTCTTGGTTCTTTCGGTAAAGTCACGTAGAAGGGAAATAATAAAAATAAAACCTAATAAAATAAAAATTTTCACGACGTTTTGGCCACAACGCAAGCAGCAGTCCTATCTACGTGACTTTACTGAAAGACCCAAGAATATAGTGATGTCATAGTGGAAAAGGTAAATTCACTCTCCGCTGCAAATCCATCAGACCTGGACATTAACTTTTCCAACGAACTTATCCAATTGAAGTCTTTCATGTCTGACTCTGAGGGTGAGAAGTGCCCAACTAAATTGCTTGAGACATTGCAGCCACTTAATCTGCAGTCTGTGTTCCCCATTCTTTCGTGGCACTTCGGATTTGTCTAACTTTGCCAGTGACAAACTGCCAGGGTGAGCGGACATTTTCCCTTTTAGGCGGAATAAAAAATGAGCGGCGGAGTAGCATCTGCCAAACTCGTCTCAGCTCATTGTCACCTATGTCAATAGAGTCAGACCTTGGCAGACACCTAGATTTTGACGATCTAGCGAATGATTTTGCGAGGAGAAAGGCAAAAAAGACACCAATATAGGAAAGCGGGAGGGGGGGGCTCCAAAAGACATGTGCCCAAGGGCCTCACGGGACCATGATCCGGCCCTGCACACAGTACACACAGTACACACAGAGGACACAGTACACGCACAGTACACACAGAGGACACACAGAGGACACAGTACACACACAGTACACACAGAGGACACACAGAGGACACAGTACACACACAGTACACACAGAGGACACAGTTCACACACAGTACACACACAGTACACACAGAGGACACAGTACACACACAATACACAGACAGTACACACACAGTACACACACAGTACACACACAGTACACAGTACACACACAGTACACACAGAGGACACAGTACACACACAATACACAGACAGTACACACAGATGACACAGTACACACACAATACACACATAGTACACACAGAGGACACAGTACACACACAGTACACAGACAGTACACAATGCTGTCGCACGTCCGACCACATAGCCGCATGACGAGTGAATTCAAACCGCCAAGAGCAAATTGTCGGTTCGACTTGGGTTCGTGGCATCAACGCAAAATTGCATAACCCAGAACCCGCATATAAGTAAGGGTAGCCTGCTGAAATATTGCACTCCCACAATACCATGGGATCCATTGGCTTGTGTCATAACGACTTGCATGTTTGTTTATGTGCAGCGGCAGCTACGCGAAGGAGACGTATCGCTTGCCCTTATTTATTGCCCCTGAAGAACTCGGTATTTCCGCAGTGCTGAAACAGCACCTGCAACACTGGCTCGCATGACCTGCATGGTCAGCACATGCAACTCATCCACAGCCGCAGAAAATCCCACAGAGAGGCGATTTTATTAAAACAAATACATATCCTGCCGCTACCAGCCAACCGGAATGTAACATTGAAAACTTAAACACGTTCGCGCATGAGCCCTGCCTGTCCGTCAATCAGAGGGTGCCGTGGTGGCTAGGAGATGTTAACTCCCTCGCCTGGTATACAGGAGGACGTGGGTTAGATCCCGACCTGACGCCTGCTGCTGTGCGTTTGGAGTTTGCGGTGTCTCTCGAACAGTGGTCGCAATGATTTTTGTCCGCGTCCTCCCATTTCCACGATGAGCCACTTCGTTGGGATATCATTTGTGGCCAGGTCGCGTCTGAAAACGAGCTATATAGCTCAGTGGGCATTACCTTGTAAAATAAAAATGGTTTCAATGTCTTTTTTAGTTTATCTCGCCTTTTTCAACGATCCAACATGAATGACGCTTGAGTAAAACGTTGTGTTGATATGAGAGCCTTGCTCTTCTCAGAAGCTGGCCTCATTGGTCAGAGTTGCGCAAACACCAGATTGAAAAAAGGACTTTTTCACCCATAGGTATGCCATCGTGTTTTGCCTGACAGATACTCATCGCCTTCCATACACTTTCTAAGACAAACACGGGATGGCAATTGTGACATAATCCGTGCGTATGGATGCTTTTTGAAAAACCTGACTAAAGTGAAACCTCTTTGTGACACTCACCCTCGGTGCACTTTCCCCATAATCTCACGTCCTATTACTTACAGTCCCCGATAATAATAAAAAAAAACCCGTTGCCGCTGTGGCGGCGTTCCGTGATGTGAAACATTTGCGGTTTGTGAACGACGCGCCGATTGACCGTCCACCTTGTGGGCCACCGGCATGCATCGTCGGGCAACGTGGCACCGCACAGCGGAGAGTCCGGTCGTCTCTCTGCGGACGCAAAGCGCTTCTATTTGAAGTAAACGCTCCCCTTTGCCAGAGGGCACTCGCTAGGATACTCAAAGTAACATCAAACACGCGTCTGAAAGGGAGCCCTTCCGGCAAATATTTTCTCGAACACACGAGCAGAACTTGCGGTTGACAACCCTCTGCAGGGGCAGGACAGACTTCTGCCAAGGGGCAGGGGGGTGAATGTGTACCCAAGGTGTTGGTAATGAAACCAAAAGCGGTGGTGGTGGCTCAACATTTATTTTGTGTGCCGGGTGCAGCAGCAGCAGCAGCAGCAACAGCGGTAGGATCGGAGATGTTTCTCCACGGCTCTGAGGAGAGCCCTTCAACTCGTTACACTCGAGAACCCAAAATGAGGATTCCAGTGATGCCGGGCCACTACTCGACCCCCTGGACTACCCTGTCACCTGTCACTCTTATTTCTATATTCTATCAAACTAAACTTTGTTTTATTTCACCAGGTAAGACCCACTGAGCTATGTAGCGTTTCCTCAGAAACGACCTGGCTATCAGCAATGATAGCTCAACGAGGTGGCTGATCATGTAGACATTGATGGCAGCCAAAAACTCGAGACGCATGTTTGTTCTAAATGTTGAGGGAAAACCCAGAGGACCCGGAGAAAAATCCACACAACTACGGATAGAGAGACACGCAAACGCCAAAGAAACAGGCGTCAGGGTTGGGGTCGAACCCACGACCTCCTGTATATCAGGCGAGGTAGTTAACATCTCGGCACCATGGTGAAATGAAACAGGCGTCAGGGTTGGGGTCGAACCCACGACCTCCTGTATATCAGGCGAGGTAGTTAACATCTCGGCACCATGGTGAAATGTAACTCTTTGTCGATCGCACTCATTGTGTCAACTATAAACTTTTACTTGTATGACTATCGGCAGCATGTTAATAGTTAGTTATTTTTACACATGGGGCAACCTTACCCGATTTTACGACCAACACATATGGCGTGTCAGATTCACCCCGTCGCCAAAACATTAAACCTAGGATGCCTAAATAAACCACTTTGTGATCTGAAACAAAACCGAATAACGTTACACGAAAAAAGCCACGTCACATCACTCTCACTTTATTTGAAAATATCATGATTCCACAAGAAAGCACGGCGAAATAAAGGATGAAGATACACACATTGCCTAATTATGCAAGAGCCTGGACGTGATTGAAGATAATGACGTCTGTAAAAATAACTAGATGATAACACGCCTTCATATGTGACAAAGTGTGCAAAGAAACGTGGAGAGGCACACGCTTGTAATCGCACCGAGAGACCGCGCGGATCGGAGGACGCACGCGGTCGACAATCACGTTGGCTTCTTATGTGGCCCTTGGGCAGGAAGCGTCGTCACTGCGGTCGAGACTGAGGATGGAGCGGCAGCCCGAGGCGTGAACTCGGCCGAGTGGACTCCGACCGCCGCGGAGACGGAGCGGTGAAATAAATCGTGGCCAGGAGCTCGAAATATTGATGAACGTGAGAAGTGTATTCATGTATGCGTGAATGTTGAACTTCTTTCGTACCGTACATATTCATCTGTGCTAACTAGAGGTGCGAGATGGTGACAGCTTTGGCGCCACGGTGACAAGCAAGATGTTAACTACCTCGCCTGGTACACAGGAGGTCGTGGGTATGATGCCGGCCCTGAGGCCTGTATATTTGTAGTTTGTGTGTCTCTCTCTCCCCGTGGTCGCGTGGATTTTTCTCAGGGCCCTCCGGCTTTTCCCTCCACATTTAGAATGAACATCACGCGTTTAGAGTATTTGACTGCTATAAATTTCCACATAAGCCACTTCGTTGAACTTTCATTTGTGGCCAGGTCGCTTCTCAGAAAGAGATACATAGTTCAGGGGACTTTACTTTGTAAAACACATTTTTTGAAGTTTTAGCAGCACAGAGCTCTTGAAGCAGCATGGGTGGACAGGAGTAAACCATTCATCAAGGCCACGTGGATCTCGGGTCATTTAGCGTCAGGTTTGGCAGGGTCAACCGACAGCGGAAAATTCTGCACCCTCACTGCGCCCCGAGCTCGTTAGTTGGCTCGCGGAGGTCTCCCTCCGGCAATGGTTGTTGTTGTTGCTGACGGTATTGATGGTTTGGCTTCGAGGACACCTGTTTTGTAATGAAACTGAATGTTTCATTGGTTGCGTTTATTCAACATTCTTATCAACATCTTTAGTTAGACTAAAGAAGGAATCCGATGAGCTATGAAGCTCTGTTTCACAGACGTCCAGTGTGGGCAGGTCAGCGAGTTAAAACAACAGATTGTCTCCGATAATTTAACGTTCAGATAACTGTCACATGAGGAATCATGTACAAAAAAATGTTGGCAGAACACCGAAGTGAAGAGAAAGTTAAATATTTTTCCACACAATATTTCTGGTTTACAAATGCAATCCTGCAGTTATTTTCAGAAAAAATGCATAGATTTAACATAAAAAACATTAAATAAAATTATACAACCCCCTCTTCTAGTCTAGAGTTAAGTTAACACAATATAATACATGGTCGTTCTAAAGCAATTCCGTTACCTTAATATCATACTCATAAACATGTGCATGCAATGCACACATTGAGCTAAGAGTACAAACACATAACCCCTAATGGGAGAGCAACGATGACTCTACTCCCACAGCAACCCCCCCCTGCCCAGGATCTGTAGAATGGCCACCAACTATTTGGGGAATTGTCACGAATCTAGGGATTATCACAATTCATTTGGGGAAGTGTGATTAATGAATCAAGGGATCGTCAAAATTCAATTTAAGAATCAAATCCTTTCCGTCTGTTATTACGTCTGACCTATTCTTTGGTTATTTCGGTAAAGTCACGTAGATAGAAAAATTAAAATAATGAAAACAGAAAACAAAAAACCACGACGTTTCAGTCACAACACAAGCGGGGCAGCTTATGTCAATGTAGCCCAAGTGTGTCAGCAGCATGGGCGGGCAGCTTATGTCAATGTAGCCCACGTGTGTCAATAGTGTGGGCGGGGCAGCTTATGTCAATGTAGCCCAAGTGTGTCAGCAGCATGGGCGGGCAGCTTATGTCAATGTAGCCCAAGTGTGTCAATAGTGTGGGTGGGGCAGCTTATGTCAATGTAGCCCAAGTGTGTCAATAGTGTGGGTGGGGCAGCTTATGTCAATGTAGCCCAAGTGTGTCAATAGTGTGGGTGGGGCAGCTTATGTCAATGTAGCCCAAGTGTGTCAGCAGCATGGGCGGGGCAGCTTATGTCAATGTAGCCCAAGTGTGTCAGCAGCATGGGCGGGGCAGCTTATGTCAATGTAGCCCAAGTGTGTCAGCAGCATGGGCGGGGCAGCTTATGTCAATGTAGCCCAAGTGTGTCAGCAGCATGGGCGGGGCAGCTTATGTCAATGTAGCCCAAGTGTGTCAGCAGCATGGGCGGGCAGCTTATGTCAATGTAGCCCAAGTGTGTCAATAGTGTGGGTGGGGCAGCTTATGTCAATGTAGCCCAAGTGTGTCAATAGTGTGGGTGGGGCAGCTTATGTCAATGTAGCCCAAGTGTGTCAATAGTGTGGGTGGGGCAGCTTATGTCAATGTAGCCCAAGTGTGTCAGCAGCATGGGCGGGGCAGCTTATGTCAATGTAGCCCAAGTGTGTCAGCAGCATGGGCGGGGCAGCTTATGTCAATGTAGCCCAAGTGTGTCAGCAGCATGGGCGGGGCAGCTTATGTCAATGTAGCCCAAGTGTGTCAGCAGCATGGGCGGGGCAGCTTATGTCAATGTAGCCCAAGTGTGTCAGCAGCATGGGCGGGGCAGCTTATGTTAATGTTGGAGAAAGCAACTAACCTGCAGTGGGTCTCCACCAATCAAAGGGCCACCAGACAATCATTTCACCTCTCTCCACACACCCACACTGCTGACGGTGGGGGTTGACAAAAAAACACAAATCAAGTCATGACCCAAAGTGGTTGATGACATCTTTCCAATGATTGCTGAGTTTGGCTTGTTCCGTCTTGCATGTTTCGTTCCATAAAGATTAAAAATAAAGTTACATCTGCATGCACATTTGTTTTTTTTCTCAAATTACAAACAATATTGACGCATGTATCGGAAAGGTAAGAATTTCAACCGGAGAACCAATAATGTACTAAAAATATAATTGTCAATAAGAGCCAGTAGTGCGTGCCTCACTGTGGTCCCCAGGTCATTGCATGAGTCCAGTGACATCTCGATACTCCCAAGCGGCTCGTTTCTCTGTGACGGACACTCCTGGTATCGCGTCTTGTAATTTATGCGTGCGTTTATACCAAAGCATCACAATAAGTAACCATCCATGGTTGGACATAACGCGTCACGTTGGCCTATTTAAATCCCTTTCCTGGTTGATTCTTCCAGCCATAGGCAAGAGAGAGGGGGAGTCAATCTAAACTGTATTCTCTGCATTGTAAATTAAATGAATCCGTAAAGTTTAAAAGACGGCATACATTTTCTTCCTGTGCGTGAGATACATTTATTTAAAGAATTAATTCATTTGTCTTGCTGCTTTTCCTCCAAAATCCCTATTGAATAAAACCCCGCCAATTTTGTAATCGAGAGGTGAACCCGGAACCCCCAAATGGAGTCTCTCCATGGTCGCCGGCGGCCGCCCCGAAGGGCAGGCCCCCCGCACTCCGCGTCACACCACGCGCACGCTCGTGCGCCGCCACTCCTCCCCGACGGCATTCCTTGCCGAGCATCGGTAGAAGCCGGCGTCGCGCGCCGCGGCCGCCGCCACGACCAGCGTGCCGCCCGCGAGCACGTAGCGGCCGCTCCGCGCCGAGCGCATCGCTGGGGTCCCCGTCGACAGCCGCGCCCCGTCCGGCAGCTCCCACCCTACCTCAGGCCCGGGGGCGCCGCTTGCCGTGCACGGCAGGCGCAGCGGAGCGCCGCGGAGCACCGCCATGGCGGGGGGCGGCCCGTCCACGATGCGTGGGGCCTGTGCCACCACCACCACCCGCACCGTCCGGCTCTCCCCGTCGGCGGCGGCGCCGGCGGCCCCACGAGCGGTGCACACGTACGCCCCGCCGTCGCGCGTCAAGCTGTCGCGCACCGCCAGCGTGCCGTTCGCGAACAGCGTGCGGCGGCCGCTCGCGCCGGGGACCTCGACGGTGATGCTGCTCGGCAGCCGCCACGACGCGCGCCCGGCGGCCACGACGCAGTGCAGCCATAGCGCGTCGCCGGCGAGCGCCGCGACGGTGCCGCCCGACATCCACGCGATCCGCGGCCGCGGCCCGACCTCCAGCAGCACCGCCCTGTCGGCCGCGCCATTTGGGCCGCGCGACGAGCAGCGGTAGACGCCGGCGTCGGCCGGCGTCGCGCCGCGCACCAGCAGGGCGCCGTCGAGGCCCGCCGAAAAGCGCGTGCCGCGGGTGCCGCCGCGGGCCAGCTGGGCGCCGCCGGGCAGTGTCCACGTCGTTCGCGGGGGCGGCTCCCCGCGCGCCGGGCAGGCCAGCGCCACGGAGCCCCCCAGGGCGACCTCGGCGCGCTCCGCGGTGGGCGCGAGGAAGGAGGGCGGGGCGGGGGCGCCCGTCACGGTCAGGTCGACCGAGAGGCGGGCGTCCCCGCCACCGTCGGCGCCGCGCGCCACACACACGTAGCGCCCGGCGTCGGAGCGTGCCGCCGAGCGGATCTCCAGAGAGCCGTCAGCGTGGGTCAGCAGGCGACCGGAGGAGTGTGGCACCGGCAGGAAGGCGCCGGAGGGCGTGATCCACACGACGTGGGGTCGGGGGTCTCCGTCCGCGGCGCAGGGCAGCAGCTTGCGCGCGCCCTGCGCCACCGAGTCTGCAGGAGGAGCATCGAGGATACGGAGGGTTGGTATTCGTCGGCGCTTACAAACATTTGCGACTCAAACGCCCGAACTTCACATCCAATCTCAACCATTCCAATGTCCTGCCAAGGGGATGCCAGCGGCAGCTGTTCCAGTGTTTCACGAGGTGGACGTGGTACAGGCCTGTAAGGGAGATGCAATGACGGTGATACCCTCTATTTGTTTAGGAAAGCCTCTCATTGCGATGTTATGTATTAATGCGCATTTGTGGGGGGAAATTAGGGTACTGATTGTATGTATGTTGAACTTCTTTCGCATCGTACGTAGCCAACCGTGCTAATCGAAGGTGCGGGGGAAGGTCAACAAACTAAACACAAAAAACACTCCGAAACAAAGTTTTCAATTTAAATGATTGGTACGTGAGAATAACACTCAAAGCTCCACACGGATGGATTCAATGATTCCGCACCTCCAATGAGCACGGTTGCCTACGTACGGTGTGAAAGAAGTTCAACACGCGTAAATACATATCCATCGCTGTACCCACCTGGTGACCGCCTTGCAGCCCAAGCCAATACCTTCAAGCACTGAGAAGGCTCAATGCTGCTTTAGCTTCTGAGATCTCGACGAGCTTGGACGTTGTTTAAGACTAATCCGGTCATCGGCTGGTAACAGGATAACCTGTGCTTGCGTCACCACGCTCAGCCCCGTTGTCCTTTTACTTATCGAGCGCAGGGATTCTCAAGCGAACGTATCACAACCCTCCCCTCCCCCCCCCCCCCACGTGGGGTCCCACTGCGATCAGAGAGGGGTCAGAGGGGTCAGCTTCGAGTGTCGAGGCCTTAGAGGCCATAATGGTCCCCATGGTTCTAGGGCACCGCTGTTTTCCGTGGATCGTGTTGCCTCGTCCGGTCGCTTTGTGCAAACGCGACGTGGGTCGTCGCGTGCTGCCGAGAGCTCGCCACGCTGGAGACGCCTGCGTCGTCGTGCCGGCAGCACTGGCTCACTGCCACCGGCGTGGCCATGACGAGCCTTCTGAAGGTCAGAAAGACACCCGCCAACTTCAAGGCTCAAAGGATCTCTGCGGTACTGGCTCAGTGCCCTGACATGGCCACTATGAACCCAGCTGCAGAGCTTGACAGCAGAATGTGAGCAGTGCAGGTTCATTATGTCTGACACCGCCTTCGTGAGCTCTTCACAAAGAGCTCAGATTATGGCTTGGTGCTCTGAATTGACAATTATGAGCCTGCTGAAAGGGGGACAAAAGAGAGACAGAGCCTGCAGAAGGGCTTCAAGCCAAGATCTCAGTGGTGCTCGCATAGTACCTCGGCACAGCCAGGGAACTCTACGGCTCGTGTGCGGAGCCACGTGAATCATTTCAACGTGGACCCATGAGGAATGGCAAACTGTTGAGGTATGCCATCATCCAGTGGATAGATCACTGCTGCTGTTGTTAAGAGCATGTGCACCTTACGAACAAAGACGGTCACTGCATCGCGCGCTTTCAGATGCGCTTCTGCGGCCGTCTGGAACCCTCTTCCTTCCGATATTAGAAAGCCACTGGAGCTATGCACTTTTAAGTCTAGATTGAAACTCATTTTTTATAACTGCTTTATGTGTTTGTTGACCTTGCCCCGCACCTCTGATTAGCATGGTTCGCTACATAGGGTGTGAAAGAAGTTCAAAATACATACATACACACACATACAGTGAGGGAAAAAAGTATTTGATCCCCTGCTGATTTTGTACGTTTGCCCACTGACAAAGAAATGATCAGTCTATAATTTTAATGGTAGGTGTATTTGAACAGTGCGAGACAGAATAACAACAACAAAATCCAGAAAAACGCATGCCAAAAATGTTATAAATTGATTTGCATTTTAATGAGGGAAATAAGTATTTGACCCCCTCTCAATCAGAACGATTTCTGGCTCCCAGGTGTCTTTTATACAGGCAACGAGCTGAGATTAGGAGCACACTATTAAAGGGAGTGCTCCTAATCTCAGCTTGTTACCTATATAAAAGACACCTGTTCACAGAAGCAATCAATCAATCAGATTCCAAACTCTGAACCATGGGCAAGACCAAAGAGCTCTCCAAGGATGCCAGGGACAAGATTGTAGACCTACACAAGGCTGGAATGGGCTACAAGACCATCGTCAAGCAGCTTGGTGAGACGGTGACAACAGTTGCTGCGATTATTCGCAAATGGAAGAAACACAAAAGAACTGTCAATCTCCCTCGGCCTGGGGCTCCATGCAAGATCTCACCTCGTGGAGTTGCAATGATCATGAGAACGGTGAGGAATCAGCCCAGAACTACACGGGAGGATCTTGTCAATGATCTCAAGGCAGCTGGGACCATAGTCAACAAGAAAACAGTTGGTAACACACTACACCATGAAGGACTGAAATCCTGCAGCACCCGCAAGGTCCCCCTGCTCAAGAAAGCACATATACATGCCCGTCTGAAGTTTGCCAATGAACATCTGAATGATTCAGAGGACAACTGGGTGAAAGTATTGTGGTCAGATGAGACCAAAATGGAGCTCTTTGGCATCAACTCAACTCGCCGTGTTTGGAGGAGGAGGAATGCTGCCTATGACCCCAAGAACACCATCCCCACCGTCAAACATGAAGGTGGAAACATTATGCTTTGGAGGTGTTTTTCTGCTAAGGGGACAGGACAACTTCACCGCATCAAAGGGACGATGGACGGGGCCATGTACCGTCAAATCTTGGGTGAGAACCTCCTTCCCTTGGCCAGGCATTGAAAATGGGTCGAGGCGCACGCTGCGGGCCGTCAACCCGAGGAAGGCTGCGGGACCTGATGGCGTCCCGGGACGTGTGCTGAGGGACTGTGCTGACGAGCTGGCTGGAGTCTTCACAAGGATTTTCAACCTGTCTCTGGAACAGTCCACTGTACCAACCTGCCTAAAGTCCTCCACCATAGTCCCGCTGCCCAAAAAAACCCACATTTCCAGCTACAACGACTACCGGCCAGTAGCACTCACGCCAGTGGTGATGAAGTGCTTTGAAAAACTGGTCCGGAGTCACATCATAGGAAGCTTGCCCCGAAACCTTGACCCACACCAGTTTGCCTACAGAGCGAACCGATCCACGGAGGACGCCGTGGCCACAGCACTACATGCTGCACTGTCACACCTGGAGCAGCAGGGGAGCTATGTGCGGATGCTCTTCGTGGATTACAGTTGCGCGTTCAACACCATCCTCCCACACAAACTGGTGGAAAAACTGGGCGACCTGGGGATTCCACATTCCACCTGCATGTGGATATATAGTTTCCTCTCGGGCCGCAGACAGAGGGTCAGAGTGGGCCGTCATACATCCACAGCCCTGAGCCTCAGTACCGGCTCCCCCCAGGGCTGTGTACTGAGCCCCCTGCTCTACTCCCTCTACACACATGACTGTGCCGCCGTCCACCATAGCTACACCATTGTGAAGTTTGCTGATGACACCACAGTGGTGGGGCTCATCTCTGGGGGGGATGAGTCTGCCTACAGGGACGAGGTGGAGCGGCTGACAGCATACTGCAGGGGCAACAACCTGCTCCTTAACACCGCAAAGACCAAAGAGCTCATAATAGACTACAGGAGAAAGAAAACGGACACTCCACCACTAATCATCAGCGGGGACTGTGTGGAGAGGGTGGCAGATTTCTGCTTCCTGGGAGTCCACATTGGGGAGGGCCTGACCTGGAGCGCCAACAGCACTGAGCTTCTGAAAAAGGCCCAGCAGAGACTTTACTTCCTGAGAATTCTCAGGAATAATAACATCACACAGAAACTGCTGGTGTCCTTCTACCGAGCCTCCATCGAGAGCATTCTTACATACTGCATCTGTGTATGGTACACCAGCTGCACAGTGGCTCAGAGGAAAGCGCTCCAGAGGGTCATCAACACAGCCCAAAAGATCGCCGGCTGCCATCTCCCCACACTGGAAGAACTACACAGTTCACGTTGCATCAAAAAAAGCACAGAACATTATAAAGGACTCTTCTCACCCTGGACACTCACTGTTTGAGCTGTTGCCATTAGGCAGACGATTCAGATCAGTCAAAACAAGGACAAACAGATTCAAACAGAGCTTTTATCCTACAGCGATCACCACACTCAATAATGCGAATTAATTATTAAGTAATAGTGTTTACAATTGACTGTGAAATAGAGATGTGCAATGACAAAATGTAACCTTATGTGGGTATGTGGGTATACTTGGGCTGTTTTTATATATAGTATACATTTATTATCTTTCATTTAATTTTATTTTTATTTTCTTGTTTTATTTAATTTAAATTATGAATGATGCCCTGACTGGTGAGCATTTTAAATTTCGTTGTACTGGTGATAATGACAATAAACGATCTATCTATATATCTATTCCAGCATAAGAATGACCCAAAACACACGGCCAATGCAACAAAGGAGTGGCTCAAGAAAAAGCACATTAAGGTCCTGGAGTGGCCTAGCTAGTCTCCAAACCTTAATCCCATAGAAAATCTGTGGAGGGAGCTGAAGGTTCGAGTTGCCAAACGTCAGCCTCGAAACCTTAATCACTTGGAGAAGATCTGCAAAGAGGAGTGGGACAAAATCCCTCCTGAGATGTGTGCAAACCTGGTGGCCAACTACAAGAAACGTCTGACCTCTGTGAAGGGTTTTGCCACCAAGTACTAAGTCATGTTTTGCAGAGGGGTCAAATACTTATTTCCCTCATTAAAATGAAAATCTATTTATGACATTTTTGACATTCGTTTTTCTGGATTTTGTTGTTGTTATTCTGTCTCTCACTGTTTAAATAAACCTACCATTAAAATTATAGACTGATCATTTCTTTGTCAGTGGGCAAACGTACAAAATCAGCAGGGGATCAAATACTTTTTTCCCTCACTGTACATACAAAGGGGACCGGGAGACGAGGGGACCGGGCGACGAGTCTCACCCTTGATCTCGGGGCTGCTGCCGGCGCGTCCATTGATGGAGGGTGGCGCCGGCAGCACGTCGAGCCGCACGGCACGCGAGTCCTCGCCGGCCGCGTTCCGCGCCACGCACACGTAGCGCCCGGCGTCGGCGATCCGCGCCCCGCGCACCTCCAACGCCGAGTCTTCCCCGCGCACCGACAGCGCCGCCCGGCGCGGGGCCTCCTGGCCCGGCGTGCGCGACGAGCGAGGCCTCCGCGGCGAGGAAGGCGGCGACGATGGCGGCGGGAGCTGGGAGCCGTCGGGAAGTCGCCACGTGACGAGCGGGGCCGGGTCGCCCGACGCGCGACACTCGAGGGCGACGGAGCCTCCCGACGTGATGCGCACCACCGCTCGCTCTGGCTTGTCCTGGATCTGTGGGGCCTGGTTGATACCAACGATGGTGACAGTGGTGATGATGATGATGATGGAGGCGATGGTGTTGATGTTGTTAATGATAAGATGATGTTAATGATGATTGAGATAATGAAAGTGATGATGACAATGGTGATGGTAACGATGATAAAAGCAGTGATAGCAATGATGATGGTTGTCATAATGATGGTAAGATTTAACACGTCATATACAACTCTGACCATGTTTAATGTGCTTACCAGACAAGGCAGTGATTAATAACCAATTGAGCTATATTTTTATATGATTATGCTGTTTTTATAGTAGCCTCATGACTCTTTTCAGGAGGGTTTTGCTCACCTTTCCTGGTCCAAATGAGTACATTTGGACCACGATGCCAGCCCACGGGATCTTGATTGTGCGCTGTGAACCAGAGGGTGCTTAGAATTGTTACGGTTCACACTGCAATAGTAACCGGGGCGGCCGCTTGATTCGAACCACGAGCCCGTGCAACAAGTGGCGAACACGCGACCGCGAAGACCACGTCACCTCCCAAGATTGATTCCTTAGCGAGTGGAGGCAGTGGAGATGATAGTAATGCAGACGATGGATGAGTAAAGCTATTACTTGGCAACTGTGGGCTGCGACGTGCATTTGCACCGCCGGTAATCCCACGGCGCCAGTTAAGAAGAGCTTCACCGTAATGTTGCCGGCGTGCCGCCACCACCGGCGCTCTGCTGTCCCCCACCTGTCCCTCGACGGCGACGCGCACCACCATGGCGTCCCAGCCCACGGCGTTCTCCGCGTAGCACGTGTAGTCCCCACCGTCCGCCGGGCCGACGCCCCTCAGCGCCAGCGTGCCATTGCCGAACGCCGCGTACCGCCGAGCGCCGCCCGCTGCCAACGTCGCTGCGGTGCCGCCATCGCCGCCGGCTCGGGCTCTGGAATCGGCCGGCACCACCGCGCCGTCGGGTAGGCTCCATGAGACGTGGGGTCGCGGCCAGCCGGAGGTCACGCAGTCGAAGCGGAGGTCGGCGCCGTGACGCACGCTCTGTTTGATGCCGCCGCCGGAGGCTCGGGTGTCCCCGGAGTGGCGCTCGATGCGAGCCGGGCGCATGGTGACGGAGACGGCGGCCGCGGCGCTGTCCTCGCCGTACCGGTTGCGCACCGTGCACACGTAGCGCCCCGCGTCAGACGCCACCGCCCCGTCCAGCGCCAGGCTGCCGTCGGGCAGCACACGCACGCGGCGATCCGCACTGGGCGGGGGGGAGGCGGGGAGCGGGTGGAAGGGTGGGAGGGAGCGGAGCGGCGGGGTGAGTGGCGGGGTAAGCGGTGGGATCCTTTAAGCGTTGATTTTCGTCTTAAGGGATTCGGGTCAACGCAATTAATTCGGCCGGTTTTCTGTAGGGTTGAACCGTACCCTCGCGTGACTCGCGTCGAATTATCATTCAGAGAGCAGGCATGCCCCACCATGGCAGACAGACGGAGCTCGTGGATGAACGATTTCGATTATTGTTGGAAACCGCGGGCGCGAGACAAGAGCCACTCACGCGAACCACATGCTGGCCGTCCCGCCCGATGGCAGCCGCCACACCACGACCGGCTGCGGCTCTCCCTCGGCCACGCAGCGCAGGCGGAGGGCGCCCCCGTAAGGCACGGCGACGTCCGCCGGCGGCGGCGCCGCCACGCGGGGCGGCCCCAGCACCGTGACGAGGACGTCGGCACTGTCGACGCCGACCACGTTGGCGGCCGCGCACCTGTACGTGCCGGCGTCGTGCCGCGTTACCGCCGGCACCAGCAGCGTGCCGTTGGCGAAAACCCGCACCCCCGACCCCGCGCCGCTCCGCCGATCGGGAAGCAGCCGCCCGCCATCCCCCGGCAGTGCCCAACTCACGGCCGGCTCTGGCCACCCGGAGGCGGCGCACGGCAGCGAGAGCGGCCGCCCGGCCGCCACGGACACGGCGGCGGCGCCACGCACCACCGTCGGCCCGACGGGGAGCACGTGCAGGCGGACGGTGATGGCGTCGGTGCCGGCCGCGCTCCTGGCGACGCAGGAGTAGTCGCCGCGATCAGACGGGCGCACGTCAAGCACCGTCAGCGTCGCCCGCTCCGACACGGACACGCGCCCGCCGCCGTGATGCGCCGCCGCCGCGGCCACGGACGAATGATCGGGCAGCGTCCACGAGATGGCGGGCGGCGGGCTCCCCTGTGCGGCGCACTCGGCCTCGGCGGTGCCGCCCAGGGACACGCGGAGCTCGCGCCAGCGGGGGGACAGCACCCGGGGCGGGCGCGATTCCACGCGCAGCGCGACGGTTGCCCCGCCGGTGCCGCCGCCGCCCGTCGGCGTCTCGCAGGTGTAGCGGTCGGCGTCTCCGGGAGAGGCGGAGCGGACGGCGAGCGTGCCGTCGCGCAGGACGGCCACACGGCGGCCGGAGGGAGCAGAGGAGAATGCGACGATGGATCCTGGACGCGTGCGCATCATTATCATCGCCCAATGTCATCATCGGCTTACTCGGCAGCAACGACGGCAGGAGTAGAATAATAATCATCGTCGTCTTCGTCTCATTGTCATTATTCTCAACGTCAAGAGTAATAATTTTCTTCAACGTCATCATTATCATCATTGGCAGCAGCTTCATTATTGTCAATGTCATCACTGTCATCGTCAACATTTTGAACATCGTCATCATCATGAACATTATATCGACCCGTGAGCTTACCCGCACCTCTGATTAGCGCAGTCAGATACGTACGGTGCGAAATAAGATCTACAAACATAAGCGGTGTTATTATTGTGAACGACCTGGATGTAAATGAATGCAAAAAAAAATAACTAAAAACGATTTACTGTTACGCTCTCGATTGCACGCGCATGCGTCTTTGAGCGCGAGCTTCGATTTCAATCGATAAATCGTCGCAACGCGCTCATTGGCGGTGAAGCGAAAGGTGTGGGCGGGCACGGAGCGGCGATGGGGGTGGACACAAACGCGGGAGGGCTGGGGGGGGGGCGACGACGACGACGCACCTGTGCTCGCCCTGATCCAGCGCACGTCCACGAAGCCACCGCCCCCCACGCTGCCGCACGGGAGGAACGCGTCTGCTCCCGCCGCCGCGGTGACACTCGGCGCCTCCTCGGCCGCCCCTTGCCTGTCCAACACAACATCGGTGGAGGCTCCCGCGTCCGAACCGTTGGTTCTCCGCGCGTGCCCCGCGTCGGAACCGCCGCCGCCCGAACCCGTCGCCCCAAAGCGCCGGGCAAAGCCGGGGCGGAGCGGCGTGAGTCGCGCCGGCGGTGGCGGCGTCGGCGACTGCTGCTGTGTGAGCCTCGTGCCTCCTCTCGGGCCCGGATTTGGTAATTGCGAGCGCGGCGAGGCTTGTCTGGGGCGTTCTACGGCTTTTGCTTCCGAGGTCAGGGCACCGATGAGGTCATTTCCAGAGCCACGTCTGCTTGGGTGCCAGTTTGTTGACCTCTGAGCTCCAGCGCCGCCCTGGGGATTTTCAAAGCGTTCGGTCGCTGTCAGAGTGGTGCCGAGGGAGTTAACGGCGACCCTCGGGGCGCTGTGCGGCCTTGGCGGAAGTGGATTCCAAAATGTCCTGGTCCTGTCATCCTCCAGCTCGGTCGAAACCACCTTGCGTAAAGGCGGCGGCGTGGGTTTCGCAACCAGCGCCGTGATTTCAGGTCTGTTTGTCACCGCTCCGTTCAACCGTCTCGGGTAAAAATTCCAGAGTTTTGGCAAAAGTGGGTGATATCGCACGGGAGAGTAACCGGGCGCATAGCGGTTGCTGTGGCGATGGTGGTGCTCTTGCCAAGATTGCTGTGGGTGGAACTGCCGAGACGGCGGCTTACGAGTTATGGGGTTGTGCGTCCTGCGAGGCGAGTGATTCACTCCCTGCACACCGCCAGGGTGAAGCGGCCTCTCTTCCTGTGCGATTCCCAAACGGAGCTGATTGCCTGTTTCTCCCCGCGTCACCGGGGCGCTCGCAGAGTGAGTGCCGTGATGGGGGCGCAACCTCGCCGCCCCGCCGGGATCTGGGAAACGTTGGGCAGGCAGCGGCGGCGCACCCACCGGGGCGGCACCACCAAGGCTAAGAACCGCAGATGCCGTACCCTGCATCCGTGCCACGTGCCCTGTGCTCGCTCCACCCACCAGCTGCGACTGCTCGTCCCTCCCTCCCTGTGCGGGGAACGCGTGCGATGGTCTTGGTGTAACGACGGCCTGAGTCTCTACCTCGTGCCCGCCCGATCTGTCTACGTCGTCCGCTCGGCCCAACGCGGCACCACTGTCCATTTTTCCAGTGGGCTGCGTGGGCTGCGCGGCCTCCACGTGGCGCCCGGCCGCTCCGCCCTGCGTCTCCCCCGAGCGGTGCGTCATGCGCGGGCCGTACCTTCGCTCCACCTCCTCGCTACGTCCGAGCGTCCTGTCGTAAGCGCTCCCCCACGCTCCAGTTCTCATTCCGCCTCCTTCGCTCCCTGCGCCGCCGCCGCCCTTGCTCGTCTCGACCGAGTCGCCCCGGGAGCTTGGCTGCTCGCTGCCGCCGGGGCGATGCCGCCCGAGCGACGACGTTCGACCGTCGACAGACGTGGCCTCGGCGAGCTCGCGTTTGTCCCCGGGGAGAGCCGCCTGTGATTTGGTCGGAGCCTCTGGCTCGTCCGTGCGAGGGGAATCGAACGTGTCCCTCACTACACCGCCACCATCAAGTTCATCCACGCCAGGCTCGTAGGGCCTGGCTGCATTTTCCCGTGAGGCTGTGCGAGCCGTTGGATCTTGCATGTGATGTCTGTCCGTGTGCATCTCTTCATGGTGGAAGGAATTTGTTGCTTCTTCCTCCTCCTCTTTTGCCTCCTCTTTTTCCTCCTCTTCTTCCTCAATATGTGCAGCGGTGGCCGTTTCACTTTTTTCTGTCGGACGGATGTCGTGCCATTTGGCCCGCTGGCCGTCCGTACCCTCCGAGAATGAATTGAGATGGTAGTTGGGCTCCATCGCGCTGTCTTCTCCCAACGGCTCGGGTGTTAAGATCCGGTTGATGGGTGGTGAAGGGACAGCGCGGGGTACAGAAACTATTCCCGGTCTAGTGGTAGGAGGATATGGAGGCTGTGGCGTGGGGTTGGGGTTAAATTTAGCGACGGCCACGTCCACATCGTCCGCCGACGACTCCTCGTTCTCAGCCTCGGCCCTACCATCGCTCCCACGTGTCGATTCATCATCGGCCCGCGACCTCCCACCTCCCTCCTCTGTAACATCTTTGTTATCCTCCTCCTCTGTCTTCTCCTCCTCTTCCTCCTCTTCCTCCTCCTTTTCCTCTATCCTGGCGGGAGAGGTTGTGTGTGGTGGCTTTGTGTGGGGCAGCACCGACAGTGTGGGTCTCACTCGGGGACTTATTTTGTTGCGGACATTCTCCAGCACCTTCGCCCACCAGCCAGGGCCAAATCTCGACAGTGTTGAGTGAGGTCGATTGCGGGAGCCGAGAGTTTTCGTCTCAGTCTTCACCGATCTCTCGCCTTCATTGTCACCATCATCATCATCATCGAGGTTGTTGTCGAGGTCTTCGGTCTCCATCGTGGTGCTCGTTGGTTCTTCGCGTCGTCCCTGCGTCGCAACGCTTGGCCCCAGCGTGGTGAGCTGGGCCCTCGCTGTCACTACATGCCCCTCCGTGACCTCCCGCGGAATGTAACGCCCGGCGGCGAGTTCATCCCGCGCTCTCGTGGGCGACGCGACCGGGGTCGCCGTCTCCACACTCTCCACGATCTCGTTCGTCACGCGCCCGCCCTCGCCGCTTGCCGCGGTGACCTCCACTTTGTGGACCAGTCGCTCCATGCCCAACTTGTTGATCGCGACGCACTGGTAAAACCCGCCTTCGGTGACCTCCGGCACCACCAGCGTGCCGTTGTCGGTCACATACGTCCCGTCCGACGGCGACGAAGACGGTCGCACGACGCGTTTATTGGGCAGCACCCACGCGACCTCCGGATCCGGACTCCCCGTGGCGGCGCACGGGAGCACCAGCGTTTGTCTCCTCGCCGCTGTGAGGGCGGCGCCGTTGGCGTTGCGCTCGTTCACGTTGCCATCCACGACTTCCACCCTAAACGCGGCGGCGTCACTCGTTTCGTCGGCCCTCGCCACGCACCGGTAGACGCCCCGGTCAGAGGCAGCTGCCAGACGGACGGTCAGGGTGCCGTCCGCGGACACCGCGACCCGCCCGTCGGGCCCGTCGTACGGCGCCGGTCGCCGGGTGCCATCGGGGAATGTCCAGAGCACGCCCGGGTTGGGGAAGCCCCAGGGTTGGCACTCGATCTCCAGCGTGGCCCCCGATGCCACGACAAGGCCTGACTCGGCGGCGTCCTCCTTTCCGATCATCACCCAGGGGCTCTTTTTGTCCGGCAGGTCGGAGAGGTCGTAGGTCACATCGATTTCCACCGACGCGTCCAGATAGAGCTTCGTGGCGGAGGTCAGCCGCCGGTTCAACTTCAGGGAAATCTCCGAGTCGAGCAGCCAGGGCAGGTCGCCGCTCACCGCCGCCCGCACGCCGCTGAAGAAGCCCAAGCCGTTGTCCGACGCCTGCGCGTAGCTCGGCCCAGACCCCTCACGCTCGCCGGGGAATGTCCTCTCCCTGCGCAGCACCAGCGGGCTGTCGCTGTAGTAGGCGAGGATCCTCCACAAGCTCTCCATGTCGCCGGCCTCCACGGCGCACGCCAGGCGCACCGCGATCGTAGCCCGGACCGACAGGCGCCCTTCGGAGACGTTCAGCTTGGCGCCTCGGCCACCGTCGCCGTCGCCGCCCGGCCTCAACGCGTCGCAACCGAGGCCGCCTTTGTTGCCGCCATTGTCAGAAAGGTCGAGGCCGACCTTGCCGAGCGGTCGGCCCTGGGGCCCGTCGGGCCCCACGTCGCCCCACAGCGAGACGTTGCGCAGCTTGAGGGGCGAGGCGATGGAGGGACGCCGACAGGACACAGCCTCCTGCGGCACGGTGAAAAGCTCCTGGCCCCTGTTAGCGGTGGGGCTGGCACACACCGGGCAAAGTCTCCCGCCCTGTGCTCGCTCCCTCTTGCACTTGAGAAGCTCTGCCGGTGAGAAGGCAACGGGGCGTCATCACCATCATCGCCGTCAACGTCGTCACCGCCGGCGTTGTGCGTTTTGTCAAATGTCCAGTGGGGCAAATGGGTGAGAGGGGGGTACAATCAGCGTGATGAAGTATAGTTAAACGATCCCCATTACAGACATGGCATGAAGAGTCCTTCATCCAAAAGTAGATCGACAATTAATTGAAAATAATAACGATAGTTGAATGCATAGCAGGTCATATTGCATTGGAGTGTTAATTTCACTTTGAAATAATAACATTTAGACTGCAATTAACCTCGGGAAGCCTCGCCGAGTCTCAAGACTATTTTTACAGGAGGGTGCTGCTACAATGCTGCAGTGCTACCATGAGACGTTTGGCCAGCATCAACAATGAGAGGCCGTGACTTCTCGCCGGAGGAAAGCCGAGAAACCGGAGAGCACAAAACCATGCGTGGCAGGGGGTGGCACTGAATCGTCTCCGTGGTGACGGACTCAAGAACCCCACCGCTGCGCTTCCACCCCCCTGGCCACACCACGCAGCCAGCCCCAACCCGACAGCAACCCCACGGCAATCCCAAAGCAACTGCTCTTCCCAAGCAGTCTCCCCGTTCGAGCAATAACCGTGCTCAATCCTGCACATTGTTAAATTCACAATCATATTCTTTGGTTCTTTTGGTGTGGCTATCACAAATTATTTTTCGATGTACGTGACTTTACCGAAAGAAACAAAGAACATGAATTCCTTCAGTCACGAAAGTTTTAAGTTAAAATTTCAATTCACAATCGTTAATTCGAGGGAGGGGAAAATGTAACCTGCCCCTCGCACCCCCTCGCCCCCCCGAGGAGGACGTTGTCGGCCACGTACGAGAGACAGAGCTGCCAGAGAAATGTCGTCTTTTCTACCCATCAAATCGTACCCTGGTCACCATCATGAACATCATCAACAGCATCGTGATCGCCATCAACACCAATACCATAAGTGACAGGTGACCGGTGATCGACATCGAAACTTGCTGGGTGGACAGAGGCAGGGGGCAGTGGAAGATGACAGTCTTCACGCAGCCCACTTGCTTACGTGAGAATTCACGACTCATGCCATCAACCTGGCGACTGAACATCGATTAACGAACGATCTCCTGGTCTCTCGAGCAACAACTCATGAGGCAGAGGGATTCTGATTTAAGAATCTTGCATCGTTTGTTTCAATTTCTCGTGCGAGGAGGTCGAACCGGCGACCTTTGGACTGCAAGTCCAGTGTGCTAGCCACTACACCGTGGCTGAATCACACACAAGTTATGACGGAGTGAATTGTAACTAACCTCCGATAATTAACCTTGCACCATCCCATCCGCCTCACGTGGCCTCCTTCATCTTTCGAACCAGGTATGGCTGAACGTCACCTGGAATTCACTCGCTCTCTCACGCCGACTGCTCCCCCTCTCTCTTCAACCCCTTCTCCTGTGCACGCCTCTCCGAACTTCCTCTTTACGGTCAAATTGCGCGCGCGTCGCCAATGCAAATTAGCAAATAAACGAATCGGTCGACCGATAGATCGATCGATCACCGCGGCGCCAACGAGATCTTCGCGGGAACATTCTGCCGTCGCACGGGTGGCCAAAGGTCCATTGTCGCCGCCAACGGCACTGCCGCGGCGGCCGGCGCACCTTTTCCACCGCGGTCCCAGTCGAGGAGCCATCGCAGGCCGCAGTCGCAGGCCCAAGGGTTGTCGTGCAGGAACACCTGCTCGAGCTCGCCCGCCGACGAGAACAGGCCCCGGGGCAGCGAGCGCAGCCCGTTGCCCGACAGGTGCAGCTGGCGCAAGGAGGAGGCCGGCAGTAGGCGCCCCGGCGGCAGCCAGAAGGTGACGAGCGAGTCGCGGTGCAGTTGGCGCAGGCGGTTGCCCTCGAGGAAGAGCGAGCGCAGTGACACGAGGCCCACCAGCGCCTCCGGATGCAGGAACTCGAGCTGGTTGTGGTCAAGGTGCAGGCGCTGGAGGGACGCGAGGCCCCTCAAGGCCTCGCGGCCCAGCAAGCGCACCTTGTTGTGGCTCAGCTTCAGCAGCTGGGCAGAGACGGAAGGGTGGGGGGGACAGACACGGCCATCGGTTGGCAGCGTCACAACAGCTGGGCCAGGGCAGTCGTCATCGTGCTGCCTTCGATTTATTGAAATACGGCAATTCCTCGACTTTACGTCTCCCCCTTTTACGTCGCTTCACAAGGACGCCGTCACTTTATTATTAACACCACCGCTACCTAACCCACACTCACGTCGCCAACACCATCGTCCGTCCTTTCTCTCAGCCTCCGCCTCCACCGCACCCTGTAAATCACTTTGATCGACGTCGTTTCGATGTTCGTCGTCGGACCTTTCAGGAACGCATCCCCGACTGTATTAATAATAATAATAACAGCAGCTCACACGTGCTTTGGGCGTGAGCACCTCTCCGCCCCTTGCCAACCCTTCCTCCCTGCAGCGAGCCAGCCAGCAAACTAAACTTTTTATTCTAATAAAGTTTGACAAGATTGGTAAAGGTAAAATATAAAAAGGCAGCCCTGCAATTCCTTGCACACGCCACTATCAGCGAAAAAAAAAACCTCCAATAGACGAAGCTTTTGAGCACCTCTCTATACGGTGTTTGGCCTACCCTTCCAGGATGGCTAGATATCTTGTAAGAGGTGGGATTACCCACACTTTACCCCACTGCACGTGATCTGCTGATAGTCTAAACCTTGGTGTACCCATATATGCTGCTGGGTGGACAGAGGCAGGTTGCATTTAATAAACTTTGAAGAAACTTTGCACCATTCGTTCAATCCGTGCACCAGGAGAAAGAACCGACGACCTCTAGAGCGAAAGTCCAGTGTGGGAACCCTCACACCATGACATCATCATAGAAATAATAATGTAAACATTGCACTCGGGAAAGCCTGATTGCCCTGACTCGCTTTCAAGAGGGTGCTGAATGTTACGTTTGGATAATCCCATTGATGAGTGTTGAGCAACGTGGGAGGAAACTGGGGCTATTGGAGGAAACCCACGCATACAAGGGAATATCACTATAATAATCCTTACAAATTGATTAAAACTCTTTCCTGTACTATCGATACTCAAAGGAACATCACGATGCGAACTATCGCGGACCTTTAAAATATACGCCATTTCCCCCCTTGGTTTGCTGCGCTGTCAAATTATCGCGCGACCGTATATTCTCACGACGCTGCGACGCTCTGCCAGCTGGACTGAGCAGAAGCCGTCCCAAACCTCCTGGCAGGCAGCGATGATCTGAACAACGTCGCGAGTCCACGGCTGAGGTCCAGAACTCGGCCGCTTTGGAAGCACGCGGCACAAACTAGGCAAGATTGCAGACTACAGCATCGAGATGGCCTGGAGCAATCGGTGGGCTTCAAGCAACGTGCACAACAAACACCTCATCAGTGAGCCCACCACCACACTGCCCGGCTTCCACTACACACAGCTCATCAGCGAGTCAATCAACACCACACTGCCCGGCTTTACTACACACAGCTCATCAGCGAGTCAATCAACACCACACTGCCCGGCTTCACTACACACAGCTCATCAGCAAGCCCACCACCACCACACTGCCAGGCTTCCACTACACACAGCTCATCAGCAAGCCCACCACCACCACACTGCCAGGTTTCCACTACACACAGCTCATCAGCAAGCCCACCACCACACTGCCAGGCTTCCACTACACACAGCTTATCAGCGAGTCCATCAACACCACCATGCCCTGGGTTTCACCTTCCATGGAAACAATGGGCAGCACTTAACTGGCTGTGCACAAACCTTGGAAGGTTTGGATACCTGATGTGACGGTGGCATATCTGCCATTCACAAACTCTCAGACAAAACAATGGAATGGCTATCACTTCAGAGAAGAATGTCTCATGGTCGACCTTCGCTGGTTGTATGGAATCGTCACTGTCCTGCCGTCTCGCGGCCCCAATTGGGTTTGGCAGCTCCACAAACATCGGCGTGATGCACTAACACCTCCCCTCCACAGCGCTATGTTACAGATAATTACGGACGATGATCTGTCTGCGAGTGGACTGCACTGACCGTGAGAGACTTGAGGTCCTGGAAGACCCTCCCGCTGAGCCGCTGGATGCTGTTGCTGTGCAGAAGCAGCATCTCCAGGTGAGGAAGGCCCGGCAGGGACTGCTCGGTGAGCTGCAGGATGCCGTTGTACCTGCGGGGCAGACAGCGAGCACGGGACACTTGCACATCGCTCCGTGTCTAAACGAACACATAAAGCTGAACTACGTGCTTTTATTTTGCCAGGCAAGTCCACTGCGCTGTACAGCTCTTTCTCAAAAGCAACTTGGCTATCACAATTGTAGCTCATCGGAGTGGCTTATAACGTGGACATTTATAGCAGCCAAAGACTCTAAGCGAGTGCTGGATCTAAATGTGGAGGGGGAAACCGGAGAAAAATGAACACGACCACGCCGAGAGAGATATGCAAACTCCAAATATACAGCAGCAGGCGTCAGGGTCGCGATCGAACCCATGACCTCCTGAATACCAGGCGAGGTAGTTAACATCTAGTCACCGCGACGCCCCGACGGTCAACGATCCAGCCACTCCTTTTAGCAGTATGGATAACGATGATCGTGATGATGATAATCACGTTGTTTGTGATGATTATGGACGCTGATTATGTTGATGCTGATAAAGTATTTATGGTGGCAGTGATGATTATTATTCATTATGCAGCGATTCAAGATTGATGATATATTGATATTATGATAATGATGAAGCAGTGATGATGAAGATGCAGACGATAAAGATGGTGATAATTATGACGATGTAGTGATGACGCTCATGAGGTTGATGATGGTAGTGGTGATGATGATGCAGTAATGATGCTGACGATGGTGATGATGCGCACACACCCCAGGTTGACTCTCTGCACGTGCCCGGGCAGGCCGGGCGGCACCGCGTGCAGGTATCTGAAGGTGCAGTGGACGTCCGTGTCCACGTAGCACGTGCAGGCGCGCGGGCAGCCCGCGGCACCGGGGAGCGAACCCAGCAGGGCGAGCACCGCGCCCAGCAGCCACGGCACGGCCATTCCCTGCGGTCACAGTCGCCCGGTCATTCACCAGCCCCCTCACCTACCAGCCCCCTCACCTACCATACTTCACCACGCTGGTCGATGCCGGTTGGTGAGAGGTAACGGGTTTATTCCCGTTAATACCCAGGATTGGTGTGGATATATCCCTCGCAATTGATGTTAGTTTGCCATGAACGGGAATCGAACTTAGGTTGCCTCGCAAGAGGTCGGGCCCCATCTGCCACCGCGCCCTACCCCGAGCCTCTGATCCACAGCGTTTGGCTCAGCCATCGAACAAAGACGGCGGCCACCGCATCACGCGGCGCTTTCAGACGCGCTTCTGCGGCCGTCTGGAACGCTCTCCCTTCCGATGTTAGGAAGCCACTGGGAGCTGTGATGCACTTTTAAATCATCGTCTAGATTGAAAACGAATTTCTTTAGAACTGCTTTTTGTGTTTAGTTTATTGTCCTTCCCCCTCACCTCCAATAAGCACGGCTGGCTACATACGGTGCGTTATAAGTTCATCGTGAATTCGTGCTGGCTGATAGGCGCGAAACCCATTACCTCACCCCCGTTACCTCACCCAAGAGACGGATTGGGTGTTCTCAAGTGATCATCATCATCAGCAGGTAGGTGGGGGCATCCCGCCTGCAGGCGTCGCTGATCGTCATCTGTGTACTTCACACACCTGCTGCTGCTCATAGCTTGAAATACAACACCTCAACCCCTTATGAAATCAGATCCTGACAACATAATGGAAATATGAATAATTAAAAAAACACAGATTACCCAAAGTTAATCATTGACAGCGCACTGCCAATCCACTGCTGTATGAAGATGAAGGCCATCGCACGATGTTGTCATCACTCATGGGGATTGTATTGACCTTCACAAGATCTGTCTCTACAAATTAACATTGCAAAATGTGTTTTACACAACCCACGGCTTTACACGGCTTTCTGGAAGTGCATATCAGCAAGATTGGTCCAACACAAGCAAACTCTGGGCTGCTGCTGACATTCAATGTCTCATCAGAAGAGTCAAGCTGCTCGCTTGGATTAATCCTGGTGAACGAACTTTCAGATGTTTAGAGGCAATGGCCCTCTGTGTTAGAGATACTGGTCTTATTTTTTTAAACAAAACTGGATAATACATAATATTAAATAATAATTTACATCATCGTGGAGAATATAAGTAACACAACAATGGTTATGGTGGTGGGAAACAGTTTAAGAATTGTACTCGGGCTTTTAAAATGTATTTCTTTTCAACGGATTTTATACTTTCAGTATGATATTGTTATATTCGTGTCTGTCTGATGTCACGGTGCCTTCGTATGGCAATTCAGTGCCAGAAATGGGCCACAGATGAACTACACATGAAGCCTCATCTCACTTGATGACTCACCCACAACTTCTCAAGATGCTAGCTTTCGGTTTGTAGCTTAAATAACAACACACAAAAACAACAACAACGTCCTTTGCGATTCAAGAAGCTCGCGGAGCCTCAGGGGCTGGGAGACGGAACGTGTTGACGCACGCCCGAGCGGAGCCACGAATTTCAGGGCGCACTGCGTGTTGTGCGCGCGTTCGCCTGATAACCTGGAGGGCATCTGCAGAGCGGCGCTCGCCACTCTGTAAGACGCCGCGGAAAGTAAGACGCACCCAAAAAGCGTGCGTCTTCGTGGCAAATGCTATTCTTTGCAGCAATGTGTTCGGGAGATGAACGCCGATGATCGCCGCTGGTCGTGATCGCAGGGAATGTAGTCTCCGTCGGACACTCGCGCACGATGCATCGAGAGAGTTGGGTGATCAAAAGCAGCCTACGTAGCAGCTGAATGGCTGCTCTATGGAATAATTTTGTTTGGCGATTACATTCTTGCGAATGGGAATGCGTTCATGAGCTCGATGCCACCAATATCGAGGTCTGCTACTCGCCACGACGAGAGGGCTTCAAGAGTGAGTTGGTGTCGTTTTGCTGTTCCTCTTCCGTTGAAGGAGGGCACACTATAGCGACTTTACTATACGGTGCATAGTTTGAGTTGCATGGCCATGAGATGGCATTACTGTGGCGTATCTTTAGTGTATCTCTGAGTATCTCTATGCGTCTCTATGGGTTTGCAATACGGTCCATAGTCTGGGTTGCATGGCCGCATTCGCACGACTGTGGCTCACGTATTTAATTTTCCATTTCTGAAGATGTGCTCATGGGCCTGTTGTACAGTATGTACGTCTAACTTTTTTCGTACCGTACGTTGACAACGTGCTAATCGGAGGCATGGGATGTTCTGATGGGGTTGATAGTTACGCCAGTGTCTTCGAGGAGGAGGAATGTCAAAGCCAGGAGTTTGAAATACGCCCTCTTTAATGACCAAGCCCCGTATGTTGCTGCTGCTGATGATGATGATTTACACATCCATGTTAACACGAATTCAAAGATCCTCCGATTTGCATCGAGGCGGCTGTAGGATCTGAACCTGTTCTTGGCCTCTCTCCTGTAGGTAAACTCGGCCTGCAGTGAGTAAGCTGATGGTACGTGCTGTGTGGACAACACCAACGTTCAGAGACGATTTGATTGCTTCGCCTGATGACGACCGCTTGTGTTGTGATCGAAACGTCGTAGTTTTATTTTATTTTAATTTGAACCTATCTACGTGACTTTACCGAAAGACCCAAAGAATATGCTTCAGCTTATCTTAATCTTTACTTCACAGCGATGTTTATTCGACGATAAGTTAAATATATGTATACTCTTATTTCTTTCGGTAAAGTCAAGTAGGTAAAAAAATTTAATTAATAAAAATAAAACAATTTCATTTTTTACCTACGTGACTTTACCGAAAGAACTAAGAGTATGAATTCTTGCAGTCACGAAAGCTTCAAATCTAGAATTAAATATATGTATTTTTAAATTTGTAGCACGGATACAAGTGAACACACGCCCTCACAATAACACATCTCTGTAAATAAATGCATTTAGGCCACAGGGTGTTCATTTTAAAACAAATACAATTAATGTAATGGGATCTCCTTTGCCAGTACCAAAATATGACAGTAGGTTTTCCCTTACAGCTTTCTTTTGAGCCTAGTCTCAAAACGGTGTTAGACCAGAGGACGCCAAAAGTATTGTGGTTAATGCAGACTTGTTCATGTTTTTGTTTCTTGTTTGTTGCGGTTGCACCCGATTCAAGAGCCGAATGGCTCACAGGGCTATACCTAATAAATTAAACTGAAAACTGAAACTGACATGATTCCTTGTAAAAGGTTTAATTTTGGTGTTCTAATATCTTAACACAGCTGTTTGTTGCCAGAAAAAAGGATGAACCCTATTCTCAAGATTAACGTGATACATTGCATCAAATCGTACAGTTTTCATAACTATCCAATTACATTCATAACACTATGTGACACAATTTTTGTTCCTGGATAGTAAGTGTTATTTCGTAATTGATCATGCCTAAAAAGTATAGAAAATTACTATTATTCCCCACAAACTTTTCTTTTGTGACCAGGACAGTGATATTTTGAAATGTACCTATTTTCAATGAGAAAACGGGCGAATTTGTATCTTTTCGTTCACATAAAGTCAGAAAAAAAACATATTAATCAAAATTAACATGATTTATACTAAAGTAATACAAAAATGACTACAAAAGATTTAGAAGTGAGTAGTTTTTCGAGATTTACGATTATACTGTAAATCACTTCCACGAATCAGCCCCCAAATGTAGTCTCCCATCATGTTCTCGTTATACTGTCCTTGGTAGCGGCGTTCAAAGTCCAGTATATCCTGGTAGAAGCGCTCGCCTTGCTCCGAGTACGCTGCCATGTTCTCCTTGAATTTATCAAGATGAGCATCAAGGATATGGACCTTGAGGGACATCCTACAGCCCATTGTGCCGTAGTTCTTCACCAGAGTCTCAACCAGCTCCACATAGTTTTCGGCCTTGTGATTGCCCAGGAAGCCACGAACCACTGCGACAAAGCTGTCCCAAGCCGCTTTCTCCTTACTAGTGAGCTTCTTGGGGAATTAATTGCACTCCAGGATCTTCTTTATCTGTTGTTCGACGAAGACACCGGCTTTGACCTTTGCCTCAGACAGCGAAGAGAAGAAGTCTTGAAGGTACTTGAAGGCTGCCGACACCTTATCTACACTTCTGACAAATTGTTTCATAAGGCCCAATTTGATGTGCAGTGGTGGCATCAGCACCTTCCGGGGGTCCACCAGTGGCTCCCACTTGACATTGTTCCTCCCCAAAGAGAACTGGGTCCGTTGTGGCCAGTCCCGCCTGTGGTAGTGCGCCTTGGTGTCTAAATCTTTCGTAGTCATTTTTGTATTACTTTAGTATAAATGCATGTTAATTTTGATTCATGTTGTTTTTTTCTGACTTTATGTGAACGAAAAGACACAAAGTCGCCCGTTTTCTCATTGACAATATGTACATTTCAAAATATCGCTGTCCTGGTCACAAAAGCAAAGTTTGTGGGGAATAATAGACATGTTTTGTACTTTTGAGGCATAAGCAATTAGGAAATAATATGTACAACCCAGGAACAATAAAAATGTGTTACACAGTGTAATCATAGCCAATAGGTTACACCTGGATGACTCCGGGCTGTGATGATGAATGCAATTGTATATTAAACATTTAATTGGTTGCAATCATATCCAATTAGTTGTAATGTACAATTACTGTATAACAGATATAACCATATCCAGTTAGTAATAACATTCAATTTAATTCGTGGATTGTATATAGTAGGTTGATTAAATGTGCGTTTTTTTAAAGGTTTAGGTGATTGTATTAATATAGAATAAAAATGTTGGTGATGTTTTAGGTTTGCAAGGCAACGTTTAATTTTATTTATGTTTCAAGATACTTCACCTCGGCTGCAGGCGCCACACAAGGCGTGGGACTACACTGGAATGAGTTGTGGGTTTATCCAGTTATCGTGCAGATACAGTATAATCACATCCAATTGGTTACATCAAAGTAGTTATCAACAAATACAATGTTAAATGCAATTACAGTCGAAATCATATTGAACTGCAGTTCCATCCATTATAAATGATAATATCCATTATACCGTGACTGAGTTTGATAACACATTACACCTATATCCATTTTCTGTAACTATTTAATTATAATTAATATGCATTGTAACTGTAACTATATTCTGTGTACGTGTCTCTCTCCGAGCATTCATTCATTCACACCTGATGACGGTTGCTTGTGTTGCAATCGAAACGTAGTATTCTATTATTGATTTTACTTTCTTTCTACGTGACTTTACCGAAAGAACCAAAGAGTCATGAATTACAAAAGCCATTATAAGTGTGGTCAACGTGGACAGTCCGGGAGATGGCGTCTGAGATCGTGTGGCAGGAGTTGTTTAGTACCGATATCGATGTTGTTGACATTGATTATGATGCTCTGCAGCACAGTTTTAATGATATTGACTAGGGGCTCGGCAACCTGCGGCTCTTTAAGGGCTGATTCTGGACGTTATTCACGTGCGCGATCGCGGCTCTTGAAATCTTATTTTTCAAAAAGACTCTTATTGTTATTTTGGCTGCCGACCCTTTTTAAATCCTTTATATTAAGTTAACTTGCGCGCTTGCTTGCTTGCTTACGACCGTCAAAATCTTTCGGTCGTTTTTTAACCCACTTCCCGTGATCCAATCGAGCTGACATTTTCCACACAGACTCGTTGTGCGTGACAATTAATGTTCGTAAAAAATTTTTTCCAAAATTTTACACTTTTTAGGACAAAAATATTATATTTAATTACCAATTGCTTAATGGTGGCATGCAATCATCTGACCCATATGTGGCAGCCATCTCAAGCCAGAGGACGAGAGGACTCTAGCCGCCACGCATATAAAGGATTTATAGTGAAAAACTTTGTTTTTATGGGTTATACTTGTTATAGACCCAGTAACGACTCACGAAACAGGTCCGGGTTGGTATCTTAAAACGACGAGACGTCAACAACATTCGTCGCGAGCGCGCCACCAATTCCAGCGGACCAAAGGAGGTGGAATGCGCGCGGTGTCATCACGGGGGGCGAGACGACTCACCGCCATCAAATCTCCCAATCGGAGCTGACTCCGAGACTTCACTTCGCTCCTGCTCCGTCCGGAGCTCCTCCAAAATCTGTTCGTCTCCGTTCGTGCCAACGCCCAGAGTCCGTGCAGATACCTCCACCACCACCACCACGACCTCCTCCTCCTCCCTCCGCCCAGCAGCTCTTGGGAGCGCTGCTCCTCACTCTTTGCCAGCAGTGACTCCGTCGACTCTTCTTCTCGCTCTCTCCTGTCGAGAGAGAGAGCCCTGCCTGCCCCTCCCCTCGTCGTGTGAGAGGCGGCGGAGCTATTAAAGCGTTCACGGAGTGAAACCGCAACTGGGGAACCTCAGCCGGAGAAACCCAATGGGACGGCCTACTAAGAGGGGGGAGGCATTATACGGGGGGGGGGGAGATACAAAGGATTGTATTCCTGAGGCCAGGGATCTTGTCAAAGCACGCTCCAGCACGAACCAATACAGCGGTGGCCAACGTCTCAACAGACCACGAGCCAGACAAGTAGCCACGTTTTCAGTGTACACTGTAAATATTGAGTTTTCAGCACAGCACGGGAGACATTCATTCTTTCTTACTGTTATAGTAGCTACTTTCTACGGTATGCCCCTTCAACAGAAAGCCGCATGTGGTGGATTAAAGAGTCGCACGCGGCTCGGCAGACGCCAGTTGGACTAATCGATTTAAAAAGTCACCCACTTACATTGCGACCCATTGACTTACTGCATAGGGCCAGGTGTCGTTACTGAGTGCAGGCGGTGCAAGCGCACCGGGGACCCATCGGTTGGAGGGGACCCATCGTTTGGAGGGGACCCATCGGCTGGAGGGGACCCATCGGCTGGAGGGGACCCATCGGCTGGAGGGGACCCATCGGTTGGAGGGGACCCATCGGCTGGAGGGGACCCATCGGCTGGAGGGGACCCATCGGCTGGAGGGGACCCATCGGTTGGAGGGGACCCATCGGCTGGAGGGGACCCATCGGCTGGAGGGGACCCATCGGTTGGAGGGGACCCATCGGCTGGAGGGGACCCATCGGTTGGAGGGGACCCATCGGCTGGAGAGGACCAGGGCGTGGGGCTATGGAGGGGCTGGTGAGGTTGACAGCTCCAAATCGTATCTTTGCACCATGGGGGCCATACCCGACCACGTGAACTCACTGCTGATCTCCTTTAATGAGGGTTCAGAGGCAGCAATCTACCGACGTTTCCTGGACCCCCGCGCCCCCCCCCCCCAAGAAATCATGGATGGTGAAAACCCGCAAATCAAAGCGAAAAACGCTCGAGTGGAGCTCGCCGATCCAACTGGGGTGGCTCCACACGCACGCGAGCTACAGCCGCGTTAAACAACGCACCGCGGGTCGGTTCAACATGCCACATTGACCGCACAGAGACGCGTCTTCGACAGGCTTCGGTGAAGTGGAAGTGGCTTCCCATCACTCTCATCTCCAATCTGCGTGGAAGACAATCCCACCCCCCCAAATCTGTGTTCGTTTTCTGTGACGTTAAGAGATGCGTAGTCATTATGAATGAAAGGTAACAATGGATGGAGCAGAAGATGAAACATACTAGTTAACAACATTTTTAAAGTGTTGACAAAAATAAAGCCCCACTGCATAATTGTATGCTATCGGACAGTTATTGACAAATGTGATATGTTTAAAGTCTGTTTGACAGGTCACTCTACAGCTCGTTACCTCCTGTATGACTAAACAGCATATACGAGTACTCTTTGGCTTTTTCGGTAAAGTCACGTAGGTAAAAAATAAATTAAATAAATGAATAAACTAAATAAATCACGTTTCGGAAGCAACACAAGCCTCCGTCTTCAGGTGGAAGACGCCACAGCAAAATCAGTGGTGAATAAAGAGCTGTTTAGAGACACGCGATTATATGGGGTAAGCGAAGGGGGAGGAGCCAAGGAGTCGGTGGGGAGGGGGATTAGCTGATTAACAGATCAGGGTAAGTGTAAGAGAAATGTGAAGCAGCCAGAGCGGACCGAGCATTGGGATGCGGATACTATAGAGGCTCCTGGGCATAATGCTATGGGAGGGGGGAGGGGTGAGTATTGGGGCACTATTAAAACACTGTACGTCAAATTTCTGAGTGATGGTAGTGTATAAAGCTGGGAGTAAAATAATGGGAATATGGATGACTGTAAAACTATAAAGCAGCTAAAGTTTAACTTGGTTAATTACATCCTTCCAATGATTGCTCAATTTGAAACCATCCTCTCGGTTGAAGTTATGTCTATGTTTGTGTATCTGGATGGCTTTATGGACAAATCTTTGGTGGTATCCAGGTTTGCGGAGTACCTTGGTATCAGAGAACACAATGCCATGATATCCAGCAGTATTATAACATGAGCCAAAGCTTGCCACATCTTGGAAGCCAACCGAGAACGTGCCTGGATAGTGCTCAGGAGCGACTACGGTGTACAAGACAGGTTTCATAGGGTTGTTGCTGGGTGGGATATGCCATGGACAACACCGGGAAGTGCAGCAAAATCCACTGTGCTGCGATATGCTCCAACATTCTCTGCTCCATACCTTCACCAACCCTGCATTGACGAGCACAGTAAAGCATGGTTAGGGAAAAACCCTCAACCCACAGAGTTAACGTGTCCAACATTGCCTGAGCCTCAATCATCTGCAAAAACAATCGGCTGTCTCTAACACTCACGGACCTTCATAGACCCATCATTTCCCACGAGTACAACCTTAATCGAGCTAATTCAACCATCACAGAAGTGTTTTTATCAAACCTGCAAACGCCTACAACAGATACATTCCAAAACATTCCTAACGCTTAAGACCCCAAACCGAAGCCTTACACCATTTGTACTAAAGCAGTTCCTCTGAGAACGATAATGCAGTTTGACCACGATGCAGAAATTAACAAAATTGTACATGTTTAATGTGGAAGAGGGACACAAATCAATACAACTCGCATTCTGTATTTACACACTGCACGCGAGCATAGTCAACGCAGGTCCAATATGGGCTGCAGAGATTTGCTTCAGCCTCTGAAGCACCCGACAGGTTGGATTATCCAGGTAAGGAGCCAGCAACGTGAAGCACCTGGGCCAGGGTTTGGCCACCCACCACAGCGGTGTTTTTCCATGTTTACCGATTCACCTTCTTTCAAATACATATTACATAGATGCGCGTGTCACACGCCTCGATAGCGAAACACATTCCACGTTATCTAGTACCGATTCAAATTGATATAAATCATGTCTCAGTGTCCCACTTGACGTGTTTTGAAATTAAGCATGATAAATTTTTATTTTAAAGGGGGTAAACTCGGAAGAATGTACAGGTATCCCTGGGTTTACGAGCATTCGTTTTATGGAATTTAGCTTGAACGCATTTGACACATTATGGATATTATTCAATTAACGAAATCGAATTTCAGCATTAACAAAATGTCACAGCACGCGCCACGAGATCATCAGACAAGCACCCGGAAGGCTGCGCCATCCATCTGCTGGTGTCATGGTGTCCCTTCAATGACACAGCGATGCCTCCACATCGCCTTTCCAGTCATTCCAACATTTTTTGCGCGAGTTCCCTGAAGAGGTTATTTTTGCTTTAAATTATTCAATCGTTTTCTTATTAGTTATTATTTATGTATTGTGAAAAGATATATAGGGGTGTGTTTTTAGGTTAGGAGTAGAGTTCGGGGTACAGTTTGAATGGCTGTCCGAAACACCTATCATTTTTAG
Organism: Lethenteron reissneri; assembly: GCF_015708825.2. Taxonomy (NCBI): domain Eukaryota; kingdom Metazoa; phylum Chordata; class Hyperoartia; order Petromyzontiformes; family Petromyzontidae; genus Lethenteron; species Lethenteron reissneri. The sequence continues at coordinate 363,711 of NC_083823.1, read as the reverse complement.
TTTTAAGTTAATGGTAAAAGTCGTTGCGATTTACGAAATTTTGTATTACGAGTCTTTTTGAAGAACGCATTCCTTTCGTAAATCACGGGATATCTGTACCATGGTGAGGGAGTCCGGGAACCCCTGCATCAAGCCCTGCCCTTGGCAGCAACGGCTGCAGGTTATTCAGGTGCTGCCCTGCACCACTTGCACAGGCTGTATGCACAAGGGATGCTCATGCTTCTCCACCTTTACCATTTAAATCACAACGTTATATTGGGAAACATGGCCAATTATCCACATGCATTCTCCATTCTGTAATTGAAAAAAAGTTCAGCGACTGCCAATGCACTGCTGAAGACATCACAACTGTGCTGGTCATGTGGGGGGTTGTTTGACCGTACTTCACCAAACTGGTCAGTGAGGGTTGGCAAAGGGGGTTACAGCCCAAAATCCTGTTCCAATACCACTCGCCACTGATGTTAGCCATGGACAGGAATCAAGCTCAGGCTGCCAGATTCATAGTGCAGTGTCTCAGTGCAGCATCAAGCTGCTCCCCCTGATGATGCTTCTTCAACTTCTCGATCTCTTGTTCACCGGTGCATGTGTAAATGTGCACGTCTTTGTAGTTATCCACATCTACAGATTATTTGGTCAATTATTCTGAGCGAGTCATTTTTGCAAAGGCCAACTAGGATGTTTAATATGTAATAAAAATCGTCTAAGTTTATCATAATGTGTTTTACACATTCATCGTCGACTGCCAGGACCAATGTTTCAATGTAGAACCTAAACAAATAAACACATTTTAATAAAATAAAAATTACATCACCTTTGAACATTGTGTGGACTTTCAAGAAATTTAATTGAGCGCATGAATCTTCTTGGTTCTTTCGGTAGTCACGTAGTAGGGAAGTAATAAAATAATAAAAATAAAACATAAAACAACTCTCACGACGTTTCGGCCACAACGCAAGCAGCCGTCCTCAGGTGAAGAACATGTCTGTCGATAAGACAGAGTCTGAATGACACGTCCTAGGCTATGTATTATTCTAAGACATAGGGTAGTGTATAGTAATACAGTATACAATTTGGTGTTGGGTTTGTCTATGGCAGCATATAGTGTGGGATAGACCCGTGTGATGTAAGGAAAAAGTTTAAAAAGTTTAGCTGGAAGCAGATCATATTTTTTGCGACCTAGAATTGTAATGTATTACTTACGGTTGGTAGCTCAGCTTATTGAGAGTGTATTTGGCATACTGATGATACTATAAAGTTTATACTTTAGTTTTTTACGTGGTTGTTTGGTTGCTGCAGCTGCATACTATTCACATCCTTCCCTTTGTTGGTGCTGCCCCTGCCCCCTCCCTTTGATGCTGCTAATCCTGCATAATGCATGGGCATAATATGACTTTGAAAACCCCCCGCCCACCTCCCACGCATTTCACAATTAGCACTATTCGCATTCCTGCATTTCCCATAAATATGCTAAATTCCTCTTCATATGCAAATTCTTTTGTCAAGGCGCTCTTCCTCCTCCCTCACAGCTTAAATAGACGCTCCAAGCCTAGGACGTGTCATTCAGACTCTGTCTTATCGACAGACATGTTCTTCACCTGAGGACGGCTGCTTGCGTTGTGGCCGAAACGTCGTGAGAATTGTTTTATTATGTTATATTTTTATTATTTTATTACTTCCCTACTACGTGACTTTACCGAAAGAACCAAGAAGATGAATCCCTGCAGTCACGAAAGCTTTAAATCGAAATTTGAGCGCATGAAGTTTAATAAAAATGTAATTTTAAAAATGCCCTCATTTTGTTTGATTCATAGGTATGCATACATGCCCTGACATGTTCTGGTGTCCCCTGGTTTACTTGACTTATGCTTTGCGTAGTTTGTTGTAATTTCAAACTCTAGAAAATCATGCCGCCGCGATCCTGTATGGTTTGCACTTGGGCAATCTTCCCGTAGCCACCACGGCCGAGGTCATAGTCTGTCCGGTACTCGTCTCGTACCTGAAACCAATCACCGCACACGCACGCACACACACACGCACATTAAACAGGTAAACGTGGGAGAATTGTTTAAAGCATGACCAAAGGTGTAAATATAAACAAAGCAGTGACGTTTATCAAAATGTGAAAATTGAATGTTTCAACGTTACTCTGCTGCCCTCTACTGAGCTAACGCTATTGTCCAAATGGGTACAAGTCCACCATTAATCATCACCGTGGGAAATAATTAACGCTACTCGATGAGGACAAAGCATTTAGGCCATATTGAAACTTGACACTTTTCTGACCACGCCAATTAACTTAAATAATCATCTTTGCTTGGCATGCAATATTTATTCAATGGTTAAAATAATCGTTACGACACATGCATTGCATCGTGCATGAGAATTTCTTATTTTATTTTCATATACTGTATGCGAACCTCACAACCACTAAATATTCTATGACAGCAACTGCAAAAAAGAACATTGAATTGTGGCCCCGAATCCTAAGATTTAATTAAACTGTACATAATTACGTGTTAAAATCAATCGAGTCGAATGGAATTTGCAGTCTCAATTGAATTTCCTGTTTCATTGGCAATATCTGGTTTGTAATACCATTCTTCCTCTGTGCTGTGTCATTTGTAAGCTATATTATTCTATTCAACAGCCAAAAACGTAAGACATACATATTTACATACACAGTTCAATGCATACATACATAATGTTAGAATTGTATCGATTTACTGTTACAAGTGCAGTAGAACACCAACAAGTCACCTGGCCTCCACTCTTGCCACGGCCGAACTGGCGGCCCTCCTTAAATCCCGCGTCCCAGTCCGTTCGGATGATCCTGTCATCCAGCCGCGTGCCGTTCACGTAACGTAGGGCGTTCTCCGCATCCGAGCGGATGTAGTACCTTGGCTCGAGTGAAGGTGAAAATGTTTTCTGACATTGGAGCTTTACTTCGCCACACACAAGTCACAGTGGCACTGGGGATCGAGAGAACCGTGCATTGTGCAAATTTGTGAATAAACACAAACCAATTTAATTTCTCGACATAAACTGAAATGTAAATACTCTTTGGTTCTTTCGGTAAAGTCACATAGGTATAAAATAAAATAATTCACGACGTTTCGATCGCAACACAAGCGGTCGTCCTCAGAACCAAGACTATAAACTGAAATGTATATCATAATTTCATTTCATAGAGCGCCATTCATGCGATTGCATCCCACAACGCTGCACATCAATTATCCAGTTCCGTACAAGAAAATAAAACCCAAAGATATCTACGTGCCTTTACCGAAAGACCTAAAGAATATGAATTTCTGCAGTCACGAAAGCTTTAAGTAAAGAATAAAACCCCACTACTTCGCAAAAAAACCCCCATAAATAACGAGATAAAAAAAATACACAAAACAAAAAAAAAGTAATTGCAGAGAAGTCAATAAATCCGTTCGGACTCCATACCTCTGACCATAATCCCAATATTTCACCGGATATATCATACATCTAAATGCCATTGCATCTCAAGATGTGTTATATATATAAAAAAAAAACTCGCGAGAACAGGCCAGGGAAATGCAGAGATCCTCGTCTTTCCTGGCTGCAGGATATCGGCAGATCCCCTCTTGAGGCAGCGCATGGGAGGGCAGCTGCTCTGGAGTATGGCGCTTGGAGGGACTCATTTCTTAACAACTACTTTTTGTATTTGGTTTGTTGTCCTTCCCCCACATCTTCCATTAGCACGGCCGGTTACATACGGTACGACCGAAGTTCAACATACGTACAAATAGTGCCTTCCTAAAAAACGTACTCAAGAGTCAGCGAGACGTTTCTGAGTAAATGAATGTACAATACTATTACGCGACGGCCCTCATAGACCAAAGGATACTCGACGAAGCAGAACCCACAGGAGGTCCTCTTGACCTTGTCAAGGCCCATGATGATGCGCTTGATGTCGCCGCATTTGACGAAGAGCTCGTGAATCTGTTCCTCGGTGGTGTAGAACGACAGGTTCCCCACGTACAGCGTGCAGCTCCTCCTCAGAAGCTCCTCCTGCTCCGTACGGCTGCCCTTTTTGGCACAAGGAACAGAGTCAAAGCATTGGCACACACGTGGGACGGTAATCAAGGTGGTAACAGCAAACAGCACCAGATGTCTCATGCCAAGATATTAGGAAGCCACCTCAACTATGCAATTGTCATTCATCTCGATTGAGAACTCCCTTCTTTAGAACTACTTGTTTCTGTTTAGTTTGCTGTCCTTCCCCCGCACCCTCCGATTAGCACGGTTGACCACGTGCGGTGCGAAAGAAGTTCAACATCCACAGCGAACAGTGATGATGATGATGATGGTACAGTGGCGTGTGCAGGCAAGGCGCTCGCACTAGGCCTCGGGCCTGGCCTTCTCCCGACCCGGCGAGGGCTGCATTTGGCAGCGACGCCGCCGCCTCCTCCCCTCTGTTCCCCCAACGAGCCTCACCTTGAAGTGCTGGTCGCGGTACTGCGTCACCTCGGCGTACGAGTCGCTGTCGAGGGTCGCGAGCCGTGGCAGCGACGACGAGGAGGAGGAGGCGGCGGCCATGGCGACGGAGTCCCGAACGGACGGGTCCCAGTCGCCCGCTCCGGGCGGCGTGGAGAGGAAACTGCGGCGGGGGGAGGGGGGGCGGCAGTAAAAGGTTCCGGGTGGAACCTTTAATGCCGCACAGCGCCACCCACTGCCGTGGCACGACGTAGCCCGGGGAGGGGGCGATCTGAAGAACGATTCAAACTTCATTCGAAGCTTTCGTGACTGCAGGGATCACTCTTCTTGGTTCTGTCGGTAAAGTCACGTGGGTATAAAATACAATAATATATAAAGACGTTTCGATTGCAACACAAGCGGTCGTTGTGTTGCGATCGAAACGTCGTGATATATACATCTTTTGTTTAATTTTATTATTTCCCTTCTACGTGACTTTACTGACAGAACCAAAGAGCATGGATTCCTGTAGTCACGAAAGCTTCAAATCTAGTTTGAACCACGACACAGATACGTCTTTCTGTGTGTCTCTGTGTGTCTTTCTCTGTGTCTCTCTGTGTGTGCCTCTCTGTGTGTCTCTGTGTATGTCTCTCTGCTTGTCTGTCTGTGTGTGTCTCTGTGTGTCTCTGTGTGAGTCTCTGTCTGTGTGTGTCTATCTCTGTGTCTCTGTCTCTCTGCGTGTCTCTGTGTGAGTCTCTCTCTGTGTCTCTCTGTGTCTCTGTGTGTGTCTCTGTGTGAGTCTCTCTCTGTGTCTCTGTGTGAGTCTCTGTGTGTCTCTGTGTGTGTCTCTCTGTGTGTCTCTGTGTGAGTCTCTCTCTGCTTGTCTGTGTCTCCGTGTCTATGTTTTGTCTCTCTCTTAAATTTAACAAACTTTGGAAGAACGTAATCAACCAGGTGGGGTGTTGTCTGTCGTGTTGGACGACTCTCTATGTTGTGTCGCATTATATTTCCAAGTTTACGAGGTTTGTTTTCTCATTCATTTGTACCTGATGATGGTTGCTTGTGTTGCAATCGAAACGTCGTATTCTATTATTATTTAATTTAATTTCTTTCTGCGTGACTTTACCGAAAGAACCAAAGAGTGATGCGTCGATTGTAGGCGGTGTACGAATATCATTCAGTGGGCGATACAGATTCCTTTGTCTTAAACAGGGCACACCTTCTACATGCATTGCGAGCCGCAACGCGCGCACTCTGTGTGACACGTCTCAGTGGGGTGTGCTGTAATTACAAAGCTCATGAAAACTAGGGACAAGGCTTGGGCATGTGCTCAGAAAAGTAATTTGGTCAATGACTGGCTAGAATACAGGATTTTAAGGAATAGATGCGTCAAAAAAATACGGCATGCAAAAAATAACTACTTCTCTTCCACTCTCCTTGAATCTCATGGAAATGCCAGGATTTTCTGGAAAACAATCAAATGTATCGAAAAGGCATCCAAAACAGATCATCTGCCCGTTCAGCTTAACCGAAATGGGGAATATTTTTCAGATCCCCAAAAAATAGTTGACAATTTTAACCTTCATTTTTCTGAAGCTGGTACCCTATTTGATAATGTATTGGGAGTCACCCCTGCTCATGCAAATTCCTACACTCCTGTCCAAACATTAAGCGAATTTAGTTTTCAGCCAATCCACGAAAGTAATGTTCTGAAACAACTGTCCTACCTCAAAGGGTCCTCCTCTACCGGAGCAGATAGTATTCCCGTCTTTGCTCTACTAACTGTTGGTCACCTAATATACAAACCTATAGCCCATATTTTCAACCTGTCCATCAAAGAAGCATCAGTTCCTCTAGAATGGAAACATTCCTATGTTCGTCCACTTCACAAAGGGGGCCCTAAAGATGATCCAAATAACTACCGACCTATCTCAATTTTGTCCCCGTTGATGAAAATTTTTGAAAAATTATTGACCTACCAAATTAACAGTTTCCTGTCCGCCAACAATCTATTACATCTAAAACAATCTGGGTTCCGAAAAAAATACAGCACCACATCTGCTGCATTAGACTCTCTGAATCACATTTACAGTAGCCTTGATAATAAGCAGTACTGCGCCTGTCTTTTTCTTGACTTGTCCAAAGCTTTTGATACAGTAGACCACAACATCCTGCTTAGTAAAATAAGTTGCCTCGGTTTTTCCGAAAACACAGTAAAATGGTTAAAAAAATTACCTCTTTTCTCGCACCCAAACTGTATTCACAGATGGTTGGAGGTCAAACAGTGTTAAGATAACAAAAGGGGTTCCACAGGGTTCCATTCTCGGCCCCCTCTTGTTTTATCTTTATGTAAATGACTTGGGCACTGAACTGGATTATTCCAGGGTAAATCTTTTTGCAGATGACACGGTACTAATTACTGCTGGCCGCTCTCCGGATGACGTGATTGCTAAGCTCCAGAGTGATTTCAACAAACTACAACATCAGCTAGTTGCTCTTAAACTAGTCCTAAATCCTGCCAAAACCAAGGTGCTATGCTTCTCACCAGGACTAAAGCGGGAAGTTATTTTTCCCCAATTACATACCTTAAATAATGATCAAATAGAGCAAGTCAAGATCTTTAAGTATCTTGGGGTCATCCTGGATTCAAAACTGAATTTTGAAGATCACATTGATTATATTGGGAAAAAGACAAAAATTAAAATTGGTTTTCTATATCGACACAAGCACTGCTTCCCTCCTATGTTCCGTTTGGAATTGATTAAAGCTACCGTACTGCCTCTACTTGATTACTGTGACATTGTGTATAAATCAGCCCCAAGTACTGTACTGAAGAAGCTTGACTCAATGTATCACTCGGCCTTAAGATTTGCATTGAACTGCCCATATAGGACTCACCACTGTGATCTCTACATTGGGTCAAACTTAACATCTCTGAATGTTCGACGGTTTGTGCACCAGATCTTATTTATTCATGATGTACTTGCAAAAAAATCTGCAGATTACCTGCTGGATCTCGTCTCTGTTTCAAAGAACAAATTTGACCTAAGGTCTACACTCATTTACCAGCTTAATATTCCCTATTGCCGTACATATACTGGAGGAAGGGCCTTTGCTATTGATGCCCCCAGGGTCTGGAATGCTGTTGCAAATAAATTGAAACTTGAGTCACTACCTATGAGATCTTCACTCAAAACTGCTTTAGAGGAGTTGTACACCCCTAGCTGCCAGTGCTATTCAGTGACCTAAAATAAAATGTTTCGCTCCGGATGATCGCTACAAAGTATGACCTGTGTTTTGATTTAGTGTGCTGATCTTAAAGGTGCATTGAAAAATTACAATACTCCGATTGATGCTCCTGCTGTTGTGGAGTGACTCATGCAGCCAGCTATGGCTGCAGGGTTTTGGTAGTACATGTTGTTTATGCCATTTATTGTGAAAATTCCGTCAGTTCCTATGATTGCTTTTTCATTGCCTTCATGGCTTTATTTTGGTGATTTCGAAAAGTGTATTGGTTTAGCCATGTTTGTGTTGTTGTAGTACAGAGTTAGACTGATGGCCTTAATCTAAGTTGTCTTGTGGTTGTTGTTGTTGTTTGACTTGCATCCCACTGGGATTTTTGCACACAGCGTTGGTGTACGGTGTTTTTTCTGCAATATTTTTTGCTGTCTTTTCTTGGATTTTCTGTTTGCACTTAGTCACATATTCACTTTAAGATGTTTTTTTGTTCATGTTTTTGTTTTTTGTTTGTTGCGGTTGCACCCGATTCAAGAGCTGAATGGCTCACAGGGCTATACCTAATACATGAACTTGAACTTGAACTGTAGTTCCACGGTGTTCTGGGTGCTCAAGGGTGGTGGGGCGGTGCATTCACACATTGAGTCGCAGAACATTGGTGCTCTGTTGAGATCTAGCAAAGGAAATGCTGCATTTTGGTACAGTATTTGATTTACGTAGAAGGTGTGGCCTATAAAAACAACAAAATTGACATTTCAGGACTGCCTTTCGTGTTTAGCTTGTTGTCCTTCCCACGCATCTCCGTTTAGCGCGGTTTGATACGTACGGTGCGAAAAAAGTTCAACATACATACAGTACATGTTGGTTTTCACTGGTTCAAATAGGCCTTGCACTGAGCTGAAGGTTTAACCTACAGTGTGAGGAGTTCACTGCGAAAGAAGTTGAACATACACAAGTTCAACATACACTCATACACCCGTGGCAATTCAGTAAAATCTGAAGTCTTAGACACTCCCTCTCTCCACCCCTTCACCAACTGGCACTGACCAGTATGGTGAAGTATGGTCAAGCAAATGCCCATGACTGACATGATTGTAGTAATGGGGCTGATCGTAATCAAAGGAGAGTGGATTGACAAAGGGGTGTAGTAAAGTCGATGTGTTAGTGGACTGTTCGCTGGTAAACTTGATCAGTTGGTAACCCCCTCCTCCCGATGAAAGCACTTCATGATATGTTTTTTATTAGAACATCAAAGGTCGCCACACATTTAACACCACGACATTTTGCAAGCGTAGTAGGAGCCGAGTTGTAAAAATTACGTAAGTGAAATTAACTTGTGTAAAGTAAACCCTGCCAATGCATGTGTCCGGGCATGTCGGGTCCCTCAGACTTCCACAATAAGTTGCATCATAACGAAGGATCACAGCAGAGCTGTGTGCTTGACTAAAGCATGGCAGTACTACACAGTACAGTATATATCTAGAGCGTACACTTGGCTACTTACGTTGCATAATACGTTCCACATATATATGCCCTCTATGCAGACACCATGCATCTCATAGCAAATTCATGTAATGTTGGTTGATGCGTGAGCTTCTCATACGTCCACCTGGCCAGACATGAGTACCTGTTGTCCACAAACTCAACACCGGCTCTAGATAATTATCCCGTGCTCTTCTCAAACCTCAATGTGACTTGTAATTTGGACATGTCATAAGACAAAGAATCAGACCTCTCGCTAATTAGTACATCACCCCGGGCTAGATAAGTGCACGGAGCGGGATGTTATTAAACCAATTCCGAGATACCTTCAAGTGACCTTTGCAAGCCACGCATTAGGGTGTTACTTGCGACCTAAAAATATTCTCGCATGAAAATGGTGCATGACAACCAACCTGTAACAAAAATACACAGAGCTGTAATTCAGCTGAAGTGAAGCAGCAAAGTGAGTATTATATGTGTGTGTGTTCAGTCATTGGTGATCAGGCTGAGACCATGAACTCACTACACCGGAGAACATGTTTAATCACAGGCAACTGAAACCCCAGACATTGGGTTAGTGTTGCTGCCTCTCCACCCTGACCACTGAGCCACCTGGTTCACCTCCGACCGTAGGTAGCTGTAGATGGCTGTGAAGAGCAGTCTTGGGACCTCGAGAGCAAGCCTCGGCCTTGAGGCTGGCAGCTCAAGGACATGTTCTGGTCCTTGACCTTGGTTTTGAGTCACCCAGCCTGGACACTGATCTCACTGATGCAGATGGTCTAACCTTGACTAGCATGGACACTGAACTCACTGATGCAGATGGTCTAACCTTGACTAGCATGGACACTGAACTCACTGATGCAGATGGTCTAACCTTGACTAGCATGGACACTGATCTCACTGATGCAGATAGTCTAACCTTGACTAGCATGGACACTGAACTCACTGATGCAGATGGTCTAACCTTGACTAGCATGGACACTGATCTCACTGATGCAGATGGTCTAAACTTGACTAGCATGGACACTGAACTCACTGATGCAGATGGTCTAACCTTGACTAGCATGGACACTGATCTCACTGATGCAGATGGTCTAACCTTGACTAGCATGGACACTGAACTCACTGATGCAGATGGTCTAACCTTGACTAGCATGGACACTGATTACACTGATGCAGATGGTCTAACCTTGACTAGCATGGACACTGAACTCACTGATGCAGATGGTCTAACCTTGACTAGCATGGACACTGAACTCACTGATGCTGATGGTCTAACCTTGACTAGCATGGACACTGAACTCACTAATGCAGATGGTCTAACCTTGACTAGCATGGACACTGATCTCACTGATGCTGATGGTCTAACCTTGACTAGCATGGACACTGAACTCACTGATGCAGATGGTCTAACCTTGACTAGCATGGACACTGAACTCACTGATGCAGATGATCTAACCTTGACTAGCATGGACACTGATCTCACTGATGCAGATGGTCTAACCTTGACTAGCATGGACACTGATCTCACTGATGCAGATGGTCTAACCTTGACTAGCATGGACACTGATCTCACTGATGCTGATGGTCTAACCTTGACTAGCATGGACAATGATCTCACTGATGCAGATGGTCTAACCTTGACTAGCATGGACACTGAACTCACTGATGCAAATGGTCTAACCTTGACTAGCATGGACACTGATCTCACTGATGCTGATGGTCTAACCTTGACTAGCATGGACACTGATCTCACTGATGCAGATGGTCTAACCTTGACTAGCATGGACACTGAACTCACTGATGCAGATGGTCTAACCTTGACTAGCTTGGACACTGAACTCACTGATGCAGATTGTCTAACCTTGACTAGCATGGACACTGATCTCACTGATGCAGATGGTCTAACCTTGACTAGCATGGACACTGAACTCACTGATGCAGATGGTCTTACCTTGACTAGCCTGGACACTGATCTCACTGATGCAGATGGTCTAACCTTGACTAGCCTGGACACTGAACTCACTGATGCAGATGGTCTAACCTTGACTAGCATGGACACTGATCTCACTGATGCAGATGGTCTAACCTTGACTAGCCTGGACACTGATCTCACTGATGCAGATGGTCTAACCTTGACTAGCATGGACACTGATCTCACTGATGCAGATGGTCTAACCTTGACTAGCATGGACACTGAACTCACTGATGCTGATGGTCTAACCTTGACTAGCATGGACACTGATCTCACTGATGCTGATGGTCTAACCTTGACTAGCATGGACACTGATCTCACTGATGCTGATGGTCTAACCTTGACTAGCATGGACACTAATCTCACTGATGCAGATGGTCTAACCTTGACTAGCATGGACACTGATCTCACTGATGCAGATGGTCTAACCTTGACTAGCATGGACACTGAACTCACTGATGCAGATGGTCTAACCTTGACTAGCATGGACACTGATCTCACTGATGCAGATGGTCTAACCTTGACTAGCATGGACACTGAACTCACTGATGCAGATGGTCTAACCTTGACTAGCATGGACACTGATCTCACTGATGCAGATGGTCTAACATTGACTAGCCTGGACACTGATCTCACTGATGCAGATGGTCTAACCTTGACTAGCATGGACACTGATCTCACTGATGCAGATGGTCTAACCTTGACTAGCCTGGACACTGAACTCACTGATGCAGATGGTTTAACCTTAACTAGCATGGACACTGAACTCACTGATGCTGATGGTCTAACCTTGACTAGCATGGACACTGATCTCACTGATGCAGATGGTCTAACCTTGACTAGCATGGACACTGATCTCACTGATGCAGATGGTCTAACCTTGACTAGCATGGACACTGATCTCACTGATGCAGATCGTCTAACCTTGACTAGCCTGGACACTGATCTCACTGATGCAGATGGTCTAACCTTGACTAGCATGGACACTGAACTCACTGATGCAGATGGTCTAACCTTGACTAGCCTGGACACTGAACTCACTGATGCAGATGGTCTAACCTTGACTAGCATGGACACTGATCTCACTGATGCAGATGGTCTAACCTTGACTAGCCTGGACACTGATCTCACTGATGCAGATGGTCTAACCTTGACTAGCATGGACACTGAACTCACTGATGCTGATGGTCTAACCTTGACTAGCCTGGACACTGAACTCACTGATACAGATGGTCTAACCTTGACTAGCATGGACACTGATCTCCCTGATGCAGATGGTCTGGCCTTGACTAGCCTGGACACTGATCTCACTGATGCTGATGGTCTAACCTTGACTAGCATGGACACTGAACTCACTGATGCAGATGGTCTAACCTTGACTAGCCTGGACACTGAACTCACTGATGCAGATGGTCTAACCTTGACTAGCATGGACACTGATCTCACTGATGCAGATGGTCTAACCTTGACTAGCATGGACACTGATCTCACTGATGCAGATGGTCTGGCCTTGACTAGCCTGGACACTGCCTTCCACCTTAAAGGCATTGGCTTTGTGGATGTTTTCCTCTATCTGGCCTCAGGGGTCCTCGCCCTGAACTATTACGAACTACAGTACTATTCTTGGTTCTTTCGGTAACGTCAGGTAGATATAAAATAAAATAATAATAAATAAATTGAAACTAATAAAAGCAAAAAACCAATGACGTTTTTATCGCAACACAAGCGGTCTTCATCAAGTGGAGAGAAAATAAGGGGCAACCCTTCAAATGCAACTGCTTATAAGGGTTTCCAAAGTGAGTAGGCGGGGGACGAGAGTTGGGAGGTGGAGATGATGTGCGGCGTAAACAGCATGGGTGGGGCAGCCAGTCAGCCAGTGCTAATGTAGTATTAGACAATGGGGGGGAGGAGAGGGTTTAGGGTTAGTTAGGATTAGGGTTATTTAGGGTTGGGGTTAGGGGTTAGGGTTAGAGGTTAGGGTTAGAATTAGAGGTAAGGGTTAGGGGTAAGGTTAGGGGTTAGGTTTAGGGCTAGGGTTAGGGATTAGGGTTAGGGGTACGGGTTTAGGATTAGGGTTTAGTGTTAATGGGTTAGGTTTAGGGTTTGTTAGGGTTGGGGTTAGGGTTAGGTTTAGGGGTTAGGGTTCAGAGTTCAGGGTTAGTGGTTAGGTGTTAGGGGTTAGGGTTTGGGTAGGGGTTAGGAGTTAGGGTCAGGAGTTAGGGTTAGAGTTTAGGGTTGAGGGTTAGGAGTTAGGGTTAGGTTTTAGGGTTAGGGGTTAGGTTTAGGGCTAGGGCATTTGGGTTAGGGGTTAGGGTTCTTCATTAGGGGTTAGGATTAGGGTTCGGGTTTAGAGTTAGGGGTTAGGGTTAGTTAGGGTAAGGATTAGGCGTTAGGGTTAAGGTTACGGGTTAGGGTTAGGGGTTTGGGTTAGGGTTTTGGGTTAGGGTGAGAGTGAGGGTAAGGGTTAGGGGTTAGTGTTCAGGGTTAGGGTTAGTGTTAGGTTTAGGGTTATGGTTAGTTAGAGTTAGGGGTTAGGGTTGGGGTTAGGTTTAGGGGTCAGGGGTTAGGTTTTAGGGTTAGGGCTAGGATGTATGGGTTAGGGGTTGGCGTTAGGGTTAGGGATCAGGATTAGGGTTAAGCATTAGGGGTTAAGATTAGGCTTAGGGTTTAGGGTTAGCGTGAGAGTTCGGGTGAGGGTTAGGGGTTAGTCTTAAGGGTTAAGGGTTAGGGGTTAGGTTTAGGGTTTAGGGTTAGTCAGGGTTTGGGGTTAAGGTTAGGGGTTAGGGTTGGTTTGGGGTTAGGTTTAGGGCTGGGGTTAGAGTTATAGGGTTAGGTTTATAGGGGTTAGGGTTATTAGGGTTAGGGTTATTAGGGTTAGGGTTATTATGGTTATTAGGGTTAGGGTTATTAGGGTTACGGTTATTAGGATTAGGGTTATTAGGGTTAGGGTTATTAGGGTTAGGGGTTAGGGTTATTAGGGTTAGGGTTATTAGGGTTGTTAGGTTTAGGGTTATTAGCGTTATTAGGGTTAGAGTTATTAGGGTTATACTGGGTAAGAACGAAGTGGACCAGACCACAATAGATTAATTCGTCCGTCCGTTTGTCCGTCCGTCCGTCCGTCCGTCTGTCCGTGTAGCAACATCGCCCCCTACTGCAAACACTTGGCATGACCCTACAAAAACCAAGACCTAGGCCTGAAACTCTCCCTTCGTATCGTACCCCCGCGTGTGTGAAAGGGAGTTAATGTTTAACAATGTTACATTCCCTGATGTTTTTTAATAGAAACATTTACATTTTAAGCTTTTACATTATAATTAAAACATTTAAATTAAAAATTTACTCACAGCGCCCTAAAGCCTACAGCTAGGCCTAAAGCCTAGACCTAGGCCTCAAACTCTCCCTTCGTATCGTACCCCCGCGTTTAACAATGTTACATTCCCTGATGTTTTTAAATAGAAACATTTACATTTAAAGCTTTTACATAAATAATTAAAACATTTATATTAATTAACTCACGGCGGCCTAAGGCCTACAGCTAGGCCTAAAGCCTAGACCTAGGCCTCAAATTCTCCCTTCGTATCGTACCCCCGCGTGTGTGAAAGGGAGTTAATGTTTAACAATGTTACATTCCCTGATGTTTTTAAATAGCAACATTTACATTTAAAGTTTTTACATTAAAAACAACTCCCTATCCCCCCCTCGTCGGCGGCTCTCCAGCCTAGAGCCACACCTGGGAATCTCTCCACCGCTCGGGGTGTATTGGGCGGGGCTACAGCGGCAGGGGGCGGGGCTACGCGGGGCTGGGCGGGGCAACGGCGGCAGGGGGCGTGGGCACGAGGTGGAAGGCGGGGCTACGCGGGGTTGGGGCGGGGTTACGGCGGTAAGGGGCGGGGCAACGAGCTGGGGGCGGGACACCGAGATGGGGCGGGGCCACGGGTGGCCAGGGCGGGGTTACGCGGGTGGAGGGCGGGGCCACGGGGCATCCACTTATTGGCGGCCATTTTTTGCCATTTCATTTTATTATAGCCATTCAATTGTTCGTTCCTACCAGCCCACCCCGCAGGGTCCTGTTAATAGATCACGACGTTTCGATCGCAACACAAGCAATCGTCATCAGGTGGGACAACCACAGCAAGAAAAAAACTGCTGAAGTAGGCGAGAGATCTGCCGTGGCACGAGGTTATATAGTAGTGTATAGTGTAACCAACATGGACACTTGATAAATAACCTAACCAACATGGACACTCGCTAAATAACCTAACCAACATGGACACTCGCTAAATAACCTAACCAACATGGACACTCGCTAAATAACCTAACCAACATGGACACTCGCTAAATAACCTAACCATCATGGACACTCACTAAATAACCTAACCAACATGGACACTCGCTAAATAACCTAGCCAACATGAACACTCGCTAAATAACCTAACCATCATGGACACTCACTAAATAACCTAACCAACATGGACACTCGCTAAATAACCTAGCCAACTTCTTGGTTCTTTCGGTAAAGTCACGTAGAAGGGAAGTAATAAAATAATAAAAATAAAACATAATAAAACAATTCTCACGACGTTTCGGCCACAACGCAAGCAGCCGTCCTCAGGTGAAAACCAGGTCCGTCGAGGCGACAGAGTCTGAATGAAACAGCACACGAGCTTGGAGCATATATATAAGCTGGGCGCATTGACAAAGGAATTTGCATATCAAAGGAATTTAGCATATTTATGGGAAATGCAGCAATGTGATTAGTACTGCATATGCATGTGCATTATGCAGGATTAACAGCATCAAAGGGAGCTGCAGTTACTGCTGCTGCTGCAGTTGCTGCTGCTGCAGTTGCTGCTGCTGCTGCACTTGCTGCTGCTGCTGCACTTGCTGCTGCTGCTGCACTTGCTGCTGCTGCTGCTGCACTTGCTGCTTCTGCTGCACTTGCTGCTGCTGCTGCACTTGCTGCTGCTGCTGCAGTTGCTGCCTTATCCATTTTAATATAACACTATGTATTATTCTACCCACCCTAATGTGTATCACACTGCTATATGTTTACTATACAATTACGACACCATACATTACTCTGCACACTGCACCATGCCAGTGAGTGGAACGCGGTCTGAAAGTCACCGTAAACGTGAACACAATCAGTTAAAATACGAAATGGTTTATTACGTCCTTCCAATGATTGCTAAGCCAGAATCCATCTTCTCGGTTGAAATTGTCTCTGTGTTTGTATATGTGGATCGCCTCATGAACGAATCTCTCATGATAGCCAGATGGCTTGCAGAGAACCTCTGTCTTGGAGAAGTCAATGTCATGTGAGCCCACTGAATTGTAACAGTGATCTGCCACGGCTGGGATGTTTGTCCTACCGTGTTTCAGGTCTACCTAATGTTCACGGATGCGGTCCGAGACATGTCGTTTGGTTTCTCCAATGTAACTGCTTCCACAGAGGCAACTTAGTTTTTAGACGCCAGGGTACTGTATGTCTGGAACCACATCTTTTACAGACGGGACCAGATCACGGATTTTATGTACTGTGTTGAATCGGACCTGGATCTTGTGTTTAATCAGGATTTTGGAGATCTTTTTTGTGACCCCAGCAATGTAGGGTAAGGTGATGGTCTTGAAAGGCTCCTCAACAGGATCCTTCTTGATGGTTGGAGTGATGGCTTTGCGGATTGTGTAGTCGGAGTAACCATTAGCCTTAAGAGCTTGGCGTACGTGTTTGAGTTCACTGGAAATGTGTTCATGGTCGGAGATGCATTGGGCTCTATGATATAGAGTCTTGATGAGGGAATTCTTCTGGGATGGATGGTGGTGGGAATCCGGTTTTAGATAAGCATCCGTGTGGGTGGCTTTCCTGTAGACAGAGTGGCTCATTGAACCATCAGGTCTCCTTTTTATTAGGACATCCAAAAAGGGTAGCTTGCCATCATTTTCGACTTCCATGGTGAATCTGATGGCTGGGTGTATGGAATTGATGTGGTCGAGAAATTGGTCTAGAGCAGGCCGGCCATGTGGCCAGATGACAAAAGTGTCGTCTACGTACCTCTTCCATAAGGTCGGGCGTAGAGTGGCAGTCTGAATGGCGTCCGTCTCAAATTTCTCCATGAAGATGTTGGCTACAACCGGAGATAGGGGGGAGCCCATTGGGGTGCCCTCAATTTGCTTGTAGAAGGTTCCATTCCAGGTGAATGAGCCACTCTGTCTACAGGAAAGCCACCCACACGGATGCTTATATAAAACCGGATTCCCACCACCATCCATCCCAGAAGAATTCCCTCATCAAGACTCTATATCATAGAGCCCAATGCATCTCCGACCATGAACACATTTCCAGTGAACTCAAACACGTACGCCAAGCTCTTAAGGCTAATGGTTACTCCGACTACACAATCCGCAAAGCCATCACTCCAACCATCAAGAAGGATCCTGTTGAGGAGCCTTTCAAGACCATCACCTTACCCTACATTGCTGGGGTCACAAAAAAAATCTCCAAAATCCTGATTAAACACAAGATCCAGGTCCGATTCAACACAGTACATAAAATCCGTGATCTGGTCCCGTCTGTAAAAGATGTGGTTCCAGACATACAGTACCCTGGCGTCTACAAACTAAGTTGCCTCTGTGGTAGCAGTTACATTGGAGAAACCAAACGACATGTCTCGGACCGCATCCGTGAACATAAGGCAGACCTGAAACACGGTAGGACAAACACCTCAGCCGTGGCAGATCACTGTTACAATTCAGTGGGCTCACATGACATTGACTTCTCCAAGACAGAGGTTCTCTGCAAGCCATCTGGCTATCATGAGAGATTCGTTCATGAGGCGATCCACATATACAAACACAGAGACAATTTCAACCGAGAAGATGGATTCTGGCTTAGCAATCATTGGAAGGACGTAATAAACCATTTCGGATTTTAACTGATTGTGTTCACGTTTACGGTGACTTTCAGACCGCGTTCCACTCACTGGCATGGTGCAGTGTGCAGAGTAATGTATGGTGTTGTAATTGTATAGTAAACATATAGCAGTGTGATACACATTAGGGTGGGTAGAATAATACATAGTGTTATATTAAAATGGATAAGGCAGCAACTGCAGCAGCAGCAGCAAGTGCAGCAGCAGCAGCAAGTGCAGCAGCAGCAAGTGCAGCAGCAGCAAGTGCAGCAGCAGCAGCAAGTGCAGCAGCAGCAGCAAGTGCAGCAGCAGCAGCAAGTGCAGCAGCAGCAGCAAGTGCAGCAGCAGCAGCAAGTGCAGCAGCAGCAGCAACTGCAGCTCCCTTTGATGCTGTTAATCCTGCATAATGCACATGCATATGCAGTACTAATCACATTGCTGCATTTCCCATAAATATGCTAAATTCCTTTTGATATGCAAATTCATTTGTCAATGCGCCCAGCTTATATATATGCTCCAAGCTCGTGTGCTGTTTCATTCAGACTCTGTCGCCTCGACGGACCTGGTTTTCACCTGAGGACGGCTGCTTGCGTTGTGGCCGAAACGTCGTGAGAATTGTTTTATTATGTTTTATTTGTATTATTTTATTACTTCCCTTCTACGTGACTTTACCGAAAGAACCAAGAAGATGAATCCCTGCAGTCACGAAAGCTTTAAATCGAAATTTAACCTAGCCAACATGAACACTCGCTAAATAACCTAACCAACATGGACACTCGCTAAATAACATAACCATCATGGACACTCGCTAAATAACCTAACCAACATGGACACTCGCTGAATAACCTAACCATCATGGACACTCGCTAAATAACCTAACCAACATGGACACTCGCTAAATAACCTAACCATCATGGACACTCGCTAAATAACCTAACCATCATGGACACTCGCTAAATAACCTAACCATCATGGACACTCGCTAAATAACCTAACCAACATGGACGCGTGCTGAAGTCGGGTAGGTAGTTCGGGGTAATGAGACACGGCGGGCACAGACCCCGCGTCACTGTGGAGTCCCTCTCGCTTCTGTGGCCACACCGCGACCCGAGCCGTCACCGCGCCGCACCGCCGACTATCGACGCGAGCCGCGCACCGTGGACGCGGTGCCGCGGGTTGGTGCTGTAGCGCCACCGTGTGGTCACGTGGTGCAACTGCAGTGCCAAGACGCGGTAATAGCAGCATCTTCCATGGTTTTGAAATTCTTTTGGTCTTTCGGTAAAGTCACGTAGATAAGAAAATAACAAAAAACTACGACGTTTTGATCGCGAACAAAAAGGTCGTCATCAAGGAAAGGGGTGAGTGTACTGGTAATCTATAATGTAGACTGTATAAATGGTTATCATGCTGGGTCAGTGTACTGGCAGTCTATAATGTAGAGTGTTAGGGTTTAGGGTAAGGGTTTGGGTTAAAGTTAAGGGTTAGGGTTTGGGTTAGGGGTAGGGGTTCGGGTTATGGGTTAGGGTTAGTTTTATTGGTTAGGGTTAGTGTTAAGTTGTTATGGGTTCGGGTTATGGTAAGGGGTTAGGGGTTAAGGTTAGGGCTCGATTTTTCCGACTCACTACTCTCCGGCACATCTGGCAAAAACATTGCCAAGCTGCAGCGTGTACAAAATGATTTGGTAGACGTCATGACGGGTTCTGCAAAATCCGACCATGTCTGTCCAGTGCTCATCGAACTGCATTGGCTTCCTGTTGCCGAACTCATCCATTATAAGGTTGCACTCATTACATACAAAGCGCTTGCCACAAATGAACCACAATACGTTGCTGATATTATCAAAGACCAAAAACCATCACACAAACTCTGGTCATCTTCGCAGCAGCTTTTGGCTAGTCATCGAATAAAGACGGTCTCTGCATTGCACGCTTTCAGATGCACTTCTGCAGCAGTTTGGAATGTTTTTTCCTTCCGATATTAGGAAGTCACTGGAGCTACGCATTTTTAAAATCTAGATTGAAAATACATTTTCTTTAGAACTGCTTTTTGTGTTTAGTTTGTTGTCCTTCCCCCGCACCTCCGATGAGCATGGTTCGCTATGTACGGTGTGAACGAAGTTCAACATACACACCATCATGGACACTCGCTAAATAACCTAACCAACATGGACACTCGCTAAATAACCTAACCAACATGGACACTCGCTAAATAACCTAACCAACATGGACACGCGCTAAATAACTTAACCAACATCGACACTCGCTAAATAACTTAACCAACATGGACACTCGCTAAATAACCTAACCAACATCGACACTCGCTAAAAAACCTAACCAACATGGACACTCGCTAAATAACTTTCCCAACTAGGTGCTGTAGCGCCACCGTGTGGTCACGTGGTACCACTGCAGCGCCTGGCGCGGTGACAGCAGCAGTGGCGCTGTGCGGCGTCTTCACGGCTTCATCGCCGCCAACCCGCTTGGGACTCACGCCAGGACGCCGCAGCAGCAGCAGCGACTCACAACTGCGGGAACGCGCGGGGTGACGCCTGACAGCGGCAACTGCTGGCGAACTGTGTTGGCCTGTACTGCACATGTCCACCAAGATGGCAGACGTAACCACGAATTGAATACCAGACAAGTTTAGTGGCGATTGCTTTCACGGTGTGGATTTGTATTTGGAACATACTTTCATTTTCATACATGGAAGTGTCGGAGATTGAATAAAAAAATACACGTTACATGGAGTTACTATTTTTTTTATGTGAAGAACACAGGTGCTGAGAGAAATTAGAAAGGGGAAGAGATAATTAAGGAAGTGGCACTGTAGAGGGCGCAGCGAGCAATAGAGGGCAGGTGGTGAACGAGAGTCGTGACAGGCGGCTAGAGGATGATTGATGGGAAGGCGCGTGCGGAGCGAGGCGTCACGTGGGGGGAGGTTGAGGGCGGGGCGGGGCGTCACGTGGGCGGGGCGTCACGGGGGCGGGGCGGGGCGAGGCGTCACGTGGGGGGAGGTTGAGGGCGGGGCGGGGCTTCTCCACGCAGGGCGCCATCTTGGCTGGGCACCGCGTGGAGGACGCGTGGTGCTTGCTCGTCTTCAACTACCGATCACAGCTGCTCCATGTGGCTTAGCAGCTCGTCAAGGCGGATCACCAGCTCGACCATGTGGCTTAGCAGCTCGTCAAGGTGGATCACCACCTCGACCATGTGGCTTAGCAGCTCGTCAAGGTGGATTCCACCTCCTCAAGGTGAGTTGCCAGCTCATTCAGTGGAATTTTTTTGTCAAACACAGTTACGAGGCCTGTCTTGTGTTTAGAGTTAGTAATAGCCTAGACTCGTAGACCGTCGCTTTTTAAAGTGTAACATTAAAGCTATTTAAGTGCAAAATCCTCACATTGTTTTTCATTGTAATGAGGCGAGGAGGAGGCTGTAACACGTTCCCAAGAGGGATGAAGTTTTAAATCGTGCGTCAACACGTGTTTAGATTGCGGCCTGCGTGGTGATTATCGGCAGCCTGCATGTAATTCAGGCGAGTCCGCGCTCTGAATATTGAGTTTTTGCGAGGTTTTTTCAAATATACTTCCCTACGATCGATTTCGTTTATTTTGTGTAATCTGACAGTGCTTGTCACCCCCCCCCCCCCCGCAATCATTTCCCGAAATATATTTCAGAACAAACGTTAAGGTGCAAAGTTGACAATTTGTCAATACAAAAGAGGGTTGGGTTTGTTTAGGGTTAGCGGTTAAAGGTTAGGATCAGGGGGGTTAGGGTTTAGGGATAGGGTTAGTATGATATATGTAGATTAAAAGTCAGACATTTCACGATGAAATGTTCAAGTAAATATTCAAATTGGCATACTAACTTATGCCGTTTTAGCCAAAATAAGCCAAATTTCCACAGCTTTATTTTTCAACAAATTCGGTTGGGTCAGCCTTAGTATGCCATATGTTTAATTAAAAGTCAGAAATTTCACTATGCAATTTTCACGCCCATAAAAAATAAGCATGCTAACCTATGTCGTTTTAGCAAAAATGAGCAAAATGTTTACATCTTTATTTTTCAAAAAAAGTTCATTCCTCTTTTGTATTTAGCCGTAGTATGCTATATATTACATTAAAAGTGAGAAATTTAACGATTGCATTTTCACATCTCTAAAAGATATCAGCATACTAACCTATGCAGTTTATTTGCTAAAATGAGCCAAATTTTCACATCTTAATTTTCCAAGAAAAAAGTTAATTCCTCCGTTTTGTTTAGCATTAGTATGCTATATATTACATTAAAAGTGAGACATTTCACGATTACATTTTCACGTCTCAAAAAGAAAATCAGCATACTAACTTATACAGTTTTTTTGCCAAAATGAGCCAAATTTCCATAGCTTTATTTTTAACAAAAAGTGCATTCCTCCATTGTGTTGGCTGTAGTATGCTACGTATTACGTACAAATTGAAAATTTCACAATAAAATTTTCACCTCAGGTATGCCAAGAAAATCATCATACCTTCTTTGGCCAAAAAGCAAATTGGCATACTAGCCTATGCCGTTTATGGACAAAATTGTGTAAGGGTTTGGGTGAGGGTTAGGATTAGGGGTTAGGGTTAGTGGTTAGGGGTTAGGGCTAGGAGTTAGTGGTTGGGGGTTAGGGTTAAGGTAGTTAGGGTCCAGGTCGATGTTAAGGGTTAGGGTCATGGTTGGATTAGGGTTAGAGTTCAGGGTTAGGGTTAGTTGAGAGTTAGGCATTAGGGTTAGGGTCAAGTTCAGGGGGTTAGGGTTAAGGGTTAGTATGACAACTGCAGTGCCTCGGCACGATAACAGCAGCAGTGGCACTGTGTGGTGTCTTCACGGCTTCATTGCAGCCAACCGCACTGCGGACAAACGCCAGGACGCCACATCACCAGCGACTCACAACTACGAATTGATTGCTTGTGATACTGCACTTGTCCACCAGAGGGGACACGTAACACGTCAAGCGCGGTAAAAATAATATTTAAAAAAACTTTTTTTTAAACACGCTTTTATGAAATGTACGAGTAATGACAGAACTCCACGACTCCAGGAAGTGGCCCTGAAGCTTTCCAAAACGTAAGGGACCGTGGCCAATTACAGCCAATGTCAGTTGACCGTGGACAATTAGACCCAAGCCAAAACATAACATGTAAAAAATATTGTTTAAAAATAAATAAAAAATTATGATAGAATATAGTATTTGTCATTAGTTTGACATAAGTATACCAAGTTTGCAGTCGATACCACATTGGGAAGTGGGTTAAAATTGAGTTACAAGATACGACAACGACGACAACAACAACAGACAGAGTGAGTTAAAAGAAAGCATGTAAAAACGAAACTATCTGGCCGATTTGCACTGCAATGCTTTATTTCTTTACGGATTTTCAAATAAAAAACTACTGCATTGACATCCCAAGCTGTCCCATACATTTAGACCATTGAATATTTGGTGAACATCGGTGCTGAAATAGTGAAACGCACTGCATTCTCAAACAGTGCGCTTCAAATCAGCAACAATCACACCCATCATCGACTTCAATGCAAAATGCCGCCCCGGTTCCACAAGTCACAAGCAAGTGGTGTGTGCCCTTCGACTCTACTCGACAGTCGCGCCATATACGATTCAACTCATCTCGCTGAGACGCGTTTAAAGGCATATTTGAGGCATCTCACTTGCAACCCTAAGAAGTCCTAAATCCAAAGCAGGAGTCTCAATTCCAAATCTCGGAGTTCCGATTCTTCATGCGGGAATGTGAACACCAAGGAAGTGGTTGTGGGGCTCCCGGAAATGGAATAGGGACTCCCAAAATAATCCATATACAGTACCCTGTTAGCCTAGTTAGGGTTATGGTAAACGGTTAGGGGTCAATGAGAAGTGAATTCCTCCATTGAATTGTGTCTTACAATGCTGTATATACAATAAAAACTGGGCAATTTAACATGTATATTTTTGGGTGAAAAAATCGACATAGCAGTCAAATACACTAAATGCATGTGGAGGGAAAGAGCCACACGACCATGGGGAGAACATGCAAACTACGAACATACAGCAGGTGTGAGGGACGGGGTTCAACTTACGACTTCCTGTATACCAGGCAAGGTAGTTACATTCTTGCCACTCTGAATTCCTCCATTGACGTTAGTCTCACTATGTGATGGATGAAACAAAAACTGTAAAATTAAAGGTACTACGTGTTTTTTAGCAAAAAATAGCCACATT
Organism: Lethenteron reissneri; assembly: GCF_015708825.2. Classification (NCBI taxonomy): domain Eukaryota; kingdom Metazoa; phylum Chordata; class Hyperoartia; order Petromyzontiformes; family Petromyzontidae; genus Lethenteron; species Lethenteron reissneri. Next base: position 339,435 of record NC_083823.1, on the reverse strand, counting down.
TATAAATAACGCGATCTAAACCCAAAAACGTTGATTATGAATAACATTGGTCGCGAAAGCCTACGTGTTAAACCACATTTTAGACTTGCAATTTTTTTAATTAGAAGCTCATTCCTCCAATGCCTTTAGTCATACTATGCTGTATATGAAATGAAATTTGGTGATTATACAAATACAGTGATACCTCGGTTCACGAACTTAATTCGTGAACTGACTCTGGTCGCGAACCAAATTGGTCGTGAACCGAGGCACATTTTCCCATAGGGTTCAATGTAAATCCGGTTAATCCGTTCTGACCTTTTTTTGGTTTTTGAAGCACATAAATATGAAACAAATTACAATACACATTAGTACTGTACAGTATTGTAATGTATAAAGAGAGAACACTAACCTTGCTTGAGATGACTTCTGGCATGGAGGAAGGCAGGTGGGAGGCGGGTGGGAGGCGGTTATTGTTTGGAGGGAGAGTCCCCCTCCATAAGGACATCAGGGGGATCTCCTTCAGGGGTTTCCTCTCTCCTTTGTCTCCTAGCTGCAGGCTCAGTTTTGCTGAAAAATCTGTCCAATGTCAATGTCTCTTCCTGCGCTGCATAACCCTCCAGGAAATGAGAGGCCACATTATCATTCATGAGATTTAACACTCTGTTCGTGACAGTTATGTTGGGGTGGTGCTTTTCAAAAAAGTCATGGCACTCATTCCATTTTTGCATAATGGATTTCATGGCATCACTGCTAACCTCCTCCCTTTCTTCCTCTGTTGACTTTTCCATCTTGTACTCTGAGGCCAGATCAGTCACACCAATACCACTGTCATGCTTTTCTAAAATTTCCTTCTTCAGCTCAATGGTTATTTTCTTCACAACCTTGCTGTCACCTTTACTACTGCTCTGCACTTTCTTTTTGCCACCATGCTTGCGCTGCACATTCTTGTCACCTGTATTTCCACTTGGCACATTGTCACTTGCATTTCCACTTTGCACATTGTCACCTGCATTGCTGTTCTTGTCACCTTCATTGCTGCTCCGCACTTTCTTCTTTCCACCATGCTTCTTGGGAGCCATATTGGGAGTCCAGTACAGTAA